>NC_059134.1:43845494-44470494 GCF_020740605.2 Lemur catta | reverse complement strand
AAGACGAATTAGATTGTTCTGAGTAGTTAATGGTACAAAAGAAGTAGAGGCTTAATTTAAATAATTTTGGTGATAATTCAAAATGTGCAGAGGAAATGAGCTGAAGGAGCTCTTGGAAGTGAGTTTTTTTTTAAAATTTATATGAAAAAATTTAAAGAGAAAGTTATGGGGGAATAGAGTAACCCACTGTGGTTCAAACTGCAGATCTTAACTCATTAGTGTGTTGTAACATTAATTTAGTGAGTGGTGACCAGCATTAAAAAAAAAAGACAGAAAAGAAGAAAAAATAGTAATATCAATGCATTATGTATAGTAAGGTGTTATAAAACTTTTATGAATCTTTTGTTTTTGTTATTTGTATAAATTACTGACTATAGTAAGAAATATGTTTTGTATATTTATACATAATACTTATATATAACATATATGATACTTATATGATACAGATGTATACATAATCTGTATATATTGAGTTGCAATGTAATATATATTTCTTGTTGTGGGTCATAGTAAAAAGAAGAAATACGCTTTGAAAGCAAAAGTATAATATTACCTGTTAGCATAAATCCTGGAGAATGTGGGAGAGGATGGGACTCAGATTACATACTATTATTTTCTAGAATGGTACAAAATAAATAGCCTCCACTTGAGAGGGCTGTAGGAGGTTCCTTGGTAGTCATCCATTTTTTAGTAAATTAATATTTGGGGAAGCTGGTAGGGTTATAGGGATTTGCTAGTTTTATAGTTAAAGTTCCAAAAATCCCAGTGGAATGGTTTTGGAGGGAAAGGAAGAGTGAATGGGACGGCGGGTCAGTGAACCATGGGAATGAGATTAGAGCTAGGGGAGAGCTTAAAAAGCTTATATCCTCACAATGCAGTTGCCATAATGGCACATCATTCGCAAAGACCCTACACAGAAGCTGAGGTAGAAATCAGGGATATAAAACATTTGGTGAATTTAGTCTCAATAGTCATTCAAGGAAAGGAAGATGCTTTGACCTTACAGAAGTTATACATATATGGTCTGGAAGGGAGGTATGGGATGAGGAGGGATACTTCTTTTTCTTCTAGTGTCAACATCTACATTGAAAACAATTGTGACTGTCAACTATGTGTAAATGAGTACAAGCCACAAGGTTTGGCCTGGAAGTAGAAGGGGATGTACATTGGCCATAGTTCCATACATATCCAGTTGGTATACATAGGCTTCACCCCAGTCATTACCATTTCTCTGTTTCCATCAAGGTCATTATCATTTTCTTAACTACCATTTACTTGTTTATTTATTACTATTGAATGTGAAATCGATAAGAGCAATGATTCTTTGTCTCTTGATTAGGATAGCATATCCAGTGCCTACACAGCCACCATTATTTGTTAAATGAATATTCTTTCTTCCTTTCAATTCAGGGCATTTATATTATTTTGAGAATGTTACACCTAAGTCTAATATGTAAAGTTACTTTACATTTTAAAAATTTATTGCTGTTAACTGCTATTATTGCTGCTAATATATTTTTAAAACAAGTGTGTACTACTTGGTATAATTCACTATTTTGAATTTGTCTTTCTTATGTTATAAAACAAAATCATGATTATTCACTAAGCACGAATGAATGATTTTGTCGTGCAGTGTTATACAAAATAATTATATGTTGTCAAAATTTAGAATTAGTTTCATGAAACTTAACATACTTTGTTTATTTTATTAAGTCCTTGGCAAGGTAGAATATTTGGGTCATCAAAAGTGCTGCACTTAAAAAGAGGCAGAAGAAATATGACTAAGAAATATGACTTTCCTCACTAAATTGGTCTCTGCTTTTTAACAGCCCTCTTAACTTACTCTCATAACTCTCAAAATGAATTGGAATTAGTTTCAGGATATAAAAACCCAGTAGCTTCATGCAGTATTCAGAATCTACAGCATTATTCTTTCTGGAAGTATAACCAAATGGTCAACTGAAATCCTTTCTTCAGAGCCAGTAATAGACATTTTCAGGAAACACAATTTTCTGAAAAATAATAAAGTGATAGCTTCATATAGACATTTGCTTTGATATACTCAAAGGAATAGCAGATTTTTAACTGATAGCAAAGACCATATTTAGTTTTTATTAAGATCTGCTAAGATTATTCTTTGTAACTTACAGTTTATAAAAGAATTATAATGAATAATGAAAATCCTTATCTTTTGTCTTCAGCTCTGCGCCATTTTATTCTCCTTGGTTGGAGTGCCTTGATTTAATCTGGGAATTTACAATCTGTTTATATTTACTCCATACCTAATCTAATTTCAACCCACATATATGCAGTCTATACCTCTTTCCTTAGATTCAGATTCATATATCCAATTATTGTCTTGACATACCCGCTCAAAAGTACCAAAGAGGTCTTACATTTAACAGGTACAAGAACATATTAATTTACTTACTTATTCACCAAACTTAAATCTTTTTTCCTCATACTATTTGACACCACCATGCATTCACCTGTCTCATAAAGCAAAAGTTGAAGTGTCTGTCTTCATTATTTCCATCTATTGCATTAGGAAGGCCAGTCAAATCTACTTTAAAGATATGTTTACCACTGCCCCCTCTTCTCCCTTTGCACCCTTTGAAATCAATTTACATCATTCCTTTCTGGATACTACAAGTGTCTCCTAATGGCATTGACTTCAGTTTTAGTCATGCTTTTCTTTTTAGAAAAAGGCCATTTCTATTTTGCAATTATTTGTTCTAATAAAAGTAGAAGCTGGTATAGTTCTTATGGGAAACCCAGAACCAAGTACTGGCCCAGAAGGAAACATTACTCTTGCTTGTCAAGAGTAGCTATGTGGAATTTTGGCTAAAGTGGGGTCAGACCCACTCAAAGATCAGAAAGAAAGGAAAGATCAATCCCTAAAGGAACATCAAGACATATTTCCAAGGAAAGGGGAAATGGATATGAAGAAGGTTAAAAACAATTATATCTACTGCTTCCATTGTTGTCTTCTGCTGTAGATTGAATCATACTTCCCCAAAATTCATATGTGGGAGTCCTAACCCCCTAGTGTGCCCATATTTGAAGATAGGGCCTTTGAGAGATAATTAGGTCATGAGGGTTAAGCCCTCACAATGAAATTAATGTCCTTATAAGAAGAGAGATAGGAGAATCAATCATTCTCTCTCCTCTGTGAGGATACGGCAAGAAGATTGCAAACCAGGAGGAGAGCCCTCACCAGGAACAAAATCAGCTGGTACCTTGATCTTGGACTTCCCAGCTTCCAGAGCTGTGAGAAACAAATACTTTTTATTTAAGCCACTCAGTCTATGATATTTTGTAGATTTTGCCCAGGCATTGTTTTTAAAGCACCTCTCCACACCTTCCAAAAGCAGTTGTGTATTTGGCAGGGAGCAAATCACCTATTTGTGGTCACTATACCTGAATTACAGTTTATAGAACTGTGCTTAGAATGTTTTAGATCTTACCAATAACTCAGTACCACAAGGCATCCACTTGATGATTTTAAGGGCTCTTAAAGGTAAAAATCATCTAACTTATTTTTTAAAAATTAATAGAGCACTTTTAAGTTTATTAAAAAATAAGCAGAAATTATAGAGAACTCTCATATACCCCTGTACACCCCTCACACCCTGTACACAGATTATCCTATTATTATCTTTTATTATTTTTAATGTTTTCTTAATTGTTGTACCAGAGAATTGACAGAATTCCAGTATGACTTCCATAAATAAAATTTATTCTAAGCAACTCTAGATATACAAACTCTAGTATAATTGTTGAAAGTGTGATCTTTTATGTTACATGGTTGCACTTACGATCATCAGACATCAAACAAGCTTATTGTTTTTAAGCCTAAATTCCATTGTCTGTAATGAAGGAATAATAATATCTAACTCATACTGTTGATATGGGGATTAAATGAGATTATATAAATACAGCATTGATGCAGTGTCTATCTTAATAATGACATGGTATTATTTTTATTACAAATAACTGTCACTTTTTTTTTTTTTTTACAAGTAATGGTGTGGAATTTAAGGAACATTTAAGGAAACACAACATATGGTGGAAAGGCAAAGCAGTATGATACAAAAGAGAGAGCATGGGCTTTGGATTAAAAACTGCTTGAATCCCTGTATCACTACATGTAAACTCGGTGACTTTGGCTAAGTAGTTTAAAATTACCTGGTCATCTATTTCTTCAACTTAAAAATTGAAATATTTTTACTTACTCATATTTTATTTTGAGAATTAAATGAAATACTCTATGTAAAGCATCTCTCAAAGTGTTTTAACATAATTGGCCAAAGTATATTTACTCTCTATAAGGAATGTGCATATGTAGTCTTTTCTGGTTATGTGAGATGATAAAACATAAATATGGTAAGTGTGAACTATTTGATGTTCACTGGTGTTGAACTATTTGGTTTATTTGGATAGTCAAAAAAACTTTTGACAAGTTTCTGTACCAAAAGCTAACTAAACATGGAAATCCCAACAGATTTCTAGTTATGATTTTATTATAAATGACTTTACTAAGGTATTACAGATAAACAAAAATGGTCACATCTCTTCATGGACAGTTGTGTTGCCATATACCCTCACCCTTTTTACTCTAAATTCGAAAGGCTCCACAATTCTCAACTGAGTGATTTTGTGCTAGTTATCTAACCCTTTCTGCATCTTCGTAACTTAGCTAAAAAATATTTGTTATAACAGTCCACCTGATAAGGTGATTATGTGTAAATGACATGTGTGTATATGTACCTACTAGGCTCTGGCATATATCTGAAAGGCAAGCAACTTAGCCGCCATACAAGATAGGAAATATTGTTGGGTGTAAAGAAGTCAGGATTATCTTTTCCCTTACCGTGGAAGTTTATTCTTCTGTGTTTTACAGTGTTAAGAAAGCTGAGTGTGCGTTCTGTTTGGGAGGTCCTCCATTTGGAAAGGTCAAGCAGAGTTGTATGGTAAGGCCAAGAGTAAAAGACATAGGAAATGAATTTGTATAGTTGGCCCTGCTCTAGGATTTAAAAATGAGAGACTGTTGCTTTGTAGAAGAAAGTATAGGGTTTGTAAACAGAAGACCTAGCTAGGAATTAAGATTGTGCATAGATGTGGTATCTTTGACATTGTATTTCTTGGAAACTTTAAGCATAATCTTAGGAGAGTAGAAGGCATATATCCCAGAGGCTAATATTTGAGGGAAATAAATTTATGGCTAGTGAGTAACAGAACAGTAAGCAACTATTTCTTTTTTCCCCAAGGGATCCAAAATAATTCAACATTTTTAATGAAACTATTTTATTATATATATGAGTATGTGTATGTGTGTGTGTGTGTATATATATGTATACACACACACATTTCAAACAGAACTATGCTATGAAGTAGTATAAAATCTAAGTTCTGAGAAATTTTAGGGACAAATAAAAACCATGACTTTTAGGTTAGGCTCTTGCCCCAAATCTTATAACTCTCAGTGACAGGGCTTGGACTGGAACTCAGATTTCTCATCTGACTGCTCTTCTCAGAACTCCATGATGAAAAGTAGTAGATGGGGTTCTGTGTGGTGACATGCCAAACAATAGCTACATAACAATAAACATTAAGATTTAAATAAACATTACATTTTCAAAAGGAGTATTTTATGGGTGTTGGTGACATTTGAAGAGTGGCCACTCATAGTGCTCTCTGATAGATCTTCTGTCTTTGTAGGTCTCGGAGGAAGGTGAAGAGGAAGTTTCTACATGAAAAGGTTTAGTGGATTGGGCACACTGCCTTAAATATCTCTATATACTTGTCTATTAATCATGCTAAAAATTTCTCTGCTTCTTTGTCTGGAACTACATATTAAAAGATGTGACTTTGGACCATTCTGATAAGACTCACTTTTTCTGTCTTCCAGTCAGTTAACTGTTAGATAGTATTTTCAAAAATAAACCTATTTGGTGAGCTATATAATTTCTTTAATACTAAACAGTTTTGGACTATCTGGCAAAAATGTAAAATTAAAGGCATTCATATATGTAAAATATGTACAGCATGTTTTTATAATAATCTAGTATTTGTCTAGATATATAGAAGTAGATATAAATACATGAGGAAAGGAAGTGAATCATAAACTGACAAATCAGAAAAAATGACGTTCACATTAATGCATATTACCGAGAATATAATTTTTTTATTTTGTAAAGAATAATGATATATAAATATAAACAGGATTAGGAAAAAATAGCTAAGTATTGAATGCTTTGTAAATGAAGTTTTTATAATCTAGATTTGCTGAGGCTAAATCACTGGCATTTCTTGAAGTGCTTAATAGAATATCTTCTTTTAGTGGGAAATAAATGCTTTACAGTAAGTACATCAATGGATGTATTATTATACTGGTTTATTTTCCCTTAGTATTTTTACATGATGTCCTGTTTAGTATTTATATTTAGTATTCAAAATATATTTTTAGGCTTAAATTTTCAGTTTTGTACTCCACATGATATTTTTGGACATAACATTTGTTGATGAAGGGAGGCAACATTGCACATCAACAAACTTTGTTAGGGCCAGAGAGAACTACTCCTCAGATGCTCCTAGTAACACTGCACAGAGTGGCATTTTCACATGGTCCAGGCAATCAACAGCCGTAATCATTTGACAGAGTTTTTTACTCACAAAACATCTTCCTATTCCTTCCTACTCAGTCTTACCGCATGGTCAACTTTCAACTATGCTCTTTTGGTAATACTTATTTCTATACTTCATTTTCCTTCCATATTAACCAATTTTTCAAAGCCCAACATAGGGTAGATAACAAATGTGTATTTTTTTTCAATTTCTACTCTCAATCTTCCAAACATTAATGGACACAGTCATAATATTGGCCTAATTTATGTCAAGTCCAGTTTTACTTTCCTTATTAAGTCTGGTCAAATTCAGAGAAATCAAAAGGAAACTATAATGTATTAAATTCCTATCATGTAACTGTCTTTGAGCTTAATATTTAACATGTATTTTCAACCAATTCTACCTTCATGATATCTGTGGAACCAACCTCCTTCTCTTCTTTTTCCACTGTCTCTACTCAGATTAAAGATCCAAGTTATTCTTGGATTACTGGTTTATTACAAAAAAATACTCTAACAAATCTCCCTATTTCCAGCATATCTATTTTAATCCATTTTATATGTTGCTCTCAGATAAATGTTTCTAGGCTATCATTCTTATCACGTTATGTTCTTGTTTACTTTGCAGTGTTTTGTCATTGTTTCTTACAGTAGATTCCAAAGATAGGTGAACATATTTAAGTGAAGACACAAGATGATACACTAGTATATGGGAAGAATATATTAAAACTTTATTTGAATTACTATAATAATGAATATTATGTATTTTATAAGTGAGTGAATAAATATAAAGGTGTTGAATGAGATATTTTGCTAATAAAGGTGCATGATTATTAATAATTTGAATCCCTGGTCTATAGCATGAAGTCCGGGTTACTTAGCCAGTCATTCATTACCTCTCAAATCTTTGCCCCAACCATCACTTTCAGGCCATATCTACACTCAGGCTTTATTATAGTCAAACTGAGAAACATTTGCCACAGAAATTCCCTACTTTCCTAAGTGATTATTCCCTCTGCCTAGAATGTTTCCTTTTATCCCTGTATACTCAAATCTTAACTGTTTTGCAAATTCTAACTCAAATGCTAATTCCTTTGTAAATCCTTTAGCAGTTAAAATACTTTAGATTATAAATAACAGAGGACCACTCAAATTGCTATAATTAATAAATAAAATTTATAAGCTTACACCACTGAAAAGTTAAGATAAAGGAAAAGCTTCATATATAATTTCATCAGGCCTCACAGCCATTTACTCACAATTTCCTGGGCTAGTCATTCCTTCACGTGCTCTCTGTTCTCACGTTGACTTCCTTCAGTGTTACACAATGTTGGAGCAATTCTAAGTCTTACATTAACATTCCATGTCAAGTAAAGCAAGAAAAACAGCATCTTCCCACTCTACCCACACATTCACCTTCAATTCAGTAAAAGTCCTTAGCCTCATACTGAAATAGTTTAGGTCATCTTCTCACTCATATGGCCAGAGAAATGCTGATTAGATTAGATGATGCAGAGACTACCTCTGAGTTAAGTTAGTCAGGGTCCGCTCCAAGAGTTTGCAGGTCATCAATTTTATGATGTTTCGTAATCGAGAAAAAAAATTTTTTGCTAGGGAGGCAAACTACAATGTCTAGTACAAGCCTTAAGTCATTTACTAGTTAAAAGTGGACTCTTTATTGCCTGAATTACTGTGATATTTTATGAATATATTTTCTTATATCGCTTATTTCTTCCTTGAATTATATCATTTTTTTCAGATTTGCCAGGCTTTGCTTGAGGAGCAAGTGCCAATATGGGATTCATTTTTTTATTCAACTTTTCCTTGTCTAGCATCTAGCATAATGCTTTCTTTAAATTAGTGTATATATAATAAATGAATGCATAAATAAATGAATGAAGAAAAATTGCATGGTAGAATGATTACATAAAATCATTGCTCTTGAAATATTTTTCCCCTTTGTTAGAAGATTTCAAGCAAAGTTTAGCAGAACATAGTCATATATGGAAAGGAATCATGCATTAAAGTAGTGCTGAATGCAATTCATTCTAAGACAACTTCCATTTCAATAGTTCATTTATTTATTGAATATTTGATCCTCTGAGGTGATTTGTGTCTTTTAAATGGCTTCTTTTTAACTACATATTTTTTGTCATCCATAGTTAGTCCATGAAAAATATGTTACTTGCCTAGAAAGTAAAAAGGAAAGTACAAAGTGATTGGAAAGGATGGCACATTAACCTGCCTATATAGGAAGAAATTTGACCTTGACCAGTTCTTTCTTGTATTTAAATGAATAATAGTCACTTAACACTATTATTAGATAAATTAGTTGATCTTTTGAAAAGATAATTTCTTCATATCAGGATTTTAATTAAATGAATAAAATATATATAGTTTTTAAATTTCCAGATTCACTTTAAAGATTTTATTTCACCTAATATAGAAGGTATAGGTAATAAAAATTATTTTTACATAACTTTACCCTAGTTACCAGAAATCTTTTCCTCAAAAATGTTTCTTAAAGCACTAAATATACATTTATCTCCACACTCGTATACACAATTAGTCTATTTAAATAATCCACGTTGGTGCCCAAAGGCAAAAAAAAAACTGAACCCATGGTCTGCTCCCATCAAACTGGCTTCTCCTGTAATGTTAACTGTCTTGGCAAGTGACTTTTTTATCTGCCGAGTTGCTCTTTTCAGAAGTCTGGGAGCCATCCTTGACATCCTTGACACTCCTAACTCACTCTCTAACATGCAATTCATTATCAAATCTTGCCAGTTCTACTCTCTGTGCAAAATATGTCTTGAATGTGTTCACTTCTCTCAAACTCTGTTGCTACTGCTTGAAGCCACCATGATCAATTGCCAGGATTTAGAAAAATAGCCTCCAAACTGGTTTTCCTGCTTCTAATTTTGTCTTTCTCTATTCCAATTCTCACACTTTCACCAGATTATTAAAAACCTCTGCTAAAGGCTTTTAATAGCTTTCCATTGCTCTATGAATAAACATACAAATTCTACAAGATTTAGATAGCGTGGTTACTGCTTATTTCTCCATCCTCATTGCCACAGTTTGGATGTTTAATCCCTCTAAACCTCATGTTGAAAGGTGATGCCTAATAGAAGGTGTTTGGGTCACAAGGGAAAATCCCTCATGAATGGCTTAGTGCCATCCTCATGGTAATGTTCTCACTCTGTTAATTCCTTAGAGAGCTGGTTGTTGTTCTCCCATCCTCACCCTTTTCACTTTTTCTCTAACCATATGATTTCTGCACATACTGGCTCCCCTTCACTACCATGAGTGGAAGTAACCTGCAGCCCTCACCAGATGCGGATTCTGGCACCATGCATCTTGTATAGCAGAACCATGAACCAGATAAACCTCTGTTCTTTATAAATTACCTAGTCTCAGGTATTACTTTATAGCAACACAAATGGACTAAGACACTCTCATATTTCATTCACTAATCTCCTTCTCTTGTTCACTTCCTCCATCCACACCAACCTTTTCTGTTTCTGAAATGCACTAAGATATTTTGCCCTCATAACTCTTGCTAATTCCTATAAGTGAGATATTCTTCTTCACCTCTAACACACACACACACACTCTCTCTACTCTTTCTCTCTCTCTCCTTTCTTCTTTTTTCTTTTGCTCCCTTCTTATTTTTTGTTTGTTTATTTACTTATTTATTTTTAATTGTTATGGGTACATAATTGTTGTATTTTTTATAAGGTACATGTGATATTTTGATACAAAAAATGTGACTTAATCAAATCAGGGTAATTGGAGTAGCCATCACCACAGGCATTTATCATTTCTTTGCATTAGGAGCATTTCAGTTTAACTCTTTTATTTATTTTAAAGTATACTATAACTTACTGTTGATTGTAGTCACTTTGTGGTGCTATCAAATATTGTTCATTCTACCTAATTATTTGTCCTTGAGATTCCCAACTGTTCATGGTATCAGTTTTAGCTAAATTATTTCCTGATGCAAGTAAGGATGAGGGAAAGAGGTTTCAATGGATAGAATGGCATGGCCAAAGGTTCAGGACTGGAAATGTGTATGGAAGATGTATTAATTTTAATAATAAGAGAAAATTGTTCATGCCATATGGGGAACATTAGATTGTTGTCCATTTCTTTTGTAGGTAAAAAGTGAAACTGTGTTTATGTGAAAAAACAAATCATCTTTTGGAAGGCTGAATGAAAAGAATCTTCCTTTTTATACCAACCTTCCCTTTTGAGAAAATAAAAAAAAGATGGTTAGGAGAAGAATAGAATTAGAGTATTTGAAGGTATTTAGAAAAATGAGTAAATAAAACTATAGAAACTCAAGAACCATGTGATCCAACTTTCCATATCTTACATCCACATATCAAATTGTATCTCATTAGCCCTGAACAGATGAACTATGTCTTGTTGATATTGTTGCATTATAAATATTATTGCTTTGTACATCTAACCTATTACTTTTATAATTTGGATTTTTTTCTTCTTCTGTGAGATGTTGGTATTTGATCAGTATCAAACTGGAAAAGATTTAAAGAAGTTAAAATACATGGAATTCAATTCCTATAATAACACATTATATTTCATCTTCGTAAATTTGTGAATGGAAAGAGTCTGTAGGGTAAATAATTGTGAAAGTAGATTATTTTCCAGTTAAAAGAAGTCTAATGCACAAAAACAATATAAATTGGTTTCTTCAAACTATTAATAATATTTTATTTTGATATTCAGAGGAGAATTTGATAGTCTCCATTCCTTGGCTCCCGCAATACAATTTGTTACATACCTTTAAGATGTTACTATGTTAATGTGAGATAATTGAACCTTAAGCTATGCACTCTGAATAACTTGATCTTGTTTTAAGATTGCTTTCTCAGTTTTTTGTTTTAGTTTAGTTTTGATTTGTTTTGACTTTGACTCCACTAACTTAAAATCACTCACAGGCCTTTGCTACAGAATATACTAATGGAAGAGTGAATTATGGAAAGTAGGCAAGTAGGTTATTTTCATTTTATTTTGGGTTTTAAGTGTGAGCTTGAGGGCTTCTAAGGCATTCAAATAATCATGCTGGCTGCTTTTCCACAGACATAAAATAGCTAACACAGCTACTCATAAAAACATTCACATTCTCTTAATCTGTCTCTACTTACACCTGCAGTGACCAATGAGTTTATCATTAAGATTTGGTATCAGAAGCCTCTCTCATTTTTCGTGCTATGGTCATAATCAAGGATATATCTGAATAGGGCAAAGCAGGGGAGTAAGATACATAGACCCATAATAGTTTCCTTCCCAAATCTAGCTTTTTTTCCTTTGTGACCTAGTGACCTCTCGATAATTTTTCATTTCTCATCTTGGAGCAGGAAATGGTGCTGTTATAACATCATTTGTGTCTATGTGGATCTATCATTGTATATTTGATATGCAGTTATATGAAATCAACAAGTCATCATTTCCAAAGAACTGGAATGGTGATAACGTAAGGAATTTTGGAGGCAATCTCAGACTTTCCTGTCAGACTAAGTAAGTCTTCCATGGCCACCTGCCTCCAAGGGTGTTGGAAGATGGGAAGAGTGCATGATTTTACCTTTTGTCACAAACACTCATTGCTGACTGAGTAACATTTTTCCTTTGAGTTGATTTTAAGTTCTTTGAAAAGACTGGATGTGTATATTACATTTTTAGTGGTCTGATATTACTGTGGTCTGAAAGGTTGAATGCATTGAATGCCCATTTAAAAGAAACTAATGATCCTAGAAAGATAAATCACTGTTTTTGATTGAAATCACATTTTAATAGAATTTCAACAAAAACAATATGCATTTTAATAAGTTTCATGAAATGGCAACCTTTTCTAAATGCAAAAGAAAAAGCAAAAATGATGATGGTTAGTTGAATCAGCATATGTAACTTGAAAGTTCTAGAATATTGTGACAAGCTACAGAATGTATAAATGAATTCCTATATTTACCTTTATAATAATAATGAAGGAGGTTTAAAGATTTATAGTCAGGTCTCAGAAACATGGGATGTATATTATTAAAAAAAGTTACCATATTCCTGGGGTGATAGTGGTAGGGAAGAAGGTAGGAAACAGACCATGAAGTAGGAGAGAGAAGAATTGCATGGGTATTATCATGGAACACAGATTTGTGTTCTAAGAGTAATGTTTAAAATATTCTATTCTCTCTGCTTTATCCGCATTATCTCTGTATATGTCTAGATCAGGAGTCAGCAAGCAATTTTTATAAAGAGACAGATAGTAAACTTTTTAGGCTTTCCAGGCCAACTGGTCTCTGTTGCACCTATTCTACTCTGCAACTGTAGCCACAGAAAATATGTAATCAAATGAATATTGTTGTCTTTCAACATGACTCTATTGATGAAAGCAGGTGAAATGCTGGATTTGGCCTGCATGCTGTTGTTTGCTGCTCCGTTGTCTAGATTCTTAACAGGACCTTACCAAGTCAGATTGTGCCTGGACCATAACATTAGCCTCTTTCCTATCCATGAAAAACATCTTTATATCTTTATTAATTTGTTTAAGAAATTTTATATAACATCTCATACATACCAGACACCATTTCATACCTTGAAGATACAGTGGTGAAAAAGATTGATGACTTTCTTTCCTCTAGGAGTTTGTCTAAAAGATGATAAAAAATTAAGAAGCAAATAAATAACATAATGATAAATCATTTTCAGTATTATAAAAGAATAGAATATCATGCTATGAAAGAGAGTTATGGAGGTAGGAGCACAACTTTAAATAGGGTGGTCAAGGAATGCTTTCTAAAGACAGTGACATTTAAGCTAAAACCTGAATGATGAAAAAGAAGCAAGCTATATCTTCAGCTAGGGGAAAGAGCATTCCAGGAAAAGGTTCTGTTTCTCTGGAGAACCCTTACATTAATATATTACCTTCTTAATGAAACTTTAAGTGTACAACACAGTGTTGTTAAACTATAGGGACAATGTTGTACAGCAGATCTCTAGGACTTACTTATTTTGTTTCACTGAAACTCAAGGCCTATTGATTAGCAACTCTCCATATCCCCCAGCCTCTGAAACCCACTGTTCCACTCTCTGATTTGGTAAATTTGATGATTTAGATGACTCATATACGTGGAATCATGCAGTATTTTTCTTTCTGTTACTTATTTAACTGAACATAGTGTCTTTCAGGTTTATCCACATTATCTTGCATAGTGCAGAATTTCCTTCTTTTTAAAGAGTGAATAATATCCACTGTACGTGTGTGTGTGTGTGTGTATGGCACGTTTTCTTTATCTAGCCATCTGTTAATGGGCATTTAGGTTATTTCCACATCTTGGCTATTATAGTGTTGCAATGAACATGAGAGTGCTAATATATCTTTGAAATCCTGATTTCAGTTCTTTTGAATAAATATCGATAAGCGGAATTGCTGGATACGGTGATTCCATTCTTAAATTTTTAAGAAGATTCCATACTCTTTTCCATAGTAGATGCATCAGTTTGCATTCCAATCAACAGTGTACAAGGGTTCCAATTTCTCTACATTCTCACTAACAATTTTCTTTTCTTTCTTTTCTTTTTTTTTTTTTTGATAATTGGCATTCTGACAGATACGAGGTAATTCCTCATTGGGTTTATATTTGCACTTCTGTGATGCTTAGTGACATTAAACATCTTTTCATATAATTCTGGGCCATTTATATGTCTTCTTCTGAATGATTGTTCTCAATTGTGGGCTTAAAATATTTAGTAAACCATGCTGTAAACAGATGTGCTCTCATCAAGGCTTTGTTGTTTCCTTTATAGAGCACAGAGTAGATTCAGCATAATTCCTAAGGACCCTAAGATTTTTTGAATGGTAAATGAGCATTGGCTTCAATGTACTCACCAGCTACATTAGCTTTTAACAAGAGAGTCATCCTGTCCTTTGAAGCTTTGAAGCCAAGCATTGACTTCTCTCTAGCTATGAAAGTCCTAGATGACATCTTCTTCCAATATAAGGTTGTATGGTCTACATTGAAAATTAATTCTTTAGAGTAGCCACCTTCATCAATTATCTTAGCTAATCTTCTGTGTAACTTGCTACAGCTTCTACATTAACTCTTGCTGCTTCACCTTACACTTTTATGCTATGGGGATGGATTCTTTCCTTAAACCTTATAAACCAACTTCTTCTAGCCTCAAAGTTTTCTTCTGCAGCTTCCTCACCTCTCTCAGCCTGCAAAGAATTGAAGAGAATTAGGGCCTTGCTCTAGATTAGGCTTTGGCTTAAGGGGATATTGTGGCTTGTTTGGTCTTCTATACAGACCACTAAAACTTTCTCTTTATCAGCAATAAGGGTTTTCTACTTGCTTATCATTCTTGTATTCACTGGAGTAGCACTTTTAATTTCCTTCAAGAACTTTCCTTCAACAACTTGGCTAACTGGCACAAGAGGCTTATCTTTTGGCCTATCTCACCTTTCAACATGCCTTTCTCATAAGCTTAATCAGGTGTAGCTTTTGTTTTAAACTGAGAATTATGCTCACTGCTTCTTTCGCTTGAACACTTAGAGGCCATTGTAGGGTTACTAATTGGCCCAATTTCAATATTGTTGTATTTTAGAAAATAGGGAGGCCCAGGGAGAAGGGAAAGAGATGGGGAAATGGCTGGTTGGTGAAATAGTCAGAAGACATGCAAGGTTTATCGATTAAGTATTCTGTCTTTTATGGGTCTAGTTCATGGCACCCCAAAACATTTACAATAGTAATATTAAAGATCACTGATCACAGATCACCATTACAGATATAATAATATTAATAAAAAATTGAAATATTGTGAGAATTATCAAAATGTGACACAGACACATGAAATGAGCACATGGTGCTGGAAAAATGGAGCTGATTATACTTGCTCAATGCAGGGTTGCCACAAACTTTCAATTTATAAAAATGCAATATCTGTGAAACACAATAAAGTGAAGCACGATAAAACAAGGTATCCTTATATCCTAGAAGATAAAAATATACGTTAATGGAAAAACTGGATAAATTTAAAAAAATTATAGTTTAGGTAATAGTAGTGTGACATTACATTCTTACTTTTAATCATTATGTCCTAGTTATGTGAGATATTAACATTAAGGGGAAGCTGGATGAAGGGTATTTGAGAATTATTTCTACTATTTTTGTAACTCTTTTGTGAGTTTGAAATTATTTGCCTGTGATTTTTTTCATTTATAAAGCAACATCGAGACTTTGGAGGCAATAGAGCAGAGCGTTGGGATCCTCTCTAATTTTCCACAGGGCAAAAAAAAAATGATGATATTCATTTGATCTCTTAATACTAATGTATGGGGGACCTATAATAGGTCAAGCATTATGCTATAACTAGGTTTACAGAAATAAATAAAAGACACAAGATCTTTCAGTCACTAAGGGGGATTATAAGGGTTATATCCATGGATAATGGGAGACTAAGAACATTTAAATTTGTGATAGTAAAATTGGGTTGAAGGCTCAGTGACAAAAATATTTGTGTCATCTTTAGAGTGTGATTATCTTCAGCATGAATGTATATTGGGTAAACCAAGTTTTCATAGAAAAATAAAGTTCATAACTGAAATACTTATAATCATTAATGCTTGTGCAATAATCCTTGTTTTACTAGTCTTTGATGGTCATATGTATTGTAGGCTCTTTTCAATGCCTGGAGTCTCTGGTTTGATGGGGTTAGTAACATAGATATTAGGGCAGGTTTGCTAATGTCCTCAGGTATGTGCTGAGTATTCTTGATGTGTTATTCAGTGTTAATGTTGTGAAATCAATATCTCTGTGTATTCTGTACCACTTCAAATATTCCTATTCTGTATCTCCTATTAAGGAGCACATTTAAAAGAACTACTTTTCTATTCTTTCTCCATTCCTTTGTGAATAGTAACATTTAAAGGAACTATTGCATATATTAAAATAAGTATACTGAATTTTGAATGAATGAGGAAAGAGGTATTTATGAGATTTGTATGCTTCTGGCATTCTCTTGGGATTTTTTTTTTTTTTGCTGGCAGCATAGCTTGTAAATATTTAATATTTTCCAGAAATTATTCTCAGAGGCTCAATCCATTAACTCAAGTGCATGCTACAAAAACACATTTATATACTATTGACAGTACATGAAAAGAGGAAGGAAAGAAAATTAAATTATTTTTTATCAAGTACCATGATTTAGTAATTTTTGTGTTCTAAGGGTTTAGCTCAGTGCTTGGCAATACTGGTAGGTGCTAGATTCAATTTTCGTAAAATGAGTGAGTGAATGAATGAGTGAATATACTAACCATTGTTTCATTTAAAGAGCTTAAAGTATCATAACCTTTTCTTTTGTCTCAGGGACTATTTTCTGCAAAGCTATTACTAATACAATACCTGGTGCTGTGGTGCTGTTCAACTATTTCAGAAATGTTTACTGTAGACCACTAGATGGCAGTCTCTCTTCGCTTTCTATTCTCTTTAAAAGGGAAAAAAAAGGAAGAAAGGGATCGAAAAAGAAAAAGATGAAAATGGAAACAGATAAAGATGGATTTTTAAATTCAGCATGTTGTGTTTATTTATTTTTTATGAATGTATTTTTAAAAAGGAACTATTAAGAAGCAGGGAAAGTTAAAATATGTCTTAAATTAATTGGAAATAAGCCATCAAACACAATTGACTTTGTGTTAACTCATCAAATTTCGTACCATACATTTTGATTAAATGTCACTGTGTATTTCTTTCTGAAAATAGGCTTATCAATAGCCACATGGCATGTGCGATTTTCCATATCAATGGCAGCTAGTTTTTTTGCCAGGCTGGGTACTCAAGTGATGCAGGCTTCAGTTTTTAAAGTTTGGGGGTTCCACTTTGTTATCAGCTTGGTACCTTGGAGAGTGCTTAGGGAACTAAGCATTTTGGGGATAAAATATCTAAAATTTGTTGAGCAGCTCAGGATGCTGCAGATCTCTGGACAAATGCATGCCCTGGCACTGAAGCATAGTGTGAAAAACCACCCCACCAGGAGCTCATTATACATTGCCACAGAGGTTCCCAATATGTGAAACATGCTGATGCATTCAAATTGCGTCTGCACTACAGTAGTTGCTAGGGAGCAAACTGAGATCACCAATTTCATTTCCTTTAGAAAATATCTTTATTTGAAACCTAAATCATGGGTTCCCGAATAATTTCCTCAACCTCTTCCCCTCATTACATTCATCATTTCTCCATCTACTTCAGGCCTCTCACATTGACCCTGCTCCAATGGGAAAAAATGACTAAAGCCTGGTGAACAATTCTGAATTTCAACCACTGGTCCAGTTTCCAATTGATTTTTTTTGTTTCCTCTTATTTAGTCTATTTTACAATTTGTCAACAGATAAATGAATAACAACTTTAAATGTGTTCTAATCTTCAACCATTGTTAACTAGAGAATATGGGTCATGATAAAATTACAGTTTTCTAGTATAGTGGTAGCTTCTCACATATTTCTCATGAAATTCATTTCTCTTAAAATAACTGCTTTATGGGTAGTTTGACTATACATTATACTCAGTTCTTTGTTTTTATTTTGCTGTTAATATTTGAGAGATGTGTGAAACCAACCACATACTTATGGTAGAAATAAGAAATGGTAGGAGTGATTTAAACAAATTATAAAAGACACAAAAAGACGCTTCATGTTTGCTATGTTATATGTGTCTTCCCTTGACCTAACTGGAAATAGTCAGAATGCACACAAGTCAACCATTGCAGCTACAAAATTTGTTATAATTTTTAATGTTTGTATATATTTCTCCTTAGACTTTGAGACAGTTGAGGGCAAGGAAGTTTTCACATTAATTTATTTATGTAATCATGCTTTTATCAATCATTTAAGTGCCAGACCAGGGATAAAATAATGAATAAGACACAGCCTCTGCCCTTAAGAAGCTTAAGGTATGTAAAGGCAAAGCAGGCACATAAAAAATAAGATTAATAAATCATAGATGCTATCGTAAAAGTATGAATCAGCCATAGTGGAGTAACAAAAGATAGTGAGAGCCTTTTTATCTATTGAGATGTAAGGGGGAGTGATGGAAAGTTTCATTAGAGAGGGACACTTGAACTATTTTGAAAGGTGTACAGGAGCTCACTAGGCCAACTATGAGATAGAATATTCTACACAGAAGGACCAATATGAGAATTGCAGAAGGTCATACGTAGTGTGGCTTATTTGAAAACTGAAATTACTTGATATGGGGCAGTATAAAAGATAGATCTCTGAATGCAAGTAGGGTTAGGGTCAGGGAAGTTTTGCATGTCATATCAAAGAATTTGAATTTTATTATTTGGGTACTTGGAGTCAGGAATTGATTTTATGCAGGGAAGTGATAAGATCTGATTTGCCTTTATGAAATTTCACTCTGTTAGATGTGTCATGGACAGAATGAAGAGTGAGAATTTGGCAACAAGGAGATCAGTTGGAAACTTTGCAAAAAATTAGACAAGAGATTATGAGGGGCATAAATTCAGGAGGATGAGATGAATCTAGGAGGAATGATAACAAACTCAGTTTGGGATAGGTTTAAATAGAGGTGCCTGTTGCACTTCCCAGAAGAGATATATGACAGCGTTTGGAAGCAAGGAAAAGCTCTGGATTAGAACTGTGGTTGGGATCTACTGGCATATTAATAGTAACTTAAGCAATGGATATAGATAAGATTATTTAGGGAGAATGAAAGAAGGAAAGAATAAAAGATTATAGTACAAGAGACTTTTATTTTTCTTTTGTGTAAATACCTAGTAGTGGGATTGCTGTATAAATGGTAGGTCTACTTTTAGTTTTTTGAGGTATCTCCATACTACTTTCCATGGAGGTTGTATTAGTTTGCAGTTCCACCAACAGTGTGTAAGTGTTCTGTACAAAAGCAAATTGTGTAACCAAAATGTGTGTACCCCTGTAATAATTCTGAAATGAAAAAAAAAAGAAGAAAAGAGAAGAAAAAAAAAAGAGAAAAAGGACAGAATGTGGTCAAATTTAACATTGAAGGTGTAAATAGATAAAGAGCTCTGAGATGAAAAATATGAAAAAAGGCAGGAACAGAAGAAGGGTAGAATGGACTTAGAGAAATGAAAGAAGGAACAAGCAGTCAACATGCCAAAGGCAGCAAAAAGGTAAAGTATGGTAAAAATTGACTAGAATCCATTAAAATTAGCAATTAGGAAGTAATGAGGATCTATTCCAGAGTGGTTTGTGTGGAGTGGTAGAGTAGAAGCCTAATGAGTGAAAGCTGAAGAGGAATAGAAAGTGAGGAGGAGAAGATAAATACGTAGATTTTTTTTCTTTCAAAGAGCTTCTCTATAAAGGAAAGAAGAAAGAACTATCACTAGTATGGAGCACAGGACCTAGCACTGAGTGGGTGTTAATGTATGTTTGTGGAATGGAATTTATCAAGTACACTTTGTCATCACTACAATATTATTTGCTCAGTGGAATTCTTGAAATACCCAGAAATATTCATATTCATACTGGATGTGATTTTTAGGACACATACTTGTATAATTAGGTGAAATAACCATTGTGTAGTTTAGTCAAAGATTAAGGTCATGGTCTTGTAAGGGAAAGCAGAGTGGCATCTATAGCCCTACCTTAAGAATTCTCTTTGAGCTCACCAGATAAGAAGGGGTTTTTCCTTGCCCTAGTTATGGTGCTGCAGGATAATTCCATGGACTATCTGAGGCAGGACTGAGAGTGCACAGATAGATGAAAGTGAACAGGAATTGTTAACTCCTAAGATGTAAGAGCTGGAAGAGTCTTCAGAGATCATCTAACTATAAATTTTTCAAAATATTATTTTTCTTAATAGAATCTCCTTTTACCAAACAAATTAGTAAGTGTAATCCAGTATATAATACTGACAAAAGTATAATACAATTAATATAATTTTATTCTATAAATTTAGCTTAATAACAGCTGTGTATTTTGAACTTAATGAGTCTGCTTTGATGAACACAAGTGTCTTAAAATCTAAATTTGGTTGTTAGAGATGACAGTTGCAATTAGATTAGCCTCAGGATCCAATTTATTTCTGTATTTTGCTTTGGTTGTACTGTTTAGAGAAAATCCTGAATCATACAAGTAAGTTTTTGTAACTGTTTTTAAAAACAGATCATTTTGGAATGTTAGGACACTCATCAAATAAACTGTTAAGAACAGCAGGGACTCTTAATATTTGTCTGTTCATGCAAAGGTTGTAATTAAGACTATTATGAAGCACATGCTAAGTATATTACAATTTGGTGGTTAAATTTAACTTAATAAAAACTCATGCTTTCATAAATCTTTTATATATTTATTTTATTTTTAGAGATGGGGTCTTGCTTTGTTGCCTAGCATTGAGTGCAGTGGCACGATCATAACTCACTGCAGCCTTGAATTCCTAAGCTCAAGTGATTCTCCTCTGTTAGCCTCCCAAGTCACTGGGATTATAGGCATGAGCCACCGTGCCTGGCTATAAATCTTTTATTGAATGGTTATTCTACAATGAGATACAGATATAAAGATAAATAAACGTAGTTTGTGCCCTTAAGAAATTTACAGTAAAGAGCGAAAATTAAATTTATAGAAATAAAAGCAATAAAACATGAATGATAAAATGATAGAAGCATGCTATCAATAATGGATAGGCTATAGTGGAGAAGCAAAAGGAGGGAGCAGATCTACATGTGAGATTGTGGAAGAGAATTATACGAAGCTTAATGGAGGAAGTGATGCTTGTGCTGTTGTGAAGAATATGTAGGTGTTCACCAGATTGACAAAATTCGAGTGAATAATAGTAGCTGATAAAAGATATTTTGTGTAAATGATTGCAAAAATCTTCCATCTTTATGTAACAGTTGCTGGTATTCTTACCAGAAATACAGAAGTCAACAAAAAACTAATTATTATATAATAACCATAAGATCATGGATATTTTCACAGTATGATGTTTTATGCAGTTACTTTTACAAATTACTAGATAATTTGTAAAGAAAGACAGACCAAGAAAACATGACCAAGCAGAAATATCCAAGCCTTGACTGGCTTGGAATTGAGTATGTTGCCTGAGTGCTTTAGTAGCATATTCTACACATGAACAGACAAATCCAGGCCTAGATTTAAATAAAAGGCCAGTGTGATAATACAGGCATTGTATATAGTTAGTGACATATTTACAATAAGCTCAGATATATTAAATATGAGAGCAAGTTAAACTTTGTTTTCAAGGTTTATACATGAACAGATTAATATACTGTAGATCAGGAGAAGGTGAAACTCTGGCTTATAATACCTTTTAATGTTCACTTACTCATCTCTCATTTATTTTAAGTACTTAAAATATATTTAAAACTTTAAAGAGATATTTGCACACCCATGTTCATGGCAGCATTATTTAAAATAGCCAAAAGATGGAAGCAACTCAAATGTCCAACAACAGATGAATGGATAAACAAAATGTATATACATTCAATGGAATATTATTAAATTTTAGAAGGGAAGGAAATTCTGACAAATGCTACAATGTGAGTGAATCTTGAGGACATTATGCTAAGTTAAATAAACCAATCACAAAGGGACAAGTACTTATCTGACATACTAGAGTCATCATACTCATAGAAACAGAAAATAGATTGATAGTTGCCAGAGGCTAGGGAGAAGAGGAAGTGAGTTGTTTAATGGTTATATAATAGCTTCGATTTTGCAAGATGAAAAAGTTTTGGTAATTGGTGCACAACAATCTGAATATACTTAAAACTACTGAACTATACTCTTAAAAATGGTTAGGATAGTAAATTTTATGTTACGTATGTTTTATCATAATTAAAAATATTTTAAAATTAAATTTGAATAAAAGATTTGTGGAATCCCTATACTTTCTCTGAACCACAATTTAAAAGCCATTGATTTCATATTATCAGTTCAGAGGTGAAACTGTAATGCACAGCACCTGACCAAGTTGTCCATGTATACCTAGAGTTTCTAAGACTCTTTTCACCTAATTCCAAGTTCAGAGTTCTTTCCATAATAAAATACTTTCTCTTTATCTCACTTTGTCCTTTGGAAAAGTTTATTACTAACACTCCTACAAATGAGGAAATTAATACTCATTATGTGTGTGTTGATCTCTCCTTTGTTCTGGCAGATGGAAAAAATATCCTGTTTTACCCTCTATTTAGAAAAGAAAGTTAGAAAAATGCTGACCCCAAATAGACACTTAGATTTAGGAAATGTGTTAATTTATTCCTATGTCAATAATTTAAACAAATAAAAGTTTCTTTTCAAACCTGACGGTCACTGCTTTTTATCTTTGCTTATTAAAGTTTGGGCATGAATACATTTGTTAGGTTTCTTTTTGGTTAAACTGTGGACATAAATTTCTATTACAAATTAAATGGAAAAAAATGAATTTTGTATAGGGCCCTACAATTATTGTGCAAGAGATTTTATGCCATTTTAGAAATAAGAGGCACCACATTCAACAATATTATATCTTGTAAACTAAATGGGAGAAAATTAACAACAGATTGAGAATGTGTTTAAACTTAACCAGAAAATCCCTTATTGTCCAATACATTTAATCAGATATAGATTAACTCTGTAAATACCTATAACCACTGCAATTAGCTTAGTTGCATTCACATACCATGGCAAAAGTAGAATCAAATCTGTAATTATGCCAGTAGTAAACATAACTGAATTTCCTGAATATCAGTTGTTCATGTCATGATATGATATTAATAGCATAAACTTAACTCATTTCATAGTTATATCCACTATTGTATTTGGATTTGTAAAGAAATACAAGTTTTTTTCCTTAATAGTAATTAAAATTATTATTAATTACCTGTTGAATGTATTATGATGCATGAAATGCTTTCAGGCTTAAAGTTAACAAAATATAGGCTCACCCTCAAATAGTTAAAAGAAGAGAAAGATGAGTCATCATTAATAAAGTTCCCGTGATAGCTTTGTGAAAAGATCTCTGAGCACTTTTCTTTGGTTATTTTATCTATTGCTTAATTAATTAATTAATTAATTTTTTTCTGCTTCCATCCTCTTGCTTTTCCACTTTCCCTTCATTAGCCGATTATCCATTGCCTCCTCCTTGTCCATCTTTTTAATTTTTGTACTCATGCATTAACTATATAGCCTTTTTGGATTTACAAATGTTTTCTGTGTTGTTGTTCAGTGAGGGTATGTGACAGGTGTGTAAAGAAGCTAAGAGACGGAAGAGTGACAAAAGGTAGAGAATTTTTTAGAAAGGTGAAAAGACTAAGGATTTTGATTTGGGTCATAAGAAGGTCACTAGATTACCTTTGTAGTTTAACTATTTAAATTGGAATGGAATGCTGGGAATAGATGGTCAAAAAATATTAAATAAATTTGAAAGGAAGAATTAAAAATAGGTAGTTAGCTTAGAATATGTGATAAAAGGGAAAGCAATGCTTCACCAAATGCAAAGAAAAAAACTCAATCCACATTTTTTAAGAAAAAATTTCAACAAGATATTTTAAAGTATCTGATTACTATAATGTAAGATTACTGTATATATGATATGTTCTTTCAAAATTAACACCTAATTATTTTTAGAATTAAAGTTTCTTAATAGTATGGTAAATCTCCATTTCCACATCATGACTTAGGTGAAAGCATTTTTGTTAACAGAAAGTTCTGGTTAACTGAGACTTGCCAAATGGCTCATAGTTTTCAGAAACAAAGAATTAAAATTTATTAACTATCTCCAATAATTCTAATCCCTTACCAGGTCTTCTTAAACATTAAAAGTATGTAATCAGAATTCTTTAGACTTCTGTTTGGTGTTCCATCATTCTTTAAAAGTATGCCAAATTTAATAAAATAATCAGTAATATATTTTTTTAAAAACGCTTTATTTATAATGATCTAGTATTTTTATAAAACACTATATACATTCAGTTCTGAGTATCTCAATAGCAGGGATGTAGGTTGTTCATCTTTGAATCCCCAGCATAGTACATGGTACATTTGCACATAGTAAATAGAAAATATTTACAAAAATATTGAATTTATGACTCTGTTCTTGTAGTTATGACATAGGGAAGAGTCTAAAATCCTTAAAGACTACCTACTGATGGTATTTTGTCACTTTAACACTGTACCAAAACAAGATCAAAAAATATATGCTCTCACCAAGAAAGATACTGGAAACAAAACAAAAAAAGCCTTTATCCTATATTGCACTACTGTTGAAATAGCTACATTTGAAATTTTTGGTTCTCAGCCTCAAGAATATCATAACATGGCCAAAGACAATTTAGAGAAAGTATATGCAGCTTTTATTAGTGGAGATTAGAAATTATAGGCTTTAATTTGATTGACCTTAGTTATAAAAATGTAAGTTACATTATATTTGATAAGAGGGTTTGAGAAGAAAACAATATTGACCTTATTTTCTTCTTATGGCATAAGCACGTAAATGACATGTGAAATTGCCCTTCTAAGCAATATAAAGGAATTACCAGCAAGAAAATATTTACATTGCTGTGATTATAATCATTATACAATTAAGAATCATATTGGAAAGACAGCCAAATAGGAATAGGGTTACTTAAATAAAAATCAATACATTCTCCATTTCTTATAATTACATGACCTTCTCTCATTATGTTTGGTGAGAAAGAGGGATGCCCAAGATATTCAACTATTTCCTACAAGTTTTTTGGTTAATGTCCCAGGAGTATAATATTTGCATATAAGATTTGTGATGACCACAAAACTTATAAAATGTGTTACAGGATATTGTATTTGTTCACTCAGCCTGCAAAATGTTTTTTTTATGGAAAATTGAATTTACTTACTTAAGCTATAAATAAGTTTACTAGCCTTGAAAAATTAACTCACTGCTCTATGCATAAATTCCACCATCATGTAATCAATTCAACATCATCTGTGGGTTCTATAGTTAAAAAGAACATTTTAACTAACTGTGTTGCCTTTGACAGATTTAATTCAAATACAGTGTGAAATTTGTTGACTTTTACATGTGTGACTACAGCTTAAAATAGAGAATTTTTAGTTAGAAAAGATAAAATTTGGGAATGTTAATAACCTCAGAGTAGAAATCAAGAAGACTGTGGATAATTATTAACATTGACTTATTTACCTGGGATAATGCTTTCAAATTCGAAAGGATAAATTAGAGACAAATGAGAGTACTTAAGTAAATACTAAGAAATGTTAAAGGCTTAAACATGAATTGGTTCAAGAAGATTTTAGTCAAATTAAGGTAGGATAAAGGCAAGATGAAGGTAGAAGAATATTACTAAACATTTTGAGATTGTTATTAAGGCAAATTACTCTGCTTCTCTACCAATACATCTTTAGATGCCACTGTCAAAAAAGTATTATCAGATTAAATAAAATGAATTATTCTGGCTAGTATTGGAAATTTGTATATGTAAATAATTTATTAAATATTCTCAAATAATGATATTAACATCAATTAAAAAAATCTAATGACTACCTTTAAAAATCTATATATACTGAAACATGCTCTGTGGAATCTCCTTTTCCTATTTTAATTATATCTTAGGCAATCCAATAACTTTTTGCTCACTTTTTAGTATAAAAAAGTCTAGTCCAGTCCAGTACACTTTTTTTAAAATTTCAGAATATTACAGAGGTACAAATATTTAGGTTACATATATTGCCTTTGCTTCAAGCCAGTCAGAGCTACAAGTGTGCCCATCCCCCAGACAGTGCACACCATACCCATTAGGTGTGAATATACCCATCCCTTCCTCCCCACTCCCATCTGCCTGACACCCGATGAATGTTACTATCATATGTGCACTTAAGTGTTGATCAATTAGTACCAATTTGATGGTGAGTACATGTGGTAGTTGTTTTTCCATTGTTGTGATACTTTACTTAGTAGAATGGGCTCCAACTCCATCCAGGATAATACGAGAGGTGCTATATCACCATTGTTTTCTGTGGCTGAGTAGCACTCCATGGTATATATATATATACCACATTTTACTAATCCACTTATGTATTGATGGGCATTTGGGTTGTTTCCACATCTTTGCAATTGTAAATTGTGCTGCTATAAACATTCTAGTGCAGATGTCTTTTTTTTATAGAATGTCTTTTTTCCTTTGGATAGATGCCTAGTAATGATATTGCTGGATCAAATAGTAGTTTTACTTTTAGCTCTTTGAGGTATCTCCATATTACTTTTCATAGAGGATATACTGGTTTTCAGTCCCATCAGCAGTGTATGAGTGTTCCTGTCTCTCTTCATCCACACCAACATTTGTTGTTTTGGGATTTTTGATAAAAGCCATACTCACTGGAGTTAAGTGATATCTCATTGTGGTTTTGATTTGCATTTCCCTGATGATTAGAGATGTTGAGCATTTTTTCATGTTTCTTGGCCATTAGTCTGTCTTCTTTTGAAAAGTTTCTGTTCATGTATTTTGCAGTTTTTAATGGGGTTGTTTGATTTTTTTCTTTTGATTTTTATGAGTTCTACATAGATTCTAGTTATCAGCCCTTTATCAGATGTGTAGCATGCAAATATTTTCTCCCATTGTGTAGGTTGTCTGTTTACTCTCATGATGGTTTCCTTGGCTGTGCAGAAGCTTTTTAATTTGATCAGGTCCCATTCATTTATTTTTGTTGTTGCTGTGATTGCCTTTGGGGACTTCTTCATAAATTCTTTTCCTAAGTGGATGTCTATGAGTTTTTCCAACATTTTCTTCTAGAATTCTTATAGTTTCATGCCTTAAGTTCAAGTGTGTTGTGTATGATGAGTTGATTTTAGTAAGAGGTGAGAGGTGTAGATCCTGTTTCAGTCTTCCACATGTGAGCATCCAATTTTCACAGCACCATTTATTGAATAAGAATTCTTTTCCTCACTGTATGTTTTTCTCTGCTTTGTCAAATATCAGATGGCTATATGAGGATGGTTTTATTTCTGGGTTCTCAGTTCTGTTCTATTTATCAATATCTCTGTTATTGTGCCTGTGTCATGCTGTTTTGTTTATTATAGCCTTGTAGTGTAGCTTGAAGTATGGTAAATTGATGCCTCTCAACTTGTTCTTTTTGCTTAAGGTTGCTTTTGCTAAACAGGGTCTTCTTTGGTTCCATATGAATCATAGAATTATTTTTTATATATTTGTGAAAAGTGATGTTGGTATTTTAAATAGCGATTGCATTGAGTCTGTAAATCACTTTCGGTAGTACAGACATTTTAACAATGTTGATTCTGCTGATTCATGAGCACGGTATGGTTTTCTATCAGTTTACATCCTCTGCTATTTCCTTCCTCAGTGTTTTATAGTTCTCCCTGTAGAGATCTTTCACCTCCTTAGTTAAATATATTCCTAGGTATTTTATTTTCTTTGTTGCTATTGTGAAGGGTATTGAGTCTTTGATGTGCTTCTCAATTTGACTGTTGGTATATAGGAATGCTACTGCTTTCTGTACATTGATTTTGTAACCTGAGACTTTGCTCAATTTGTTCATAAATTCTGGTAGTCTCATGGCAGAGTTTTTGGGATTTTCTAGATATAGGATGACATTATCAGCAAAGAGCAATAGTTTGACCTCGTATAGTATGCCTCTATTTGGATTCCCTTGATTTCTTTCTCTTTTCTGATTGCTCTGGCTAGGACTTCTAGTCCTATGTTGAATAGAAGTGGTGATAGAGTACAACCTTGTCTGGTTCCAGTTCTAAGTGAAAATGCTTTCAATTTTTCCCCATTCAGTATGATGTTGGCTGTGGGTTTGTTGTATATGGCTTTTATCATTTAGACATAAGTCCCTTCTTTGCCTGTTTTTTAAATGTTCTTATAAAATGGTGCTGAATTTTGTCAAATGATTTTTCTTTGTCTACTAAGAAGATCATATGGTCTTTGTTTTTACTGCTACTTATGTGGTGAATTACATTTATAGATTTGTGTATATTGAACTATCCTTGCATCTCTGGGATGAAGCCCACTTGGTCATGATAGACTATTTTTTTTGATAAGCACCTGAATTCAGTTTGCTAGGGTTTTATTGAGAATTTTTACATCTATATTAATAAGGGATATTGATCTATAGTTTTTTTTTTGTTGTTGTTGTGTGCTTTCCTGGTTTTGGTATCTGGGTTATGTTGGCTTTGCAAAATGTGTTGGGGGGGATTCCTTCCCTCCTGATATTGTGGAATAATTTCTGCAGGATAGGCACCAGTTCTTTGTAGGTCTGATAAAATTTGGATGTGAAACCATCTGATCCGGGACTTTTTTTAGGAAGGCTTTTTATTGCTGCTTCAATTTTGGTACTTGATATTGTTCTGTTCAGGAGTTCTATTTCTTGCTGAATGAGCCTCTGGAGGCTGTGTGTGTCTAAGAATTTGTCCATTTCCTCCACATTTTCAAGTTTATGTGCATAAAGATTTTATAGTATTCATAGATGATATTTTGTATTTCCATGGTATCAGTTGTAATTTCTGGGTTTTCATTCCTGATTGAACCAGTAGAGTACTGTCTTTTCTGCTTCTGGTTAATCTAGAGAGAGGCGTGTCAATTTTGTTTATTTTTTTCAAAGAATCAACTTTTTGTTTTATTAGTTTTCTTTGTAGTTTTTATTTTATTTTATTTTTATTGATACATAATAATTGTACATATTCATGTATTACATGTTACATCTTGAAACAAGCATACAACATACTTTTCTGTATAGTTTTTTTATTATCTATTTTATTTAGATCTGTTCTGATCTTCGTTATTTCTTTTCTTCTGCTGGGTTTTGGGATTGGTTTGCTCATCCTTCAGCTCTTTGAGACAATTCATTAGAATGTTGATTTGTGATCTCTCTGTCTTTTGGATGTAGGCATTTATGGACATAAAGTTTCCTCTCAGGACTGCTTTAGCCAGTCCAGTACACATTAAGTAAGTTGAATGACTGGGCACAGTGGCTCATGCTTATAATACCAGCACTTTTTGGAGACCAAGGTGGGAGTATTGGTTGAGGTCAAGAGTTCAAGGCCAGCCTGGGCAACATAGTAAGATCCTGCCTCTACTAAATAAATAAATAAATAAATAAATAAATAAATAAATAAATAAATAAATAAATTGAACGTTTTAAGTTCATATCCTTCCCTCTGTGTTATGATGGCTTAACCTCAGCATGAGGGTCTTGGTGTGAAGAAGGCATAATTAGATCTTTTACTCCTCTTTTGTTTTTTTCTTCTTTTCCTTCTTTCTCCTTTAGTAAATGTCTAGGATCAGAGAAGGGGAAAAAAGGCAGACATCAGATATCTTTTTATTTAATTTTAATCCTCTTGGCTATCAGTGGCATTGGTATGGAAGGCATCTTAATGGTGACTCTCATATGGAACATGTGTGATGTCATTGGAAATTTTGAGAGAGGTTTTCCCACTAAACAGTTTCATAATAGGGGAGCCATTCTCTTCACACCTTTCTTCAGCTCTTTCTCCAATAGGTATATCAATCATTTCTCTTGCTGCTGGAATCTACTTCTGAATTGGTAACTCAAGCCCAGTTACCTTCTTATCTGGGCTTATCTGGCTCATGGGAAACTCCATGTGTTTGGCATTGTTTATAATGACAAATAGTTCAAATGCTCTATGTTCCACCACTGTCTCCTCTCTTCACTTTTCATTGTCTCTCTACTTCTCTCTTCCTCCTGCACAAATGTTCATGGTGGCATTAAGTAGATGTCCACCTAGACAATGGGATATCATCTCATCTTCTTGCAGGCTAAACCTGTATAAGTGGTTCTCTTGGAGTCTCCTTATTTGGATGGGAGGAACAACTCTCTCTTTCCTTCTGTTTTTAAGAATTTATCATGGATGACATTTAAATTTAACTGCATTTTAATTTAAATATAAGACAAAGAAGGAAATACACATCACTAACTTTGCCAATCAAGGGATGAACAGCTCTTATCCTCCTTTTGAGAAGGGAGGACGTAAAATTTTACCAGGATATCTGAATTTCTTACAGCTCTGTTCATGGACTCCTATATTTCTTTTCTTCTTTCATACGGTCTTGATGGGTACTGGTGGGATTGATGATATCTATTCTTAGTATATCCTCCTGGAAGCTCTCTTTAGAATGTTTGTGGTGGTACCTGGATGTAATTCTAAAACAACATGAAAAGTCAAATTCATAATTGATTACATATATATTGAGCTGGAGATCTGCAGGAGCACTTTTATTCTAGTGTATTTTTTAAAATCTCACCTCCTTGCCAATTTTCAGATACAATAAATTACTTGAGAAAGGTACTGTGATTTAAAAGAATATTTAAGATTTTAGAATCATCTGTTCTCCATGGCTTCTCTGTTTAAAGTTACTGAAGACTCATCTATAGTTTATAATCCAAATCCTTTATCAGATTCTTAATAACATTAGTTATTAATTTAAATGTTAGTTCTCAACTTCTCTATCTCTAGAGACTTACGATTACATGATAATAAAAGAATAAATTGTATTACTATGAATATTATTATAGTTCATATTTATTTAAATGGCTAGAAGAATTATAATTCATCTCTTTTTCTTATAGACATATGGGGCAAACAGAGTCTATATACATCTATGGCAAAAAGAGATTACATTCATATATAATTGTGTCTAAAATGATTTTTGTTACTAAGAATTTTATAGCATTCAAAATGAAAATAGCTCCTCTCTCTTCAAAAAGAGCCCACTTCTAAGGAGACTAAGCTAAGAACATTTCTTCCATTTAAAGACAGATCCCTTACTTTCAAAAGAAAAATATGATAGCTTATCAAAAGTTCAGTTTGTTAAATCTGACTGAAGATTCAGTCTAAAGCTATTTTGAAAGACTAGTATTTTAATTTGCATGCTATAGGTTTCTATTATGTATTCATTTTATGCAGTTATCTTTCAGTTTCATGAAACAGTCAAGCAATTGTTTATAGGTGTGTTAATTTAGTAAGACTGCCTCCCTTACTTAAATCATCTATTTCTGTTCAGCTGCCACTTAAAGATGACCTCATGCTTACTGACATATTATTAGCGATCGATTGTTAAAGGAATGTTGATATTTCCTTATACTGTTTATTTTGCTTCTTCATATATCAAATTGACCTTCTTTTATTTGTCCTTTGTACACTTTCTGTTTTTTTTGAGAACATAAAATAAATGTTGATAAAAGAAGTTATAAATTATATGATTGAGAAAAAAATCCAAATTTTAATTAGCTGCTTCACAATCAGACTTACTCTTCTAAACAAAAAAAAAATTAAAAGATCCTCTTTTTTTGGTTAAAGTTCTCTCTTATTCATGGCTACTATTTATTTTATCTTTGAGCTACTATCATATTACTATACTTAACAGAAAATACTCTATTTTTAAAAAATTTTTACTATGCTATTGTATCATATCTAACTGAAAATATTTTCCAAGTTTTTAGTTAACTTAATGACAAATTTTATTGTTTCATTTATCCTTCTATTTAACAATTTTTTTCTAAATACCTGCCATGTGGCAGCATTGACCTATATTCTGCAGGTGAACTAGTAAACAAAACAGGGTCTCTTCCCTCAACATTTGGATGTGGAGATAGAAAAAGAAAACAACTAGTACATGTATAAACTAAAAAATTAGACATAGTGATGAATATTTGAAGAAAATAAACACAGGATTCATATAGCACTTAATCTATTGCAAGTTTGTATGATAAACTCATCAATTATTTGGTGTCCAAAGAATCCTTATTCAATAAATGGTGCTGGGAAAATTGGATAGCCACATGTAGAAGACTGAAACAGGACCCACAGCTTTCACCTCTCACAAAAATCAAATCACAGTGGATAACACACTTAAACCTTAGATGTGAAACGATTAGAATTCTAGAAGAGAATGTAGGAAAGACTCTTACAGACATTGGCCTAGGCAAAGAATTTATGAAGAAGACCCCTAAGGCAATCACAGCAACAACAAAAATAAATGAATGGGACCTGATTAAATTAAAAAGCTTCTGCACAGCCAAAGAAACAGTCATGAGCATAAACAGACAACCTACAGAATGGGAAAAAATTTTGACATACTATACACATTAGATAAAGGACTAATAACAAGAATCTATTTAGAACTCAAGAAAATCAGTAAGAAAAAAATCAAACAACCCTATCAAAAAGTGGGCAAACGACATGAATAGAAATTTTTCAAAAGAAGATATAAGAATGGCTAACAAACATGAAAAAATGCTCAACATCCCTAATCATCAGGGAAATGCAAATCAAAACCACAATGAGATATCACTTAACTCCAGTGAGAATGGCATTTATCAAAAAGTCCCCAAACAATACAAGTTGGCATGGATGCAGAGAGACAGGAACACTCATACACTGCTGGTGGGACTGCAAACTAGTGCAACCCCTGTGGAAAGCATTATGGAAATACCTTAAACAGATTCAAGTAGACCTACCATTCAATCCAGCAATCCCATTATTGGGCATCTACCCAAAGGATCAAAAGTCATTCTATAAAAAAGTCACCTGTACCCAAATGTTTTATAGCAGCACAATTCACAATTGCAAAGATGTGGAAACAACCCAAATGCCCATCAATTCATGAGTGGATTAGTAAATTGTGGTATATGTATACCATGGAGTATTACTCAGCTATAAGAAATAACAGTGATATAGAATCCCTTTTGTTCTCCTGGATAGAGTTGGAACCCATTCTGTTAAGTGAAGTATCCCAAGAATGGAAAAACAAGCACCACATGTACTCACCAGCAAATTGGTTTCCCTTATCATCACCTAAGTGCACATTTGGGAATAACACCAGTTGGGTATCCAACTGAGGTGGGGGGTGGGGAGAGGGGATGGGTGTATACCTACATGATGAGTGCGTTGTGCACCGTCTGGGGAATGGTCATGCTTGAATGTTCTGACTTGGGGGGATGGGGGCATAACTACATGATGAGTGCAATGCACACTGTCTGGGGAATGGACACGCTTGAAGTTCTGACTTGGGGGGATGGGCGGGACATGGGCAATATATATAACCTGAACTTTTGTACCCCCATAATAAGCTGAGATAATAAAAAATTATATGTTTTCAAGTGTTACAATTGTTTGTATGTAAATGATGTACAATAAAGAAATTGAGAATTTGGGAAAAAAATTATTTGGTGTCCAGTATAAAAAACACATAGTACATATATTTTAAGTCCCTTAATACATTACTGAAATGTATTTGAACTTTTAACATTTAATTTAGTCAAGTACAACTTTTCCATTATAATAGCTTTATTAATACTAGTATTATTTTTATGAGACAGAGTCTTGCTATATACCCCAGGTTTGCCTCGAACTCCTGGACTCAAGCGATCTTCCTGCCTTAGTCTCCCAAAATATTGAGATTACAGGTGTGAGCTACTGTGCCTGAGCATTATGGTGCATGCTTATAGTCCTAGCTACTGAGGATGCTGAGGAAGGAGGATCTCTTGAGCCCAGGATTTCAAGGCTGCAGTGAGCTATGATCATGCTGCTGCACTCCAGCCTGGGTGACAGAGCAAGACCTTGTTTCAAATAAATAATTAAGAAGGAGTGGTAAGATAGCTGACTAGAGGAAGCAGGCATATGCCTCTTCTGCAGAGAGCAACCAGGATATGCATCAAAAACCCATATTTCAAATAGATTGTCAGAGAGAGTGAAGACAAGAGAGGCAACAGGAGACATTGAGGATAGACTGCCTTGGTGAGTTTTCTGAGTGCCTTCAGCAACCCTCCAACCAGGACTCAGGGAAGGGGTAACAGGAGACCTTTGGGGCCACACGCTCATGCCTGGAACCTTTGCATGTTATACATGCTATAACATGGATGAATCTGAGAAATATTATGCTAAGTAAAAGAAACTAAATGCTAAAGAATACATATTGATTCCATGAAATCATTTATATGAAATATCCAGAAACGTCAAATCTGTAGATACAGAAATCATACCAGTGGTTGCCTGGAGATGGGGGGTGAATGATAGGATTAACTGCAAATAGGATGGAGGGAATTTGGGGGGGTACTGGAGATGTTCTAAAACTGGATTGTGGTAATGGTTGCATAAATCAATATACTTACTAAGAATTGTATGCTTTCTATGGGTGATTTTTTGATGTATAAATTATGCCACAATAAAGCATAATGCAGTTTTATTAGCTTAAAAATGCAGTTTATTCTCACTGTAAATTACAGACAACAGCATGGTCGGGCTACAGTCTTCTTTCTTGCATTAGAATGTATATTTGGTTTAATTTTTTCTCTAGCAAAAAAAGTAAGCAGTCCCCATTTTTTCTGGGTTTTTATATTTATAAATGATATATACTATCTATTCCATTAGAAAACTCACCATTTTGTAATTAACAAAGAAATCATTTCTGAAATGTTTGCTTGGAGGTCTTGAATTTATATTTGTATAATATCTGCATATTGGATTAAAGATGTAAAGTTACATTTGGTAAAACAACTGGTTGTTCAGGGAAATACCAAAGGATGTTGGACTGAGTATGTTCACATACACATTTAGTCTCCAGTCATTGAATATGAACTTACTGAGTTTCTATTTTGTGCAATAGAGGCATAAAATGTTAAATGGTAGGATGATCTGATTGACTTCAACCTAACAAAAATAATAATAATGAGTCAAATGGCTTGTCCATTGTAAAACTTCCTAAGTGACCAAATCAGAACAGGTTCTTCTTGCTTCTATTCCCCCTATTACACTTGTGCTAAGTACTGTACTTCTGAGAATTTAGTAAAAGTTTAAAAAATTAGTAAATTAAAATAATATTTCATCATTGTCATTTCAGAACTAACTCAAATGTACATATGGTCAACATTTATGTCACTCAAAAGATACTAGGCTTTGACAGAGTTCAGAGACTATGGGAAATTTACTGACAACAGTCAACCTACTCTTTTTATATTCAGAATGGAAAGCATTCTAAACCTTGTCACATGCTCCTCCGCTTTAGCTTACAATGTAATTTTATCCTTATTAGCTATAAATATTATTGAAGGAAATTGAAACTGATAAGCCTCCTTGACAATAGTTTATGAAACTAGATTAAGCATTTATTGGTTAGCAAACCATACTTCATGCAGCATTTCAGAGTAAATCATTCCATAGTCTTATAACTAATACATGTATCCTAGACACATAAATCCGTTTCATACACTCTATGCTTACCCATATGAGAATATCAAAGTGTGATGCATCTTACAAAAACAAAACTGAAATTTTGTTCTTATATTAGATATTAGATCTCAAATTTCCATGTTTTCATTGGGCTGAGGAGAGAGAGAAGAATGGGGGCCTATGCAATACAGATTGGACATTTGTCCAGCAGCTATAAAATGCAAGCACACATACTAATAGATTGAGTTTTTAGAGACTTCTATTTTAAATATATTTAAATTACAAATAATATATATTCTATTAAAGGGATTTGAATGTTGCCTTAATAGGGACTGAGTTAACTCCAATGTATATGTTAGTTCCTAGAAACAGTAGGTAATTTTTTTAAAGAGCAGTTCAAATTTTTATAATTTATTTCATTTTTGTAAAAACTTGCTCTGATTCTAGATGGCCAGTTACTCTTATTAAAAAACAAAAGAATATTGGCCATTTACTATTGACTACATCTCCATCCTCAACCTTGGGTAAATTATAGTCTTACAAGATGTGCAGTTATCATCATCTTTGAGTGGATCACCTATTAGAACTACAGTGATATCAAAATTGGTATCATGCTTCTAAAACATATTCATATGAAAAGACTTTACTATAGAAGTCAGTTATATAGGAGACAGTGATTTATAATAATAAGTTTATATATACTTCTGTATTCATTTATTAACAAATATTAATAAACATTTATAATATGCCAGGATTCTACCAGGTATTGGGATATAATGATTAAACAAAACAGATTCATTTCCTCCTCTAATGAAGCTTAAAATATCAGGTTAGTAAATTGGCAATTATAGTAAGATAATTGGTAAGTATGAGCTAACCAAACAAAATGTGTTTTTAGTCTATACTGTTGAATTCATTAAAACAGTTTGTACTTTAATTCTGTGGATGTAATTTTTATCATTTATTATATGGATAGGGAAAAAAACATTTGTGGCAGATTGCATTTTCCATAAATGTTCACTGTGATATTTCTTGTCTGTCATTCTCTCACAATCCTTGACATACCACCATCAAAAAGTGGAGTCTATCTTCTCTCCCATTGAATGTGGAAAGAGTTGCATTTCCTCTGACAAAAAGAGTATGGCAGAAATAATATTATGTAACTTCCAAAGCTATATCTAAAAATTATATTGCTTCCACCTGGCTCTTTCTTGAGATACGTGTCATTAGAACCCAGCCACCATGTTGTGAGGAAGCCCAGGCCAAATGGAGGGTCATGTATATATGTTTCAGTTGATAGCCCCACTGAAGGATAGCTAGTATCAACTGTGAGATGTGTGAGTAAGCAAGCCTTCGGATTACAGACCTCAGCCTTCAAGCCACCTCAGTTGATGCATAGTGGGCCAGAGACCAGCTATTCCTTTCCAAGCCCTGACCAAATAGCACATTTGTGAGCAAAGTAAATGCTTTTGACATTTTAAGCCATTAAGTTCAGAGATTTTTTTTTGTATACAGAAATATGTAGCTGGAACAAAGTATCACTATATGTAAACTTTGGTTTATTTCAGTAAAATAATTTTTACAGTGCTATATAGTGAGAAAACATAGTTCCTTGGAAGTTGACCACTAACACTTGTCTACACGTAGATATTTCTCCAAACCTCCAAACTCATTTCCTGTTATGCATACATACTGTTTATATTCTAGTCAAATACAGTTTCTCACTTTTACCTTTTTCTTATTCTTTCCAGAGATAGTTATTGAACATCTATTGTTTGTTAGTTTTTTGCTAGAGATGAGTTTTCCCTGAGCACACTGTTTTTACAGCGCTCTCTCTCTTTTTTAATGGATAATTGTTGTAAGTTTCAAAATATTATGGGAGTATAAATGTTTTTGGTTACATGTATTGATTTTGTTATGCTTGAGTCAGGGTTATAAGTGTGCCCATCACCTAGATAGAGTTCATTTTACCCATTAGGTAGGTTTTCACCCATCCCCTCCTATCCCTCCTCCCACTTGATTTCCACTGAGTTTTCAGTGCACATATGTGCTCATTAGTTAGTTCCAATTTAATAGTGAGTACATGTGGTGTTTGTTTTTCCATTCTTTAGATACTTCACTTAGGATAATGGTCTCCAGTTCCATCCAAATTGTTGTAAAAGGCCTTAATTCATCCTTCTTCATGGCTGAGTAATAGTCCATAGTATACATATACCACATTTTGTTAATCCACTCATGAATTGATGGGCACTTGGGTTGATTCCCCATCTTTGCAATTGTGAATTGCGCTGCAATAAACATATGAGTGCAACTGTCTTTTTGATAAAATGACTTCTTTTCCTTTGGGTAAATACCCAGTAGTGGGATTGCTGTATCAAATGGTAGATCTACTTTTAGTTCTTTGAGGAATCTCCATACTGTTTTTCATTAAAGTTGTACTAATTTTCAGTTCCATCAAGAGATAGAGCAAAGAAATAAGAAAAAAGATCAGAGTCTTCAAGAAATGTGGGATTATGTGAAGAAGCCTAACGTGAGAGTTATAGGCATCCCTGAGGGTGAAGAAGATAATAAGCAAGGACTGGATAAACTATTTGAAGACATAATAGAAGAAAATTTCCCAGGCCTTGCCAAAACTCTAGATATACAGGTTCAAGAAGCTCAAAGAACCCCTGGTAGATTCATAGCAAATAGGAAAACACCACGCCACGTAGTCGTCAGACTGACCAAAATATTGACTGAAGAGACCCTTCTTTGAGCTGTAAGGAAAAAGAAACAAGTAACATACAAAGGGAGGCCCATTAGAATTACACCAGATTTCTCAACTGAAACTTTACAAGCAAGAAGTTGGGGCCCCTTTCTCACTCTTCTGAAACAGAATAATGCCCAGCCTAGAATTTTGTACCCAGCTAAGCTTTCTATATGAAGGAGAAATTAAGACATTCTCAGATAAACAAGGACTGAGGGAATTCACCAAGACAAGACCACCCCTCCAAGAAGTACTCAAAAGAGAGTTACACATGGATTATCACAACAAAGACCCATGAATGTAAAACCACCCAAGAGCTAAAGATCAAATTCTAGCCACCACAATGGCTCAAGAGAGAAAACATAGCAATGAAGTTCTACCCAATAAGATAAACAGAAATCTGTCCCAATTATCAGTTCTCTCACTAAATGTCAATGGTCTGAATTCCCCACTCAAGGGACATAGACTGGGCCAATGGATAAAAAAACACAAACCAAGTATCTGCTGCCTTCAGGAAACTCACTTAACCGGCAAAGATGCATTTAGACTGAAAATAAAAGGATGGAAATTGATATTTCAAGCAAACGGTAGCCAAAAGAAAGCTGGTGTGGCAGTTTTAATTTCCAATAACTTAGTCTTTAAACCAACAAAAGTAATAAAAGACAAAGACGGTTACTACATACTGGTGAAAGGCACAATTCAACAAGAAGACATAACCATACTTAATATATATGCACCCAACCTAGGCACACCCAGATTTATAAAGCAAACCCTACTTGATCTAAACCAAATGATAGACAACAACACTTTTATAGTTGGAGACTTTAACACCCCACTGACAGCACAGGGCAGATCCTCCAAGCAGAAAATAAGCAAAGACATAGTAGACTTAAACAGAATGCTAGAACAAATGGGCCTGACTGACATCTACGGGACATTCTACCTGAAATCCACTGAATATACATTCTTGTCATCAGCTCACGGGACATTCTCTAAGATTGGCCATATCCTAGGACATAAAGCATTTAAAAAATTTAAAAAAATAGAAATCATACCATGCATCTTCTCAGATCACAGTGGAATAAAAGTAATAATGAACCCTAACAGGAACTCTCATTCCTACTCAAAGTCATGGAAGCTCAACAACCTTCTCCTGAATAACAATTTTGTAAAGGAAGAAATTAAGTCAGAAATCAAAACATTCTTTGAATTAAATGACAAAGGTGACACAACTTATCAAAATCTATGGGATACAGCTAAAGCAGTCCTGAGAGGAAAATTCATTTCCATAAATGCCTATTTCAAAAAGACAGACAACTTACAAATAGACAACTTAATGAATAGACTCAAAGAGCTGGAGAAAGAAGAACAGACTGACCCCAAACCCAGCAGAAGGCGAGAAATTATTAAGATCAAATCAGAATTAAATGAAAAGGACAACAAAAATACTATAAGGGAAATTAATAAAACAAAAAGTTGGTTCTTTGAAAAGATAAATAAAATAGATACACCACTGGCTAGACTAACCAAGAGCAGAAAAGAAAAATCTTTAATAACTTCCGTCAGGAACATGAAAGGAGAAATCACAACCAATGCCACAGAGATACATGACATCATCTATGAATATTACAAAAATCTTTATGGACACAAATTGGAAAATGAGGAGGAAATGGACAAATGTTTAGAAACACACAGCCTTCCCAAGCTCAATCAGGAAGAAATAGAATTCCTGAATAGACCAATATCAAGAACTGAAATTGAAACAGCAATAAAAAATCTTCCCAAAAAGAAAAGCCCTGGTCTAGATGGGTTCACACCTGAATTTTACCACACATACAAAGATGAACTGGTGCCCATCCTACATAAACTATTCTTCAATATTGAGAAGGATGGAATTCTCCCCAACACATTTTACCAAGCCAATATAACATTGATACCAAAACCAGGAAAGGATGCAACAAAAAAAGAAAACTACAGACCAATTTCTCTCATGAATGTAGATGCAGAAATTCTCAATAAAATCCTAGCAAATCGTATCCAAGTGCTTATTAAAAAAATAATTCATCACGACCAAGTAGGCTTCATCCCAGAGATGCAGGGGTGGTTCAACATTCGAAAATCTATAAATGTAATTAACCATATAAATAGAAGCAAAAATAAAGATCATATGATCCTCTCAATAGATGCAGAAAAAGCATTTGACAAAATTCAACACCCTTTTATGATAAGAACACTTAACAAAATAGGCATAAATGGGACCTACCTAAAAATGATACAAGCCATATATGACAAACCCACAGCCAACATCATACTGAACGGGGAAAAATTGAAAGCATTCCCACTCAGAACTGGAACCAGACAAGGCTGCCCACTGTCCCCATTACTTTTCAACATAGTATTGGAAGTCCTTGTGAGAGCTATCAGACAAGAGAGCAGAATCAAGGGTGTCGAAATAGGGACAGAAGAGATCAAACTCTCACTCTTCGCTGATGACATGATGTTGTATCTGGAAAACCCCAAGGACTTAACCAAGAGACTCCTGGAATTAATTAATGAATTCAGTAAAGAGTATATTAAGTGTTCGTTTCTCTCTACACCCATGCCAGCATATATTGTTTTTGGACTTTTTAATAAAAACTATTTTAACTGGGGTAAGGAGATATTTCATTGTGGTTTTAATTTGTATTTCCCTGATAATTAGTCATATTGAGTATTTTTTCATATGTTTATTGGCCATTTGTCTATCTTCTTTTGAAGAGCTTTTTTTATGTCTTTTGCCCACTTTTTAATGGGGATGTTTATTTTTTCCTTGTTGACTTGCTTGAGTTATTTGTAGATTCTGCTTATTAGCACTTTATCAGATGTATATCTTGTTAATATTTTCTCCCATTCTGTATATTGTCTATTTGCTCTGTTGATTGTTTCCTTAGCTGTGTGATAGCTTTCTAATTTAATCAAGTCCCATTTATTTATTTTTGTTGTTGCTGTGATTGACATTCTTGTCTTCTTTGTAAAGTTTTTGCCTTAGCCAACATCTAGAATAGTTTTTCCAACATTTTCTTCTAGAAGTCTTATGATTGCATGTCTGAAATTTAAATCTTTTATCCATCTTGAATTTATTTTTGTGAGTGGTGAGAGATATGAATCCTATTTCATTCTTCTGCATGAGGCTATCCAATGTTCCTAGCACCATTTATTGAATTGGGCTTCTTTACCCCAATGTATATTGTTGTCTGCTTTGTCACAGATCAATTGGCTGTTTTTGGATGGTTTTATATCTGGGTTCTCTGTTCTGTTCCATTGGCCTATGTCTCTATTTTTGTGCCAATGCCATGTTATTTTGGTTACTATAGCCTTGTAGTATAGTTTGAAATCTGGTAATGTGATGACTCCAGATTTGTTCTTTTAACTTAAGATTGCTTTAACTATTCAGCTCTTTTCTGGTGCCAAATGAAGTGTAGAATTATTTTTTCTTGATCTTTGAAGTATGATGTTGGTATTTTGATGGGGATTGCATTGAATCTATAAATCACTTTGGGTAGTACGGACATTTTAGCAGTATTGATTCTACCATGAGCATGATATGTTTTTCCATTTGTTTGTGTCATCTATAATTCTTTCTTCAGTGTTTTATAGTTCTCTTTGTAGAGATCTTTCACCTCCTTGGTTAAGTATATTCCTAGGTATTTTATTTTCTTTGTAGCCATTGTGAATGGTATTGAGTCTTTGATTTGACTCTGAGCTTGACTGTTATTGGAGTATAGGAATGCTAATGATTTGTGTGCATTAATTTTGTAACCCGAGATTTTGCTGAATTTGTTCATCAATTCCAGGAGTCTCTTGGTGGAGTCCTCCAGTTCATATTGTCAGCAAAAAGCAATAGTTTGAGCTCCTCTTTCCTGATTTGGATATCCTCTTTTTCTTTCTCTTGTCTGATTGCTCTGGCTAGAACTTCCAGCACTGTGCTAAATGGAAGGGGTGATAGTGGGCATCCTAGTCTTGTTCCAGTTCTTAGTGGGAATGCTTTCAACTTTTCCCCATTCAGTATGATGTTGGCTATGGGTTTGTCATATATGACTTTAATAATCTTTAGATATATTCTTTCTATGTTTAGTTTGTTGATGGTTTTTATCATGAAAAGGTGCTGCATTTTGTTGAGTGCTTTTTCTGCATCTATTAAGATGATCGCATGGTCTCTAATTTTGCTTTTGTTTATGTGGTGAATCACATTTATTGATTTACATATGTTGAGCCATCCTTGCATCCCTGGGGTAAAATTCGCTTGGTCATGGTGTATTATTTTTTTGATGTGTTGTTGAATTTGATTTATTAGTATTTTATTGAGAATTTTTGCATCTATATTCATAAGGTATATTGGTCTGCAGTTTTCTTTTTTTGTGGTGCCTTTTCCTGGCTTTGGTGTCATGGTGATACTGGCTTTGTAGAACTAACTAGGGAGAATTCCTTCCTTCTCAATGTTATGGAATAATTTCCACAGTGGGTGCCAGCTCTTCTTTGTAGGTCTGGTAAAATTCGGCTGTGAATCTATTTGGTCCAGGGCTTTTGTTGTTTTTGTTGTTGTGAGGTTTTTTTAAATTATTGCTTTAATCTCATTGCTTATTATTGGTCTGTTCAGGAGTTCTGTTTCTTCCTGATTGAATCTTGGGAGGTTGTGTGTTTCCAGGAATTTGTCCATTTCCTCTACATTTTTGAGTTGATGTTCGTAGAGATTTTCTTAGTATTCACAGATGATATTTTGTATTTCTGTGTTATCATTTGTAATATTTCTCTATTTTTGCACATACAGTTCCTTCTATCAGAATAACTTTCTGTACCCTCTCTGACATACTCCAACTTATTCATCCAGAACTAGTTTAGATATCACCTGTACTGTGACACCTTTTCTTATTTTACTGGTAGTTGCTGTATCTTTCTTATAGTCACAGCAGTGTGCATATCTCTGTTATAGGTCTTACACAGAATTATAATTTTCAATTTTAGTCTAACTCCTCCACTAGATCTTGAGCCCTTGGAGGTTAAGAACAAATGTCTTCATCTATGAATCTCCTGTACTTTGTACCACAGTGTCAGGAATGTATTAGTTTCATGACAGATAATAGTCAAATATTGTTAAAAAATGTTTACTGATTAAGCACTGACATGTGCTTAAAAGAATTTTCTTTTTTAAAATCACTTTTAATACTTACTATGAGACTACTGTTACACACATAATAATAATCATATCATTAGCTAATAGAGTTACTGAACTCAAATAATTAACAAATTTCATATATATCACCGTGCATCTATAAGGTAGTAACAGCTTTTTATCACAACCAGCTTTAGCTGATTTTAACAGCTCACTAGAAGATTGACTGCTTATTTCTAAACTTCAGGTACCTTTTTAACTCTGAACACATTCCCATAAAGAAAAATTTTCATTAACCTATGTGATGCAACAATGAAAAACAGTCTCCTTTATGTACAACTAAGAAATATTTTTCAAGAATAGTTGAGAACATTTTTTGCTTTACAGAATATTTCATCCAGATAAATCTGTGTGATTGTTAATGGTACTTTTCTTTTTAATCATAAGGGCCTTCTGTATTAGGAACTGAACTGTTATCATTTACTCAGCTACAGTTCACTGGAGCCAAGAAGGAGATGGAAGACCTTCTCTTTTATCTTTTCTGTTTCAAAGCTGAAATGGAGGTACCTTATGCCCTTTTTAGTTGCTTACAATTCTAAAAGGGTTCATTAAGAAACAATGCCATAAAAATCAATGATGTTAGTGTTTCAGCTTTGTGAGCATGACCATTGCCAGACATGTAGAAAACTTGAGGGCTCTTTAGGGAGAGTTCCCTAAATTGTGAGTTCTACTCAGATTGTTGGCCTTGGGGAAGAGAATGAAAAAGTAAATAAAATGACTAATTAGGACTCCATGAACAAACTAACAATGTGGACTGAGTCAAATGGTATCCTTTACAGCCAGGAAAAAAAAATTCTCAATATTCAATCATTGCAGTTGTATATTTTAATAGAACATAAATAGTTAATTGGGCAAAAGATTTTGATTGCTCTTTCATGGTCTTCTTTCATATGTGTCAGTTCTCTATCCCAGAAATACTCTGGGACTATTACCTTAAAAATATAGAGATACTTGGCCGGGTGCGGTGGCTCACGCCTGTAATCCTAGCACTCTGGGAGGCCGAGGTGGGCAGATTGTTTGAGCTCAGGAGTTTGAGACCAGCCTGAGCAACAGCGAGACCCCGTCTCTACTAAAAATAGAAAGAAATTATCTGGCCAACTAAAATATATATATAGAAAAAAATTAGCCGGGCATGGTGGTGCATGCCTATAGTCCCAGCTACTCGGGAGGCTGAGGTAGTAGGATCCCTTAAGCCCAGGAATTTGAGGTTCGTGTGAGCTAGGCTGATGCCACGCCACTCACTCTAGCCGGGCAACAGAGTGAGACTCTTTCTCAAAAAAAAAAAAAAAAAAAAAAAAATAGAGATACTTCACTGAGATGACAACCCTAAAAAATAAGGCATTTTTCATATAGACTGAATTTATTCCTAAGCAGAATAGATTCCTATGTACTGTAATTCCAGGGACTCAAATGATGACCATTACTGTTTGTTAAATTTGTACACCTCAGTTTATAATTGCCTAAGATAATGTCAGGTGCATGATTAACTGTGTGTAATTTTAGGATGAGGGAAAAATAAGAAGTTTGGGAGACAAAATATGAGATTGCTCCTCCACATGAGTCCTAGGAAGTGTACCAAGAATTTGCATGCCAGAGCATCATTTTCTAATTGAACGACTTTGGGAACCAAAACTGAATTTTTGAAAGGTCAGTTTTTAGTTGCTTATGGCCGCCTACCTTTCCTTGTTCACACCTTTATTGCTGACATTCAGCATAGTCATGGAGAATATCCAATTAAGAGTCCTTTATGGCAAGTCACCTTTAAATTCCTATATTTTATTTGTCCCCTAGCATCTATTTGGAATGCCACCATCTTGGAACCTTGAAGGTATATGATCTTTATTATAATGGCCACTCTCCAAGGAAATAAATGTTCTAAAATAAAACGCAGGCCAGTGTGACAAAGTGTACCAGAATTTCCACCCTCCCATCAGATCACTACACATCACATAATCTTCAGGGCTTGTCTTTTTCTAGCCTTTATTTTCTGGCTAGAACATTAGCATAGAACAATAGCACATTTATAACTCAATTACTCAGGGCTCTTTCAGACTGAAAATTCTCATGACAAAATGGTTTGGTGGTTTATATCTAGTCAGTTAAAGTTTGAGGGAAGGGACTGATATTGAATGCATCAAAGTTTATCTTATAATCCTTAGGAGAAAATTAGACAGTGAGCCTCACACTTACCTAAGGAGCATTTTCTTCTAGGATCAGATCTTCTCAAATGGAAAGTTCCCAGGTGATTCTGATGGGGATGTTGTCATAGTACAATTTACTTTTGAGAGGTACATCCTCTAGAACTGAAATAACTAAGTATCACTGGCATTTTGTTAAAATATCCAAGGGAATCAGAGAATCAAGGTGATGAGAAAAAGATGATTGTTTGTTTTGAATCTTAATAAGATTGCCTTTTTGTCCAAATGATTTCCATGGAGATCTCTTGAAAAAGCATACGATTCCTTTCCCCAATGGGCTGTTTTGTCTGAAGAGATCAGAAAATTTAAGTTATGATCTTTTTGTCTTTTAAAAATAAATAGGAAATTTTGCTTTTAAGAGAAATGAAAAATAGCAGATGTATAATTAAATATTAACAGCTTCTAGACATATTTAGATGTGATTTTTAAAGACATTTCACTAGAAACTCTATTCTTAACTCTGCTGGTATTTGATTTGATAAGGTATTGACCAAAACAGGTCTTGAGTTATTCATAATTGACCAGCAGTAGCTCAATTAAAGTAGTTAAAGCTCATTTTCTGTGAAATCATTTTTTGCCTTCTCCAACTTTATTCCCAAAGCTGATCATCATCAAGAGTCCAAATCTTAGAACTCTCCAATGAGTTCAGTGATCTTGACACAAATATTGCCAAACAGCTAGGGCCTATTTAAATCCTTCAAACATACTCTCCAATTTAGATGGATATTGTAACACTGAACATCATTACAGAGAAGCATAAGATAGCAAAAATGCTATTATTGTATATTGATTTACTGAAGGAATTACAAGTCAAGAATGAAATAACACAAGTAGAAGTGACCAGCAGATGTGTTTATTAAATTGACAATTTGTTCTAACAATTAGGCCTTGGGTATAATGTTCAATGATTTCATGCATACCCACATAGTAATAATGCCAGTAATTTGTCATTATATCAGAAAAACAGTCCAAGTATGCTTGCTTTTATGATATTGCTTTTGTAATATCACCCTAGAAATCCCTGTGAGCACTATAGTTATATTAAATTTTATTGGAATTAAACTGATGTTCCCATATATATCTTAGGAAATATATTTTCTGGCTAACTTACTAGAATTTGAGAAAAATCACCAGATGATGTTCAAAGACTAGTCATAGTAGATACACCAAAGAAATGATATTTGAGGAACTGGTTTGGGACACAGGACACACAACCAGGAAAAGCTTACTAATAATGAATAATTATATGAAAAGGACAATATGACATATGTTGTGGTTTTGAGAAGTTTAGCAAAAGGACTGAACACCATGAACTGGACTGATGAGGAATGGTATTACGAAAATGAGGCTTCACTGTTTAGAATTTATATAACATTCAGAAGTAGAAATAAATGAACCACTAGGCAAAGAGACCACTCTGTGGGTAAGGATCCAGGCAGGAATGTTCAAGGCATGCACTCTAGTCGAAATATATATTTCATACTAGGGTAGGAGATAAAAATAGAAGTAGAAAAAATGAGAGGATTGGATAGTAGAGAGACTTTGTATTAGTCTGCTAGGTCTGCCATAGCAAATACCACAGATTGGATGGCTGAGAGCATAGAAATTTATTTTCTCTCAGTTTGGAAGGCTAGAAGTCCAAGATCAAGGTGTCAGCAGGTTTGGTTTCTTCTGAGGCCACTTTCCTTGGTGTGCAGATGGCCATCTTTTCACTGTGCCCTCACATGGTCTTTCCTCTGTGCATGCACATCTCTGGGGTCTCCTGTATGTTCAAATTTCCTCTTCTTATACGTAACCTAAACTTTTGTACTCCCACAATATGCTGAAATAAGAATAAAAAAAAATAAAAAAAAATTTCCTCTTCTTATGAGGACACCAGTCAGATTGGATTGGGGACCACCCTAATGGCTTAGTTTTAACTTAATTACTTCTTTAAAGACCACCTCTTCAAATACAATCACAATCTTAGTTTCTGAGAGTCAGGACTTAAACATATAAATTTTGGGAGGATTCAATTGAGTACATAACAAACATGTAAGTCAAACTGAGAAGAATTTTTCAAAGAGAGAGCATTAGTGTCCTGGGATCTAGTTCTACATGGGCCATTCCTTTTCTATGTGTCTTTGGGTGCCCTGTGAAACCATTTTGGACCTACACATAAAATGAAGGAGCTGAATTAGAAAATCTCTAAAGTTTTCCTAACTAAAATTGTGTATTTGGAGAAATTTCTAAAAATATGAGAATAGATCATATAGCCAAAATCATTTGATATCTTGAACCAGCTTATTTATGGGCAATTAGACCAAGCATAGCCTGTAGAGCAGTATTTTTCCAGACTATTCCTAGGAACACTGGTGTATTGTGAGACACTAACAGATACTGCTCAAAAAGTATTCTGAGTTCATAAAAATTCAGGAAATTTGGCAAATTATTTTACTGTAGAGCTTCTTCAATCCTTTAGTTAAGGCAATGCATATTGTGGAAGATACGAAAGCCTGATACAGGTGCATTCTCCTTTTTTCCTGATGGAATATCAACATCTTCCACCACTGCCTCCCAATTTGAACAACAAAATTATTTTATTGGAATAGATAAGCTATTCTCTGCAGCCTTTTTTCCCACTGTTTATGCAAAATCATTTTCCAAGAGCATTTTAAACAATTTAGGGAATGGTCATTATAAATATGTTAAAAAATTAAGTAAAAGTTAATCTTAACCAGGGCCAAAAAGGTAGAAATCCAGGGGACAATAAAATATTCCAACTGTGTCAATTCTCTTCATTTTATAAACAGTTTCAGAGCTGTGCTCTTAAAGTCATGATAGTCTGGAAGAATATAGAAAAGTCTCACAGTGTTGTGAGGGCTTTCACATAATCTTTCCTTGGTATAGCTCAGTCCCTGGGGTGACTGGACTGATGCAAACCAATTTTGAACCCATAAGAGCCTGAGAACTCCAATCACTCAGTTCCTAAGCTCCTTTTCCCCCTTCCCTTGGGGGATTTGAAAGGTAGAAGGACATAATGCTTACAAATTAATTGATTTGTTCTGTGTTGGTTCTGGGGCTAGTAAATGAGAATGGGGCTTCAAATGGAAGGGTCTAATTCCTTCTTATTGAGCTTAACAGGAAGTGCTGTCCTCAGGATTCTGTCTTTAAAAGGCTGGTAGAATATACAACAATTCCCAAGTATATTTGACCATGTCCTTCTCTGCGTTTGCATTTGTATGTGAGGGAGGGAGAGAGGGTAGCAGGTAGAAAGGGGGGAGAGAGAGAAAGAGAGAAGGTGGGTGGAGGAGGGAGAGAGAGAGAGAGAGAGGGGGAGAGAGACTGTTTCTTAGAGCAGCTTTAGGTTCACTGCAAGATTGAGCAGAAAGTACAGAGAGTTCTCATGCATCCCCTCCCCCAACACACACACACAAGCACAGCCTCTACACTGTCAACATCCCACATCAGAGTGGTACATTTGTTACGCTCTTGATGTTGTACACTTTATGGGTGTTTTCTTTTCTTTCTATGGGTTTTAACAAATCTATAATGACATGTATCCACCGTTATAGTCTCATATAGAATAGTTTCACGGCCTTAAAAATCCTCTTTGCTGGACCTGAGAATTCTCTTTTTGCTGGTATTTGCTGGTATTGCAACTAACTAACACATTCTGGGAAATGCTTTTCTAAAATAACTATAGCCTATATGATTGAATAGGCAAAAAGCCTTTTTTCCTGCTTTATTGAAGTCAGCAAGAGGATTGAAGTATCCAAAATATATGCTGCTTTATTGTGTACCACAAGTCCCTGACAGGATACCATGTGTTTCATTTAGTACTTTGCTAATACTAATACACTAGGTGGTTTGGGGCCTGAGCACCTAGTTTATTGCTTACTTGCATTTGGGCAGTACTTTAAATGAAGGTTTATTTATATTTTCTAGAATTTGGGAGTGGATAGCAGAGAGCTACATAGAATTTGTGCGTTCTCTTTGTAAATTGAATCTCATAGAGAAGTTTAGTTGCAAGAACACAGGTGTTTCACCTGAGATGGCCAGATGGAGAGGCATATGATGTGATCATGGAACATGCTGCAAGGAAATAACAGCATGAATTTTCATCCTCAAACGTAAAGTCATAGCATTTCAGACTATAGTCCTGATAAATATTTATGTATATATATGCATATGGGCATTTTAATTTTATTTAATATGAGTATCAAACATCACCAAGGAAAGACATCAGCCTTCCTGAAATACAGTGAAAGTATTTGCAGTAGTTATGGCATATCTTAAAAAAATTTCAATTCCAAAGTAAGAAAGCTGCATGAATCAATGAGGAATATTTTGCTAGTAGGGTTCAACCTTTTAAAAGGTTCAGGGAAGTAAGAAGATAAGAGTACCAAACTTGAATAAGGGCACTTGAGTACTTTCCCAGGCTACATGATACTGGGCAAAATACTAACTCTTTTGAGTTTCTACATCTTCTTTTCTTTTTTTAAAAAGTAAGAGGTTGGATGAAATAATCTTTGTATCTTTCTACTCTTCACACTTTCTTATATTTTTAAACAATATTCTATAGAATAGTAATAGGACTTTAATATCTTGTCCACCATAATTCCTCCCTCTCCTCTGTTCCTTCTCTTTCTTGCTTTCTTCTTTCCTGTCTGCTTGCTATTCTTTCTTCCCTTTTTGCTAATGTTTGTAAAGTTTTTCTACTAGGTTCTGGTCACTATGTTGGTGCTGACAGCACAATGACAAAGAAGACAAGGACTTCGACTTTAAAGAGCTTTTAATTTAGTGAGAGAGACAAACAAGTGAATTGGAAATTATAATATGGGGTGGCAGGTAGTACCATGGTGATAAATACCATGGGAGAACATAGAAGCAATACCTAACCTTCTCATGGAGTTTGTAAAAGGGAGACATTCAAATAGTTTATGACAGAATGGGCGAACCATTTATTAAAACAGTGAAATGCATTTGTGCTGGTTGATAAATAGACTCTGCGTGTGCTCCCAAGTGCTTCCCCAGACACCTTGGTCACCCAGGCTTTTCTCCAAAGACCTTCTTCCCACACCTTGCCATGACCCTGCAACAAAGGGGTTAATCTCTGCACATGATAAACCTTCCAAGATTCTGTTCCAGCACTTATGCTCATTTTAATTAATCCTGGGGCCCTGAGCCATACTTGTTAAATGTTTTGAATTCATGGACTACCTCTTGGGGAACTGAGATATAAAAGATATTTAGGAGTGAAGGAGAGAAGTGTGGGAGAGGGTGAGATAATGTTCTAGACCAAGAAATCAATGTATACACAGATCTATTGGTGAGAAGAAGGATGATTGTGGGTAAACTGACAACTAATGGACGCAGTGAGCATTGTAGGGGGGGAAGGGCATGCCTCAAATCATGGTTTGGATGTGGCAAAATCATAACATATAACCAAAATGTTTGTACCCCCATAATATCCTGAAATACAAAAAAAAAAAGAAGCTTAAAATAGTTTGGTAGAGCTGTAGCAGTGAGTACTAGGAGGGAAGTAGTGGGAGAAAATTCTAGTGAGGTAGGCGGGAGCCAGACCTACAAAGTGCTTTACAAGCAGACTCAGTACTTTATACTGAAGATAGAAGGGTATCTTTGGGGTATTTTCTGATGGTGGCAGCATTGTGTTTTAGTGGTGTTAGAGATTTTAGGAAAAACATGACAGAAAGGTCTCAATAACAGTGTTGCATAGGCACCTATCACTTGCGATATCTGTACCAAAAATTGAGTTGTAAGTTAGGATTGGTTGCTCTGCTCATATTCATACAACTCTTTCTAGCACATGTAAATGCATCAATATCTACTATAATTCCAGACAAATTGTCATATAAAACTGTTGGGTCTCTCTTTCCATTCTAGTAATCATTCCATAAATAAAGAAAGCTGGCAACTAGAAAGTAGAAAATAAATTATCCTCAGATTTTAGCCATTTTGAATATATTAATATTGTCTTTGGGAGTGAACTATAGGGGGTATCTAGAGTAATGTTTGAAGACTAGTCTTTTTAAGAGTCTAGATAGTAGTAGTGTGTAATAAATATTTAATGGAAGGATAAATGGATGAATGAATAAATGAATGAGAGGTGATAACTCTCAGGTATAAGGTGGAATTATTTATTTCCTTTTCCTGAGGTTTTTTTACCTATGTAGGAAAACTCACTAGCCTAACAATCCTAGCATCTTTTTCCAACCTCTCCCACTCCTTGTTGGAAAGGGGTGAGTGACTTAATATTATTGGTGAGTTTTGGAGGAATGACAAAACATGCATTGCGCAATCAGCCCTCTCTATAGCTCTTGGATTCAGTGGCCACCAGGGAGAATATCTTCTCTCACACTTCCTGGGTGGGTTTTGTTAGGGAGAGGGGGTGGGTAGGAGAATATTAGGAGAGAATTTCCTTGTTCCAATGCTTCTATGTCTGGATAGCCAAGTTTGTCCAACTTTGGAATTTGTTATTAGAAAGCCTGCTTCACAGAATGTGTTAGCCACATTTTCCAGTATCTGGTTTATCAGTGATAAAGGTAATATTTTGAGCTGTATTTGCTGGCTCTCTTGTCTTACATTTCAGTTGATTCAGAAATCAGGTGGAAAATGAGAGAGCTATTTATTAGACCCCTTTCAAATGCTATGATATATTATTTTTACTCAAGCCATAGAAAGATATTTTTCTGCTAAATTTATAAAGGAAGTTTATTTATACCTTAGCATGACAGCACATTAGCTGTTCACTTTATATAGTTTCAAATATGTGCATTATAAATGTATAAATGTATAAAATCCAATTTAATAGTCAATAGTTTAATGGCTTTCTGTATAAATTTTCTATTTCAAGGATACCAAATATAACATTTTCCTTGAGAAAAATTAGCAACAAAGGTCAAATATTCTTTTTTGATGTCTCTAAAAAGTTCTGTTCATAAGACATGAAATAGTAACACTTGAACAAATTTTTATGTCTTTTTTAATTTGCAAGCAAGTCAGGATTATAATGATATTCATCTATTTTAATGTTTCATTATATTCTCAGATTTCAAATTGCAATACAGATAAAAGTTATGCAAAGAACCATAAAAAATTCTACTCTTTGTATGGAACCAGAGAAGACTCCGTATAGCTAAAGCAACCTTAAGCTAAAAGAACAAATTGGGAGGTACCAATTTACCAGACTTCAAACTATATTACAAGGCTACAGTAACCAAAACAGCATGGTACTGGCACAAGAACAGAGACATAGACCAATGGAACAGAACTGAGAGCCCAGATATGAAACCATCCTTTTATAGCCATCTGATCTTTGACAAAGCAGACAAAAACATATTATAGGGAAAATAATCCTTATTCAATAAATGGTGCTGGGAAAATTTGATAGCCACATGTAGAAGACTGAAACAGAATCCACACCTCTCACTTCTCATAAAAATCAACTCATGATAGATAACAGACTTAAACCTAAGGCATGAAACCATAAGATTTCTAGAAGAAAATGTTGGAAAAACTCTTATACCCATTGGCCTAAGGAAAGAATTTATGAAGAAGACCCCAAAGGCAATCACAGCAACAAAAATAAATAAATCGGACCTGATCAAATTAGAAAGCTTCTGTAGAGTCAGGGAAACTATCAGTAGAAGAGACAACCTACACAATGGGAGAAAATATTTGCATGCTACACATCTGATAAAGGGCTGATAACTAGAATCTATGTAGAACTCATGAAAATCAAAAGAAAAAAAATCAAACAACCCCATTAAAAACTGTGCAAAATACATGAACAGAAACTTTTCAAAAGAAGACAGACTAATGGCCAAGAAACATGAAAAAATGCTCAACATCTCTAATCATCAGGGAAATGCAAATCAAAACCACAGTGAGATATCACTTAACTCCAGTGAGTATGGCTTTTATCAAAAATCCCAAAACAACAAATGTTGGTGTGGATGAAGAGAGACAGGAACACTCATACACTGCTGGTGGAACTGAAAACCAGTATATCCTCTAAGAAAAGTAATACGGAGATACCTCAAAGAGCTAAAAGTAGAACTATTATTTGAACCAGCAATCCCATTAGTGGACATCTACCCAAAGGAAAAAAAGACATTCTACAAAAAAGACATCTGCACTCGAATGTTTATAGCAGGACAGTTCACACTTGTAAAGATGTGGAAAGAATCCAAGTACCAATCAGTACATGAGTGGATTAATAAAATGAGGTATATGTATATGGTATATAGTACCATGGAGTACTACTCAGCTACAAAAAACAGTGGTGATCTAGCACTTCTTGTATTATCCTGGATGGAGCTGGAGCCCATTCTACTAAGTGAAGTATCCCAAGAATGGAAAAACAAGCACCACATGTACTCACCATCAAATTAGCATTAATTGATCAACACTTATGTCCACATATTGTGGTAACATTCATTGGGTGTCTGGCAGGTGGGAGGGGGGACTAGGGGATGGGTATATTCACACCTAATGGGTGTGGTGCGCACTGTCTGGGTGATGGACATGCTTGAAGCTCTGACCTAGGTGGGGCAAAGGCAATATATGTAACCTAAACATTTGTACCCCTATAATATTCTGAAATTAAAATATATATATATAAATGTTATATGAAACTATGGCAAAAATTTGAAAATATATAGGAAATGCATTATGTTCTAGGAGAATATAAATTAAAAAAATCAATCTAAGACAAGTGGAAAACTTGATGGGCTAATTGTCCAAAAAAAAAAAAAAAAGATTGAAATGTTGATTAAGGAAACATTAAAAATGGAAGCTATCTAACATATAAATAAAAGATGATTCCAATGCTATCTATATTATTCCAGATCCTAGGAAATGCATAATTTTCCAATTCATTTTATAAAGCCATTTTATGAATAATTTTAATATCAAAACCTATATAGTATCACTGCATTTATTACTATAGAAATAAGTTTTTGAAAAAAATAGAATGCCAAATAGAACCGTCGTTGTTTCAAAGGATTCTATCAGGCCCCAATACAGTTTATTCTAGAAATCCTAAGGTTGTTTGATATTGCTTGATCTATTAGTATTCATTTACTCAAAGAATTAGAAAAAATTTTATACATGTTTCTTTACTAAAATGCTGAAAATGTATTTGAAAAATAATTACAGGAGCTATGCCTAATAAGAACTCCAGGTAAACTGCAGTGTAAGGAAAGTACTTAAATATTTTAAATACTAAATATACAATCCAAAAGCAAATACAATTACAACTTGTGAAACATTAATTAATACCATTTTAACTTTAGTTAGAAACCAGAAAGAAAGGGATACCTGTAAGTGCCATGATTATTGAATATTATATAAAAAGATGTAAAATATTCAATAAGAGAATAAAAACCAAATAATGGTTATAAGTTTTGAAAAAAGAATAATAAGACTATTTATTTCCGCTGATCTCATTATATAACCAGAAAGCCCAAGATATTCTAGGAAAAATATTACTTAATTTTAAAAATTTATTGTATATAAGATAATAGAAAAATTATAACTTTTATCTATTCTAGCAATAAGTAACTAGAATGGGAATTAGGAAAGTTTCCATTCTTAATATAAACAGAAGTCTAAAAAAGTGCTTAGGAATCAATTCAACAAGAAAGATCAGGAACATGATGAAGAAATCCACAAAATCTAACTGAAGCAAATAAATTTCATGGAAAATCATGTTATTCCTGAATGGGAAAATTTAACATCATGAAAATGACAACTCTCCTAGAATTGTTAGAAATTTAATGCAACTACAATTTGAATTCTAGAATGATTTTTGAAATGATTGGACAATTTATTTTGAAGTTTATATGTAACATTAAATATAAAACACAGCAAGAAAATTATGAAAATGAAGAACAAATGTCAGAACAAATTATAAAGTTGCAGTAATAAATGAATATGGCATTGGCACAGAAACAGAAAATAGGGGAGTCTAGAGAATTCTGAAATAGACTTCATTTTAAGAAAATAATGTTTTTTGAATAGGAAAAAATAGGAATAGGATAGAAGTAGGCAACTAACAGATGAGTGATCTATATGGCTAGCAAAAATTGGAGAGGCAGTCAAGCTCACTAGTTAGGCAAATGAATGTTGAAGCAAAAAGGAAATATTACTTCATCTTACCAAGCTGTCAGAATTAAAAGATACTCTAAAATGTGCTGCTAGCAAGTATGTGTGGGAAAATGCTATCATTTATCATTGATGGAAGATTTTTCTTATTTTATTAGTTACCTGGAAAATAAGCCATTACCATCTACTTCATAATTAATATTCTTCTACCAAGCAACTCCATTCCTAGGAATCTATCCCATAGAAATAAAAACATAACATGTAAGATTACATTTTCAAGGATTTGTCTAAATCATTCATCTTGGTGGCAAAAAATTGGAAACAAAATTGATCACCATCAATAAAGAAATGGTTGAATAAATCATGCAAAAAGAGAATTTTCTCACATTTATTTGATGGAATTTTCTCAAAATATCATGGTGAGAGATATGAAAAGTGTTGAGAAGACTTTATGTGATAAATTATATGTTGGATGGAGTATTCTAAAAATGCCAGTGAGATCAAGTTGATAGTGATAGTGCTGTTCATGTCATTTTTCTCTTTATTGATATTTCTGCCTGCTTGATCTATCAATTATTGAATGAGGGATATATGTTGAGGTCACCAACTATAATATTAGATTGTTCTATTTCTCATTTTATTTCAGTTCTATTTGTTTTAACCTCATGTATTTCAACTCTCTGTTGTCAGTGAAGGCATATTTGAAATCATTTCTTCTTGGATTGCTTTATCCATGATAGTTTTCCTTATTCTGAAGTCTTTGTTTAAAATTAATATAGCTAACCCAGCCTTCTTTTGACTAATGTTAGCATGGTATATCTTTTGAACTTAACTGTATTGTCATGTTTCAAATGGTCTTCTTGTAGACATATATTATTTTGATTTTTTAACTCTAATAATCTTTGTCTTTTAATTTATGTGTTTAGACCATTAACATTTAAAATGATTATTTATGTGGCTGGATTATTATATATCATCTTTATAACTTTTCTATTCATCAAATTTGCTTTTTGTTTTCCCACACCTCTCTTTTCTGCCTTCTATGGTTTTATTTGAGCATTTTATGATTCCATTTTATCTCTTTCCTTATCATATTAATCTTCTTCTGTAAAAAGTTTTAGCAGTTGTCTCAGACTTTATACTGTACATTTTTAACTGATGTAATCCCCCTTTAAATAACACTATTCTGCTGCACATGTGTTACAGGTAACTTAGAGTATTTCATATTCCTCCCATCCATCTTTGCGATATTGTTGTCAGTCACTTCACATATCCATATGCTATAGACATTCAAAGTGTCTTAACATTTACTGCTTTAAACAAAAAGTTATCTTTTAGATGAATTATGAATTAGAAAAATAAAAGATTTTATTTTACTTTCATTTATTCATTCCTTGACAATGCTCTCTTTTTAACGTAGATCCAAGTTTCTGAGGGGATTTTTCTCAGATTCTCATCCTAAGAACCTGTTGGGTTTCTAAATACAAAGCCCGTAACATTATGATGGACATCTCTTAAGACTGAGGCCTCGGAGTTAGTTTCTCACTCTTACCCATTCCTCTCAGTCTCTGTAAATATTTCTACCACGTGATGGCTCCAGCAGCTTTTTGTTCCAGGTAAGCAGATCACAGTTGCTGTATCCCTCTGGAAATGCCTGTCTCTTCAGATTTCTGAATGGCAGTTTGCCCTGAAACCTCAGTTCTCTGATGGATCCAACAAAGTCATTAATTTTTATTTTGTTTCATTGTTTCTTGTTGTAAAGACTGAATTAATGACTTACAAGCTCTTTATGTGTCAGAGCTCTCATTGATATTTTGAAAAGTGAAAAATGGAATTTCCAAATAATTTTATATGAAGAATTTATCTTGGAGTAAAAGGGACAAAAATATAGAGAAATTAAAATCCTCTAAGTTTGTATATATGCTTGCATATCTTTCTCTAAGAAAGACTAGTGTGGTTTTAAGCTCACAAGGTTGGTAACACTGCTCACTTCATGTGGTTGGAATAGTAAGGCAGAAGGGAAAATGATTAGCTTAGCTGTTATAAATTTTTGTATTATGTTGGTCTCTTATTACAAAAGGTACACATCACCTCTCTAATTTGATTATTGTTTTAAGAAGTTGTGCAGTTTGCCAGAGCATTTATCATTTGCGTTCATGAATAATGATGACAAACCTTTAAAAGTGGGAGGGTTCTAAATGCCAGGCTGAAAAGCATGACCTTTATTTGAGGGGCAAAGGGGTACCACTGATGAATTTTGAGCAGGGAAATTATATAATTTGATTTCTGCTTTTAGAATACCTATTTAGCTACTGTGCATTGAATGGGATAGCATATTGAGGACCATATTTATGAACCTATCAGAAATATAATAAAAATGATATTTTCTATTTGTATAGTGCCCGTTGCCAAAAAACACCTCACTAAATGTCAACTCACTTCTATCAAAGACTAGGGCAACTAAAACGTCTGAAGAAGGTGGCATGAGATCTGCCATTGGGACTATTTTGGGTACAATGGTGGTGGCCTTCTTGTCCCCTATACTTGTTCCTGCCCTACATAGCTATAGTTATTCCCACTGTCTGAGTCGTTCAATTAGAAAAGTTGTGTCTAGCCTACTCTTGACCCTTGCTGACGTTATTAATGATACTCATTGAAGGCACAAGAGAATACCCTAAACTCCTAGGCCTCAGTAGTGTTGGATAACTGCATAGTCCTCTACTTTTTGTTGGCTAACCAAGAAGGGGCATAAAGTTGCCAACACCTTGTGTTGCCCCTGGATCAATGAAACTGACAAAGTAGAAAAGTACATATGCAAATCAGATAGAAGACCTTCTGGCTCTCTAGAGTAGACCCTAATGGGTGACAGGACATCTTTTCTTGGATTGATAATGGTTGGGGATCATGGGTACAATTAGGCCAAGCAGGCCTGATCATCCTTCTTGGAGTGATTTGGCTATGGACCTGGCCTGCTGTTGCTCTGGATTAACTGGCTCTAATCACAGCCCCCCAGTGTCTAGCTCATTTGAATTCATGATTAGGTAGCCTATATTCTCTCAGGTTTCTTGCTTGCACTATTGTGGTAAGTGAATAAAGGCCAGGCTGATAATTTCAGTTTGGTTCATTGTCCTAACTGACCACATCTACACCTGGTTGCATAGCTTAGCCCCCTTGCAGGAAGACAATGCAGAGTCCTCTCTGCTCAAATGCAATATATGTCTTCTTCAAGACACCTCCCTATGTCCCTTCCTGACTGTGTCCCTTAAGGTTAAATTAAATTTATAGCATCACCCAGCTGAGAAGGTGCTAAGACTGATGAGATAGGAGAGGATTTACATATTCCAAAGGATCTGTGAGGACTATCCAGAATATACTAGTGGGGGCTTGGGGAATACACATGAGGCTGGATTTGAGGTTGCTAGATCAAGAGGGCTGCAAGATAAATTTGGATAGGGAATAGTTTAATGACTTGGAAGCACTCTCTTGACATACATAACACTCTGGCAAGAACCTAGATGACGTTAACTTGCTACTGGTATGGTTCCATGCAATAAGCAATAGCCCTCAGAAGGATAAAATGTCAAAATTGGTATGGAAGAAAGTGGGGCTTACAGACTTCGGAAGTGAACACACGGAGAGACACATTGTGTATGGCCATAAGACCTTCCAGATGATTATATTTCATGAGAAGATCATGAGAACATAGCATTTAGCAGAAACCATAGGGAATTTTCTGATGAAAAAGATACAGGCATCACTACAATTATACAGTGGTCACTCTCTGTAGATGAGGGCTGATGGCAGGACAGGTTATCACAGATCTTGAATCACTGAGAGAATGAAGATAGGAGTCTGAAACAAGAGAGGCCAAGTGTTGGCACTTGACCACAAGAAGCCAGGAATACATAATTATTATAATAAGCTTCAGAGTCAAAGTAGCAGCTGAGGGGGCCGATCTTCCAGGAGTTATAGAGATGGTTAACAGAATATAGCTTCCCTATGGCAGAATAGATGGACAAGTGCCAAGGTCTTACTTAACTTGTAACAACAGATGAAAGCAAGGATAGATTGATGGGAGATTGAGGTCAGTCTCCCAAGTGAAAAATCAAAATTCCTTGCCCAGTTTCTAAACATGGGATAGTTTTCAGGCCTCCAACTCATCAAATAAAGAAGATCCATACTCCCAGGGGAAAAGACTCTGAAATACCACAGCAACTGTACATAGTAATGTTTCTCCCAGTTTTTGTCAAAGGAACCAATAGTTCTTTATTCAAGCAATTGCTCATAGGGGAAAAGGGAAACTCTAGACATTTTAAAGACTGTTGTAAATTGTCTTTAAATTAATAATGCTATCCAGAGATCCAGAGCAATATTATCACCTCCTGTTAGAGTGAGGGCATATGAGGTCAGGGTGATGAATGAAGTTAAGAAAAGTTCTGGCTTAAAGGGAATCCAATTTGTCCACTAGGCCACCAAGGTATAATCCTGTCAGTTCTCAAATGTATGATTGGGTTTGATGTACTTTGCAGTAGATAGTGCAGCTCCCACATTAGGTCCTTAGCCTGTGAGATGGTAGCTATCATAGTGGGAAAGGCCAAGCAGAAGTCTTTTACATTTTCCTCTTACCCAGACCTGATAGTAAATCAAAAACAATATTGCATCTGGGGGATGGGGTTGAAAGGTAGATATAACTGTTTTAAAGGATCTAAAGAATGCAATGGTAATTGTCCTCATCATATCTATGTTTAATTCACCAGGTTGTCCCCTATAGTAACAGGTAGATCCTAGTAAGTAACCATAGACTACCACAAACTCAACTAAGTAATAGTCAAAAGTCCAGTTGTTGTGGCAGATATGGTATCTTTGCTAGAACTGGTGAATATGGCTTCAAATTCCATCTTAGCATCTGCTTCTAGAGAAGCCAAACTTCTAACAGACAGAGATAGTAGAATTTGGCAATTTTTATTCTCATTTCACAGGGAAAGCCAAGGCAGGTACAGTCCAGAGCTTTTTAGTTTTTTTTTTTTTTTTTTTGAAAAAGTGAGTATGGCTCTCAATCTTCCTCTCTAGCTTCCAGAATACACAGGCACGCACACACGCAGATTCTCTCTCTCCATATACATTTTTCTCATGCATATACACATACACATCCAGCCTTTCTATTTATTACAAGCTGATTATTCACATGTAATTCAGAGTTTCTGGGCATTGTTATTTATGAGATGCAGCATGTATGATGTATCAATACTAAGCTGTCAGAAAAACATGAATCTTAAGTAATACATAGGATATTGAGTGCATCTTGCTTTCTTTCAACATCTTTTTTGTTAGGCTTACTTACATGTATATTACATTATTATTTGCATACATTCTGTTTATACTGTTAAGGAAAAGTTATGCTAACAAAGGTGCTTCCTACAGTCTGGGAGCCAAAGAATAACTGAACAGTTAGAGGTTTTTGATGGGGCTCAGAAGGACTTATATATGCTAATCATAAGGGAATCTGACATCTGTCACTTATTCTGTGAATGAACATTTGAGCTATAAGCGTTGTGGATAACTTGTATTTATATCTTCAGTCAGAATTGTGCTGTCATCACCTTCCTTATTGAAAGAGCTATGAACATTTTTTTCATCTTTGTAGAGTGAGTGGATGTTTTCTAGTAGTTGACTGTTGCATTATTGGTAACTTTAATTTGGCATATTTTTGGTGATCCTCTTTTGAACTGTTTGCTCTCTCCTCTGGCAGTAACAGCAATCAGGGCTGCTGCATTTTTTTTTTAGGTGGTTCCCTGAACAAGGGTCCCTAAAGAAGGAGCACTTGGGGGTTTAAATCCCCCATGAAGCTGAACTTGTTATTGTGTTGATCTGAGGAAAGGGGTGCCCTTCTGTGATTCACTCACTCAGAGATGGCACATTCTGCCTGTTTACACAGAGGCATTTTATATACTAATGGTGACACTGCCCCACTGTTGGTTCAGGTAATCAAATTGCTAATTGATATTTCTCTGTTTAATAAAAAAATAAATTAGGGTTTTATAATTTCTATTTACAACTTGAGATAATTATATCCTGAGTAAAATCTTATAAACATTATTTTTAAAAAGCAATGTTTTTTTCTTAATTTTTTTTTCTTTTTTCTTTCAAAATATTAAGCGGGTACAAATGTTTTTGTTGTGTGAATGTCAGGGCTTTTGGTGTGTCTGTCACCAGAATAGTGTTTATGTACCCAATAGGTAAGTTTTTAATCCCACACCTTCCCTTCTACCCTCCCCCTTCTTGGTTTCTAATGTTCTTTATATCTCTTTGTGCCTGCGTGTACCCTTGCTTAGCTCCCACCTATTAGTGAGAACATATGGTGTTTGGTTTTTCATTCCTGAGATACTTCTCTTAGGATAATGGTCTCCAGTTCCATCCAAGTTGCTGCAAATGACATTATTTCATTCCTTTTTATGGCTGAGTAGTACTCTATGATGTATATATACCACATTTTCTTTATGCGCTCGTGAATTGATGGGCACTTAGGTTGTTTCCACATCTTTGCAATTGTGAATTGTGCTGCAATAAACATTCAAGTGCAGCAGATAGATAGCCTACAAACATGAAAAAATGATCATCACTAATCATCAGGGAAATATAAATTAAAACTACAATGAGATACCACCTTACCGCTATCAGAATGGCCATTATTAAAAAGTCAAAAAACAATAAATGCTGGTGTGGATGCAGAGAGAAAACAAAGCTTGTACACTGTTGGTGGAACAGCACATTAACCTCTATGGAAAACAGTATGGAGATTCCTCAAAGAGATAAATGCAGACCTACCATTTGATCCAGCAATCCCACTTCTGGGTATATAACCAAAGGAAAAGTCATTTTATAAGAAAGACACCTGCACTTTCATGTTTATCTTAATTTCTTCTTCTTTTGAATCTTACATTTTATTAGCTTATTTTCAAGTGAAATATTATGTCCTCATTTTATAGCTTCTTCATTGGGATCTTTCTAGACTATTCCAGCTCTAATTACTTGTAATAACTTAGACTTTTACAAGTAATTTACTCCTTTTTATGTAAATTATAAGCTAAAATATATGTCCATTTTTTAAATCTTACTTATTCCAGCTTGGAGGGAAGATAGTACCAATGATTTGGGGCTTCGTCAGGGGGAAGAGAGAAGAAAGGCTGTTATGTATCAATCAGAAGGGAATGGGGCATCTATCAACTTTTTCACTTTCCAAAGCTTTTCAATACCAAACCTAAAACTCACTAAAATGCAAAGCTGCATGAAAATACAGGTTTTAATTTGTTAGCACATATAATAGTGCTGGCACAAAACAGGCACTCAATAAATATTTGTCACATAAAAGAATGTAGTAAAGCTCTTTAAGTGCCATGCCTGAAACTTGAAAAAGAAACTAAATTTGATAAATCATAATTTCATTAATATTTCTATTTTTCCTATAAAAACTAAGCCTCAATAAAGCAGACTTTCTGGGCTACATATCAAGGGATTTGGGCAGTGCAACACAGCATTTATTACAAAGGATTGCTATGAGGAGTAAATTTAATTATGTGAAATAATATATTTTCCAGGCACTATGTTTGGGACATCATAAATTTTTAATATATTTTAAAATATGTATAATAAAGTAATAATATAGATTCAATTAAATTTTATTTAATTTCCCCTTCTTTTTTTTGTTTATTAAAAATAGTCCCTGTCCATTGGAATGATTGTCATTAACTAAAATAAACAAACATTTTTTTAATATGCTATAAAATACTTTTTCTGTAGTATTCAATATTTTGGATACTTTCCAATATTTATTGAAATTGCTTTCCAGTATTTATTAATAAGTAAGTAGAGTAGAATGAGTTATTCTAAATCATACACTAAAGTAATAACAGAAACAGAATAATGAATCGGCACTACTGTCTACTTTCAGGAGTCCAAACCCATGTTGAGGTCAGAAACATCGTGTATAATAATGGGAATTACCTGTTTCTATATGGAAGAAATATAGGTGGTATATTGGCTATATGTATTGCTACTATGTTAAATATTAAAAATGTAAATTTAATGTATGTTATCTTAGTAATTTCTGGCATATTAGTATCAATAACTGATTATGTGTAAATCTTGACAGTAAAGAGTTACTTAAGATACTAACACTCAAATTAAACAATAATTGTTTTATCCTGTCCAGAAGTAGAAAACTGACTTGAAAATACATTGCAGGCTGGTCATTTCTTCCTTCTTGATTTGTGATAAAAAGGAGGAGGTATTGCATCAGAAATCAAAACCCATTGAAAGAGGGAATGAATGGAATTCAGCATCTCAAATGAGGTGGTGACTAAACAGAGGCAGATTTGGATGTTTAGAGGAAAATAAATCTACACCAAGGGAAAATTATGCCTTAGCTCTCGAAGACATATTTATGGAATCCTGCTTTCTTCTGTGACTCAATATGAAAAGAAGTCATTGATAGGGCCTATACACAATTCAGTAAGCTGATTTGATGGGATGTTGCTTTGAATGAAATCCCAATTTTAATCTCAGGAATAAATGTATTATTTATTTATTTGTCCATGATATTGTTCTGTTTTTAAGGTTGAGAATCTGCAATAACATTTATATTTCTTTTTCTTTCATGGAAAAGATTGCAATGACTTAATCTACAGCAATATCCTTTTTGCAAAATTTAATGAAAACTCTCACTGTTGGTAGTAATGCAAAATGGCACAGCCATTTTGAAAAATAGTTTGGTAATTTCTTAAAAAGCTAAATGTAGTCTTACAACACAATCCAATAATCATAATGTTAGGTGTTTATTCAACTGATTTGAAAAATTATGTCCAGGCAAAAATCTGTACACAAATGTTTATAGCACCTTATTCATAATCACCAAACACTGGTAGCAACCAAGATGTCATTCAATATGTGAGTAGATAAACAAACTGTGATACATCCAAACAATGTAATTCTATTTATCAATAAAAAGGAATGTATTACCAAGCCATGCAATAAAACATGGATGAATCTTTAGGGCATGTTGTTAAGTGAAAGAAGGCAATCTGAAAATGTTATATACTGTGTAGTTCCATTTATGTGACATTCTAGAAGAGGCAAAACTAATAGAGGTGGTAACTAGATCAGTGGTTGCAGGGGTTTAGGGAGGGGAGAGTTTTGTATAGGTGAAGCCCAGGAGAATTTTTTAAGGGTGCTTTAATCTGTATGATACTGTAATGGTGACATACAGGACACTATGCAGCTTATAGCACAAATTGCAAATCTTACTGTATGCAGACAAAGGAATCATTTAGGAAGTTGGGATTCCAGAATGAAATTCAGTCTATATTAGTCAGACTTCTTCAGAGAAACAGAACCAATAGGCTATATATATATGTGGAGAGAGGGAGGGAGAGAGAAAGAGAGAGACATCGATTTTAAGAACTTATTTGCTCACACGATTATGGAGGTTGAGAAGTCCCAAGGTCTGCAGTCAGCAAGCTGGAGACCCAAGAAAGATAGTGGTGTAAGTTCCAGTCTGAATCTGAAGGCCTGAGAACTAGGATAACCAAAGGCGTGAGTTTTAGTAAAACAGCTGGCAGGCTCAAGACCTAAGAAAAGCTGACATTTCAGTCTGAGTCAGAAGGCCAAAAAAGATCAATGTCCCAGCTCAAATAGTCAGGGAGGAGGAATTTTTTGTTACCCAGCCTTTTTGTTATAATCAGGTCTTCAATGAGGCCTACACCCCATAGAGAGAGCAGGTTGCTTTATTCAGTCTAACAGTTCAAAGATTAATATCCTCCAGAAACATACCCAAAATAATGTTTGACCAAATGTCTGGGCACCCATGGCTTAGTCAAGTTGACACATAAAATTTAGCCATCATAATACAACTATATTACAAATGTATGAAATAACCTCACTGAAGGGAATGGTGAAAAATGCTGATTCTAGTAACTTTGGAAATGAATGGAGACTATAAGACTAAAGACAAAATAAATGAACCTAAGCACTGTACTCTGGTTGATAAAATTGTTTCCCATGAAGGTACAGGTTAATAATTCTGAAACCATTCTACATGCATACTGGAATTGAAAAATTATGTAAATAAATAGAGAATGGTAGGAGCCAGGTTTCTCATTTTGGGAGTGAGAGTTACAGATAAGCAAGGCAAGAAGGCTAGAATGAGCTATGTAGTAGTGGATTAGAGTTTGAGACATAAATATGACTTCATGTTTAGTTTAATATAGACACAGATGGTTACATGTATATGTGTACATGTATACATATGTGTCTACACACAGGTTAGTATACACACATATTTTTCTTGGTTCTGTCAGTTGAGAGTGCTTAGAAACAAAGATACTCCAGTAACAATGAGCACACCCAACACCCAGATCATGGTTTCTAATATCATTCTCCAATAACAGTAACCTGGTATCCTTGGGGAAATGGCTGATGCTAGGTTTGAGGCACAGGATATACAAGATGACCTGGAGTATTTCATAGTGCTAAACACACACTCACACAGGATGCAGGAAACTGAAAGAGCTTCCAATGGCCAAAGCAGTAACAATTTGAGCAATAGAAGAAAAAATAGTGTTGGATTGTTGCCCACAGTGCTTGGATCTCTGGATGCTTAGTTAACAAAACAAAGGCCCTTGTTTCACTTGTTATCAGGTGTGTACAATGACAATGTAATTGTGTAGTTAAACAAATTGTATTAAAAAAATAAAAGAGGGGGTCAATGATGTGGAAAAGTGTAAAAAATAAGAATCTATCTTTTTTCTCTGATTTTTTTAATATTTATTTCATACAGGTATGCTAATGGTTGTAAAAAGCAGCATCAATAGAGACAGATAAAAAAGCAGACATGGGGTGGGGAAACAATGATAGGGCATTACAGATATAAATCCATGAAGGAAGTGCTTATATTTTGTTTAAGCATTTAGTTAATAATATTTATTGATGTCTCATTATATTGCAGGCACTGTACTCAGTGTTTATATTTATTTTCTCATGCTATCCTCACTATAATCCTATTAGGTGCTGTATAATTTCCTGAGGCTGCTGCAACAAATTACTACAAACTCAGTGGCTTAAAACAACAGAGATTTATTTCCCTTGCAGTTCTGGAGGACAGAAATCTGAAATCAAGGTTTCAGCAGGGCCATCCTTTCATCCTTTCTTTGAAGGCTCTAGGGAAGGATTCTTCCTAGCTTTCTCCAGCTTCCAGTGGCTTATGGCTGCACAACTCCAATCTCTGCCTCCACTTTCACATGGCCTTTTCCTCCTTTGTGTCTGTGTCTTTTCTTCTTCTATCTCTTATACGGACATTATCACTAGATTCAGGGTCTGCCCACATAATGCAGAACAATCTCATTTAGAGATCTCTAACTTAATTACATGTGCAAAGACCCTTTTTCCGAATGAGGTCACATTCACAGGTTCCGGAGATTAGGACATATCTTGTTAGGGGCCACCATTCAACACATCACATATGGGTTCCATAAATAGTCCCATTTTACAAAAAAAGAAGCAAAGGCTTATAAAGGTTAACTTGCCTAAGGTCACACAGAAAGGAAGTGACAGCCATTAAGATTCAACACTATTTTATTTGACTTCAGAGCCCAAACATGTAACTACTATCCCACATTACCTCTCCAAAAAATAAACAGGCCAAATGGCTTGACACTACTGGAAATCGATGAATAATTAATACCTGTAAAAGGAAATATTTCGGAGTATCTTCCTCTTTATTTAACTTAAAAAGGCTGATTCATTCATCACAGATAGAGGCCTTGACTAAGGACTAATGGGAAAGCATTTTGCTTCTTGTTATAGCTCACATCTACCTGCTACTTTCTATCACCACTAGTCCAAGCTATCATCCCCTCTTCACTAGATGACAGCAACAGCTTCCTAACTGGCCCTACCTCCAGCTTGCCTCATTTTCATCATTCTTCGGTACCGCAGATGGTATTACTTCTCTGCTAAAAAAGTCCTTCATTTAGCTCACAAAGCCTTCATCATTTCCCCCTTGCTCTTTTCTATCTTGCATTCCTCCAATAACAAGCTGCATGCCAGCCAAGCTGATCTATTTTCAACCAAGTGTATAGATCCTAAACTGGGATTTTGAACATTTTGTTCCTTTGCCTGGAATTATTCTCCATCCTCATTTTGCTTCTTTTGTTTAACCATATCTACTTATCCTTTGGGTCTCAGTTTAGTCTTTGTTTCCCAAGGGAAGCCTTCCCTTTCTTACCAAGCATGGGTCAGATGTCCTTCCTCTGGTGAGTGCCCATGACCTCTTATTATAATACTTTTCTGATTTTTTTTCTTTTTTTGTAATTGTCTGTTTACTTCTCTGATTTCCTTTTACCAGTGTGTAGATTCTCAGGAGGGAGAGATCATGTCTGTTTTATTCATCTCTAGTATTCCCAGTGCCTAGTACATAGCCTATAATCTAATTACCACCAAATGAATATTTGTTAAGTAAATTAATGAGTATGGAAAGTGAGAAAAGAAATGTCCACTTTGTTCTAGTTGGAAAGGGGCAGGGTTTAGGAAATATGGTAAACAGTTTCTTTTCTCACTGAGGAACATAGTTCTACTAATGTGAGAACCTGCTCTATTTTTTAGAAAGATAGCAGGAAATAAAGAGCTCAGACTTTAGATTTGAATAGCCCTGAATTCATCACTACTCCTCCTTTCATTCATCAACACATAGTAACTGCTAAATCTTTTTAGTAAATCTGTATGCTGTGTATCATTCAACCCATAATAACACAGAGTGGTGATGTAGCCAGGAGCTCTTGAGCCAGTTTATCTGGGTTTGAATCCTAGCTCTGTTACTTAATGTAAGTTACTTAATGCTATGTGCTTCAGTTTTCTCATCTGAATAATGGGGATAGAAGCAGTACTTGTCTCAGCCAGGTGCAGTTGCTCAGGCCAGGATCACTTGAGGCCAGGAATTTGAGATCAGCCTTGGCTACATAGTGAGACCCTGTCTCCACAAATAAAAAATTAGCCAGGTTTGGTGGTGTGTGCCTGTAGTCCCAGCTAGCAGGGAGGCTTAGGCGGGACAATTGCTTGAGCCCAGGTTACAGTGAGCTATGATTGTGCCACTGCACTCCAGCCTGGGTGACAGATTGAGACCCTGTCTCTAAAAAAAAATTAAATAATACTTATTTCATAGGATTCTTATGAGGATTAAATGAATTAATATATGTATTAATAAAACAGAAAAGCACATAGTGCTTGTTATATATTACCTGTCATTATTCACTGAATGTAGGCTCCATGAGGGAAAGGATTTTTGTCTTTTGTTTACTGCTCTCTACTCAATGTATAGCATATAATAAATGCTCAGTGAATATTGAATTGATTGAATGCGTGTTTTGGAATGGATGTGTATACTACCTGTCCGGTGCTAGAAATAGGTGATAGAAGGACAAATGAGATGTCCCTCCTCTTTAAGAGGCTTTTAGGAGTTTGAGTCCTGCTTTTCCACATATTCCCAACTCCTTAATATCTTTACTCTGCACATGCTTAGTGTTGTTGTTAACTCTCAAGCATACATTATCAGAATGCTCTCTGATAACAGGACACCCTTTTCCTCCACTCTATCTGATAAAAAGAAAAAAATGGGTCCAGCTGCAGAATTGAGGGTGTTCCAGTGTTATGGCTCCTCCTTTTTCTGTGAAATACAAATTAAGGTACATTGGTGAGGTAGCTGATGCAGAGAAGTGGTATGAAACTGCTAGTGCTTCATAATACTCAGGTTTCCCCATCTTTTGTGGACATATAGATCCCAGCTTCTCTTGTGGTTAGGTGCATCCAGGTATTTGAATTCTGGCCACAGTAAATGTGGGTGGATGTGATGTATGCTGACCCATTCAACCCCCCATGAGGAAATCTCTGTATTCCCTCTTTCTTTAAATTACAACTGAAGAGGTTTCTGAGCATTTAGAGAAAGTTGTAATGATTGAACTATCACCTCTCAATTCCAAACCCACCCTTCTACGCACTGCTTTGTCATTCTGGACTAGGATCTTAGCAGATTGCATGCCTTCTTTGCCAGGTGACTCTGTCAGTCTCTGCAGATAGGGAACACTAAGAGAGTCCAAAAGAAACGAAGATGGGGTAAGAGACTTGCTCTTTTATGTCTCCTTTCTATTCCTGTTAGTATTACACTAACAGAGACCCTTCACCTTAGCAGCAGCAGTTGGTACTAATCTTCCTATTTTATTCCAGCGTTTACAGAACAAATCTCATTGTCCCCTCCTAGAGGGAACTCCCAGACAATGGCCCTTCTCAACTGTCTGAGTCCCTGCTCTGTGGCATCTCCCCTAAACTTCTAGATTCTATAATTCCTACCTCTTATCTTTGGTCTCCAACTTAGGGGTAGTATGTGCTTTCTGGTGATACTCTATCTCTGTGTTTTCTCAGGATTCCATTATTTGTTTTCTCAGTTTTCTAAAATCCATTTAATCTATTCCTTATACTAAATTCTTTCTGAATTTCTGATGTGGTTTATTCTGATTGGATGTTAACTCTAAGTGTGAATTTACAAAATATTATAAAAAGGGCCCAGATCTCTGAGTCACTGTTTGGACAAAGGTATACATACATAATGAGTGCAATGCGCACCATCTATGGGATGGACACGCTTGAAGCTCTGATTAGGGGGGGAAGGCAATATATGTAACCTAAACTTTTGTACCCCCATGATATGCTGAAATAAAAATAAAATAAAATAAAAAAAAGGTAGCTACTCTACCTGGAACAGCCATAAGTGAGAATAAACTGATTAATTTAAGCCACTGAGGAGTGGACTGAGGAATGTGGAAAGTGTGTGAAAGTCAGTTAACTTGAAAATTGTAGTAAGATTGCCAGGGCCCTAGTTAACTAATTCTAAACCATACTCTCCCTGGTTGAATAGTACTTAGCTGTCCAGATGCAGTCATTGAGAAAGCAGATAGAAGAATTCATCAAGATTTGGGTTTCTGCTAGATGAATGGCACAGGAAAACAGCTGAGTAAAGGAAGAAAATAATGAGATATAAAATAATTTTTTGAATAGTCTACATTTTAGTTGAAAATAAATATATGTTTTCCAATTTCTATACATTTCTTTAAACTCCCCTTATATTCCATGTATTTTGTTTGTAGGAAAGTTACAGAGAAAAGTGAAAATTTAATTTTTGTTATGGTCTGAAATGTGAGAAATGACCACCTAAAGACCACATTGAGCCAAATCAGGAGTCTTTATTAGCTGGCCAGCGACTACCCTCTGCACTGCCAAAGGCAGCACAGGGAGCAGCAGTGAGCCTTTGAAACAGAAAGTTTTTATATTGTAAGTTTGTGGGTGGAAAATTATTAAGATAGAGCAAGCACTTGTACAAAAAGCCTTGAGTAAGCATTACATCATTTTTTTTTTTTAATCTTTGGTGTAACAGGATCTGGGCGATTTGGGCTGCGGACCATATCTTGTTCACGTAAAACATGGGTGTTATAATCACTTCATGCAAAACATGGGTGTTGCAATTATTTTAAATAGAACATGGTGTTGTAATTGTTTTACGTAGAACATGGGTGTTGTAGTCACTTAGGAATTTCTGTTTTGGGGGCACTATCTTGGGCAAGCAGGAGCAAGCAGGTTTACAGAAGCAGAATGGCAGATTAATGATTTTTCGGCTCGAAACTCACACTCTAACACTTCTTAAAAATCACATTTTATTTGGTCCATTTGATAGCTGAGAGATCAATACATCATTCTAGTTAGGTTTTATTTTTTAAATTAAAAATATATTTTAGATGAACCTATTTGAAATATAAACGTAAATGCTAAAGTATTAATCTGCCTTACCAATAACAAACTGTAAGGGTTTGTTAAAGCTCTTGAATATTGTTTCTAGGGTCTGTGGCTATAAAATAATTTTAATTTGGTTTAAGTGTATTTTTGTTTTTGTTACATAAATATCTTACTTTGAATTGATTTTAATTAAACTGCATGGAATAATTTATATCATGCCAACAATTTACATGAAAATAAAGAATATTAAAATACAGTTAAAACAGAGGAACAATATCTGACAGATGTAGTAACCCTGGGAATATTTAATTTTAAGTCAGATATCAATTTGTACAGATATTGTGCACAGGAGTTGAAATTTTGGTCATTTCAGTAAACCAGATGAAAGGTCATTTTTCTTTAGTCATGAGGCAAAGTTATGAAGAAAAGCTGTCACAAAGTATTTTATCAGCCCATCAAACCACAGACTGAAGAGTGGGAATTTTCATTATGCATAATGCAAGGCATCTAACCAATCTTATTGCACTGAATTTCAATATATATTCAATTCAAGGAGAAGGAATTCAGAACATTTTATGCTTTTCTTATGGCCCTAGAGCATACCAATATCAATTCAAAGCAATAATCATATTATGAGTTGGTAATATATTGTGCATGTTTATATGAAAAATTTCCATTACAGAATGTATTCATAAAGTAGATTTCAACAAATCTATCCAAAAAGAAAACATCCTCCATGACTATTAAAATGAAATGTTTATAAAAACTCTGCGAACTATTGTGGTAGTAACACTTCTGACCCCTTTAAAAATGAATCGCATTGTCAGCTATATTTGGCACATGCAATGATGTATTGCTACTTTATATTTAATTGCTTTACAAAGATTATAGTTCCTTATAGGTATTGTGTATTTCAAGTATCAAGAGCACAACATCTGTTTTAATGACACAAAAATTAACTAGCTAGTAAAATATTTATGAGACAAAAAGCCAAAATATCTTTTTAAGGTATTAGCTGGAATTTTGGCTTAATGTGGGTGGGGAACTTTCTCACCACTAGTTTCCCAATGCTTATCCATATGTTAGGCACATAAAATGGTGTTTAAAATATTTGTGAATAAAAATAGAGCTAAGTTTAACATTAAATCATTAGGAGGAGCTCAGTAACTTACAAAGTTCAAAAAAATAAATAATAATTGTTAAAAGCATATGTCTTGATATGCAATATCATATTTTGAAGTAATGGATTCATTTATTGTCTCCATCTACAGTTTAGTATGAACTTCCCTATGTATGTTATGTACTCATTGCCTAACTTATCCAATCTTAAGAAAATTATAAGGTTACTTGTTTTCAAGTCATTATTTTTATCACTGAGCTTTTATGAATTCTTTCTTTTTTTCTGGAGAACTGTAGGAGTACATTATAGAGAGAAGAATGTGGGTTGTTCTATGTACTAAATATTTTAGCTATAATAAATGATTATTACAGAATCTTGTTTACCACTAAACATCAATGTGCTTTAATTACCATGATTTATGTCCTTCCCTATGTCATTTCAAGAACTACTAGAATTCCATTATGCAATAAAAAATATTCCACTCTATAATCCAGGAGGCTAGTTTGTGCCAGACATTGTGCTAGTCACTTTGTATACATTATCTTTAATTCTCTGCAAAGTGCTTCACTTTGCTATTAAAAAAAATGAGGACTCCCACATCTTTGCAATTGTGAATGGTGCTGCTATAAACATTTGAGTGCAGATTTCTTTTTTATAGAATGTCTTTTTTTCCTTTGGGTAGATACCCCCAGTAGTGAGATTGCTGGATCAAATGATAGTTCTATTTTTAGTTCTTTAAAGTATCTCTATATTACTTTCCATAGAGGTTGTATTAGTTTTCAGTCCCACCAGCAGTGTATGTGTGTTCCTATTTCTCTACATCCACACCAACATTTGTGATTTGGGGCTTTTGTGGTATATGTATACCATGCAGTACTACTCAACCATTAAAAAAAAATGGTGATCTACCTATTGTATTATCCTGGATGGAGCTGGAGCCCATTCTTCGAAATGAACTATCACAAGAATGGAGAAACAACCACCACATGTACTTGCCATCAAATTGGTCCTAACTGATCAACACTAAGGTGCTCACATGGTAGTAATATTCATTGGGTGCCGGTCAGGTAGGAGGCGGGAGGTCGGGAGGGGTAAATTCACACCTAACAGATGCCCTGTGTGCTGTTTGGGGGACGGGCATGCTTGTAGCTCTGACTTGGGTGGTGCAAAGGCAATTTATGCAACCAAAGCATTTATACTCCCGTAATACTCTGAAATAAAAATTAAATTAAATTAAATTAAAAAATGAAGGTTCATAGATAACAAGTATATTGCCCATGATCCCCTAGCTACTAAGTGAGGTAACGGGAACCATTGTTTGTTGCCTGAGTCCAGAACCTCTTAATAACTACTGCTTCCTGCTTTTGTTCCAGATAGTGTTTTTGGCTCTTTCTTGTGAGCAGTTCTTTGTGTCTTAACTTGAACTTCTCTGAGAGTCTAACCCATCTTAGGGCTATCTCTGAAATAGGAGGGAGATTGGCCATCCACTTTTTTTTTTTTTTGTCCTGTAACATGAACACTTGGCAGGGTCTTGTTATTTCTACACTGTAATTACTCCTGATAGAGATTTTGCAGCTGATAAATTTGGCTTGCTTAAAATTCTTAACCTGCCTGGCCAACTTTTAACATATAAAAAATCATAAATAGTTTGTGTTTTAATTATGTGATGGCTAACACCGGTAATAAAAGAGAGAAAAGGGTGTGGGAGAGAGAAGGAGAGAGAAAAAGAAAGAAAGAGATTGATTTGATGTAATGAAGTAAGGTATTTTAAAATCTAAATGATCTTGCATTTATCAAACCTTTTTATTCCCAAAGATGTAAGAGAGAAAAACTGGTTTGTACATTATTTTGGTTTTCAGTTTTCTGAAATGTTACAAATACTAGTGGTAACTAACAAAAAATAGTGGCACAGTTGTAACAGGGACACTTAAATATTAGCTTTCAAGTGGCTCTGAATGCAGAATTAGATCTCAAAGTCCTTTTATGTCTTAAGGCCCTAGAAAGCCCTTCATCAGATGGGGAGCACAAGGGATTGACTATAAATGGCTTGAATAGTTTTGGCGATCTTTTTGGAGACTCATGTGAATACAACATATAATTCCATAGAAATTTCTCTGAACTTTATATTAATTTTCTATTTAATTACTAATACTCGTTGTTAAGTATACTTCCATGTTGAGAGCTTTGAAATAAATTTTGGACAGCCTCAGAAAGGTGTTCATAAAAGTGATCACAAATAACAAATGATAATGGCTTTTCTCACTTTTTCTCATTCTTTGAAAAGTAAAATGTAGAAAGCTATTGTTTATTTGTCTTTTCTACTTCCTGGTGGACTATTTAATTCTAGCACACTGAAATTGGGATTAGAAGGATGAAGATTCTACTTACAACCTGTGGGACATTTGCTCTATGTATCAGTGTCCTTATCTATAAAATGGGGACAGAAATATGAATGCTGCTCACCTCATAGGTATAGTAGACAGTATAATATAGTGGTCAAACACAGACTTTTCCATTAGACAGATAACTTAATAGATGTGTGACTTTGGAAAATTATTTAATCCATTGGAGCCATAGGCACTTTATCTAAGAAAATGTAGTTAATAAAAATCTTCTCACATCCATTATTGAAAGAATTAACTACAATGTTTGTAGAGTTCTTAGCAAAGTGCCTGGGTATAAACTAACAATGAAATTAGTAGTTATAATAAACATATTAATAATGTATGTGACAAATTTATAAACAGTAATGTTTTATACAAGTTTACAATATGTTAATCTTAATTTTTAGTATTTTAGATTATTTGGTTTATTAAAATTTTTAGGACTTCTGACTAGTATACACAAAGGAGCTACAAGATTGCTTGGATATTTAAGATAGTTTGGAAAGATAGCCCACTATGTGATTGATATACTGGTACTTCTGGATGAAGAAAATCTTAGGCAACCAGCCAAAATAAGAGGGAGAATTTGCTTGAAAATTTGGAAATGCATATAGTGGTATGCATAGGTAGATTGTCACACTGAATTTTGACTTCAATAGTATCTGTCATCTCAAGGATAATAATGACTTCAAGGGTTTTGTGGATTTAATGAGATAATACATATGAACATCCAGCATATTCTTGCCATGTAATAGCCACTGAATAGATGTATACTGTTTTCCTTTGGAGCATAAATTGCTTGAGGGGAAGGATTATGATTTTTGCTCTCTGCTTCTCAAACATACTGCCTTGTATAGAGTAGATGATTAATATCCATTTCCTAACAGTTACAGTTTATTCACTATTAAATGTATTATAGTTGTTCAGGCAGATACTTAATTTCTTTACTATTTTATTTCAATCCAGTTGTGCTAAGCAACTACTGTGTGACAGATTCTGTGCTACATGTTAGTGACTCTAAAATGAATATGACAAGACAGAGTTCCCACCTTTGCAGAAATAATAGCCTAGTAGAGAAAGTACCTAACTACACAAATAATTGTAATACACTTCAGTTAATTAGATATGGCTCATTGTGGATACACAGAGAGAGTAATGTTAGAAATATAAAATTCAAGACTGCACTCTGTTTTCCAAACTATTAGATACTTTCAGGGATGAAGAGTTTACTTATCCCAGTTATCTTATATTTTGTTAACATCATAAAATAAAATACCCAAGATTCCTTAATATATCTATGGCAAAAAGAATAGTACTGTGTTAGTGATTTCTATTAGCAGCATCAACAATGGTGAATAAAAGAAATTCACAGAAATCTCCATGCCCTTAGCTGAACATTCCGTGTTATAGATGACTCTCTTGTGGTTAAAATCATTTGTTGTACTGTTGTTTCTTTTATGGAGCTCCAAGTTGTTTGCTACTATATATTATAAGGATTACAACTTCTTGCTGCCTTTGGCTCCAGAAAAATAGAAAATCCTGGTTGGTTTTGATTTATCTTCCTAATACACAAATTCTATTTTTTTCCACAGACATTTTTGTAGATAGTCTTTTTAAATAATTCAGATACACTACTTACACTTTTTTCATGATACTGCTTATCTGACTTGTGCTGAAGAAGATGCCATAGTCCTTTGAAATATTTTCTTGATAGCTTTTTTGATACAAATGAGCCTTTTCTTAACAATGTTTATTTATTCATAATGTATAATTATAAAAATTTGTTTATAATTTTATATTTTTAAGTAATTCATACACATTATTTTTAAAAATCAAAGCACTTAATGTCTTATAATGAAAAAATATTTTTCCCGTTCTCCAACCTTTCCATTCCCCAAATCCTGCTTCTGTTCTTTTTTGTTTCTTCTAGTAACTTCCTCTATTTCTTAATAAAATACTTACCTTCTTGATTTAATAATTTTAAGATTATCTTCTGATTTCTACATACAATAGTTGAAGATTAAACTCTTTTGCAACTGCACATTTTGTGGTAGATTTGTTGTATTAATGGACTCAAATTTTATACCTTGCTATGTTTATACCCTTTGGAAGTCTTCCCAAACTGATTCTGATGTTTGCCATATGGCTTGCTTTTATACTGAGACCTTGGCAAAACTGATGCAAGGAGAGACTTGAAAAAGCACTGGGACACTTTTACTTCCTCTCTTGGTTCCCTGCCAATGCTATGAAAATGAATCCAGTTTAGTCTGCTGAAGGATGAGAGACTTTGTGGATCAGAGCTCAGTTGTCTTAGCTGCAATCATTCTTGACCTTTCACACTTTAGCTGACCTGACAACTGACTGAACATGCTTGGGTGAATGCAGTTGGTATTAGAATCATAAAGCCTAAACCTGTGGAATCATAACATGTTTTTAGGTATTTAATCTTGGTGTGAAATACGTTGTCTCCTTTTACTTTCCAAATATGGTTTTATCATATTATCTATTCTATCTAGCTCCTTCCTTTCCCAGCCATCCCCACCATCTTTTTAAAGTTTTTTTTTTTCTGAACTCTCTTGTCTCATGCTCTAATCTGAAATTCCTGCTTTCTAGATATGTGTTTCATCTAGGAACTTCTACTTGTTACTCTTCTAGAAAGTAGATAATTATTCCATTATCTGGAATCTATGAGTTTTTCTTTTATGGTTAACAGCCTTATTTTCCAGGGTATGTTCTCTAATTCCATCCAAGAATATGTGCATGTGAGGTATATATTCTGAGCACTTAAAATCTGAAATTGTCTTTGTTATATACTCAATATATTCAATTCATTTGATATTTTGATTTCCTAAATTGAATTTTTTTTCCTGAAAAATTTGAGAGCATTTATCATATGTCTTTTAGGGCATATACAGCTATCTAGAAGTCCAACAATTATTCTTGCTCTCATTCCTTTGTGTATAACCTGTTCTCCAACTCGCTAGAAGTATTTAGGATCTCTTACTCTGGATTTATTCATTGTACCATGAAATAATGAACTGAGCACCAAAATAATAAAGTGAGCTTGTTTAGAATGATGTTTAGAAAACTGGGACTATCCATGGATAAAAAAAAAGGCTGGATTTATACTAACACCACCAACCAAGGTAGAAGGTGAATAAAAGACCAAAATGAAAAAGGTAAAAATATAAAGTTAATAAAGGAAAATATAGAAAAATACTTTGGTGTTCTATGGAAATAACTTCTTAAACAAAATTATAAAAGAATAAACATTTAGATAAAAAAGTTGAATTTGGTCACATCAAAATAAGCAAGTTTTGTTCACCAAAGCATGCTATAGACAAAGTTAATAAATGACAAATATGATTAGAGTATTCGCAATGAAATTAAATTAGAATATCAAATACCTAAGAAGTCATGCAACAAGAAAATTCAATAATATCATTGAGAAAATGGGCAAATAATGTGGAGCAGATACTTTAATAAGAAAATTAAAAAGCTAATAAACAGATGAAGAGATGCTTAACATTATTAGTAATCAGAGAAATTGGATTTTAAAACTTTAATGCAATTTTACTTACAACCATTGGTATTGAACCAGCAAAATTGAAAAGCTGAATAATGCCAAATGCTGGTGGGGATGTTGGAATACAGGAACTGTCATGCCCTGTTAGTGGAAGTACAGATTGGAATAGTCATTCTGGAAGCAGTTAGGATAATCATACTAATGCTATTTGATCCAGCAATGGTAGTCCTTAGAATGGCGGTAATTCTAACATAGATTGGTAACGGAGCTTGTAGAAGCATGCCTATAGAAGAACTATTTGTATTGGTGGGAACATGGAGGTAAAATGGGTCTTCATATGCACACCATGGAATATTATGTATAGGTTAGAAGCAGTAGATTAAATGTACATATTGTCACTTGTGTAGAAATAAAAATCATAGTACTTAGAGTGAAATAAAAAGAAATAGAATGAAATATATAACAAAATAAAATTTCTTTTTGTAAATCAATCTCATCTCACCTCATTTTATCTCATCTCTATATCTCCCCTGTATGCAGCTCATATCGTAGCATTCCTCCAAAGATGGGTTATCAAACTCCTTGGGGGTTCTATGTGACAGAACTTCATTTTTATTTGTGTCTCTTTTTTCATGTACTTCAGATTTTTAGTGAGTTTTTAAGAGACAAACACAATTTTACTTTTTGTATGCTTCATGAAAATCACATTTTATATTTGAGCTTGTAGTATACCCTAACCCAAGACCATAAAATTTTCAATAAATATTTAATGGGCATCTATCATATACTAAGCACAATGACAAGGTCTGCAAATATAACAATGAATAAGATAGGCATAAACCGTGGCTTCCTGAAGGTTACATAATAAATTAGTGTGTGTGTTGGGGGTACATAATGAATTCCTAAAACTTTATGTCATTTCAGCATTCATTTTGAATACAAGTGTAACTTCCTCATACCAGAAGCAAGTCTCAGTCACCCTAGATAGTTTCCAGTTCTACATCACACACAAATGGCTCAAGCTGGTGGCCAGAGGTAAGAACTTAGACTTAGAGGCATCTCTTCTGCTCAGCAGACTGGGTTTCCTGCTTTCAGGCATTTGCTGTGAACTTGAAGTGACGCACACCCTATTCCCTTATACATATTGCTTGTTTCCATACTTTTCTCTCCTTCTACCTGACTCTTCATTTCTGCCTTGTGTGGCCCAGGGATGGAGGACTGCCCTTCTGACTCATTATGTCCTCCTTGCCCAGGATCTGTAAATAAAAATTTTGAACATGTTTCCTATTGTGGTAGTGTATTGAAATTTGTGCCTCCCATTGGAAGAACCCAGGGCTGCCCAGGCTGGGTTTTCCTGGGACGCTGGGAGAACACATGGTCAGGCTTCCATTGCCAGAGCAGTGGTCAGGCAGGCATACATTGGACACAGGTCAGACAAGAGCCACAGAGCATCTGCCAGTATAAATGTTTCCCATGTGATGGGTTGACTGGTTGTAGGTCAGATAACTAGGCATTAAGTATCTTGTGAAAGACACACTGTAACACCCAAGTCCAGCTCCCCTTTATTTCCTACTAGGGCAGAGTTGCTAGCCACTAGAACCCCAATTTAGCTGGGGATTCTTAATACAGGGGGATAAAAATATTTATCTATTTATAGCAGCATTTATGCAACAAATATTTTTAACTATTTAGTAAGGTCCTGGCACTGGGATTACAACAATGAGCAAAAGAGATATGATCCCTGCACATTGAGTTTGAATAATTAATTGATTACAACTTTGCTTGCTATCAGTGAAAGTTATAAGTTCTTTTATCAACTCTTATAGAATTTTATTGGTAGCCTTAATATTTCACTTATACTAATTGATACTATGCTTGTCTATTGCAAGAGATTTTATCTTAAACTAATGTACATCTCCCTAGGTTGGAAACTTGTCTGTACATGTTTGGACATGTTTGGTGGTCTTATGAGCTGCTGCACAGGAACTTTTGAATATATTTTTGAAGATCCTTGAGAAAGATCATTTAGCTTAAGTATGTAGATAAACTCAGTTAAACAAGCAAACAACCAAACAAACATTAATCCATCCTTTGATACATTTTGGGGCATAGATTAGTATAACCACCAGAAAGTACTAATTTTTTATTAATTCTTTTTAGATATTGATTGAGGCATCTATTGTGGCTGGTTTGTTACCAGGAGGTCAAAGCATATCATAAAGTGAGAAAGAGGGTCACTCTCCCATATCTGTTCAGAAGATAGTATGTTTTCAGAACATTGTGTACTCCAGAGAACGGTCTGTCACAAGGTTATATGTTGGGCAGTACCTGAAGCAGAGAGAAATGGTGTCCAGTGAGGGCCAGAAGTTTTCTTTTATTGAAAGTGGCTCAATGACAGTTACCAGAGACATTATTAGTACATTTGCTTTCTCCTTCCTCAGAAGGGACTGGCTCACTGGATGGTGGGGCATAGGAGGAGAGGGAGAACTTCGCTAATGCCAAATAAATTTAGGGCTTATTCCTGAGTGCACATGAAATATTCTAGGAGATGGATCTTCATATCGTCTACCTGGTTTTGGGAATCTTGTTTGGAAGCTAGAGCTTCTTGATTAGGAAGTAGCAGGGACAAGAGCCAGAAATTCTATGGGTATATGTATGGTTCTTAGTTCTCTTTCTTGATTGAGGTTCATGGATAGCAGCCGCTGGGTATAATACCAATAATACCAGCTTTTCTGTCTTCTACTGCAGCATGTAATAGGTATTCAAATGATTATTGAGTGATTTTGCATGAAAAAAGGATCTATTATTTTATAAAGAATTTAAGAAGTATATAGAAATTTTTTTGAAAAGTATCATTAATCAAATGTGAGAAGCTGAAACTTTTTGAGAGAAACAAGTGAAGAAGCCATCCTCCAGAGAAAACAAGGAAGTGAGTGACATAGTCTTCCTGAAAAACTACAGAATTATGTTATACTTGGCCTTACTTGAGATTTAAAATTGTGAATGGTATACAAATATGGAACACTCCTTCCGTTTTATTCTAGGCCATAATTTTAGATCATAGGTTCAGTGGACAGAAAGAGCTTATTTCAAATAAATTTAAACTAAAAAAATAAATAACCTTTAAAGCTAAAATTGGACTGCTTAGATAAATCCTTATTCAGGTCCTTCTTCCAGAAAAAAATAGGGTGATTTGCAGGAGTTAGGGAGGTTAGGGAGCACAGAGAATGAAATTAGGTCTTTAATTAAATGACTAGCAGTTAAATTCCATCCAATTTAGTAAAATACTTACTGAATGTTTGAAGTAAGGAAATTCTGTAATGAAGGCGGAAATGGCATTTACCAAGGCACTCTATGTGATCATGGTATTGTACTTCAAGAACCAGGAAAGTGGGATGAATTTGGGCAAAACTTCATCAGTTAATTCGCTCTATTTCTATAAATGGCTTTGCTCACAAATAGTACAATAATAGGATTTTCAGTATGCTCCTTTATAAACTGTGGTGTGGATTTTAACAGTTATCCTTGTCACCTGGTAAAAAGTATTTTAAAAGAACCTACTCCAAAAAAAAATTAAGACGGACCTACTCTAAAAGGCACATAATGATCAAAACAACATTAGTGGATGCCTAGTCCTTAACAAGACATACTTCTCAACTCACCACCAGGACTAGTTTCTTGGATATACGAACTGTGTGCTAGCACAGGGCTTTTTTTTTTTTTTTTTTTTTTTTTTTTTTTTTTTAGAATGGCCCTGTACTTGATTTAAGGCTCAGTTGTCTCCATCCTGAAGCTCTTAATAATTTTGAACTAGAGGCCCTGCAATTTTATTTTGTACTGGGCCCTGAATATTGGGTAGCTGGTCCTGCTCACCATTTAATTTTGTAGTATCTCCCCAGATAGAAATAAGTATCTGTATACTCTCCTTAACTGCTAAGAATCATTAAAAAAAATAAAATAAAATAAATAAGAAATCTTGTTAAGATTAACCGTATATTGACGGTGATACTTTATTACTTATTTTCACTCTGGATTAGTATCAAAGAAATGTAATGACATTATGACCTCATGTTCTCCTTAAAAAGGGGTTTTCCTTTTTTTTCTCTTCTCTTTCTCGCCTTACCAGTTCCCTTCCTTATTTCTTTATTCCATTAGCTTTGCTTAAAGTGCATAAAATCCCATTTCATTACATTTTCATTTATGTAAAATATTTGTCATACTGACAATACTGTATTGTTATTGAATTTTGAAAAATAAAGTGACTATATGTGTTGAGAATTAAATAGTCTAAAAAGTATTTTTTCTTCTTATTTTATAAAAAGACAGCTTTTCAAGTGTATAGTATTTGAATCAATTTTAAAATATCCCAGGACTCTCTGTAGGCTCACAGTAGTGCTCCTCTTATTTCTAATCTCTTTTGAACCTCTCTAATTTGCACTGCTTCTGTATATTTTGAAATAATTTATATTATTTATGTGTTACAATATTTGTATATATTGAAACAATAATTAGCTTTATCATATCTTTAATTATAAAACTCTTATAGAAACAATAATTATACCTTATTTCCAATTTCTGTTTGACTACAACAGTGATCACATACTCTTAGTAAAGAGTTCTCACATAGAGTACATATTGATGCTGTATTATAAATTAACTTTATTGTAACAAGCCAATTAAAGCAAGCTCCAATTTCTGCTCTCACAAGTAATGCAAATTATGCTCATAGGTTTATGGCTGAACTTTTAATTGTAACTCTATCCTATCTCTTAGGGTAATCATAAAGTATGTGGATTCCATTCTTCTCCTCTTCTCTGGCCCCATCCTGCCCTGCCCCATATAGATCATTAATACTAACATTGAGTCTCACAATTCCTGAGGGGGCATTTCAGCTAGGCTTATTAGTTAATTGTTTCCACTTCACTTATTCTCCTCTGTATTCTCTTTACTGGCATTGCTAGGATATTTCTTCAGCTATCCTATCCATTGAATGTAGATTTCAATGGATAGAATAAAAATACTAAATAGAATCCCTGATCAACAGCTAAAAGTAAAAACATCTAAATACTTGAAGTCTATGAAGTGAAGATTGGGCTAATTGATTTGTATGATTTACAATAGTGATAACTATTAATATGTTTGTGCTGAAGTGTAACAAACACATTTTAAATCCTTAGCCTTGAAGTTGTCAAAACTTTTGGACCATCAGAATCTGATCTATGGGTACTCTAAATTTATGAAACAAGAGATATGTTTGTTCTTGGTGAATTTTCCCTAGTTAAGCCCTTTTTAAATTTTATCAGGCATTTCCAATACCTGATATTTTTAGATCAGTCAATTTTAGGGGTTAAAACACTGGAGATCAGTGTTATATTGATATCTTAAGGGTATTATACATTTATTCTCATTTACTTTGACACAGATTAATTAAGTGTTTATAACTGTGGCTCAATTATTTTCTAGTCTATGTGACCTGATACTTTTTCAGATTCCCATTAGGCAGACAGCAGAACACAGCCCTATTGACTGGGATTATCTGTAAGACATCCATCCCATTTAAGTTTTTCATGTGTTATGGAGGTTTAGACTGAAGCTGTAAAAGCTCTGGAGAGGGTTCACATTTCACAGTACATGGGGTTTATTTTGAAATATCGTCATTAGATATAACACCTTTCCTTCTTCCTCTTCCTCTGTGTACTGGAGGATTTCTTCCTCCACAACACACCTCACCATGCAATACTGCCTCCCTGATTCTTCCCTTCTCCAAAAAAAGAATCATTTGTGATTTATCTATGAATTCCAAAATTCTCATCCTTTTATTTTATAGAACAATTTAGCAATAAACTTTTATTTTTACTTCAGTATGATTTAAGAAATTTCGTCTCTCTCCACCTAAACAGATTATTCACATATTTCCTCAGAAACACGTTTTCCTTTTAAGAAATCTCAAGTTGTTTAATAAGTTTCTAAGTGAGTATTTTTTCTCATTTTGTATTTGTTAGTTTCCTATCTATGCATCTATCTATGTATCTATTTATCTCTTCATTTATTCATCTGAAAATCATTTGTCCTATGGCCAACTTGTTATCATTATCATGAAGTCTTTGAAATAATGTAATCTAATAAACTCTCTCACTCTATGGATAGGAATGAGATGACATCTGGAGAAATTAAGTATTCTTCCCAGATAACTAATATCAGGACTGAAATCAGAACTTTCGTCTCTTGATTCTTGATTTTCCTACATCTTGGTTGCTATTATTACACATAACTTTGTTACTTCTATTAAATGATGATAATAATGAAGCCAGAGGGCTGAAAGAGACAGTTGTAATCCACATTCCTCCCTACCCTTAAAGTTTATGCTCAACTCTGACTTTTTACCTGAGTGTTCTCCATAAACCTCCACAGAGCTTTATATCTTCTTTTTCAGTTCTCTAAATTTACTTAGTTACTCCAAAATATCTCTTTGTTAGCAGAGTTCCTGATCACAAACACCACCACCAATTATGCTTGATACAGCCAGCAAATCCTGCTGTTAGAGTGACTTACCTAGGATATAATGACTTGCTCAGTTGCCAGTGGACACTTGTTACCACAGTATATTAATACCTTGCTCCATGCCACTGGACTAAACTTCACCACGGCAACCAGTATGAATAAACTCTGATTGATATGACTTTGTACCACTCTCTCAAGACTCAGATTCCTGAGTGGAAGCATCTGCTTGGCTGTGATTAGGTGACACATGATTTAAGCTGTTGTGTCCAAGGCTGCAGCGGCTAAAGGTATGTGGCTATTGAGCACTTAAATTGAAATAGGTTGTAAGTATGAAATATACAGCAGATTTTTGAAGACATAGTCCACAAAAAGAGAATATAATATATCTCAATTTTTATGTGGATTGCATATGAAATGATAATATTTTGAATATATTGGATTATTTTAATATGTTATTTAACATTACTATAAAATCATATTAAGATTATTCTTAACTTTTCATTGTTTCCTTTTAAAAATGTGGTGTATAGAAAATTTAAAATTACATATGTAGCTTGCAGTTGTGGCTTGAGTTATATTTCTATCAAATAGTGCTGCTCTAGCAGCCTCGTTTTTAAGGGAGATAATACCAATCCTACTTGGAGGATTTTTCCACATAGGAAGAGGATTCACATCCATACACAGTCGCTTAAGCCAGTTTGTCTCATATTCTGGTCACCTCTTTCCTCGTCTCTGGAAAATGAAACGTCAATATATAGGTTTTCTCATTTATACAAGTCCTTCAATGTGTATTCTAGAGCTAGAACTTAACATATCCTCATTAAATATCTGCTGGATTTGCTAGCTTTACATCTGTAATTTTATAGAATTATCTAAATGTTTGGAATCCATAATTGTGGTGAGGATAATTCAAATACTGCACTAAAATGAACATTTATAATTTGAGAAATAAAATTGTTCTGAGAAGGCAACATGTGTACTATCATTATTTCTGGATTTATAGTAGAATGTTGAGGAAGGAATGCCTGGTTTGCACCAGGCAGTTTCACCTATAATCTGATATGCTTGACAGTATTATGCAGAAGGTCTTGTCATGCCCATTTTACAGATCAGTTAATGAGGAAGTTCACTAACTTCCTTAAAGTTGCTGTCTTAAATCCTTTTGTGCTGCTGTAACAAAATACCACAGACCGGATAAGTTATAAACAATAGAAATTTATTTCTTATAGTTCTGGAGGCTGAAAGTGTAAGATCAAGGCTCCTGCAAGTTTGGTTTCTGGTGAGGTCTGTCTGCTTCCAAGATGGTACCTTGTTGCTGCATCTTTGGGGAAAGGAGGAAAGCTTTATCTTCACATGGCAGAGGGGATGGAAACTCACCCTTTCAAGCCTTTTTATAACCTATTCATGAGGGTGAAGTCCTCATGGCCTAATCACTTGCTAAAGGGCCCATCTCTTAATGCTGTTTTATCAGGATTAAGTTTCAACATAAATTTTGGTAGGGACAAAGACACAAACCACAGCAATTACATTACCCTTCAGTTGGCAAGATTAAAGTTTAAATCCAGAGTTGTCAGACTCCCTAGCTTAGGCCCTTTCCACTAAACTGTCTGCCTGTAAGAATGGAATTTAAATCTCTGCTGTTCATTTTTTACATTTTTTATGGCTACAATAGGTTACTTTTGTAGAAAAATTTATGTTCATTTGAAACACTACATGACTATGCTAAAACTTTTGCTAAGCAACATTTCTTTTTTAGCAAATTAAATATATATAACCAGAAATGTTATGTCTTCAGTTTGCTTGTAAATTGATTTTATAATAGATTAAGGACAAAAGACAAAGAAAAATATAATTTATTTATTGATTTCTTGAAATTCTGGGAACCAGCTGGGTAATGAACCTTGGCATAGTTTATTATTTTTTAAAGTCACTCACACCTGGTTGTATTTTCAATGTATTGGGTTTTGTGGATTAATTTTTCACTAAAAGCACTTATACCTAGTCAAATTTATTCTACTCTAAATGAAGAAATCCCTAAGGTACACAGTGAATATGGCATCATCGCAATGGTTTGTGTTCTGATTAAAGCAAATTATTTTTATATGACATCCATTTAAACAGTATAATATCCATTTCATGTTCTGGAAGTAATTTTTAGTGAGTTTTTTTGCCATTTCCATTAATGATGAAGTAATGGAAGATGCCAATGGAGACTTAAACATTTCTGGATTCAAATTTCTCATTAACACAGCATTTTAAAGACAGACAGCACTAGGTCTGTCTGGTGAGGGGGATTTCTTACTTTGTCTATGAGATCACATTTTGGTGCTTGCAACACATAAGTATAGGCTTGTGCTCCTATAATAAATATTTTTTAAAAATGTAGACATTGTAAAACTAAAACCAGCATTTCCAAAAGTGTATTCCTTTACTTGTTAACAGTTTATGGTTTTGGGGGGTTTTTTGTCCATAAAACATCTCAAGTGACCTATTGTTTGTTTGAAACCTTTGTTTGCAAGTGACAAAACTCCAACTCAAACTGTTGTAACCAGGAGGAGGGGAAGAGATCAACCAGGGACTCACAAGCCACAGCTCATTTCCTTTTTCTGTCTTTCTGGTTTTTGCTTCTCTTGTATTATGTCATCCACATTCTCTCAGGACAGTTTGCACACAATGGTGATAACAAGCTCCAAATTTATATTCTTGGTATTTATAACCAGCAAAGATAAAGGGCTCTTTCTCACCAACTTGAGATAGAAAATGTGTTGAAGAACTTTGGTTGATCCAGCTTGGCTCATAGGCCCATTACTAGACAAATCCTTGTGCCAGAGAATGTGGAAATATATTCCCTTCCCTGTGTCCAGTGGGGAGAGAGTTGTAACTAGAAGTAACGTGTGGGAAAGTGGTGTTAGCAGACAAAACTAAAACAGGAGTCAGAACATTTGAACAGATTTCTGCACTGTAGGGCATCTCAGAGTCTCCCATATGCTAATATGAATCATGAATCTGTAGACATGGAGGACATTTTATGCAATCTTTTTTAAACATTTGAATACAGAATTATCTTAATGGAACATTTTGTGAGATTAATGTGTTATATGGTCACATATTTACTCACAGAGCTTCTTCAGTTTGTGTTATTGATCTAACAGACTTCATAAACTCCCACTGATGAGTGGGGGGTCTGACTCTGGTATATATTTATAGAGTGAATGACTATGTGAGTGTGAGTAACTTGAATGCAATAAAAAATATCTCATATTTTTAAGCTATTTTAAAAGTTTTTGATAGTCTTTTTTGATAAGCCTGTCTTTCTGAGTGGAAGCTTCAATTAACAAAACTCCCTCCCTGTTCTCAAGTTGGCCTCTGGTGGCATGGTTAAGGCTGGGGTTGTTTATGTGATCTCCTGGCAATGGGGTCTGTGCTTTTTTTTCTCGATTCTTGCCAGCCTCTGCTATGAGATGTTTGTTCTGGCCCCTTAGTTCCTTTCACTGTGATTTGCTGAGGTGTGGCTGCTGGTGACCTTAGAATTTATTATTTGGCCCAACTAGGGCTTTTTGGCTGCATTTTGCTAATTGCCTCTACCTAAGCTTTTGCTACTTGTACACACTCAGATGATATTAAAATGTCTTGCATTTAGTCCATGGCCCAAACTGTCTATTCCCTAACAGGAGGTCATTTTTCTCTTACCCTGGTCACTCCATGGAAGGATCTTTAGTTCTTAACTCAGCTACTCTTCACATATTCCCCACCCCGATCACCTTGGGGCATATGGATGATTCTGGAGCCTTTTGTCACTAGATTAATGAAGATATTTGAGGAGTGTAAACTCAGGATTTCTCTTTGCTTAACTACACTTACTGCTGTTATCTACCCTGAAGCTTTATCCCCATGTTGGTACATCAGGGAAGCTTTTGACTTTGCCCTCAAATGACCTAACAAAGAAACAAAGAAACAAATGACATACCCTCACACCTCAACTAGGTGGACACATTGACATACATGTATCTCTTGTTTGTTTCCACTATTGAACCCTTTCCTCTTCTCTCACTCCACCAGCTGTGAGGTACTTTCTTATTTTTCTTTTCTTTTCTTCTTCGTTTCTTTTCTTCTCTTCTTTCCCTCCCTTCCTTCCTTCCTCCCTTCCTTCCTTCCTCCCTCCCTTCCTTCTTTCTTTTCTTTTCTTTTCTTTTCTTTTCTTTTCTTTTCTTTTCTTTTCTTTTCTTTTCTTTTCTTTTCTTTTCTATTTTCTTTCTTTTTCTTTCCCTCCCTTCCTCCCTCCCTTCCTCCCTTCCTTCCTTCCTTCCCTTTTTATTGTTAGATCATACTTGTGTATCTTTGGAGGGTAATGTGCTTATTTTGATGCATGTATACAACTATAATGATCAAATCAGGATAATTGGCATATCTATCACCTCAAACATCTTTTATCCACATTCTTTTTTTATTGAAATGCAATAGAAGTACATAGTTTTGGGGAATGTGTAATATTTTAATACATATAATTTGTAAAGACCAAATCTGTATACATGGGGTATCCATCACTCTAAATATTTGCCTTGTATGCTAGAATCATTTGAATTCATGTCTTCTAGCTATTTTGAAATATACAATAGATTCTTGTAAACTATAGTCACCCTAGTGATCTAACACCAAGTCTTATTTTTTCTATCAAACTATATATTTGTACCCGTTAATCAACTTCTCTTCTTCCTCCCCTCCCCTCTACCCTTCCTGGCCTCTGCTAACCACCAATCTACTCTCTATCTTCATGAGATTCACTTTTCTAGCTCCCACATGTGAATGAGAACATGTGATATTTTTCTTTCTGTGCTTGGCTTATTTCACTTAACATAATGGATGGAACTGCAGGTCAAACATTTATCTTTTCTTTGTGTTGGGAGCACTATAATTCTTTTCTAGTGATTTTGAAATATACAATAAATTATTAACTATAATTTTCTACTGCCAAATACTAGAACTTATTCCTTCTATCTAGCTGTATTTTTGTACCCATTAACCAATCTCTTTTCATTCCTCCCACCCCCTTCCTTGCCCAGTCCCTGGTAATCATCATGCTAATTTCTACCTTCATGAGATCTACATTTTTTAGCTTCCATATATAAATGAAAACATGCAATATTTGTATTTTTGTGCATGACTTATTTCACTTAACACTGTTACCTCCAGTTCCTTCCATGTTGCTGCAAAAGACAGGATTTCAGTCATTTTATGGCTGAGTAATATTTTATTATTTATATATGCCACATTTCCTTTATCCATTCTTCTCTTGGTGAACGCTTAGGTTGACTTAAATCTTGGCTATTGTGAATAATGCTATAATAAACATGGGAGTGTGCTCTCATATGTAAAATAAGCTTAAAAATTTAGGAATCCCTTTTCTCTCAGAGATTCTCATAAAAATATTTATGTTCTATACATTTGTTTTGAGATTGATTTGGAAAAAATAATGAAGTCAACTTTCTGATTCAAGACTAAAGTAGGACCACTTAGTTCAGTTCTAGGTAGAATCGATTCTCACCCTGAAGAGACCAATAATATTGACTCACTGGGTTGGAAGATACACACGATAGCAAATTTATGCATTATGAAAGCAGATATGAAAATATTTCAAAAGAATATTATCATCACTGTAAATTTATCATACCATATACTTGGGGTATGCTGACCTAGTTCAACCTATTAATTAACTAATGAGAAAAGATAGTCCAAGAGATATGCTTTGATTTTGCAATGTCAAACAAGCTTTTTGAGGGTCAAGGCTAGAGCCCAAATCTCCCATTGCCAGATCATCTTGACTTCCACTTAACCTTTTAAATTTATGTTTTAAATATAGTCCTTCATAGAATTTTGAATTATCAGTGTAATACAGATATTAACATCTCTGACCTTTCATAAAATACCAACTGGGAAAAGATATGGAAAGGAACACAAAAGCTGAGAAGTCTCTTTCTCTAAATAATAATAGCTAATGATTTTAAAGTATTGGTGTGTAGATGCTGTTTTGTGTTCTGTTTATATTAACTCAATCATTTCTCACTCCCCAATGAAATAAGAACTATTGCCCCACCTTTACAGATAAGGAAATTGAGGCACAGAGAGATTGAATAAGTTGCCGTCTGTCATAGAGCAAGAGAGTGATAAAGCTGGAATTAAACCTGAGCAATCCTGTTCTAGAATCCATGCTTTGCACATTACACATACTGCTTCTTACAGACCTCTGGAGGAGCCATCTCAGACTTCCACTTGACTGAGTTTTACATTTCTCAGGGATCTTCTGATCCAAAAGAAGGTGAAATAAACACTGACTATAATTAGTCCCTTTATTCAATTTTGGAAGCACTTCTAACAGCTCAGGTAGGGAACAAGTGAATTCTAGGTCCAGTATCATAAGGATTTTTTTTTTTTTATTTGATGATCCAAGATTTAAGCTACTTTTAATAAAACTATATTTGGGAAATAGAAGATAATATAAAGGGAGAAGTTCAACTGCTAAAAATAAATTCTCTCTTTTGTTATTAGTTTGTGATATTGTCTTAAATGCCCAATATCAATGTTTAGGAAAACATGCACATATTTTTCTCTTAAAAATTCTGATTAAATGTTTCACTTTTTTTCTTGTCACAGGAACCATTTCATTGAGTCTACAAATGCCATAATAAGCTCATTTTCTTTCATACAGTATTAGTTCTCTCAAAGTGATCTGGCATCTGTAATTTATTAACCTTCTGATACAACATAAAGTAAAAAAATAGTAAATATTTTCAGTTCCTGAGTACTAGGAATACTGCATAGTAGGTTCTCAGTTACTGTTGAAAAACTATACCCATCCCATTCAATTATTTTCTCTGTGTCTTCTATTTATAACAGTTAGGCTTATTTTTTAAATTTTCCATTATTTTTTCATTTTATAAACAATAACTAATTGTCTTTTTACTTAGTTGTCACCAACTTTTATGAACTTTCCATTCTGTGGTACTTGCTATTTTAGAATTAGCTATGCTATCATGGAAAGAGCATTGGCTTTTGTTTCTAAATTGACATTTGTGTTCTACTTTTGCCACCAGCTGTGTGACTTCAGGCAAGTCAATTCTCAGGGCATCAGTTTCATTAGTAACATGGAAATGGTTATTTGTGCCTCACTGAATTGTGTTTATATTAGAAGATTTGATATTTGTAAAGTCAGGTATGGAGTAGGTGGTAATTTTATTTTCTTATGATCATATTTGCTATCATATCATAAGAATCTAATAATTGGTTCCCACTTACATAGAAACATGATAAGGAGTGGTGTTCTTTTGCACGCTGGAGTGGGACACATTTTAACTGATTTTTACTTGGTATATAATTTTTGCAAATTTTATAAGTATTCTGTAGTGGTGATAAAGTTGTCTTGGAAGTATATAATTCCTGGGTCATAATCACTTTATAGAAAATGGAAAGATAAATATTTGCAGATGGACATTGAGGATCCTTTCTCTCTGCCTTCCTTCCTTCCTTCCTTGTTTCCTTCCATAAAGAAAGTTATTTTCTACATCAGCATCCATGAGTTACAAAAGCCAGCCTTTTAGCCATGTTTCCAAGAGAAATCATTCTACAGAAAGACTCCTTTCTAGCTGCTAGCTTATAAACTCTTATTAATCCTAAGTATATAAAGTAATATATAAAGGAAATATTTATTATAATTGTATTTTGTTAAATTTAAAAAATATATAATCATAGAGCTTTTGGAAATGAGAATAATCCTTACTCCATTAGCTTAAACTAAACAATTATTATAAATTTTGTATTTCTTCTAGAATATAGATATCATATGTGTTATATATATATTGAATCATTTAAAGCATAATTTACACGAAGATTTATAACTGGATTTTAAAATATCTTTATGTAGTGACTATTTCAACATATTGCTACCTAGATAATTTTTATAATTATCATTGTGTTTAGCTGAATATTATTTCTTTAAGTTTGTACTAAAGTATATTTAAGTGATGTCATTTGGTTAGGTAATAAAATACCTCTGTTCTATTACAACAAAAAATATGTAATGATCACCTTTTATGTATGAATTTTATTTGTTATTTTTTCATAAAAAAAATTCTCAAAATTTAATTTTTAGATCTAAAACAAAAAACACATTATGGTTCTTCATTTATATTATCAGAGAATCTTTCAAAAGTGTTTAAACAATTTTTCTCCCATCAGCAATACAATTCATCTTATCATAGCGGCTTTATCAGATTTCAATATTAATAATTAAATTACATTTTACCAATTTAAAAATATTGGAATATAACTATATAAATAGCTAGATATAGACATCAACAATCTAGAAATTTTTGAACACTATCAATTATTCTTTGAGCAGTAACGATGATGAGTACTGTTTTATCATGAGGAATTTAAAAATAAAAAATCTCGTTGATAAGAATCAGATAATGTTTCACTGAACAATCAACATTTGAAGTGGTCATAGAAAGATGAGGAATATTTTGCTGGGTGGAGAAGTATCTATTAACTTAGATAAATGCTCTATGAATTCCCATTGTAAATAAATTACACACTAAAATATATATATTAATAGATAAACTCACTCTAAGATATTCATGTATAATGATGTATATTTATGTATTCTATATGTATTGTATAATAATATATATATTTTTGTATTCTAAATATATTGTATAAATCTGTTATTTATATGTCATTATTGCTGGGAATTATGATGATAAAGTGTATGACTCCATATCCACCTTGAGAAATACGCATTGTATTTGTAGATACTCTCTATACATAAGATAGCTAAATAGGATACACAGTTGTGTAGTTTGCATGTCCAGTAAGTGAATCATTCTAGATAATGCAAGATGCCACAGAGTAGAGATTAAGAGTCTGAGCTTTGAACCAAAATACCTGGATTTGAATTTCAGCTCCTCCACTTATTAACTAGGTAATTTGGTGACAATTTACCAACTTTGTTTTCAAGGTTTTCAGCTGTGATGCTAGCATGATAATAGAATCTGCTTCCTAGAGTTGTGAAAAGCAAATAAGTTAAGAAAATGCTCAGAACAGTGGCACGTAGTAAATACACCATAAATATTAGCTGTTATTTTACTGTAATGAATGCTGCAGTAATTTAGACTGGAGAACATTACCAGAGTGGTGTTGGTTAGGAATGTATTTTGGAGTAGGTGAGAATTTTGCTAGGCATTGATGGTTAGGCACTATTCAAATAGGTAGGAGGAATGAGAAAGGGATTTTAGAAGTGTGAGTAAACATGATTTGGCCAGTGCCATTTTTTCTGATGCCATTTCATGCCATTTTCCTCCATCCTTCTACTTCAGCAACTCTGGCTTTTTTAGTTCTCTGGATGCACCAAGGTTACTCTCACCCTTGGTACCCTGGGTACCTAGGCACCCTTGGTACCTGCTGCTCCTTCTGTATTGATTGCTCTTCAGGCAGGTTTTCCCGTTGTTAGCTTTGCCTTGTCTTTCATTCCTCAACTTGCATGTCAACTCATCAGAGGCATTTCTTAACAAAACAAATTAAAATCGACACCACCTTCATCTTCCACCCTTTCAATGGACTGGTTTTCTTTCTCTCCTTTATGCCCTGTTTAATTTTTTATTTCTTTAATATTTTATGGAGGTAGGGGTAGCAGTTGAATTTTTAGAAAATTTACCCCTCAAGATTAATTAAAATTTTGGTTATGAGATAATAGTTAAAAGCATTGACTTGGCATCCAGCCATCCTGGTTTTGCCAATTTTTAGTTTTCTTCTATAGACCAAGTTATTTATCCACTCCATGTTTTATTTTTCTTCTCTATTATGTATATAATTATAGTAACTAACATTGTGTTGCTATGAAAATTATACATTCTTAGGACAATGTCTGGGACATCTAATGCATCTAATAAATGTTGAAAGTCATTATTATTATTTTTTATTATCTATTCATACTCTCTAGAGTAAACTCTTTGAAGAACCTTATCTGCTTTGTTCTTTGCTATATTTTCAGCACCTAGAAAAGGGCCTGCCACGTATTAGGTGACCGATAAATACTTGTTGAGTACATAAAAAAAGGAATGAGTGGTTTTTAATATATCAGAGATCAGGATAACTGACTACTGAATTCTGAGAGAATTGACTGGATTGTTTGTGAAGTCAGGTTCTTTGATATAGCCTGACTGATTATTTGTTCTGTGTTGATTGATACTGAGCCTCTGTAAACAAAACTAAGCTTACAGCTTGATTCACAGCATGGCTTAGCCAAATATGTTTTAACACCGGATTCCTCAATTCCTAGAGTTTGATTATTGGCACCACTGCATATAAGTTGCTTGAATATTGTCAAGTTATTGAATCTTAGTAAAATGAAGGTAAAAATTCCTACATAAAATTTATTGATAAGACTGTCCCTGTTCCAATGATTGGTACTTCTCTGAGGAGGCTTGAGGAAATCATTTCAGATAGAAAAAATATTCTGTTCTTAAAAATGTACCATGAAAGGGATACCCAAACTTCTTTAAATTACTCAATCTAGTGCTTAATCATCCTTTTAGGAAATTCTTTCTTCTGCCTAGAGGTGGTTTTGGCATATCCTTTTTCAAGGAAGTGTTTGTTTAGTAGACCACCCTCCATGTGTATGCTCTGAGAATCCCCAAGAGAGGATTTTTGTAAATTCAGAGGGATCATGGTGTTTTTGAAGTATAGAACCTTTTTCTAAGAGTGGAGGTGACCACATTCCCCTTAGCAACCACTTATCTTCCTCCATTATTGAATCTAGCATTTCCTATATGGAACCAAAATCCTCCTAAGGCAATTTAGACCAATTTCCTATGATGTATTTCATTAGGGATGGAGAACAACTAGCCACCACTTTCTATAAAAAAATTTTCACATGCTTTTAAAATAGCTTTAAATTTGCCATTCTTTTTCTAAGAAAGCTCCAACTTTATTGGTGTTTACTCCCCACTCCAGCCATCCCCTTTGGGCTTGTTTTTTTTTTTTTTTTTTCCTACCTATCAATCTAGATGTTTTTAATCCTCCAACATTACCCATTGTATCATTAACTAAATATAATTTTTGAGATTCTTTTTCCTGTTTCCCACAGAATATAATGATAATTTAAAAAATGGCTTTCACTAAAATATTGTCCTTGGAGTTGTATTGCTGGAAGTGTACTTCTTGCTAGTTTTGGTGTTAGTATGCACTAATATAGCTTTCACAGTGGGTATGAATGTTGTACTAAAATCACAACGCACAATTAATCATTCTTACCTGTAAATAGCAAGCACAGTAATTTAACACTTGCAATTCTGAATGTTGACAACAGCTTTTATTACCTTCCATTATAATATTCCCCATGTAATGACTATTTTCTTATTGCTAGTACTATATGATCCAAAAATCATATGCAATTGCTTAAAATACCAAATGCTAAAATAATAGGTAGGTTTGTTACTAGAAAGAAAAAAATTGTGTGTGATAATTTTGCTCTATATCTGTTTTGTTGTTAGTATAACTTTTTCTATATGTTTTATAAATGAAACACATAAGACCAAAAATGAAACAAGTAAGATAAAAAAAAAAAAAGCACACTTTAAATGTGCACCCAGCAGCATTCAAGCCACTCATGGTTTAGGGACAGACACTAATACTGCATTCTTGCCATCCACATTTATCCTGAAGAATAATGCCCACTTCAGAAAGGGACATGTGCTGAGCCCAGGGGCAAATTCCTAAGAAGGCATGCAATAGGACTATCCTTTATTTATTTCATCCACAATACACAGATAAATAGACTTTATTTTCATCTTTTAAGAACCCAATATTGGTGCTGAGTTCATTTGGTCTCTTGTGAATGGATTAGGAAGGCTTTGGTTAAGTGTTCCTCATGACTTTTATTCTTCTAGCCAACACAGAGGTAAGTGGAATGAGAGCCTATTTCTAAACCCAGTTCTGGCTCCTGCTACAATGTCTTTTCTATCCCACCATACTGAGACAAATATAAGATGGTATTTTCATTTTCTTTATGTCATAATCTTTTTTTTAATTTAATTTAATTTTATTTTTTTTTTGAGACAGTCTTGCTTTGTTGCCCAGGCTAGAGTGAGTGCCGTGGCATCAGCCTAGCTCACAGCAACCTCAGACTCCTCAGCTTAAGCAATCCTCCTACCTCAGCCTCCCAAGTAGCTGGGACTACAGGCATGCGCCACCATGCCCAGCTATTTTTTTCTGTATATATTTTTAGTTGGCCAGATAATTTCTTTCTATTTTTAGTAGAGACGAGGTCTCGCTCTTGCTCAGGCTGGTCTCAAACTCCTGACCTCCAGCGATCCACTTGCCTCGGCCTCCCAGAGTGCTAGGATTACAGGCTTGAGCCGCTGCGCCCAGCCATAATCTTTTTTTTAAACGAGCCATATATAGCAAATACAGTTATATTTTTTTCCTTTCCTTTTAGCATAATTTCTTCTCCAAATCACCTACTAATGGTGAAAACTTCATTTTCCTTATCTTTTCGGTGGAGATAGTAATAATATACCACACTTGGGATATTTGATAATTAAATAAAATGATGCATATAAAGCATGTGTACAAATGCCTTACATGCAATCAATATTCAATAAATAATAGCTATTATTGATAAGGTGACTATATGATTTTCATCCAAATTGGGACACATATTAAACTGGTTGGGAGCTACTGGAAACAGGTAAATATTGGAATTTTCTGGGTACTCTGGATTGTATAATCATCCTAATATAGCTAGAATTATGAAATTGAAATCATTTATATTTGTATATGGGTTTTTAGTTTTGCTTTTTTCACTGAGTGTTAACAGGTCAGCTATTTACGTCCCCACAAACAATATTGAGGATTGACTATCTCAATTCTATCCAACAAATATATATTGAGTATTTACTATGTTCTAGGACTCTTCTAAACCATGGGGATCCAGGAGTGGACAAAATACTCTAAATTTCTTGCACTCTTACAGCTTACATAACACATTGAACTTTATACATCCTTGCGTCAGTGAATAAATTCAAGAATGAAAGAAATAGAGAAGGTACCTATAAATTTTAAGATTTTAAAGACAAATTAGCCAATTGCTATGTGTGGATTTGGATCCTGATTCAAACAAACACAATTAAAAAAAAAGCATTCTTAAGATAACTGGAAATTTTAACACTAACTGGTTATTTGATGATATTACATAATTGTTAATTTTAGGTTTGATAATGCATTGCATTTATGGTTAAAAAAGAGACCTTATATTTTAGAAATACATACTAAAATAGTTTAAAATGAAATGATTTAAAGAAATTTGGCTCAATAAAATAGGGGAGATAGAAGAAAATGTGAGTAGAGATGAAACAAGAATGTATATGAGTTGATAATTGCTGAAGCTAGGTGATGACTTTAGCATTAAGGATGAATGGGAATGTTAGGATTCATGATATTTTGTTTATTTTTGTATATTTTGAAATTCTCCATAATATCAATTAAAAATCATAATCATTAATTATTATTGAAAATGGTATCTAACTGTTGCTTTAATATTTTTCCTTTAATATCACTGAGGATGAATAATTTTCTTAAATTAGCAGCCATTTATATTGATGCATTGAGAAAATATGTAGCAGGTATGTTGTATATCAGTTTTTCTTATGCAACTTTGTATCTTATTTGCATGTTCTTATTTTGTAAAACAATTGTAAACAGTTTAGTTTTGTTTACTACTTAGAGTAAGATTCAAGAATATGTTTGGCAGCTATTGGATATACAACCTTGTGTGTCTGGGGTAGCCTAGAACTGAGAGTACTCCCTTGTGTGTTCAAACTTTATGTTTCTATCATAGTCTTCCTATGGGTATGTACAATAAGCCTTTTGTTTTTTTAAGATTTTCTAAATATATTGCTGAGCAAGGAGTCTAGTGAGGGGCCAACTTTCAACAAGTTCCTGAGCATTATTGTATTATTTTTCCAGTTGGCTTATTAAGAAATTGCCTTTCAACAACCTTAGGATTTGTGCCTATACCTTTTTGGAACAAATTGTTCTCACTCATTGGCTATTTCTACATGACACAAATATGGTAGAGATGATATAAGCCAGGCTATTCTGGTTACCTGAGATACCAATGTCTTATTTCTTTTTTCCAATAAGGAAATTTTGAGTTTAACAAAAGTTATTTTAGTCACCATTTCAATAAAACCATAGAATTAATTTCGGGACTGAAAAGTCTACTAGTTCAACATGTCTTATCTGTTCTCCTAAACAAGCAGCAACTTATGAACTTGTGGCAGGCAAGATGGAACTAAGGCATAGTCATTGGCACATGAACTTGAGAGGGAAGCAAATATGGATATTGTCCTAGAGATCAGTGGAAATAAAAGTTTGAATAGACTATGACACTTGATTGTAAATATAAAGAAGATAAAAAAGGGGAAGAAATAGATATTGAGAAGCAAAACAGAAGTTGTGGACACCAAATAAGGAGGACAGTTTCTATTTGGAAAGAGACAGGAAAATACATGTAATAATTCAATTGAAATAAATAATCTATTCTCCTATTCAGAGTTTGATTTTTTTCTCTCTATTTATGAAGAAGGAGGAATGAAATTTGTCAATAGGAAGAGTTGCTATTCATAACAGTAATAATGCTAACCATTTATGGAGTTGTTAGTGTTGTAACAGAGTGAATGGCCTGAAGAAATGGCAAAAATATTATTTTCTGTCTCTTTAAAATATCCTTCATTCCTTTTTGAGAACTAAAACCTGCATCCCTGCCTCAAGCCAGTGGTTGGAAAGAGCAGGTTAAGTCTTTTGTTCTTTGTGTTACAGGAGATAGTTCAGCCATCCAGGCTGGTGCCAGCCCCCCAGGTGGGCCCATGTGGGGCTTTGTCTTTGGCAGAGATGAGACAGATTAGAATCATTAAAACAGTAGCCTAGGCCGCGGTGAGGGTGGCTCACGTCTGTAATCCTAGCACTCTGGGAGGCTGAGGCCGGTGGATTGTTTGAGCTCAGGAGTTCGAGACCCACCTGAGCAAGAGTGAGACCCCATCTCTATTAAAAATAGAAAGAAATTAGCTGGACAACTAAAAATATATAGAAAAAATTAGCCGGGCATGGTGGCGCATGCCTGTAGTCCCAGCCACTCAGGAAGCTGAGGCAGGAGGATAGCTTGAGCCCAGGAGTTTGAGGTTTCTATGAGCTAGGCTGATGCCACGGCGCTCTAGTCTGGGCAACAAAGTGAGACTCTGTCTAAAACAAAACAAAACAAAACAAAAACAGTAGCCTAGAATTGAGGGCACTCCCTTTAAAAGCTATGTATCTCTGCTAATGTTCAGGAAAATTTGGATTTTTTTTGAGATGAGAGTCTACCATTTTTTCTCCTTTGCTGGCAAAGTAATAAACTTCTCTTTCTTTCTCCTCAAACTACTTGTTCTCATTCTGCTGATGCAGCCTCAAGCACAAGTGCTGAGCTTTCGTTAACAGTATGAGTCAAAATTATGTTAAAAGTTTGTCATTAATTTTCTACTATAATTCCCATTCCTCAGGAGGTAATTACTAGACTTAGCCAGGACACCTATAGTTCTGTCTTTGTCTTTTCCTTCTGTCTCCCCAGAGTCCAAAGATGAACCAGAGGTGCCAGTCTAGGGTTCTTTTGGGTCTTTTCTGAGCATGTATCCATCCCTAGTCATGCATGTGGCCCTCTGGTTTCCTAGTAGATGCAGAAGCCCTTCAGTGCCCTCAGTCCCCAATGTATTTTCCTCCTTGGCCTCTTTCTTCCTAGGCTCTTAGGTCTGTCTGCTACTTGCCTCATCTGCTATCCGTTGTCCTAAATGGCTGTGGGTAGTGTATATTTTTATAGACTTTTAAAAACACTGCCCAAGAGGCTACTTCAGCCCTGAGAGAGTTCCTAGCGGGGAAAAAATTAAACAAGCTTCTGAACCCATCCGTCAGTGAACCACCAGACAGGTCAAAGTGCGCAACCACAATTAACCACAAGTCTTTGAGAACTACGTCCCTTTTGCCCCAGAAAGACACACCAGGAAAGCAGGTTAGTGTCTAACAGCTGCTTCCAAGCTGGGCAATGGAGCATGGTAGGCTGGTAAGCAAAAATGCCACAACATTCACTAAGTTTGATCTTTAAATTTGGAATAAAAAATACCCTATAACGTGGTGGTGAGAACTAAAGTAGATAGTGTACAATCAGCTCCTATTGTGCCCTATGGATGTGTTTAGTAAGTGGATACTATTGTTGTTACTTTTATTATTTATGAGAAGAGTGTGTTTTTTCTTCTCCTTTGTTACTATGTTGTAGACAGAGCAAGAAGAGTAATTATTTCTGACCAAAATGAAAAGCATTTTATTATTTTTTACCATTAACACACTAAGTCTAGAGTTAGCAAGTACTGACACATATGACTAACCATGAAGGACACATTATTGCCTCTGTTCATATCAACCTCCATTATTTTATATTGTTAGGAGGGCCAGATTTGTCTATCTATGCATTGGTTAACTTGGTAGCAAATTTTGAGAGACAAGAGACATATTCAACTCCAAATCCCTCTTTTACCATTTTTGTCAAGATGCCTAGAATATCTTTAAGGCACTAAAGACTTTAACACAAAGTAAATGTAAACCAGAGGAAGTAATCGTTTATATTTCTATCAGCTGTTTTTGACATCTCTGGCTAATATTTTTATTGGCCATGCAGTTGGCTATTTGAATATTAAAGGCTAATGCAGTCAGGAGTCCTAAGTCCTTCAGGATGTGTTGGAAATATGTAAAGGACCACTTGTGCTTTTCATTCCAAAGGTTCTGGGATGTGTTTATTTATTATACTTTTTAATCAGTGTTCAGTCAAGAAAATAAACACTAGTATATCTATTACAGGTATGAAAGGCTTAATATTTGAATTATGGGCTTACACAGTTATTGGCAGAGTGAAAAAAGAAAGAGCCAGAAGCCAAAGTTGAAAGTCAGGGAAACTAACACCAAAGGACCTGAAGCAATGAAAGTAAAATCATTAGTTCCGTGGCATGCCATTTGTGGCAAGGCATTCCTGCATAATATTTAGAAACATTTGAACCCCAGAGGGCTAGGGTTCAAATTCTGGCTCCACTACTTAGAAGATATATTACCTTGGACAAGTCATTTTTAACCCTTCTAAACTTTGATTTTTCTTATCTGCCAAGTCAGTGTAATAATAGCAGCCTACCCTTGTATAGGGATATTGAGAAATTAATATTAAAACACTTAATTTTGCATGTGATAGGTAGCAAATAACATCTCCTGCTTCACAAAGGACATGATTCAATAAATATTCATTAATAAAACAAATGGGATATTAACCAATATACTATAGAAAAGATCACTGAAAATACAATGTTTGGGATATGAACAATACAGCTGCTTTTGTTAATTTTTGAAGAACTGGATCTTTCCATGCAACATAACTAATGTAAACTGTAGCTAATTATTTGATGCTTTAAGCTCTGTGAAAAATTTTTCAGGTTGTCTATTCAGCTGTAAATGAAATCACTAGAGCCAAGGTACCTTCAGTTCTATTGTCCGGCAGTAGAGCTAAGTCAGCTGACCTCATAGCTACCATAGTGCAAATTTTAATGACCAGTAATGGAAATTAATTGTTTTATGTTGACTGAGTTTACACTATTGACATTTCATTATACCTACATTTCAATCCTGTACTTCTTCATTATACCGTAAATGCAAATTAATAACGTAGACTCTATTCTTTTAAAAGGTGCCATTTTTGTCTGAAGTGTAGATGTACACATTTGCAATCCACCAACACAACTTTTAATTAGCCAATTTATCAGAGAGAAGTTCTGCAAAATAATGTTTTTTCCTCTAGAGTATACAGGAGAGCCTTAGAGTACAATTTATATTTCTGTGTTCCCAGATATATATACAAAACAAGCCTGTTAATTAACTAATTTGCAATGGAAACTAATAGTCTATAGGTAGCAAATCTCTGCTTATAAATCCATAATTTCTTTTACTTTTAAATAGTCACTAAGAATGCATAGTGTTATTGCTCTTTTTTGTATCATACTAATTATTCTATTTCTAAAAATCCCAAACTTAATACATCATCTTAGTGATAACCAAGGAATGAGAGTAAGAGTTAGTATTATGTATGATATTTTACTCTTTATTATGATAATTTTATATTCATTGATTTTTAGAAACTGAATTGTCTTTTACTTTGTATAGTATTGATATTTTTGGATTTGGTAGCAAAAAATGTTTAACATTAATATGACCTCTTCTCTTAAAATGCATTTTCCAAAATATGTGTAAGTAAATTAACTGTATCTTTTAAGAGCATGGATATGCTGTTCATTTATTGTTTCAGCGTACTTTAGCTTATTTGGTTTTCAAGTAAATATACAAATTTGTTGCATATCCATTTTGAATATGGCTCTGAGAATTACAAAATGTCATTGCTTTGAAAAGTGATTATATAATGAATATATATTTCCTTTAACAAAATGTCATGAAATAATATGTATCAGAAGTAGCCCTTCAGTCAGTGAATCAAATTTTAAGTATATCATATACAAAACATAGATTGCTAGTTACTGAGGATACAAAGTCAGGTAACACATGTTCCTTGCCATTAAGTTGCTCATAGCCTAGTTGGAGAATCAGGCTTATAAATCAGTGATGACAACTGCAATGAACAAACTTTAAGGTGGCCCCATGATATCCATATCTTGGTGTTCATACTATTGTATAATCCTCTCTCCTTGAGTATAGGCAGGGCCAGTGGCTTGTTTTTTAACCAATATAACATAGCTAAGGTGATAGGATGTGACACTTGTGAATCCTTTATGTTATGTAAGATTTCTTCTTGCTCCAACACTTGCTCCAAGGCCTTGCTCCTTTTTCTGTCATTGGAGGAGGAAGCAGCCATGAGTTGTAAGGCCACAAGGAAATGAATTCCACCACCCTGCTGAGTGAATCTGGAAGCAGATCCTTCTCCATTGAGCCTGCAGATGAGAATCCAGCCCTTCTTGACACTTTGATTGTATTTTTGCGTGGGCACCCAGCTAAGCTGTGCCTAGAATTTTGACCCACAGAAACTGTTAGATAAATGGATGTTGTTTGAAGTTGCTAAGTTTGTGGTAATTTTTTATTCAGCATAGAAAACTAATTCAACAATTCAGTGTTAGATAGCCTCATAAACATACTGTTGTGCGAGTCAGAGAAGGTACACTGAAATTAAACTCTAGGGTCAGGAGGGAGTTCCAGAGAACATGACTCTTGAGCTGAAATTAGATAGATACTAGGCAGAAGGAAGAGTTACAAGAAAATTTAGATTGGAGCTGGCTAGAAAAAAAGAGAAATAACATTTCAGATAGAAACAATACTCTATGTGAAGACACAGAGGCAGAATTGTGACATTGTTTGTTGAACTGTATATTTATTTTCGTAATGTAGCTAAAGAAATGTTATGTTTTAGTGTAATGAGAAATGAGAGGTAGTTGAGGGCCAGAATTAGTAAAGAATTTTTTGTCCTGATTAAGATTTTCAAATTGGGCCAGGTGCTATGGCTCACACCTATAATCCTAGCACTTTTGGGGGCTGAGGCGGGAGGATCGCTCGGGGACAGGAGTTCAAGACTAGCCTGAGCAAGAATGAGAATTTGTCCCTACAAAAAGTAGAGAAATTAGTTGGGCATGATGGCACACACCGGTAGTCCCAGCTACTCAGGAGGCTGAGGCAGGAGGATTGCTTAAGCCCAGGAGTTTGAAGTTGCATTCCATTTTGTTTGATGCCACTCACTCTAGCCAGGGCAGCAGAGCAAGACTCTGCCTCAAAAAAAAAAAAAAAAAAAAAAAAAAAATCAAATTTATGTGATGGAAAACCATTAATATAAATTGGAGAAAAGATGATCAGATTTATGTGGAAAATTGATTTAGCTTAGAACATGTAATATATGATGAGTCCAAAGCCAATTCTAGCTTTAAGAACAAAGATTGCAAGAAGAAGAAACTGGTCCCTCCTGCCTTTTTCTCCTTCTATGCCCTCTAAGTACCGTACTTCTGCGAGGACCTCACATCCTTGCATTGAATCTATTTGTTTACCTAGGACTCTAAGAGACTGTGTTTCCCTTGGGCGTTGACCGTGTCTCGTTCATTTTTGTTTCTCCAGAGGCTAAAACAGTACTTGGTACATGATTTATATTACTGCGAGATAAATTGTTATTGACTGAATAGACCATTCAGCCATGGTTCAGGTGAAGTTGAGAGTAAGTTTAGAATAAGAGAGAAAGATAAAGAGCAAGAATTCCTACTTCAGAAAATATGCCTGAAGCACACCTGAAATAAATTGTAAAACAGTTGATTTTTCTTCTTTTTACAAGCTTGTAATATAATATGTGTACTATTTCTGTAAGCTTATTTAAAACATTGTACCTCAAAAAGGAAATAAGGCAATAATATCCATTAAGGAATTTAAAATCCAGCACATCTTATCCAACAAACTTTGGAGTTCATGTTAGGCTGTAATTAGAATAGGAAATAAGGATTAGAATAATAATTACCAAGTATATCTTTTAAAATAAAATTTTATTATAGATTTCTGGGAAGTCATTGTAGTGTCTTGAGCCTTAGATGCTGAAACATTCTCAGAAATCCAACATGATAAACCATCATTCTTCTCCTATTCTCTTTCTTTCTGACTCTACCGCGATAGTCCATCTACTTTTCCTGTCACGTCTATATTATTGCACTAGCATGTTAGTTGACCTCCTTGTGTCAAAACTACAATAACAGTGTTGAAAGAGCATAAATTTTAAGTCGAACAGGCACAATATTGAAGCTTGGCCCTCTATCTCTTTGTCAAATAGCCTAATTTCTTTGAATCTCTTCTTTATGTGAAAAAAATGCTCCCTATTTGTAAGAATTATTAGAAGGATTAAATAAAAAATACTTTATATATCTTTAATCACAATAAATATAATCTCAAGATATTATTAATTACTTCTGATTTCTCACCACACAAATAGAGTAGACATTTCTTTACTGAGAGGGACCATGGGACAGAGGAACAAATATGGTTTGCTGGACCTCATCTACAATCTTGTCTTTACTTCCTACTTGTGTGACTTTGGGCAAATTACTTAACTTTTTTGAGATTAAATTTATTAATTTATAAAATGCAGATATTGTGAGAATTTAATGAGTGAGAAAATGTATAAGAAAGACCTTAACAGTATGCCTGAGACATAGCATACACTGAAATGCTTTGTGAACATCTATGCCAGGAATTATTCTAAATTCTAATAAAGGCTGAGAAATGAAAAACTAGTGCAGAACTTCAAAGAATTTAAATACAAAAGCAAGCAGACTATGTCAGATAGATCTTTCATAAATGTTTTTTATTTTGTTCTAGCTTTCCTTAAAAATCAACTAAATCTAAATCCACTAAATCAGAGTTTAGAAAATTTCAAGTACAAGTTGAGGAGAGCTTTAACAAAAGTGACTAGAGAGTAAGCATAGTAAAGTGGACCTCAAACATTGTTTCAGAATATTTGCTTCAGTGTTCCAACATAAGTATTCCAGTTCCTATGGAATAGAAGCACCAAATCATCATTGAAAAAGCATGATCTGTCGGGGCAGCTGGCTTTGATATAAAATCCAAATCTCAATATCCTTGTTGTAAAATTATGGACAGTGATTCTTATTTTATGGGGTTATTATAAGGATTAAAACCTAAGCAGAATGGCACCTAACTGTACTTATATTCTAACTGATTTCTCCCATTCTTTTCTCTCTATAGAGAAGATAGATGTACCAGTCTATCATGGTTTGTTAATAGCCAATAAGATCGTTCTGACCCCATTGACTTGAAAATGATCTTATGGTAATGAAGGTTCAAATAAGAGACTTCCCTAAAGAGAATATCTTCTGGAAAGTTGACATGAATCTTTAAATATTCTTAACATTTATATCCTTATTGTAAATTAAGATTGACACTCTGTTTTACCAACCAATCTCTTCTCTTGAATTGTGTCACTCTATAACTGAACTTGATGGACTCTCATAACATAACTGAGTTTCTTGATCCTTAAGTATATGAATAAAATTTTGGTTGGAAATGTATTGCCAGCATTTAGTGAAGTGCCTGGCATGTCCTTAATAAATATTGAAATAATGAATTTTTTAAATAATATCAGTTTATGATGTCATGATTAAAAATGCCAGGTAACGATCTTATTAATATCCATCCATTAATACACTTAACAAATATCATTAAGCTGTTACCATACGCTAAGCACTATTAGGCACAGAGAATAGATGATTGAATAAAATAGACAAAAATCCACACCCTTATGTGTCTTAAATTCTGGTGTGTAGGAGCAGGTATCACTTTAACTGCAGTTTATCCACATAAAAGCAACTTTTTAAAAAAAATAATTTTTCTTCATGTAAAATTATGATTATATAGACATATCTTTGCTATTTTCTAGAAATTTTAAAGAGGCTTTAATCATTTACATTTATAGAACAAAGGTACAGAAGCCTTCACTCACCCAACAAATTTTTGGGGGTATGTATATAATGTAGTACAGAATGTGCGCTGAGCTGAGATGCTGATGCTGCAAGACCTAATAACACATATATTACCCTCAAGTAGTGTTCAGGCTGGTAGGCAAAACTAACAATTAAATAAACACTTACAAAGTTGAGTGAAACTAGTCCTACTATTGGCTAAGCTCTTTAGATGAAATATAGCAGGATGAGGAATTTGAGTCTTTTAGGTTACTATTCTGCTATGTTCATTAAAAATGGTATCAAATAGGAATAAACATAATGGTAATATTAATAATATACAATAATAATGAATTTATTTCCAATAAATTGAGGACATGAAATATGACAAAAGTAGCTTCCTTGAGTATATAAAAAAACCTGGGATTATGCACTTTGAAAATCTTTTTTGGCTATGGTCTAATCTAAACTTGCCAAAGGTTTCTATCATCACCATCATCAATTTTCAAAAGTTCTAGAATCAGAATTATACAGACGTGTAATCTTAAACTTTTTGACTGTGGTAAATTTGAGAACAATTTAACTGTAACGATAGGAATCACAGATAATGTATAGAATAAAAAATATAAGAATAATGAGAGACCATCATTACTGATGGTCTAAACTATAGTCTAAAATTAGCTGATGTAGTGAATTCAGGCATGAATGCATAGTTGTATCTTCTACATCTGAAGATTGTTTACCAGAACCCAGTTTCAGATCAGAACTATGGCTTCCTGGTGAGCATAAGGCACCAATATTTTACAATACATTTTTTAGATTTTTTTTTTGTCCTAGTCCCTTTGAGCCAAAAGCAGAGATTGATTTTGCAATGGGATTATATGTGATATATAGGAAATAGATCACCTTTAATCAAGTTCCCTTGAGGAATATTCTTCAGAGACTTCATTTTGAGGAAAGTACTGTTTAATTATCAAGAGTGCAATGCTTTGAGTCAATTTAAAATTGATTAGATTTATGTCCTCTTAAAAATACAAGTTTTTTGGGGAGGGTTAAATATCAGTTTCATTGTATAAAACCTCCCACAAAAATAGATGAGGTTAATAAACAACTAATTACATTTTAAGTCAATATGTGTCTGAGTTGAAATGAGTTAGACCACAAAGAGGTTTAAGATATAGACATAAGATATGAAGGAAAACTGAGGGAACCCTGTATGTCTGACAAGTAACGTATTCTTCCTGAACGGCCAAAACACAGTAAACTGATGGGAGTCTCATATTATTTCTTTCCATTTCACATTGACTAAGGGAGAAGACAGAGAAAACTAAAGACTCACTCCACTAGCAACTGCTTAAAATGAGCAGCCAGTACATATGAACATTGGCTCAGACAGCACTGTGAACAGTTTAAGTCTCAAAACAGGGAGATCAAGGGAAGTGGGTAGCATTCCAAGAAGAGAAATCTGGAGGTCAAATAGATAAGGACAGAAATTACTTCTTTCAGAAAATGATTTCATAAGATGATACTATGGAAGATAATTTGGACATCTCAAAATGGCTAGGAATGTTTTTTTCTTCTGAGATATATACTTTATGTTGACATTTCATTTGCTGTAAGTTTTGGGCACTCTCTATAGTCCCTTTCAGCTCTAAATTTTCTGTGCTCCTAAGAAGTATGGTATTGATATTGATGCTTATATCTTTACAAAGATTTAGTTTTGTTTAAAAGAAGTAAAATTGACTGCACTGATTGTAAATTTCTGGGGACTGGGCAATTTATGCTTTGATCTTTACCCTGAATTTTCATACTGTTAGATAAAACAACAGGAAAGCAACAGTACTACTTCTGAGTTGCAGAGTCAATATCTTGAACTCTCTGGTGGGCAGATCTAAAGACAAAGTTATATGAAAACACTCAGACAGTTCTCTCTTATAATTAAATTTTTGTGTAATTACTTGATGCTATTGCCATTATTTGCACATTTCCTACATGCAGTACCAAAAGTAGTTAAATTTTTCACACAATTATCATTACAGTGAAAGTCAACTTTTTCAGAATACATTATATGATACAAATTTCATTTTCCCAGTTGAAGAATAGCCTTGGAAAACATGTTAGATTTTTATTTAATAGTAAATGTTTGGTTGATCCATGTGATATTATTTTATTTGACGTTCCACAAACTCACTAGAAAAGAAGATGAAGCTAGGTTCAAAATTTTTTTCCCTTGTTCTGACACCCTTCCCACTTTGTATGGACATGTGTTATAAATTAGATCTATTTTTCAAAGTTGCGGTTATAAAATTGTGGCAATATTTAAAGTCTATTGGTATTGAGAACATTCTAAATCTTTTACATTTAAACATTTTCAAATCTCCAAAGGTTATTTCATTAAAAATTCATAGTAACTTTTTTCATATTTCCTAATATTTCAAAACAAAACCTTTTCTCAATTAAAAATAGCTTTGTTTTTCCAATAAAATAACTAGGAATCATAAAAATTAAAATAACGTAAAAATGATATAGCACATCAAGTAAAAATTAAAGTTACTATTAGTACTTTGGTGATAATGGATAAATCCCAGTAAATAATTATAAAGAAAGATATTTATATAAAATTTACATTCTCATACTATATATATTCTGTAACCAATGTTTTCACTCAGTTATATGTCAAGGGCATCTGGTAATGTCAGTAAATACACATTTAGATTATAGATGCCTGGTTCACAGTTTGGCTGTAATAGTTTATATATTCATTTTGTAAGGTTTCTTTGAAGTAGCCAGCGCCAGAGAAGGAAAGACGAGCAGAGTTGAAAGGGATAAGTAAAGAGGCTTTATTGGAGCGCTCCTGGGTGGGGGTAACGAGTCCCTGAGAGAGAGGGACCCGGGCGAGCCTCAGGGGACCCACGGAGTGGTACCAGAGAGGCCGCGCCACCCAGAAGTCTGAGTGGGTTTATATGGATTCTTAGGACTGGGGGATGGGAGTTTCTTCGGCCAGGAGATGTCGAGGTGCTAGGAGTGAGGAATTTCTTTGTTTCAGCTTTAGGGTGGGTATTCAGGGATAGGAGGGGCTTCTTCTTTTTTCATTAGGGAAGGGAGGGGTACCTGCCACCAGCCTTACACATTTACCTGTGGAAAAATATTTAGGGTTTTTTCCTTATATTATTACTATTATAAAGTTGGTTTTAACAAACATAAACACATTTTTGTACGTGTCTTGTTATTGCCTTTGGCTATATTCCAGGAAGTGGGATTGCTAGATCGAAGGATTTGCAATTTTAAATGAATTTTGATATGGAAAGTGTGTATCCAACAGTGTAGGAAGGGTCTTCCTCACACCCATTTTCACCAGATTTCTGAATAGATTTTATTGCTCTTTTAAATATCCAAAAATCTCATTGGCATTGAAGGGAATCAAAATATGCTACCCCAAAATATGCCAGTTTGGTATAAGGATTATTTTGAGCTGAAGGCAATTGAGAAATAGCAGACATAGCAAAAGCTTTCTGCCCTCTCCCTTTCTGCCCAAAAGAAGGGCATAGATTTCCCTTTGTAAAGATGACTGATGTATGTTTCCATTTGTAAAGGTGTTCCCCTTTCCCATATCAAGAAGACTGAAGACAGCACCTGGCTTGAAGTTTGCATGACAAACAAACCTTACTAAACAAGCCTTATTTACCATCTATTTCCTAGTCACTGTCCTTCAATTTATTGCCATTTGTAAAACGGTGTTTATGCCCAAAGTCAAACTGCTTTTGGGTGTTCACTTCTTTTCTGTTGGAGCCCCCCATGTACACAGAATTAAAAATAAAACTTGTACATTGTTTCCTCTGCTAATCTGTCTTTTACCAGTTTAATTTTCAGGCTTTAGGTACCTAACTTAAAAGGGTAGAAAAAACTTTTTCTTCCCTTTCAACATAAAATATTAATACTCATATGTGCGATACCACAAAGTTTGAATGGAGAATGACATTAAAGTTAGAAAAAATTAAAAAGCTTTTGAAATAAAGTTTAATTTTACAGTTTAAAGTTTAATTTATGGTGGAAAATTGCTATCTATAATGACATGTCAAGATAGCTGTTACTCAGCCCAGTGCAAGATCTAAAGTTTATAATGCGTTAGAAATAAAATACTGGCTTTCTCCCTGCTTTCTTCACTCCTTCCATTACTCCCTTTCTTCCTCCTTTTTTTCCTACTTTCTGCCCTGTTGAGAACCATTATTGAAAACATAGTTGATCCCTGAGATTTTTTAAGTGCTGGAACTAAAAAAAGCAAACTATGCACAGCCTCTCTTTCTCTAGGTGCTTCCTAGAGAAGTGGTGCTGTGAAACAACTGCAACAAAACAAACAACAAACAATTATATCAGCCTCTTTTATGGTGTAATTTCATGGGTGGCAAAAAGAGCCTTCCCATTTCAGTGTTGTTCCTATCCTTGGTGAAATAAACCAAAGGTTTGGAGATAGAAAGTTATGAGTTTGAAGTCTGGCTTGTCCACTTGTCAGCCATGCAACCTGAGGTGAGCCTCTTAACTCTGAGTCTCAAAGTCCTCATTTGGAAAGCAGGAAGAATAACAATTCTTAGAAATTCTTTGAGCATTAAAGGTGTTTAGAGAACATACTTATTTTTTTTGCATTCAATAAATGTTATTTTCATTCTTTATTTATACTTGAAATTCCACAATAAGAACTGTGGAGTGTTAGGGCTGGTAAGGGCTTATTTTTAAAAATTACATAAAGTGTTAAAGTTAAAAACAACAACCACAACAAAACAAAACAAAACTTTGGGCTTAGAATGGACAATAACTTCCTCAAGTACAAAAATGATTAGTTTAGGGTTACACAAGTTAAAAGTCAAAAAACTCCGAGTATAGTGTTTGCATACAGTTGATTGATTCTTTACTTTTAAGACTTTATCCCATTTCAGAATTCAAATTACCTTACAGAGAGATAACATCTTAAGGTAATTATCAGTTATAGTTTAATGTTGCTGATTATAGACTCACTAAAACATTTCCTGAGGTAGATAGTCATAACTTCTATATTTTATATGAAATGAGAAACTATAGATAAAGATGGAATATAACACATGATTTGTTTTGGGAATATCCAGCAGAAAGAAATATACATATGGATCATTAAAAGACTAAGGGAAAACTTTTGATTTAGACATTTATCCTATGGTATTTTATTACTTTTTTAAATCCTATAATATTATGACATGGGTGGCATTATCCCCATTTTGAAGAAAAGATCTGAGACTTCATGGGAATTTGGTAATGAGCAGTAGAGCCTATGTTCAAAACCAGGTCTGTTTGTCTTAAAAATTCATAATATTCCCATTATATCATAATGCCTTTAGCCAAGATCGACAACCTAATGAACAGTTTTGCCTAAGGCCAACTTTGCTGCTTCATCTAGACTATAGTCCCCAATATAAATTTGTAGACTCTTTTATAGGTCCAGAAGAAATCAATAACTCCTATTAAAGGACTATAATGAAAAGAAAATAAAAGCTTAAACTTAAAAAAAACCTAGAAAACATAATTAGACCTAACAATTAAGAAGCAGACTAGATATTTAGCTTTATAACTATTAGACCAGAGCTCCTGTAATTTTTCTCTCCCCAATCTCCTCCTCTATTCCTACTGTCCTCTCTATAGGCACATCATTTTAGGTTTGTAATAACAGTATTTATTAAATTTAAGTAGCAATTTGTAACTTAGGAGACATATTTACATTTATTTCTTAGTCCTTCTAGTTTCAATGGTGATCCCCAGAGGCAAGATGAGAAGGTAATTGATGCTTTTTGTCTTCTAGGCTTGAAGATACAGTAAGAGTTTTAGGAAAATTGGTGGAAAGAGTGAAGACAGACAGGTACATTTAGAATCATTGCATGCTCATTAAGTTTGTCTTTTATACATATTGCTTACAGTGGGCCTTGATGAGTTAAATTGAGCAGGAGAAAATCTGGGCTTTACATTTAGGTCTTAGTAGCCTGTTGGGACCAACACTCTTGGACCCCTAAATGTTAGCTGAAAAATCACTGACATGAGGCAGATTGATTAAAAGGAGAAAAGACACACATATTTGTTTAACATGTATACTTGAGAGCCTACAGAATGAAGACTCAAAGATACAGGAGAAATTGTCCATTTTTATGGTTATACTCAACAAAGTATGGACAGAGTGTAGAAATATGATTGAATAAAAAGGGTATGAGCTAATGCTAATAGACCCAGTGGGGAAACCCAGCAAGGCCTGTCTATCTAGATTCTTCTTGGCCTCACTAAGTATGAATTCCTTCCTTATGAGTGTGGGGCTGGGCCCTTTCTGGAATGGGGGGTCTTATGACTTACAATCAAACTACATAGGCTAGATAATTTCTTTATGGCCAGTTTTTATACAGAGTAGTTTTAGGTTTTATGTCTGGCTTTAGGGAAAGGGGGTTCTGCTTTCTATGACCTGCCTTGGGAAAGAGGGATTTTGGTTTCTATGGCTAGCCTGAGGGGAGAATAGTACCTAGAGACAGGAGGACAAGAGAGCGTTAGAGAAAAACATTTGCTTCTGAGGCTGCTTCTGAGGTCTTCATTTTGGGATACTATTTTCTGAGCCCCAACAAACCCAAAGTGTTTAATTCATCTTTATTGTAAAAGGTTACTATTCATTTTGTAATTCTGTGGAGGAAACATAGTCATCATTATTATACACAGTCGCAGATTGAATACATATATTTTCATGTGAGAAAAGAACTAGTGTCCAACTTCAAGGAAGTGATAATAGAGTTAACCAGAGCCCATGCCTATCTTGTTGACCTTGTAGCTTAGTGCCTTAGACCTGATATTTATTATAGTAGGTGCTTGTGGAAGACTATTCACCATATATCCTAATTTATCTCCTGAGGTGTCACAAAATGTGGAAGGATATATATCTTTTCCTGTTTAACCCAAAAGTAACCATGTGACTTTCTTTGGTCAACAAAATTTTGGCAGGTGTGATGTGTCACCCCATGAAACAGCTTTAAGAACTAGTGTTTGGTTCATCATCTTTATCTCTCTTTTCCCTGCATCTGTGATCAAGGAAGAATAAGTCGAGATGAAATTTCTGTCAGACTGGATCAATGGATCAGCACAGTGAGCAGAGCCTTCTTATGAACCTGCAGTGGACATAACGGTGTGAGTAAAAGGTGTATTTTTTGGTTTTCAGCCATTGAGTTTTTAGGCTATTTATTATTGTAGCATAACCCCATCAACACTTCTGAGTATTTAATTAATATTTATTCAATAAATTAATAAATAATGAATCTATTTTTAGTATCTAGTATTTGGAAATGACTTGTTATTTGCTATAGGAAATTTAAAGTTGAATAATGAATTTTTGCAAAGACTCTATAATCTATAATTGTATATTTACTACTAAAACATAATTTGTGAATTGTAAATTAATAAGTCTATCTTGGGATAAGGGACAGTTTCATTGAGCAGTTACTAGGCAACAGAGTTTTTATTGGTTCACAGGAAGCATGTAAAAAAGAGGCATTCATTTACTAATTCTTTAAATATTTACTGAATGCCTACTATGAGCTAGGTATTTTATTTAACATTTTACATTATTAAAACAAATAATATGTAAGTCTCTGCAGAGCAGTTAGTTTTTAACTTTCACCAGGGCCTGGCAGGTTACTTCTACCCTGGCGTTTAGGGACAGATTGCATTTTAAGCCCTTCCGTTCTTTCCCTCCTACACCGAGGATGGATGCCTACTGGGAGATATTTACACTAAAATACACTCTGATTATTAAAGTAAATTTGATGTTAGCTGAGAGAGTCATTAAAGTTTATATGCCCACTGATAAGGGCCAGCCAGTTTCCTCTCCAGAACAGAAGTTTATGAAATCAAAAAGTCAGGAAAAGTCAAGCCTGGAAAGAACCCGAGCACAGATTGTTGATTATGGAGCTTGTGGGAAAGGAAAGTTCTGGTCCTGCATGGAACTGAAGTAGTGGAAGAACCAGCAGGAAGAAAATAGATAATTTAGACCAGTTAACATATTAAAAAATTTTAACTTCTAAGACTGTATTCTCTTGAGCTGAGCAAGAAAACAGATACCAGTTTTCCATGGGAATGAGAGAAGGAAATATTTCAATTTTGGAAAATTGGGAAGGCAAAATGAACAAGCTAGTTCTGTTAGAAATGTCCCTGGGAATCCCTCATACATCTCCCATTGAGCAGCTGGTATAGTGAGCCCTCATGGGTTGGCCTTCTCTTTGTTAGGGCCACCTGAATGGACAGGCTTTCCAAATTATTCCTATAGTTAGAAGCAGCACCTGCCTTACTAGGCATGACCTGTCAGAACTTTGCCAGGGAATCCACCAGAGAAGATTATTAGTAACTTAGGTAATTATTGAAACATTATCAGAAAAACTATAGAAAGATACAGAAAGGATTGGAGAAGTTATTTAAATCGCATGTTTATTATCAGAGCCATTGACACACTCCTTTTATTGAGCTCATATTAGAGTTTAATGACACTGTAACAGCATATTCAACTTATTACAAATTCTGCCCATTTTTCTCAGCCTATTTCAAATTTTACCTCTTTCAAGGGTCTTTTCTGATGCCTTGAACTGGATATAACTTCTTTCAGCAAACAATTTTAAAATTTCAAATATAACTCTTATCAGGTATGCCCTTCACAGTTGCATGGAAAATTCAAAAAGGGTAGGTCTATTGTCTTACTTGTTTCTGTATCACATTCGGAACTCAGTATAGGTCTGTGAACATAATGGGTGCTTTATTATTATCAATTGATTTTAATATTTGTTTGATATATAAGGTTTTAAATCTAAGGCTGTGAGAAACATAGTTAGCTATTTGGTTAACATATGATTTTTTTTTTGAAAAGTTGAAATTTATTCTGATGGTCAAAATTTAATTTAAACTTTTAAGTGATACTGTAAATCAGCCCTTTCAAATTCTAATGATATATACTTTCAGAGAATAAGTCTTTTTATATAGCTATGATTTTGGTAGAAACTCTATTTTTAGAAACAAAATTCCCATCAGCCTCTAGAAAATTCCGATCAGCCTTTAGAGTGATGACATTAGTTCATTTGTTAATGTTTTATATACATATATGACACATTATAAAATATATATGTTATCTGAAGTCTCTGTACTTGCTTGTCCTTAGACCTTTTCATTAAGTAAAATTCAAACTAACACCCATAGAGATATGTTGAAATGGAAACCTATCTTGTTTGGTTCCTGACAGTTGCTGTGGTTGTAATTGATGTATTTGCTCTTCTCTATAGCTACAACCATGGCATTGCAGGACAACAGTCATTTAAATACTACAATCTGAAAGCTTAAACATGGTTAAGAGCCATGTTTGATGTTCATATGTGGTTTCTTGGCATCTGTGTGCAGACCCATCTGTTAGATGGCAGAGTGCCTACACACAAGGTAGAAAGCCGATTTCATTGGGGGTAATAATGCTAATTAAGAATGGTTCTCAGTGGGCAAGCTGCCTAATGTTACAGCTACCATATAATGAATATTTCTTTTATTTCTGGATTGCCACATTGTGTATATAAGCCTCCTTAAATCAATCTACTTTCTGTGTTTTTCTTTTTCTTTCCTTTTTTTTTAACTTTTAGCAGGGACTGACTACTTAAGCATAGGCTATAAATACAAAATCCGGGGCCATATTGAGTGGCCAAGTTTAAAGGACAGTAAGAGGAATGCACATTGATTAGATTCATTGAAAGAAAATTATCATGCAAATCAAATACATTTTTAGAAGATAATAAGCCATTTTGCTTTAGAGTACATCTTTTCTTCTTTTTCTTTCTCTATGATCTTGGAATGCTTGATGCAGAAGCAGTACTCAAACACATATAAATGGAACAAGCTATTAAATTAATAAAGACATAGAGGCCAGTGAAAAATCAATAATTTAATTAAATTATTATAGGCCAAAAATTGATCAGGTGCAAATGTAACACACCAGAGACTAGATTCCTAGACAATAGGTCAAAAGATCAGAGAGAAATTGAATAAGGTGTCACCAACCTGGGAAAAGATAATCATAAAAGCTGCTGCAGATAGTGAAGGCTGAATTGTACTGAAATTACTCAGTTATGTTAATGAGTTTTAGAAATTTAATTTAAATCAATGTAGATTTATAAAGCATTATTTTATACTGGATGTCAGTCATGGGGGCCTGTTGGGGAGTAGGAAATTAGGATAAACCCCAATACTAGCTCTTAAGAAACATATAAACTAATACGGTAAATTTTAAAAAAGAAGCAATTACTTTTGATACAAGGAAGAATATATATGCTAAATAAATGGAAAAAAAAACATGTTCTGAAAACATAAAGAAGAAATCTTTACGTTTGTTTCACTATGGAAGGCTACCAAAGAAGAGGTCACAAATGAGTTGGGTGTTTAAGAAACAATGTGTTCCAGTAAGCAAAGAAGAAATGGAGATACAGAGGTATGCATTTAAAAGACCACCATAAGTAAAGGAATGAAGAAGGAAGTTTGCCTTTTGATGTGGGTCATAATGAGTCCATCTTGGAGAGTTCTCACAGTGGAAAATCTTGAAGGCAGTGGTGATATATCCACAGGCTTGATGTGGGTAAAAGGAGATCAGAACAGTTATTTTAGGAAGTTAACTTTGGTAGCAGCATGAAAATTGCTTTGGACAGGTGAGAAACCTGAGTTAAGGAATCAGGTTAGGAGGCTATTTTTGGAAAAAAGGGTTATTGTGACAGAATACCTCTTGTGCATTAGCTGCCAATTTAAAGGTATAAGTCTCTCTAAAACCATCCACTTAAATTGATGTGGTCAGAATATCTAAAAATGGAAAAGAAATATCCAAATATGAAAAATATCTAAAAATGAGAAAGAACTTAAGATGAACATTGGTTAACTAAACAGATCCTTAATAGAAGACCAAGAGTTGTAAACATGGTCCATACCTTACATACCCATGGAGTAAGAAAAAGAGAAAACTTTATATTAAATATAAATAGTAATATTAAAATCAATATATTCAGTTATGTTTCTTGATATGGTAACAGCCACTATATGTGGTTATATTTCTTAAACTCATGTTTCTTTTCAGTGAGTGGAAGTAAATATATTTGAGTATGCTAGAATTTTTTCGATCCTCTCAGAATAATTTACAGAAAAAGCTTATGGAAGAGGAGAGATACAACAAAAATAGGCAAAATTAATTCATGAAAAAAAAAAAAAACAAACACACAACCATACAAATGAGGAAGAGAAGCAGACAAGAGCAGGTCATAGTAGTGATGGTCATCTGACAGTCAGGAATTGAGAAAAAGCCCTTTTAAATTCCGTTTACCTTTTACCAAATTTCAGGGTGAAAATTGTCAATGATATCACCCTTTCAAATGTGAATGCATTGCCTGAGGGAGCTTGTCTGAGCCTGAATTGTTCGATAGAGACTAAAATGGAAGGATTATATAATAGGTATGCTTGTTTCAACAATGTGTAATTCTGTGAAAATGCAAGGCCCTTCTAGTATTGTTAATTAATAGCTTTATGAAATCCCACCTCAGTCTTCTTCCCATAGGCTTTGTTCCTTTTTGATTCCCTATTCTCATCTCTGGTAAACCAAATATATTAGAATCTGATGCATGGCACAGGGGTGTCCATGGAGAAACCTATTTGGAGTAAGCAGATTTGAATTACAAGAAGCAAGAATTGTATTATGCAAATGTTCTATTAAAATTACCCTAAAATTGAATTTAAATTACATCGCTCCACACAAAATTAGGCTTTGAAAATTAGAATAGATCTGAAACGCACTGGGCACTGAAAGCTTTATGTCACTGGGCCTTTTCAGCCAGAAGAAAGATAATGGGCAGCGAGACCATTCAGAGAAAGAGATGGAAACACACAAAAAAGATTCTAATATGGGACAACTGGCCAAAATGCCATTAATAGCTGATACTACATTTTAAAGCATGTTTTTTTCCTCTATGTATTTAGATAACTGTTACTGTATTATTAATACATATTCAGATAACAATTACCTTATTGCATGCTGCAATGCCTTTTTCCCCCCCTTAGGAGAATATGTCAGAAAGTATAAGGAATAGTAATGTAGAAATTACAATCTTTGTACTATGTTGATCAAGTCCATTTAATTTTTCACCTAAAAGAGACAAATCTCTTATTAGCATGACAATGATTACTTGTCTTATATTTGTGAAGAACCTCTATCATTCAAATAGCAAGTTTCTTCATTGTTAAGGTACAAAAATAAAGGTACTTTATTTAGGTGGAAAGGATTGGTATGAAAAGTTGTTAATACTCCTTAATTTTCACTATTCAAATTATTGGAGTTGCACAAATATTTTAAACTCTGTAAATTGGAAGAAAAATTTCTTTGTAGCTAGACGATAAAGAGGTAGAGTGTCTCAGGGCATAATACACCTTCTGGAAGTAACTCCTTTTCCTACTCTTTCTCTGGCTATTTGTGAATCCCCCCGTGAGGACAACTGAGTCAGTGAAGTTCTAGCTGGTATATTGGGATAAGAGGGGACACCTGCAATCACCTCTGATTCTCTGTAGCTGGAAGCAACTCTTACCTTCCATTGCTCAGGGATCTCATAATCAGTTACTATTGGGGTAGGTACGCATATCTGGAGACCTCAACATGGGAAAATAGTGCAGGAGCAGCTGATGTTCTACTACTCTTTATTTTTCTTCATAGCAGACATTAATAAGGAATCACAAGCTGGGTCTGGTGGCTCATGCCTGTAATCCCAGCTACTTCAGAAACTGAGGTGGGAGGATCCCTTAGGGCCAGGAGTTCAGGACCAGCCTGGGCAACATAGTGAGACTTCATCTCTTAAAAAAGAAAAAGAAAAGAAAAAAGAAAGCTGATTTATTGAGTGTCAAAAAAAATAGAATGAACAATGTTTGATAGGACAACAAAGTGACGATAGTCAACAATAAGTGGACTAGGGGGTGGAGCAAGATGGCTGAGTAGAAACCTTCAGTGATCACTCCTCTGCGGGAATACCAAATTCAACAGCTATCCATGCAAGCAAGCACCCTTCTGCCATCCTCCAGCAGTACTGTGCCAGCACGCAGGGTGGAGAGAGAATCTGTGCGCCCAGTGGTGGAGGGAGAGTGAAGTGATTGTGGGGCTTTGCGCTGAAACTCAAGGCCACCTGTCATGGGGCAACACGGCACAGGTTAGAATTCTGCTGGTGCCCACAGAGGGAACATTTAGACCAGCTCAGCCAGAGGGAAATCCTCCACCCTGGAACCCAAGTTCTGACTAGCCCCACCACTGGCTGACGAAAAGCAGCCTGGGGCCTGGAATAAATTTGTAAGGTAGTCAGGCCATAAAGGCTTCAGTCCTTGGGCAATTCCTGTGGCTGAGTTCCTTGGAGCCAGAGGACTTGGGGTGCATGTGACCCAGGGAGGCACTGGTGGTGGCCAAGCCAGTACCTGTGTCACTGCTCCTTCAATTCTAGGCTACATAGCTTGAGGAGAATCTTCTTCCACTTGGGGGCAGGAAAGGGAAGACTTCAGAGGACTGATGCTTAGCTCCTGGATGGCATTTCTAGACTTACCCTGGGCCAGAAGAAAACATGCTGCCCTGAAAGAAAGGACTCAGTCCTGGCAGGATTCACCACCTGCTGACTAAAGAGCCCTTGGGCTTTGAATAAACATCAGAGGTAGCCAGGCAACAGTCGCCACAGGCTTTGGTTGAGACTGGGCTGGCTTCAAGTGTGACATGGCACTGGTGGCCATGAGGGAGTGCCCATGTCATTCTTCCTCCAACTCCAGCAGCCCAGCACAGAAAGTGAGGGAAGAGAGTGAGAGACTTTGCCTGATAATCCAGGCAATTCTCCCATATTTTACCTATGTCCACAAAGGCAGTACCACCAAGAGTCTACAAGAGTCACAGCATTACTGGTCTTGGGACACTCCCAGTGTTGATACAGCTGTAGTGATCAAAGACTGAGATCTCAGCATTCAATTACTCGAAATGAGTAATGGATACTCCATTACCCTGATTTGATTAATACCTATTGTATGCCTGTATCAAAACATCACATATATCCCATAAATATATACAACTATTATGTACCCATAACAATTAAAAATTTAAAAAAATAGTAAAAATAATCAATCACAGCAATCTTTTTCAATGAGTTAGGACTTGGCTTTGGATTCTCCTTAACCTGAAACTCTAGCTAGCCTCTATTAATAATAAAATTTTCCATGAAGGCAAAGCCTGATTTGTAATATGTGCATAGACTTCAGAATCAGGAAAACAGGGTTCTGGTCCCAGTTCTGCACCTTGCGCAAGTCACTTAGATTTACTTAGATTCTTTAAACCTCATCTTTCCAATCTATCAAATGCTGTTTTTAATGCCTTTTCTGACTACACATGAAGTTCAATGTGACAGAACTTTGTAAATTATAAAGTGCTGTTCAAATGTAAAGTATTTATTCATTTTCTACTAGATTGGACGTGTACCTGTAACACAATGTTTGCCTCACAGCGGAGGGTAAAAGCCTTCCCTTCTTAGCCTTGTTTAAAAACATGACTGGGAACTTAACTGCTAACTTCAGGTTCCTTTCTTCCCTCATTCAGGGAGAGATTTAGAGAGAAGTTTCACAAAGATTTTATGAGTTCCAAAATTTAATGACTTTCCAAGTTTCTTCTCAATTGCTCTTGCTGCCAATAATACTACCTAATCATCCACATATAGGGGTGGGGATTCAAGCACTTGTGGTCATGTCTGCCTCTCTATAGACAAGATCAGCATCTTGTTTTTGAAGATGCTTAGTGTTTGAGGAGTGGTGGTCAGGGGTGTATATGTAGTTCCAAAGAGGTTCATAACAGCTATAGGCAAGTCATATGTAGATATCTGAAGAAATATTTTTAAGGTCATATGAGATACCAAACCATTCAAGTTCTAACTTAAGGGAGTTTTATCAAATAGGGTAGTTCTTGTTCTTTTTATAGTATCAGATCTCTGTATACTTATTAATCTTGTACTTGAATAACATTTATGCTCTACCTCTGCACAGTGGCAATTATGCAAATAACCATTAGTTTGTAAGTATACGGTGTCATCCTTAGAGAGGAAGTTGCTTTAGTTTCAGGTACTGTTTATCCCTTCATTAACATTATTCATTATCAAGAGTCTTCCAAGTTCTAGGCCAGGTGCCAGGAACTGCACATGCAAAGATGAGGCACCTGCCCTTAAGATACTCAAGTTCTGGTGAGGAAAAGAGACATGTACACAAAATAATATTATGTTGTGTAAAACACTAGAATAGAGGTAAGTTAAAAATATTTCAAAGCATGAAAGAAGAGTGCAACTAGCTTTTGTCTTTTCCCTTGCTACGCCTATAATTTTTTGTCACCCATGCCCTTAAGTTTTCTCATCACTGTCAGCTCTGCTGATTCATTCTATCAGTAGTTGCTCTAAGAATATTGGTGACTGTAGGAAAAGTATTTCTTTAGTTATGACTAGAGGTCTCTATATTGCTCAAAGAGATTGGACTTATTAATTCCAGCATGTGAAGGGCAACATCAAACCGAGTACTAAGGAACTGCTTTCAAAAGAGCTTGTCAGCTTCAGCATCAAAGCTAAGACAGAATAAATGGCTACTCTTTGCTACCTGCCTTGAGCCTTCCCTTGCAGTCTGGGTTCCTGCCAGGAATGCTGGCACAGAGTATGGACGTACTCTTTAGGTGTGATCCTACTGTCTTTCACAGCATAGAGAGTTTATACTGAAATTCCCATGAGTATTATTGCCATATTATATAATATCACAATAGTCATGTAATAGCTCCACAATCCAGTAAACATATTAATATTCCCTTCCTCCCTCCACCATTTACAACCATGCAACAATTTCTTGATTGCTTGCTTCCCTACAAATACCCTTTCATTAGTACTCCTGTTTTTCTGACACCAGCTATATTAACCTGGTGAGAAACTTATTTTCTAGCCTGGAAGTAAAGCTTCAAAGATTTTTCGCCGTATAAATGTCCCTTTACAAAGACACAGATTCACACAGTAGAAATCAAGGAAACATGTTTTATTTCAACTTTTAGTCTTAGGACAGTAGAGAGGAAAGAGGAGGAATCTTAACTAAAAGGATAATTAAGAGTTGAAATGTCTTATACCTCAGTCAAGGTTTGACATATGTTAATGTTAAAGAAGAGCAGGTAGAGTAGTTCCAAAGCCCTGCTTGTACTAAAGAAGGATTATAACTTCTGTCGTCTGGTCTCAAAGTCTCCAGCAGCAGTGGCATTGCCTGAATATAATGCTGTTGCCTTAGGCTGTCTGTTATCAAATCCTTCCTTTTATGCATCCTGTTGTAGGGCTGACCATTTTTGAGATTAGCCAGGCATTTGGGATCTGTCCTATTCAAGAAGCCTGAGGATTAAGAATTTAGAGGCTGAACTGCAAAATCAAGATTAATCAACTAGCCCTTTAAAAAATCATAGGTAAAATCTACACAAAACATTGAATTATGATTTACACCAAATACAAATACACTTCCAATTTTCCTCAGTCAAATGCCTATTCATAGCCTATAATAGTCATGAGACCCCCCCCCAAAAAAATAACTCAGTATATTACAAAGTAATGTTTTCCTGAGAGGTCTGCAAGGGAGGAAGTTGACCTGAACATCTTTCAAGACATGGATTTACATGCATTTCCAACATGTCTTTTCAAACTTGATGAAAGACATCCATCCAGTCATAATACCTATGATAACCCAACTTCCTTATTAGCCTTTTCAGTATTGAATGCAGAATAGCAGAATAACTATTTTGTAAAACTTAGTTTAGTTCACTTATAATGTCATGTTGTGTTGTAATTATTCATGTACATGGTAGCCCACTAAACTATGGAGAGATTTCAACCATGTCTCAATTACTTATTCCCTAATAGTTTTCAAAAAACTAAGTACACAGTCTGTTATCATATATGGGGTCTACAGACTATTATGGTCTACTGAATAAATGTCAACAGTCACTTGTACTCAGAACTTACATAGTTCCTCTACTGAATATGAACGTTTCCCACTCCATTTTTTTTGTCTGCTTAGTTCCTTTGTTTTCATTCAGTAACTATTTTCTTTGGTCTGTTCACACCTTCTTATCAAAGTCATAAATTGCTAAACATACCTGCACAACTGTCTTCCTTTCACTGAAATTATTATTTATTCACTGGCATCTAAAAATAAAACAAAATGAAATACTTTTTCCTTTAGCCCGAGGGCATATTATTTTCCCCATTATAGGGCATTTAACACAGAAGCTTATATTTTTTATGATGTCAAACCACTGCAATGTTCCTTTTCTTCCTTTCTACCAACCTCACTCTCACTAGGAAGAATACTACTAATTATAAAATTAAAATAGAATTGGGAGTAGGAGCAGAATAATGAACAACATAAAATTAATGGGAGCATAGTTGAGGCTATTACTTATTACACATTTATAAATTAAACTTATATTTCCATTTTTGAAAGCTACATTTACAATATCACAGTGTGGCCATAGGAGAAAAGAAAATTTTGGTATTCCTTTCATATTATCACTTTCCAAACCATGGCTTTAAATTAATTTTACTAGAGTCTATTTTCTTTTCTCTCTCTTCTCCATCCTTTCACTCAGCCTATCCCTTTACATTTAAACTCCATTAGTTGGTTTCCTCATCTCCAAAGTAAGAACACAAATAATAATAATACCTATGCTTCAAAGAAAATTAAATTGAGCCAAGTAAATGAAAGTGTTCTGTGAACTGTACATTGATACAAAAATGTATTTCTGTTATTTCCATTGTAGGAGTGTTTAAATATTATAAGGCACACAAGGGAGAAGGTTTATTTGGCAGCTGTCTTATAACTGCAAATAAATATATTTATCGTGTATTTATTGAGAAATTTATAGCCTCTAGAGAATTTTCTCTGTGAGAATGCTGCTTTTGAATTTTCTTTTTTCTTTTTTTTTTCCTCTTTCCCCCTCTTGCTAGTTGAATTCACTATAGACAAATAGTGTTCTTAGCTGGGTAGCTAAGATGCAACTGAATTCTCCAGGGATTTTCTGTAGTATGGATTTAGCACTTAGGGAAAATTCAATGTAAAAGTGGAAAAGTTTCTTCTTCAGAAGTGATTTCTGTCTTGACGTCTATCAAGCATTGTTGCCTTTTCTTCCTGTATATTTTTCCATGTTTAAAATTTATTTTCTCTGCCTAATTAGACTGCAAGCAACCCTAATGTCACTTTTGTTTCTGGCATATTAGTCTTTACAATATTTTAATTTTGATTGGTGACAATGAAGTGATAGTAATAATCATAAGGGTCTTATTTTAAATGTTGTCAAGTCATATAGTTGAGAGTTTAACTGATGAAAACCATATTTGCATTATTGTAAAATATATATATAGTAAGACCTATTTTAAAAGTAACCATTTGTTATAGAAAGACACTTTTGGACAGTGTCTTCAAATATATTAATAAAAAACGCTTCAGAAGACTAAAATATATTTTCTTAGAATAACATTTTTGTTCTTTTGTTGTTGTTTCACTTCATATGTTCTCTTAAATAGCCTTTATTGCATTTAAATGATGCGATTTCCCTAAAATTATTAACAATATGTGTAAGGACCTATGACATGAAGTGTATGTGGGTATTTAAAATAGGGGAATGTAGTAATTGCTTAATTTAAACAAATGACAGATGCATTTATAGTACCTGTTTTATTAACAAACTATGTCCAATCATATTTTGTGACTATTATATAAAAATTTTCATCATACCACGATGCTCTTGCATTGTTTTGCCACAAAACCATAATAAAAGTTTTCTAAGTTTCATGGCAGACAGTAGATAATGATTATATTCAACAGCAACAAGTCTTTGAAATTGATATTAATACATGAAATTTCTTTATAACAAGTAAAAATCAGTGTAAAATATCCAATTTTACCTAATTATATTGGAGGTTTTCAGAATAGCTGCTCTCATATTTTTACATTTATACTGGAAAGAAGCAAGGATTGATTAGTCATTAAGTTGGTCATGCTGGGCTAGCGAATTTATTGTAGGAACTTAGTTCTGAAATAAAGGTGACAACAAATGCCTTTGAGAAAGTTATAAGAAAGTATTTCAACAGCTTTTCTTTGAGAAATGAGAACATCTATTGTATTATCAAGCAGTGAGCTTGTTAATGACAGAAGTGAAACAGTGTTCCTAACTGCATCATGACTTACAATTGCTTGTCACATTTTTACTTTAAGCATATTCACACATAAAGTTATCTTTCTCTCATAAAGTTTTGATTTAAAAAGAAATTCGCATCTTAAAGTGGAAAATAAAAGCAGTTTTGGCTTCATAGGTAAAAATCTCAAAACATATTTTGTTATATTTTTGTGATAATAATTATGTTAAGTTGCAATTTTTCATGATTTTTTTCTCCATTTATTCACCAATATTTTTCTGAATTTCATATAAAACATTATATGGGGTCATACATATATGGAATGTATACAATTTTGATATGTCTTTAAGGAACTCAGTATCATTGAATAAGCAGCAATTTGTAATAACCATCTGTATTAGCTAACTACTGCTGTGAATAATGGCAAAAGAGGAAATAGAGACAAGGAATAAAAACAACTCTTTCCAGGAGGTTTGTTATAATGACTATAAGCCATAAAATAATAATAAAGTGATAAATATAAAAATAAATGTGTTAATTATAGAATAAGATCATAATAGAGATGGAAGAGAATGAAATCCAATATAAAGTTAGACTTTCCACAAGTAGTGTGGAAACACTGGACACTCATATACAAAAAAAGAACTTTTACCCATACTACATACCATATTAAAAAAAAAAAACACTAAATAGACCATAAACCTATATGTAAAACTTTAAAACTATGAACTTTATAGAAGAAAAATAGGAGAACATCTTTGCATAGTTGGTAAAGGTAACAATTTATTAGATACTATACCAAAAGCATGATCTATTAATATATCAGGAAAAAATAAATATAGTTAGATTTCATCAAAGTTAAAAAATCTACTCCTCAAAAGATACTGTTAAGAAATTGAAAAGATGATAACCAGATCAGGAGAAAATTCTTTGCACAACTCATATTTGATAATGGGTTGTTATGCAGAATATATATACAACTCTCAAACAATAATAAGTAAACAAAACAAAACACAATAAAATAGTGGGGATAGGCTTGGAACAGACATTTCACTAAAAAAGATACACAATAGCAGATAAGCATATGAAAAAATGTGCAACACCATTAGTCATTAAGGAGAACCAATTTAAAAACCCAATGAGATATAACATTTAGGAAAAATAAAATAAAAATATTTGACAATACGAAATGCTGTTGATGGTACAAAGCAAGTGGAATTCTTACACACTGTTGGTGTGAATATAAAATGGTCCAGTTGCTTTAGAAAACTCTTGATCAGTTTCTTATAAAGTTAAGCGTATATTTATGATAAACCCCAGCCATCCCTCTCCTAGGTTTTTACCCAAAAGAAAGGAAGAGTTATGATTCTCCAAAAACCTGTACAAGAATGTATATGGTAGTTCTACTCATAATCACCCCAAATTAGAAACAACTCTAATTGCTTCCACTGGTGAATGAGTAAATTATGGTATATCTCATATGATGAAATAATACTCTGCAATAAATATGAATAAATTACTGATATTCAACAAACATGGTTGAATCTCAAATAAATTATGGTAAGTGAAAGAAGCCAGATTCATAAGGCTGAATAGTATATGATTGAATTTATAGGAAACTTTGGAAAAAGCCAAAAACATTTTTTTGGAGGATAAACAGTTCTATATCTTCATTTTGGAGGTATTTATATAACTACAGCTGACCCTCGAACAATGCAGGGGTTAAGAGTGCCAATGCCAGTGCTGTCAAAAATTTGCATTTAACTTTTGAATCCCCAAAAACTTAACTACTATTTGCCTATGGTTAAGCAGAGGCTTTACTGATAATATGAACAGTCAATTAACACATATTTTTATATATGTAATATATATATATATATATATATATATACCATATTTTTAAATACAGTAAGCTAGAGAAAAGAAAATGTTATTAAGAAAATCATAAAGAAGAGAAAATACATTTACAGTACTTTTGTATTTATTGATACCTTACGTTTACATCATTTGTTTATAAAATAAATCATCTGTCTGAAATGGTAGGCAGCCGCAGCTGCAGATCTCAATCTATGGTACATGTCAAGCACTTCAGCTTTTTCTTGGAATGTCATGACTTTTCTCTGTTTCTTGGGGGCACTTCCAGCATTATCAGTGGTACTTCCCATGTGTCCCATGGTGTTATTCAAGGTTTATGATATTACACTAAACATGATGAAAAATATGTGATAAACTTGAGATATTACTTTTTACTGAGATATGAAATTTACTGGAAAGATGAACTTTTCATGTAGAGATGATTAGCATTACACTGTGTTTTTTTCTACACACAAAAACTTGTACATGAATGTTAATTCTTAGTATTCACAATAGCCAAAAGGTGAAAACAACCCAAATGTGCATCAGCTGATAAATGGACAAGCAAAATGTGGTCTATCCGCATGATGGCATACCACTTAACCATAAAAAGTAAAGTACTGATATATGATACAGTACGGATGAACCTTGAAAACATTATGCCAAGTGAAATAAGCCTGTCAGAAATTATGATATATTGCATGTTTCCCTTTACATGAAATATTTAGAATAGGCAAATCTATAGAAACAGAAAGTAGATTAGTGTTCACTTAGGTCTGGAAGAAGAATAGGAAGATGAGGGGAGTGGTCATGTCTGAAGGATACAAGTTTCTCTTTTTGAGGTGATAAAAATGTTTTAAAATTGTGATGATGATTGCACATATCTATGAATACACCAAAAACCACTGAATTGCGTACTTTAAATGGGTGATGTTTATGGTATGTGAACTTTATCTCAATGAAGCTTTTAAAAAAGAAGAAAAGAAAAAAGAGAACATGACAGGTACCTGTTCTTCCTAACCACGTGTCAGAGCCAGCTAATACAAATGGAGGTGGGGTATGGGGGTTGGCTCCTGATGCCAAAACACAGCCTTACTCTTCCCAGTGAAGGTTCTTTGGTCTGTGACTTTTTTTCTTTCTATTCATTTTTTCCTTCTTCCTCAATAAATATCAGGAATATTTAAGTGTTATTTTTTTCTTCTTTTTAGATCTTTATTTACTGGCTTCTAATAACATATTAGAAGTATAATATCTTGAACTTGGTTTGGAATTGTGTTGCCTTACCATATTATGGAATATTTTCAATAGGATAGCTGCCAGTTCTTTGTAGGCCTGGTAGAATTTGCTGTGAATTCTTCTGGTCCTGGGATTTTTATTGTTGGCATATTTTTTATTCCTGTTTCAATCTTGCTACTCATTATTAGTCTGTTCAGGATTTCTATTTCTTTCTCAATCAAGTAGGCAGATTGGGTGTTTCCAAAAATTTATCCATTTCCTCTATATTTTCTAGTTTGTGTAGAGGTTTTCATAATAGTATTGGGTGATATTTTGTGTTTCTATGGTATCAGTTGTAATGTCTCCTTTCGCATTTCTACTGGAGCCTATTTGAACACTTTCTCTTCTATTCCTGGTTAAACAAGCTAGTGCTCTATTGATTTTGTTTATCTTTATAAAGAACCAACTTTTCATTTCATAGATCCTTTGTATTATTATTTTGGTTTGAGTTTTGTTTAGTTCTACTCTGATCTTTTTTATTTCTTTTCTTCTGCTAGCTTTGGGTTTGGTTTGTTCTTTTTCTAGGTCCTTGGGGTGTGGCATTATGTTGTTAATTTGTAATCTTTCTGTCTTTTTGATGTAGGCATTTAGTTATATGAATGCTTAGCAATACTTTTTCTATATCTCAGAGATTTTGGTAGCTTGTGTCACTTTTGTTGTTCAAAAAATTTTTTTGGTTTTCATATTGATTTCATTATTGACTCAAGGATCATTCAGCAGCGGGTTGTTTAATTTCCATGTATTGTTGTAGTTTTGAGAGTTTCTCTTGGAATTGATTTCTAGTTTTATTCCACTATGTTCTGAGAAGGTACATGGTATGAATTTGGTATTTTTAAATTTGCTGAGACTTGTTCTGAGGCCTAGAATATGATTTATCTTGGAAAATGTTCCAAGTGCTGATGAGAAGAATGTATATTTTGCAGTTTGGGGGTAGAATTTTCTGTAAATGTCTGTTAAATCCATTTGTTCTAGAGTCCCATTTAAATTCAGTATTTGTTTGTTGATTTTCTGCCTCAATAATCTGTCTAGGTAGGTCAGTAGAGTGTTGAAGTATCTGGCTATTACTGGTGTTGCTGTTTATTTCTTTCTTTAAGTCTAGTAGTATTTGTTTTATGAATCTGGGAGCTCCAGGGTTAGATGCATATATATTTAGGATTGCTATATCTTCTTGTTGAATTGATCTCTTCATCATTATATGACTATCTTTGTCTTTTTTTAGTACTGTTGATTTAAAGTCTGTTTTATCTGATGTAAGAATTGCTACTCTTGCTTGCTTTTCCTTTCTATTTGTGTGGATTATTATTTTTCCACCGCTTGATCTTGAGTCTATGAGATTCTTTATGAGTTAAATGGGTTTCCTGGGGACAGAAGATATCTGCATTGTTTGTTTTTATCCATTTCACCAATCTACAGTTTAAGTGGGGCATTTTGACCATTTACATTCAGTGTTAATATTGATAAGTGAGATAATGTTCCAATCATCGTGTTGATTGCTACTTAGTTGCTTTGTTTTCTCCCTGGTGTTACTGTTTTAAGGAGGTGTGAGTTTTTAATTTTGGTTGTTTTTATACTGGGGGGGTATTGATTGTTGTTTTCAATATATAGAGCACTTTTAAAGATTTCTTGTAGGGTGGTTGAATGGTGATAAGTTCCCTTAGTGTTTACTTCCCTGGGAAAAACCTTATTTCTCCTTCACTTATGAAACTTAGTTTTGCAAGATACAAAATTCTTCGCTGACAGTTATTTTGTTTAAGAACAGTAACAACAATACCCCATTCCCTTCTGGCCTTTAAAATTTCCTTTGAGAAGTCCGTTGTTAGTTGCTTTTATCTCACATCTTGTAGGATTTTCCCTTTCACTTTGACTTTGGCCAGCCTGATGACTATGTGCCTTGGAGTTGCTCTGTTTACAATAAATCTTCCAGAAGTTTGATGACCTCCTTGTATCTGGATGTTATAATCTTTAGCAAGACCAGGGATTTTTTTCTTGTTTGCTCTCTCTCCTGAGTTTTTCTTGCTTTTTGCTTTTTCTTATTCTCCTTTAGGGATACCTATAATTCTTATGTTCAGTCGTCTAATATAGTCCCATAATTCTCAAAGACTTTGTTTATTCTTCTTGGTTCTTTTTCTTCATTTTTGATTCTCTAGGTTAATTCAAAAACCTTGTCTTCAAGCTCTGAAATTCTGTCTTCTGCTTGATCTGCTCCGTTTTTAAAATTTCCACTGTATTTTGTACTTCCTTAAATGATTCTTTCATTTTCAGAAGTTATGTGTTTTTCTAAAACTATCTTTAGTGAGTTTTTCATTCATGTCCTGAATATTTTATTTTTTGTTTCTTTGTGTTGACCTTCAAGTTTTTCAAATATCCCATTGAGCTTAACTGTGATTCATGTTTTGAATTCCATATCTACATTTAAAAAATTTCTACTTGGAGTCCATTGCTGTGGAGAGGTAGTGTGATCCTTTTGTGGTGTTCAAACACCCTGCTTTTTTCATATTTCCAGAGTTCTTATGCTGATTCCTTCTCATCTGGAACGGCTTCCCTCAGCTCCAAGCAAGTAGCTTTGCAGGTCACCTATCCTCCTCTTCTAGGAACTCTGCTGCTCAGTGTGGAAAGGGTGAGGTAGGCTGTCTTTCAGCTAGGGCAGGCATGTACCCACTGTGGTGTTGCTGGCAGTATGGGTTGATTGGACTTTGGACCCCTTGGAGAGTGTTCATGTGCCAGCAGTGGTGACTTAGGTTATGTATTCCTCAGTTCCCAAAGCCCTTGATGGTGTACTTGAATCCTGGAGAATCAGACATGAACTGACTTGGCAAACTTGCCCTCAAGCTTCCCTGAATTCAGATGCTGGCTGTGATAGTAAGGTTTGGGGTGGTCTCCTGCTCCAGAAGAATGCCAGGGCAGGAGAAGGGCAGATGCACCATGAGTTTCTAATAGGAGGGACAAGTCCTTATTTATGAGATTATCAGAGGCAGGCAGGTGTGGGACACAGGCTACTCACACCTCCCTCTCTCAGCAGTGACAGTATTCTCTGTCTTTCAGGGATGCAAAATCACCCAGATTCCCAGCTCCCACCCTGGCCCAGCTATAGCAGAAGTGGTGGAGGCAGCTCAGCTCACGGTGTGTAGGGCTACCAGACTGGGCGTTGGCTCTGGCAGAGATGATCCAATGGGAGAGGTGTGTTTATGTCTGGGACTTGCCTCCATGGAGCATAGTCTCCTCACAGAAGAGACAATCAGCTTGCAGCTCAGGGAAAGTACTGCTGGCCCTGCCCTCACTCAGAGCAGGTAGTAACTTTTGTCTTTGGACACACTAAGGTGCTTGCTTCTTCTTTTTAGTGGGAAGGGAGGGAGGCTCAAGCTCTGTGGAAGCCTGGGTGTGTGATAGCTGCTCTGTCAGAGGTTGGGGCAGCTCCTCCCAGGTTCCCTGGCTTAATGGTTCCCTATGGAACACTGGCCAGTCATGAGTGGAAACAGCCTTTCTGCTGCAGCTGCCTCTGTGGCACTGGGCAGGGAGGGAAGGAGGAGAAGATGGCCCCAAATGGTGGGAATTGTCTCCATGGGGGGAGGCAGTGCAGACAACTTAATATCATGAGCCAGGGGCTCTCTGGTGCAGGAGAATGTGTTTCCCACCTTCCTCTGTCCTAAAAAGCATTTGTGGGACTTCCCAATCTCCTTGGGGCATCCTGCCCCCTGGGTCAGAACTCTGGGAGCACTGTGTCTCCCTATTTCTTCATGGTTGTCACAGTCCAAGAAGGTGCTGAGGAATGTTCTTGTGGGATCCAGTGACAGGGAGACTGAATGGCTGTGACTTCCACAGCTGGCAGAGGCACCCAGCATGTGCGTAAACAATATGGCACTTACCATCTCAGCTTGGGTCTGTGGTAAGGGGAAGCAACCCTACATGGGCCTGCAGTCCAGTGCTCTGTTTCCAGGGAACTTTCAGCTCGCCAATGGCAGCAGCACCTGGATTCATCAGGGCAGAAGGGCTTTCCAGTAGATCAGGAGCTGGGAGACTGCCACATGTATGAGGGGAGGAAAAGTAAACACTCCCACCTACCCTTTCCACCAGGTTCCAAATCCCTTAGAGTTGGTCTCCACCAAAGTTTTGCTCCTTCTTGTTCTGCTCCACCACTTCTTCCCACAAGATCTCTGATAAGGGTAGGTTCTGGCTCCTTTCCCTCAGTAGTTCACATGGGCTATGCTTTTTCACCTGAAACCTCTTCATGTATTTCGGATGATCTGGCAACTAATGTGTCTATTCTGCCATTTTACCTCCCCTCCCACATTGCATTTTAAGCAGATACAACATTTGAACTCACTGCAATAGTAACAAGAGATGGCTACAAAATTATTACAGTAGAATGGTATGCACTACAGTTAATTTTATGTATTATGATTCAATATTGAATCTTTATGTTTATTTACATCTTTTTCAATTTCAAATGGTGCCATGTATGGCCTCTAAGTGTATTTATAAGTTTTGATGAATTTGAACTTTTTATAATAGATTTGTGTATATTTTATAGTAGTAAATGATAAATAGACTAGTATCCACATATATTTTATGCATGTGTGGTTTTTCTTTTTCTTTCTTTCTTTTTTTTTTGATATTTCTAGTCTAGGAGGTTTGTCTGCAAGTTTATTCAAATTGTCACAAATCTCCAAAAAATTTTCCAATGTATATATTGAAAAAAATCTGCATCTGCATATAAGTGGACTTGCACAGTTCGAACCCATGTTGTTCAAGAGTTAGCTGTATATACAATTGTCACAACTCAGAACTGTATGTTTAAAAGCATGAATTTTATTGTATGTAAATTATACTTTAGTAAACTGGATTCTCTCTCTCCCAGGAAAACCTGTTTTCTACCATTGGTGGATGCCAGGGAAATTACTAATTATTTTGACAACTGGTAAACCATCACTTGGAAACCAGATAGTTGTTAACAGGAATGTTCCTTTTCATAGTCTTACTCCAGCTATTAAATAAAAAAAGGATACTACAATTAGAATAATGCTGTTTTTCAACATTTGGTAGATGTAGTCATTGGTCATTAATGACTTTTAAATCATACGAGGCAAGACAACCAAACATAATTGCCTCCTGAAGTAAGGATGCCTATCTCCTGTGAAATCAACTTCCAAAAAAAAAAATTTGCCCTAAAATGTAATCAAGTCTTTGTATTCAACTACCACTTTATGGGGAATACAGAGGAGAACACAACATGTTAAACTGCACCATACATATGCAATCAACAAAATCCCTGGAAAACTCTATAGTTTTTCAAAAATATATGGTAAGGGAAGAAAAAAGTATGGAAGGGAAGTGTAGATTAAAGAACACATTAACCAATTTTAAAGTGTGACCCTTATTGGATCCTAATTCAGACAAATTGTTATAAAAATGACATTTAAAGGACAATTTGAAATTTGATCATTGACTGACTATTTGATAACACAACATGGTTATTTTTGAAAAAGTGACAATGATATCAGTTTTTTTTTAAGTTTTTATTATTTGGACATACACACTGGATTATATGCAAAAGAAAACATATGATGTTCTAGATTTGCTTCAGAACAATTTGGCACTGGGAAAAATGGGTCCAGCATACAGAATAAATAAGATTGGTTATGAGTTGATAAATGCTTAAGCTGGGTGATGATAGTTGCAAGAGCTCCTTTATATTATCCTGTCTCCTTTTGTATATGTTTAAAATTTTTCATAATAAAACTAAAAAGAATAAAAAAGAAAAGGAGAGATGCAGGAAGAAAAGTGAAGGAGAAAGGATGTTGCTCCTGAAGCCATGATAATGGAGCACTTTGTAAATTACAGAACATTTCAGAGTCAATATTTCAGGTACAGAAAGCTGACCCAGCTCTAAGCTTCTTTCCTAACCACTTCTCTTCAAGGAAATGGATCCATGAATGCCTTGAGACCCAGGGTAGGGTCATGGGAATAGAATGAGGACCTGGAGGGATATGGAGATGTTTGCCGTGAGCAACAGGCTGTGGATTCAGTGGAAATACTCTAGGAGAAAATAAATTTATTAGTGTGAAGCCTCTTTAAATCATTATGTTTACATTATCCATAAAGGAAATTTACATTCTGGGACAAGTATTATCAATCTACATTTGATTACATTTCATTTAATTTTTTTTTATGACTACTGCTACCAGTGTCTCTTCTTACCCATCTTGCTTTCAGATATCAACAAACATCCAATTTTATTTTTTTTAAAAAATGAAACTTTGGATGGATTCCTTGGCAAGGATATGGTCGTTAAATCTTTGTTAAGTATTGTTAAAAGTTATAGAAACAACAGTAGTCTACTTATAGATGGCAAGTGACAGATGCAAGAACAATTGTGCAGATTTTGTCATTGGAGTTTAGGTTTGCTCCCTGAGTATCAGCCTGGATTAAAAAAAAGAGAGATTAATTCATTTGGGAAAAAACAAACAAATAAAACAAAACAGAACAAAACCTTAAGAAACTAGTCAAGTCAGGCGATTTCTAATCTTTCAAACTGGGAAGACATGAAGGCTTTCCCGAAGGTACATGAGGTTACTTGGTGTTAATGGTTACAGTGCCAGTTGGGCAGGCAAGTTCCTACTGCTACATTCATCAGCTGTATGACTTTGGGCAAGTCATTTAAATTCTTTGACTCTGCTTTCCTCATCCAAACATGAAAGCTACTGCAGGGCAATAGGGGAATATAAAAGATTTTGGAGCTAGGAAATGACTTGATTTATTTAATACACAAGGGCAAAAAATGGCCTCTGTAATCCATGAAATTTATGTAATGGGTATTCCCAGTTTTACATTTTCTTCTCTCTTGTAAGGGAAATGAAATTATTTTACAATAGCAAAGGCAGCAACAAAATGATATATGACTGAGATTTGAGTGATGTTCACACAACCATGTCTAAGTGACTGGAATTAATTTAGCTGCTATTTCAGTACACTAACAATAGGAATTAACCAGGAGTGCCCTATCTACTGTGTCCTCTCCACAATGTAGGCACCTGCCATAGCTTTGCTGAGAGAACAAAAAGGCATCAGGCAAAAATATTGGCAAAGAGTATTTAAAGAATGTCTTAAAACTTGCAGCCTGGTTTATAACATAGAGCAGAAGAAAAAACAAAATCTCCTACCCAGATTTGTCCACAAATTTCAACTCTCAGAGTTGGACTAGCTTTGAAACAGATGAGTCTACACAACACCAAAATGTCAATCAGAAAATATTTCACCAATTTATGGATTCTGATTCTGGGACATGCTAAAGCATATTTGGCACCTCCCTTTTTATTCCTCATTTCATGAATATTTATTAGGTACCTGCTTACATTTCTTTCTCTCTGACAGCAATTACACATGTAGTAAAAGTAATAATCATATAGGAAGACATAAATTTTCTTTCCTCTTAAATGAAACGATAGCTTTTTTTTAATATGGTGATAATTAAGTGGATATAATTATAAATTCATTACAGTTAAAATATTCTCTCTACCAGCAGAAAATGCAATTTGATATATGGTATTGGAAATATGCAAGAAAGATTTTCTAGTGTTATTTTCTGCAGTTGGACCTTAGACTTAGATTTTTTTGTGGGTTTCCAAGTACTTAAATTATGCAGACTGGTTGACTGAGTGGCCTCAAGCATTCAGGAGACAAGCTTTTTCAGCTCATAAAAAAATGAGTTTCTTTGCAAATGGATGTCAAAATTTGCAGTTTCAATTTTAAGCAATTTTTGGAAATGTAAGAAACTTTTTTTCAGTTAAGTTTATATGCTTAGAGCTGCTTAACATGGAGACTGCCTGAGGCCAAAGAAAAAAGGAAAAAAAAGAAAGGAAAACATCAAGATAAAATCATGAAAAATGTCTTCAAATTAAAAAATAAATATAAGAATAATGCTAGATAAACCTAGCTTTGGGTATTCATTCATTTTATAATTTTAAGTGTGTTTCTTGAATTTTCTAATTAGTAAATGGCTAATGTAGGAAATAATTGATGAACAGAGAAATAGACATTTAAAATGTTCCAAGAACACTAACAACTCTCAATAAAGGCCTGTTCCATGGTAAGCCTACCAAAAGGTAGAAGAGGAAATGAGAATGGAAATGTATTTTCTCATTTCTTATTGTTGTTTTAAAAAGTATATATTTAAAATATTCACTCAAAGTCTTCCTCTAAAATAGCATTTTCTACCTCAGAGTTTTATTTTTCTGAGGTAATGTTCTCAAGATGTTGCTAAAATGTCCATACTAATGCTCTAAGTGATTAAAAATTCAACACGATCCCCATCAAGTTACCAAAGTCATACTTCACAGATCCAGAAAAAATAATTCTACACTTTGTTTGGAACCAGAAAAGAGCCCAAATAGCCAAAACAATCTTAAGCAATAAGAAGAAAATTGGAGGTATCACATTATCAGACTTCAAACTATACTACAAGGCTATAGGAACCAAAACAGCATGGTATTGGCACAAAAATAGAAACATAAACCAATGGAACAGAACTGAGAACCCAGATATAAAGCCATCTACCTACAACCAACGGATCTCTGACAAAGCAGACAACAATGTACACTGGGGAAAAGAAGCCCTATTCAATAAATGGTGCTGGGAAAATTGGATAGCCACATGTAGAAGGATGAAACAGGACCACTACTCCTCACCACTCACAAAAATTAATTCAAGACAGATAAAAAACTTCGACTTAAAGGATGAAACCATAACAATTCTAGAGGAAAATATTGAAAAAACTCTTCTAGATATTGGCCTAGGGAAAGAATTTATGAAAAAGACCCCAATGGCAATCATGGCAACAACAAAAATTAATAAATGGGATTTGATTAAAAAGCTTCTGCACAGCTAAAGAAACAATCAACAAAATAGACAACGTACAGAATGGGAGAAAATATTCGCAAGCGACACATCTGATAAAGAGCTAATAACCAGAATTTACAAAGAACTCAAGCAAATCAGCCAAAAATAAACAAACAAAGAAACCACAAAAAATCCCCTAAACAACTCTGTTGAAAAGTGGGCAAAAGTCATGAACAAAGCTTTTCAAAAGAAGATAGAAAAATGGCCAAGAAACATATGAAAAAATGATTAACATCACTCATCATCAGGGAAATTCAAATTAAAACCATAATGAGATATTACCTCATCCCAGTTAGAAGAGCTCTTATTAAAAAGTCCCCAAATAACAGATGTTGGCATGGATACAGAGAGAAAGGAATGCGTATACACTGTTTAAGGTCCTGCCATACTGGTATAACTCTTAGGGGTCTGGCAGCCTGGTGTACATTTTTATATCCATCCTAAGTATACCTGCTATTTCAAAATATGACACGAGGGACATTTTTTTTTCCTATGCCTTTTTGGGTTTTAGAAGCAATGCATATCAGTTTTTTTCCTGTGTCCCATTTTCTCAGTAACCAATAAGTGCCAATTTTGAGTGGGGCTAGAACAAGAAAGAGTTTTGAATCAGATCACACTCTGGTGCAAGCTGCATACTACTTGTGTCTTATGACTTGGCTCACCTAACAAAACTGAACACGGCTGTGGCAGAGAGAAATGATACATGGAACATTTAGCAAGCCAGGATAGAAGAATCACTATACAGATCTCTAGGCTTTTCATCTAAGGCTACCCCTTCTTTTGCAAATTACTATATTTCATTTGAAAACCAATTTGTGGCATGATACCTAACTTTCATGGATACTGAGTGTCTGATCGAAGAACACAAAGACTAGCTGACCTAAACCATTCATCATACACTAGAAATTGTCTGATCTACTGTATTATAAAATTGAATGTATGCAGCAGGATTCTGTTGTAAATTAGAAAATGGTATATACAAGTTTGGGTCCTAGCAAATCCAGAAAGTACAAGTAAACCTCAGACTCTCACACTATAGCTTTGCAGCTTCTGTCTAAATCTATACCTATCACTTCACGAATACTTCCCTACAACTTCTGGTATGCCAGCACCTGTTGAATGTGGTGGCCACTGTAGGTACTACTACCTACTCATGGGTGGCCCTGAAAGGCAATGGAGAAAGGCAATGCTTTAAGTCTTATGTCTGTATTTACCTTGGATGAACAAGAGATGACACAAAGTACAGATCTATACTAATTTATCGAAAGTTTATGATAGGTTGACCGGGGATATAAGAACAGGATTGGAATATTGATGACAATGATTTCATGACAGATATGTTGATGACCATCTTGGAATAGGCACAGAATGTTAAGACATTCACATCCAATGTAAATGTCTATTTACTACAGAGATGAGTCTCAGTAATCACATGGAAAAGGTAGCCTGTTTTGTGGCTATCAGAAACCCTCTTTTTCTACCCACTCCAGTGCTTATTCAATAAATCCATGTACAAAATGTTATGACAACAGGGATGGAGGCTATGCATGGGTTCAAAAACAAGGATTTCCCCTTATTAAAACTAACCTTATGACTAACACTGCTGAGTCCCCAACCTGCCAACAACAGAGGCTTATGCTGAATCTCTTAATAAGATCATTCCTGGAGGAACTAGTAGCCAATAAGGCAGATTGTTTATGTTTGACCCCATGTTTCATGGGTGGAGAATGGGGGGAGAGACAGAAATTAATCTTTATAGGGATAGTCATATTTTATATCTTTGGAATTTCTTTTCCATCCTCTGAGGTTCTGCCAGTAACACCATTTGTGGACTTATAAAATGCCTTATCCATTGTCATAATATCCCATACAACATTCCCTTTGACCAACGGGCTCACATTATCAAAAGAGAAGCAGAGGACTCACATCTACAAAATTTACTATGAAATATTTTTACCAGTTGACCCAGAAGCAGTGGGGATTAAGTAGAATATGGGAATAGGCTGTCAAATACTCAGTTATGATGCCAGCTGAATGACACACCCTGTAAGTTTGTGATGTTGTCTCGTAAGATTCAATACATGCGTTTAACAAGTATCCAATATATTGTGATGTATTGTGACATTCTCTCCTTAACCATATTATGTGAGTCTGGGGACAGTCTGAGATCCTTTGGGGAAAGATTCTATAATAAAGCCACATGGTTAGGCCATTAATGTTCATACAAGACTTTCCTAAAGGGACGTGCAGAATTTCCAAGTTGATTGTACACCGGCAAAAGAAATGCCCCCAGATAGTCCTAGAGTTAATTGATACAGACTCTGGTTTTGTGCTTATCCATAAAAACACTAAATGTTACAAGCCATGAACTGATAAAGTTAAGTGACAATTGAAGGGTTGGGTTAAGTCAGTTTAACAAGTGTTCAGTGAAACCATGGATACATCCTGGGATTATTTACCTAGTCCTAGAAAGTATATTGGGAAATAAACATACTTAGTTGCTGGCAGAATCTCTGGACTTGTTATTAATAATATGAACACAGTGAGGGTGGGAAGGTCTGAACTTATTGTGAAAAAGGTATGAAAGTGTCTATGTGAATGCCCTGCCAAGATGATAAACTAAAATTAATACTACATCCCATAGAGAAATTGCTAAGAGTAAATTGAGAAATATGGTGATTCTTGCCACATCTGCGTTTAACTCATGTGTTTGGCCATTGCAAACCAAAGAAGGTGATAAAAAATAGTAGTAGAAAACAAAAAAATAAAATACTTTTCAGATGTTTATATCAATAATTTCTTTGGTTCTGGATATGGTAACTTTACTGGAGAAAATCAATACAGTTTCTGACACAAAATATATAGATATCGACTTAGAATATACTTTTATTTATTTTTTATTGTCATTACAAAGAGAAATCAGAAATAAGTTGACTTTGTATAGAAAAGCCAAAAATATAGCTTTAGTCTCTTAAGCCAGGACTACTATTCTGGTTTCCATCCTGCTCCATCCTGCCTTATTATCTCAGAGACTGATCCATTTAAGAAATGAGACAGAAGCTACAAGTTTCAAAATAAAATATGAGTCCTAAAAAGATAAACTGTACCAAACTGTGATGTGCAATAAAAGCTAAGCTCAATTTTTAAAAACAATTTATTTTAACAACAAGTCATTCAGATTCATAAGTTTCATAACAACATCCCATCATAATAATAGTGACTCCACATGGATTCATGTATTTCAAATATAGACTACCCAGTGCTCCAGAAATTTGTGTGGTTTACAAATTCTGACCAGTTTTCAAAACCCAAAGACACCTTTGACTCATAGGTTTATTGCAGCCTTGTGAGAGCTCAGAGGACCTTGCTAAGACATACCCAAAACCCTGAGCCATGGAAATTGTGAGATAATAAATGTATGTTAAGTTACTAAGTTTGTGGTATTTTTGATGCAATATAAAACTAATACAGATTTTGGTACCAGAAGTGGGATGCTGTGGTGAAAATTGCCTAAAAATGTGAGAAACTTTAGAACTGGGCAAAATACTGATGATGGAAGAATTTTGAGGAGCATAATAGAAAGCCTAAATTGCTTTAACACATTAACTGCCATGTGAGTTGTATTTAACTCATGCTAGTTTTGAGTCCAGGGCCTCATGAAACATATGTAACTCACATACCTCTTCATGTTGGGAGCCATATGAACTATTTTTCAAGTTTCATATAACTCATAAATCACAAATAAGTAAAAAATACCAAATTTTTCATGAAATTAGGAAGGACCATTTTGTTTTCAAAGTTTTTATTCTATTTTCATAATAAAACACCATGGCCCCCCCAAAAAAATTTTTTTCTAGTGTGGCAGTCAATGTGTTAAACAGATTGTCAGTAGAAATCTGGCTTGGAGGCAGCTGTAGGTGAGGTCTCAGAAGTGAGGAACAGGTTATTGGAAACAGAGGAATGGGGACTTCACATTTTGTACTATCAGAAAGCTAAGAAAAATTGCTGCTTGCAGTAATGTACAAAGCAGAACCTTTTCTTGCTCCAGATACAAAGTAGAAATGTTATGTGATGAATTTAATTATATAGGTAAGATTTCCAAGAAAGTTGTTTAAGGTGATATCTGGTTTCTTCTTGATGCATATAATAAAATGGAAAAGGAGAGAGATAAATTGAGGGAGGACTACTAAATAAAAAGGAACCAGGACTTGATTTTTGAAAATTCTGTCTCTCCTTATGGAAAAAGATGCTAAAATTAAGAGATTCACTGTCAGGAAAGCATGCTCCAGAGTAAAGGTCAAGATGTTAACTGTACATTTTGCTAAAATCTCAGAAAGATAAAAAGGTCAGAGTATTCAGTCACACAAAGGGCTCTTTTATGAGATTAAGGGTATGCCTCACAGATCCTCTCAATAAAACTATAGATCCTCTAGGAAGTTTAATGGCATTGTCCCTCAGCTATTTCAGTAGGACCCAAAAGTAGAGAAGATGTTACCTCAAAATGTCTGTAGGTGTAACTTTTGTCTAATGGAATGAAGTTCAGTGAAATCCGTTGCAGACTTACAAAATTTTTGAGAAATTTATTTCAGTAAAAAACTGCCAGCTTGGACTGAAAGAAACAGAAAGAGAAAATACATGCATGCTACACATCTGATAAAGGGCCGATAACTAAAATCTGTATAGAACTCAAGAAAAGCAGCAAGAAAAAAATCAAACAACTCCATGAAAAAGTGGGAAAAGGATATAAACTGAAGTTTTTCAAAAGAAGATAGAGAAATGGCCAACAATCATATGAAGAAATGCTCAACATCTCTAATCATCAGGGAAATGAAAATTAAAACCACAAGGAGATATCACTTACCTCCAGCGAGAATGGCTTTTATCCAAAAGTCCCCAAACAATAAGTGTTGGCATGGATGAGGAGAGATAGGAACACTCATACATTGCTGGTGGAACTGCAAACTAATACAAGCTCTCTGGAAAGTAATATGGAGATACCTCAAAGAGCTACAAGTAGAACTACCATTTGATCCAGCAATCCCATTACTGGGCATCTACTCAAAGGAACAAAAGATATTCTATAAAGAAGACATCTGCACTAGAATGTTTATAGCAGCACAATTCACAATTGTAAAGATGTGGAAACAATCCAAGTAAGTGCCCATCAATACATAAGTGGATTAATAAAATGAGGTGTATGTATACCATGGAGTTCTACTCAGCCACAAAAAAAAAAAAAAAAAATGGCGATCTAGCACCTCTTGTATTATCCTGGATAGAGCTAGAGCCCATTCTCCTACTAAGTGAAGTACCCCAGGAATGGAAAAACAAGCACCACATGTACTCATCATCAAATTGGTATTAATTGATCAACACTTATGTGCACATATAGTAGTAACATTCCCCTTTGGGAAGATGGGAGAGGGGATGAGGGGATGGGCATATTCACACCTAATGGGTGCGGTGCGCACCATATGGGGGATGGACACCCTCAAAGCTCTGACTTGGGTGGGGCAAAGGAAATATATATAACCTAAACATTTGTACCCCTATAATATGCTGAAATAAAAAATAAAAATACATAAAAAATAAAAAGGGACTTCTGGAGCTCTAAAATTCTATTGGCAGTAATCATACTGATATAATTTCTCTGTAAATACATTCTCCCTTTCATAAAATAAAGAAAGTTTGACTCAAAGACACAACTGAGATCCCAAACAATAGAAGTGAAAGCCAGGGAGGATTATTTCTGGGCTTTAAAACCCAGAGGAACTATGGCTGGAATTTGTCCAGCTGTACCTCAGGACTGCTATAGACCAGTGACTTCTTTTTACTCTTTTCTCTCCATGTTTGAACCAGAATAACTACAGCTATTATCTTATACATGTCCCACTATTATTTTGCTGTGTTTAGAAAAGATAATTTTTCTCTTTAGTTTCACAGGCCCACAGATCGTAAAAAATTATAGCTAAAGAGCTATTTTTAATGGGTTAGATATACCCAGGAGCTTCATCTATACCTGAACTTGATCTAGATGATAATATAATGGATTTTGATTAAGTGACCAAATTTGGTAAAGGGATGAGACTATTAGGAACCTTGGGAGGTGGTGAATGTATTTTGCATGTGCGAGGACCATGTATCTCTGGAGGCTAGATGGCAGACAGCCTCCAAGGTAACCTGCAATGGCTCCTACTTCTCTCTTGGCGTTCATACCTTTGTGGTTCTCATTCTGAGGTATAGGAAGCCATGTGAAAGGAACATGAAAGTAAAGAACAGACAGCAGCTGACATCCAGCAAAAAAATGAGAATCTTAGATTACAGTCACATGTGACTGAATTTTGTAAACCACCTGAAAGAGGCTAGAAGCAGATTCTCCCCAAGAACCTCTAAATAAGAGCTCAGGCTGGCCAAAATCTTTATTTTGGACTTGTGGGATCCAGAGCAGAAACTAGTTGTCCTACCAGAATTGTGAGATAATAATTTGTGTTTTGTAAGTAAAGTTTATTATAATTTGTAGAAACTTGTATGGAACTAGAGACCATTATCCTAAGTGAAGTATCTCAGGAATGGGAAACAAACACCACATATACTCTCTTATTGGGAACTAAATGATGGGCACACACAGGCAGAAATAGATGTAAAGGCCATTGGAAACCAAGAAGGTTAGAGGGTGGAAACGAGTAAGAGGTAAAAACTATATAGCAGGTACAACGAACACTTCTGGTGATGGGCACACTATAAGCCCTGACTTAAGGATTCTATAAGGTATCCATATAACAAAAACATTTGTACCCCCCTAATATTTTGAAATTATAAAAAAGAAATCTTAAATTGTTCATAATCTCATGATCCAGAGATAACCACTTTATTTTTTATTTTTCTTTTAATATATTTTCTGAAAATAGAATTCAAAGGAGGGAATTATTTACATAATTCAATTTACAATGTAAATACAATTTTCTATCCAGATTTTTTTCATTTATAATAATTTTGTGAGTATTTTCCCATGTCATTTAAAATTATTCAAACACATTGTTTTAATGCATATTTCCCTGCATAGTTCTTATTACAATTAACAATTCTGCTGTGGTGGGACATTTGAGTTACTTCCAAATAATTCTGCAATAAACATCTTTGTGCATAAAAAATGATGTAACAGTACTTATTTATGAATGAATGTGCTAGAAATTGCATATTCATATTATTTTTATATCTTTCCTTTTCCAGAATATTTAGTGATATTACCCAGTACCTAAGCACAGGTGGCATAATGATTTCTTAATAAATATTCATTGAATAAATATCTTAACTATCATTATCATTAGAAGCACTCTTTTGTGTACAATTAAATCTTACACTGCATTGTATTTCTTTGAAGTACTTCTTTAAGGTATTTGTATTTGCCACTAACCTTTACTACCAGCTTGTTTAATTTGTTACTATGAACATCTCATTTTATATGAGGAATGATAGGGCCAGAAAGGCAAAGCAACATTATTGAGAACACACTAGAACTAATGAGCTGAAAAGTTGAGGTATAAACACAAACTATTTGACAGCCATACTGGAGATCTTTCTGGTATATCATGTGAAACATCTTTATTCAGAATTTGTTGAATTTTACTTTTCATAATAAACTATATCATACAAAAATAATTGAAATCTAGTCAATCCTTAGATTATGATCCTGGTATTGCCACATACCTCTTATAAATTGTATAATCAACCCAACAAAAAATACTAATCCTGGCAATCTCTCCTCCCATTCTCCAAATATTTCAATCCTGGATCCATTAAAAATAGTGATTTTTTAATAGCAGTCTATGAACTGGCAAACCATCTAGAGTGCTAATGTTGGATTTTTTTCTTGGCTGTTTTTTATTTCACTTCCTCATTTCTTTTTTTATGAGATTGGTGTATGTTATTTGATTTCTCATTAAATTTTATATTTGTGGATTTATTTTATGATTTCTCAGATGTGCCAAGATTCCCTTCGTGCAAGTGATAGTAACAAGATGGATAACTTTGAGGGGACCATTTATTTGATAAAAAATTTTGTCTATATGCTTTCCTACCAAGAGCATTCTGTTATATTTATTATTTTAAGAATAACCTACAGATTTCTATGTTCTAAATTATGTTTGGTTTTTTTAAAACCATTCTTTATGTCATGTATGTAGCAGCAAATAAAATTCAGATTTATAACTGCTTTTTATTTCATATTGTACCATTTATGACTAGGGCTTATAAAAGTGAACCATAGCCATAGACCTAGGGTGGAAACTAATTGGATCTCTTGGAACATTGTTACTTTTTTAATCAAGCAAGAATAATAATATTAACTCTCTATTCTTCATAGAACTATCAGAAAAGTCAAATGAGCAAATATTCATAAAAATGTATAGGAATGGGAAAACACTGCTATTGTTGTAACTGTTGTTTTCTCTTGTGTTGGAATATGATATACATAGTGGTGATCATTATTTGCACTTGCAGTTGTTTTACAATATTCAGCTGATTCTCTCTGGCTTTCCTTTTATAAAGTGCCAATGAGAGGTGTTTGGTTTCATTTTATAACAATAAGCATAGTAGTTCACAGGGCTACTGTAGTTTGTGATTCAGTATTTTAGAAACACAAGGGTTATTTAAAAGGTATATACCAGTAATTTGAAGGTTCACTGTGTAGTATAGGGACCTCTGGTAGAGCCATTGAGTTATAAAAGAGAGTTTATTTATATACCTGGAAGGATCTAGAGGTGAATAAGTAAAATGTTGTAGACTTGCACTTTTAACATTTTAAAAATTTATGTAATTGCTATATGAGTAATAAAGTTTAAAAATAATAGAAAACTATTTCTTAAATAATACAATTATATTAAAACAACTAGGAAGTAGTTCTTATACCATATTTTCTCAAAATAAATTAAAAATTTAAAATACAAAAATGGATGATAAAATTATTTTGATTTAAATCATAGTTTTGGCTGGGCATGGTGGTTCATGCCTGTAATCCTAGTACTCTGGGAGGCCAAGGCAGGAGGAATGCTTGAGGTCAGGAGTTTGAGACTAGCCTGAGCTAGAGTGAGATCTTGTCTCTACTAAAAAAATGGGAAAATTAGCCATGCATGGTAGTGTGTGTGCCTGTAGTCCCAGATACTCGGGAGGCTGAGGCAAGAGGATTACTTGAGCCCAGGAGTCTAAGGCTGCAGTGAGCTATGATCACACCACTGAACTCTAGCCAGGGTGAAAGAATGATACTCTGTCTAAAATAAAAAATAAAGGATTGTGGTCTTTCTCCTTGTAAGAGAAATTTTTAATTTGAGAGCCATAAAATTCTTCAAAATGGTGTAGCATGTATGTATGTGTATATCTGACCATCTTTTTTTCTGCTAGGGCTCTAAATATGGTAGGACATGAAGGATCCATCCAATGTCCTCCACTGCTCTTCATATGTGCTGTCTACTTAGGTGATGATAAACCATACAGTGACTGTAAATCCCATCTTTATAACAGTGACTTCTAATTATGTATTTCTATTTCTGTCCTTTTACTGAGCTACAATCTCACATGTCCTATATCTGTTCAACATTTCCATTTAGATATCTGATATATATTTCAAATTCAACTTAGGCAAGCAGACCTCTTTTTTTAATGCCACTTACTTATTTCTCTCTGTTTGTTCCCATATCATTAAGTGGTATTACCATCTGTCCCATTGTTCAAAAGAAAGAAAAAAAGAAAGAAGGAAATAAAGAGAAAAATAAAGAGAGAGAAGAAAAGAAAACCCTAAAATTTTTCTAAATAATTGCCAAGTTATTCTTATTTTACTTCACAAATTAACCTTGTGAATGGGTGCAGTGGCACACGTCTATAATCCCAGCTACCTGGTAGGCTGAAGTGGGAAGATTACTTGAGTCGGGGAGTTTGACATCTCCATCTGGAAAAAAAAATTACCTTTTATGATTTAATTCTCTCCAGCTCCACCAATAACACCTTATTGTAAGTCATGATCATCATTTACATAGGATATTATAAGAGACACTTAACTAGATATAATACTTCTCCCTTGTTTATCAAGATCTTATGGCATTTAAATATTTTCTCAAAAAGTCCTATGCTTTGTGTATTTGGAAAATCACCATATTTCCATGTGGTTTCTGCAATTCTATGTGAAAATTTCTTGCTTCATGTAACAGTGGAAGGGAAGCTTAGCATAACTACCTTCATTTGCTTCTGACCCCCTGTGGTAACATCCTTTAGGTTAAAAGCTTCTGCTGAGCTCTACACATAGGCTAGATAAAAGGTGACAACCATCCCTTTTCCAAAACCTACTCTCAGGGAGATAGGAAAAGTATACACACAGGAAACAATGCTATATTAAAGATTTCTGGGAATATCCTGACCTTTGTCCTCCAAAGTTAACTGAAGAGTAAAGAAGTTTTACAACCTCCTCAGACCCTGACTGACATCCAGATGTCTGCAGTCCTTGGTTACTTCTTGCAACCCAACCCCTGCCCTGTTAAGACAAAAATGAGCCCAAAGTACATACTAATTTAAGGTAGTTCTTTGGGACATTATCCTGCCATCTTCTCAATTTGCTGGCTCTCTGAATAAAAGTCTTTTTCCTTGCTCCAACACCTTGCCTCTCAACTTATTGACTGTCTTGCAGTGAGAGGCACAAGATTGAACTCGGTAACACTTATAATTTCTTCTACCTCATTTTGTATACCTATTAAACTCTAAAACTCATTTAGAATTCAAGATGTTTTCCTCCCACAGTTTTCTTCTTTGATGTATGCCACTGTGATATGAGACACAGTCCCTCTTCAATTCTTTCTCCCAATTGCACTTACATGAAGCATATATGTCAATTTTCACCAAATTTAAGGTAATAGTTAGAAAATTATAATGGAGTACAAGACTGAATATTAGACAATGCTGTTATTAAGAATATTTTACACATTCTCAACATTCAAAATCTTCTTAATGGAGACATTTTTCTCTGTGCCCACTCACTGCCACATTGCACACCTTTTCTTCTCCCACTTATTTTTCTGTATACCTATATTCATAATGCAGTCCAGCTTGCACAAATTTTGTTTTACTCCTCTTTCCAAACTCTGTCCCAGTGGAGAAAGGCAGGAGAAAGATGACCCCTTACATCTTTCACATTCAAAATGGCCTATCAAGGTATTTTGCTAAATAAAAGCCATCTACTTCAGAGAGAAATTGTTCCCCCTTAGACAGCAAAGCCAACAATTTTTTGAACACTGACATATGGATATCTATTTATAGAATTACCTCTCAATGGTTACCTTTTGATTATGGAATAAACTTCAGATTTCATAAAATAGACAATTGGATCCTAATATTCTATTCTAAATTAGCTTCTTTTAATTTCTCTTGTACATTTCATCGTATAGCCAAATCAGCAAACATCTCCTTTCTTACCCAGACCACAATCTTTCATGCCTCTATGCCTTTCTTCATAGCAATTTTGATAAATATTCTTCTGCAATTCACCTGTCTGAAGAATTCATGTTTTAAGACATAACATGTTACCCACTTTAGCCACCAAGTAGAAAAAAGCATTCTCTTCTATGTTCCACATTTCCTTGTTTACACCACCAAACTAAGTAGATTTTAATCACTGACTTAAGAATCTTTTCTTTCTTATTAGACTGTGTATCCTTTGAGGATATTTTTTGTTTGTACTCTAGCATCACGGTGTTCCAAATGCTCAGTAAGCCTTTATTTTGGCTCAACAATTGTTTATTAATGCACAATTATTTTAATTGTCTATCCATGGACACATGGATGACCTTTTCTAATGACCTTTGGATCTCTACCCTTGACACAAACATCTTCATAATGTCAAGTTGTATTCTGGGATGGATCTAATTTTAGGTTTTATTCTCACTGTTTACTAAGCCTGGGCAAGTAGCCCAGTCTCTCTAATCCTAATTTATTCTGTAAAATAGGCATTATAATAGTACAAGCATTATAACTTTTTTAACAAAAACAATTAGATAATGCTAAAATACATATTTAGCATCATATACCAAATAGTAAATACTAAATTAATGCTTATCTTTCTTTTACCCAGTTGTAGGCATGATCAAGATGGTCCTTAGAAATAAAGAGAAAACTGCATTAATGAAGGACTCTTGAAAATATAGCACAATTCCAGGTGTCATATCAAGCACCCCAAAGCCAATCCCTTTCCTCCAACTCTTTCCTCCCCCAAAATTAATCAAAAGACTCAAAAAACAGTGGTAAACTGATATTGCCTCCTTGAACATCATATGTATATTTTTTTGGATTAGGTAATCAGAATTTTTACCCCTGCCTTCATGTTTTGACTTCTGATCATGTTCTTGTAAGCAAAATTTAAAATCGGTGTTCTGTTTCAGGGCTGGAGTGGCACATGTGTGAATTATGGAGCCACCACATTTTGTTTCTTGGTTATTGATAAAAGTAATATGGTAAATCTAAAAATTTCAGAATGCTTGCAGGAAAATATTAATATATGTGGGTTGTTATAGGCTGATATTTTTAGGAGTTCCTAAAACATTTTGACAATAGTTATTGGTTAAATTTTGCAGGTTGTCTATTTTGCACATTTTTGTTACCTCCTTGTGGGCCATAAATAGATATTTATTTTTTAAAACCTCTTGTTTTTTATAACTTGAAATATTTATTTCTATAATGAGAAACAATGAATTTGAAATTCAATATTCTCATTTCTGTTAAAGGTTATTTTTGTTCTAGATTTTGTGATATGATACAAGTTTTCAGCTGTCACAAAATATATTCCATCTTTTTCATCTTCTGAATGAAAATTGTTAAATTTGTTCAAGCTGCTCAGTAATTAAAAATAATTTGTTTACTAATTTGGACACAGTTGATTCAGCCCAGAGCCTTCTTGAAATCAAATAATGTAAACCACCAAACAGGTTTTTAGCCAAAGGAATAGAAAGGAAAATCAGATTAAACTGCTAAAATATTCAGGAATTCTACTTGAGCTTCTGGAAGTAAGAGAGTTGCTTAATAAGACAGTGCCAGATTCTTTTAAAGATTCAAACAGGAACTTGAGGTATAAATATTTATATGAAAATATTAGAATTTTTCATTACAATATGAAAGAACATCTTCCAAACAAAGATTTGGCCCTTGACCGGCTCCTGAAAGGCAATTGCTAGACCTTAAAATAATCTGCCTGATAAATGAGTGTTTACCTGGGGGACCTGGGCCACATGGGATAGTTTATTCTAACAATGTGAATTGTGGTGGGGGCCTTGGGTCAGGCAATATAGTTTGACTTCTGGAGTGGCTGGAGACTGAGTAACTAAGGTCAGCCATGGAGGCTGTCAGCAATGCTTAGGTGACCAACCCTCAGTAAAATCGTGGACACCAGGGCTTGTGGAAGCTTCTCTGATAGAGAATACCTCACACATATTGTCACACATTGTTCCTGGTGGAAGGAAGTACTGTCCGCATGCCTCCACTAAGAGAGAACAACTGAAAACTTACACCTGGTATCTCCTGGGCTCTGCCCTATGTGAATCTTCCTTTTGGTGATCTTAGTCTGTGTCCTTTTGCCGTATCAAACTGTAACTATGAGTATAATGGTCTCTCTGAATTCTGTGATTCCTTGTGGAAAATTATTAAAACTTAAGGTGATCTTGGGCATGTATGGAACTATAGTTGTGAACACGTAATCTCCAATAGCCAGCAGTCAGTCACTCTTCCTTTTACAAAAACTCTGCTTTAATTTTCTGCATGGGACTTGTTATTTTTTTCTAAATAAAAACCTTCTCTGAGGGTTTACTGTTGTTTCCTCAGCACCTTAGCATGTTACCTGACAGAAAAATGGCATTCAACAAATATTTATTCATTGAGTGAATGGATAACAAGCCTATTTATCTTCATCCTATATTTTTTTCTGTGTTAGGAAAGTAAAGACTTTTCAGATGATGTGTATAACTCTTTATCATCCTTATAATGGCCCCATGTCAGCTACCACCCCATTTTTCTCCTTCCTTTTAGACCACAATTCCTTAGAATTATCTGTATTTGTGGTCTCAAATTCTCTCTTTGCATGTTCTCCTAAACCCAATCTGATCAATTTGTCTCTACCAATATCCTGGTTGCCAGTGATCTTCACATTGCTAAATCTATCAGTAAATTCCCGATGGCCTATAACTTGACCTATTAGTGGTGTTTGGCAGAGTTAATCATTCCCTCATTCTTGTAAAGCTTTCTTCTTACTTGACTTATAGGAAACTGCAGACCCTGGTTTTCCACCTACTTTTAACTGATACTTCTCATGATCTTTTGCTGGTTCTCTCCCTATCCTCTATTTCCTAAATATTAAAAATGCATCCAATTAGTTCTTGGAATTCATGTTTTTAAAAAATGTATACTTATATCCACAATGGTCTCTCATATTCTCAAAAACCTCAAGTAGTATATCTATGCTGATTAATTAAAATTGTTTGTCTTCATCTCAGACCTCTACCCTAAACTTTGGGCTCATATATATTTAACCACTTGCTTAACATCTCCACTTGAAAGTCTACTAGACAAGCCAAACTTAAAATTTAATTTTAAGCATCCAATACTTAATGTCTAAAAGTGAGCTCTTGGTATTTTTTACCACATTTACTTCTCCCAAAGTCTTCTCCATCTCAATAAATGAAAACTACAAACTTGCAGTTTCTCAGGTCAAAAACCATGGAGCCTTTCTTAATTCTTCTTGTCACTCTCACCCCTCATCAATCCACCAGAAAATCCTTGGGCTCCAACTTCAAACACTTAGAATCTTACCACTTCTCCCTATCCCTAGTGCCACTTTTGTAGGCCTTGTCTCAACCAGTATCATCTCTTACCTTGTCACTATAATTATTAGTCCCTTATTGTTCTTCTTGCTTCCTCCACTCTATTGTTCTTCCTACATTCAATTGTTAGAAGAGGAACCAGTATGATACTGTTGCAATGTAAGTTAAATGGGACAATCCTCTCTTCAGAAAGCTCCAATGGTTTCATGCCTCACTGGCATTAAAGACAAAGAATTTCCAATGGTTTATAAGGTTCCATATAATCTGTCCCCACCATAATCCTCTTTGATGTTACCATCTACATTTTGTTTCCCTTTTCATATTCTAGTCACAGAGCCTTCATTGGCTTTCCTTAAACACTGCAGGGACACTTTTTCCTCAGGATATCTGCATTTACCATTTCTTCTGGTTGTAATGCTGTTCTTCAAGTATCTGCGTGGCTTATTCCTTCACTTCTATTAGGCCTTTACTCAGGTGTCATCTGAGGTGTCAAATGAAGATTTTCCTTGCCACTCCAACCAAACAACTGCCACCACCATCAACTCCATCAACACTTCAATACTCTCAATCCCTGTACTATAATTTATTCTGCACCTTGACATAAATCACCAACTAAAACATGATAAATAAATATTTACTCATCATTTCTATTGTATATCTCTTTCCTTTCTACTAGAATATAAACTCCATGATAGCAGGTTCTGTATCTTCAGTTCCTAGAATAAAGCCTACCACATAGAGGTAATTCAATAAATTATTGCTGAATAATTGCTGAGTAATGTTCTTTTAAAGACTTTTTACCAGTGAGTGAGCTGAATAGATGTACAGTAGAAGCCACTACAAAAATGTGGAATAAGCATGGCTTTACAGTCCCCAAAATGCCACTTGCCAGCAAACTTGTTTTTAATAATTATCAGTTTCTCAAATTGAAAGAGTGATATACTAATATAATTTCTAAAATGTACATGATAATTAAATGAGATAACTTATATAATAATGCTTGACATTATAGTAGATGTTCAATAATGCTAGTTTTCATTGTCCTTGGGTTATGTGTTTGTGTGTATGTTGAGCATCATTTGCAAAATAGTGTCAATTAGCGTAACCATAGTAAGTACCTCAAGATATCATTAGTTTGAAGTGAATAAACAAGTCTTTAAAAATCATAGAAACTTGAAGCTTAAGGCAACCTTAGAGATCATCTATCCTAAATACTTCATTTTAGAGATAAAGTAAAACCTGGAGAAGTGATTTTTGATGAAGTTGGACATACATCCAAGTGTCCACCTACACTACAATAAGAAGACAGAAACACTCATTTGTCACAGCCTAAAAGGCTGAACCTTGTCCCCAAATGTAAAACAAGGTTTCAGATGTAAGACTGAAGCATTCAGCATACGACGGCTACCAAGTGGCTAAAGAGGACCTTTCAAAACATGAGAGTAGGAAATAGACTACTTCCATTTTTCCCCCTTCTTTTATTTGGACAGACTGATGTTATGGAAAATTCACCTGGCATCCAGTCTTTGGTACCAAAGAGAAGACCCTAGTTGTGCAGTAACTAAACTGCAACGTACTCCAAGGTTTGCAGCTGTGAGATAATCATAAATCTGGAACATGTTGAGCTAGGAAGCTGAGAGCAAAGTGCTTCCAATTCATGAGAACTACATTTGTCTTATAATGAACATAATTGTCTTAGTGTCATTTCACTTAAAAAATGATACCTTTGCTGAATAGAGGTGGGGAAGGCAAAGCCAGCCCCAAAGACATGCGATCATTATTGGCCGGTAATTGTTGAGGCAGGTTAACTGGTCAGGCTGTTCCTTTGGATTTGGCTATTTTAGAAATGGAAAGAAATTAAAGGATAACTATAGCCCTATTGCCAACCATCTTGGAAAAGAGACAGTCAGTCTTCTCTTTTGTACTTAGCGGAAACATTAGTGGTGTCACCTCAGGGGTGGAGAAGCTTTATTGTCTGGGTGTAATCAGTATGGCCTGGAGGGCTTTGTGAAATGCACATTCTTTTCTAAGAGAATGAAAGTATTTCAAAAAGCTCACTTGTCTCTTTTCAATGAAAAACTATTCCTTTTCTATGCCAGTAATATCTACCAAATATGCATAACTAGACTACTAAGTTCTTACTCTTCATTCACTTAAAATGCAACTAAGAAAAATGAAAAATATCCCTACTAAAGTATATATTCTGGACCCTCTCCAACCCTATCCTCAAACTCAAAATAATACTATGAATGAAAAATTATATAACAATTGTACACAGCTAGAGTAAATTATTAATTTTCCAATGTGGATTCTTGAAAATTGCTGCCAATAGCTGTTATGCAAAGAGGATTATATGGCTCTACAATTTGCTGTCAAGTGGGCTTGCCCTGTGCTTTCAATTAACTAAGAGAAACCACACATATCTATATAAAGAATATAAGGATGCAAGGATATCTACATTTTTGTGCATTGCCTGCTTAGCTGCAATTTGATTTGTCTCTGTTTTATTCCATGGGATAATTTTGTTATCCCTTCTGGTAAAGAGAGGAAAAGAAAGGAGACAATAATATGTAGTAATGGTTATGTTAGCTCAGCTATAGTAATGTATTATTCAAGTATTGATACAATATCCTTGTTTTTAATAGTATCAAAGACCAGTGAGAAGAGCCATCATCAGGTATTTAGCTCCATTAGTATTTGTCAGAAATTTATAGTCAATGTAAACAAGGAGAATGGATAAAAATCATATCAGGCTAGACAATTGTTATAAAAAGTATATTACCATTGTATCTGAACTGCCCCTATTTCACTCTCTATTATCATTTGCTAATTCCCATGATTAGTTGAAGTGATGCACTGAATCCTCAGGGACTTAACTGCTCCAAGTTTAAATTAGCATTTTCTGAAATATACCAGTTAGTATTTTTATAAGACTTTATGCTGGATGTTATAACTTTCACCTTATGGAGAATTGCCACTGGGTGACAGAAGGCAGGTTAGCAACAAGAGAGGGTGGCTAAATTGAACAAAAAAAGTAATGACTTGGGATTTATTTCACAGTCATTTACTGATTGCCTTCTGTGTACTTCTGTGTACAATGAAAACATTATCTCCTTTTTCTCCTCAAGGAAATTTCAATCCAATAATCTGTCAAGCTATCCAAGGAAAGTTCAGGTTATAAATTCCTAATTCTGACTCATTAGTCATGTGACCTATCATAAGTAATTATTTAATATTATTAATCTTTACTTTCATAACCTGCAAATGGAGATAATTACACCTTGCAGAGAAGTTAAAATAATTTTAAAAAACAATGTATGTAAAATGCTTAGGATTTTGTCTGACATGGTAGATACACATGTGTGTTAATTTGCTTCACCTAGGACAGGGTGCAAATTATATAATAACTCTCAAATCTCTCACCTGTGGGAACTAGAAATAGGGCAAGGTAGATTATGAGGCAAAGAAACAAGTATTGCATTCAACCTCATAAATCCTTTTAGGTGGAGAAAGGACTTGGAAAATCTTTCTCTCTCAGGGACTTGAAAGGGCTCAACACTAATGATAAATAATCAAGGTAACAACATTCACAAATGTTTTAATTAATTGTATAACCATGAGGCTTGGATATAGAAATTTGCTTTGATTTGAGTCAGGAACTGAGGGAGAAATATATCCCCATTCTTTAGGCCCCTTTTGCATGACAGGATTTCTCATGCAGCTGGTATCAGCTCATTCTTCAGAAAAATGTGCCCTCCTAAATTGATTTGGACCAGCAAATGATTTGTTAAATTATTTGAAATAGTTCAAGCAAGCACTTCCGCAAAGGGGAGTAGAATTTATACTTGTAAGAGGGCTGTTACAGTAATTAAACAAGAGGATTCATTCCACCAGATAAGTACTGTTGGTTTTCTGTTCTGTAAGAATGAAGGAAAGTAGAAGGAGGGGCTCTCCCTCCATCTGTGATCATTTCTCAATAATAGCTCAACATACAAGGTCATCTCCACCTCTTTCTCCTGCCAGTTGAACTCATGCATTTAAGGAGAATGATACCAACTAATGATTACTTTCTCTCATGGTTCAAGTGTTTTGTTTTTTTGTTTTTTTTTTAATTAAAGTGTTAGTTGCTAGCCCATACAATTCTGTAGGAGTTTTTATTTAATGATATTCTCTATTTCAGAGAATATCAGAAACCGTGCTGATTTGCCTCTCATTTTTCCCCAAGCATTTCAACTAGAAGATGAATGCTAATTACAGTTATCTGGGGGAGAACTGGAGGGGAACTGTAAGGTTGAAAAACATGGGTATGTTCTGAGAAGGACTGACTCCCACAACCTGCTACTTTCTAGTTAGAAGCCTCTGAATGGAGAGCATTTCAAAATGCTTTTTATAAACCTTGATGACCCAAGAGCAATACTTTCTTGTGTTTTTGAGGATTCAATTCCTGGGCTTGACTAGTTCTATTTTGAGTTTATAATTATAAATATGTTGTAAGCAAAAATTTATAAGTACTATTACATATTTTAATGGGTAGATATCTAAATGGAATACAAAGGGAAAGGCCCAGAAGTAACACAAAGAAGAGATTCTCTCAAACCAGAAAAATGAGCTTGGCACATTTGAGCTAGAAACACACCTTTTACTTTTGACATATAAGCTAATTACAATACCACAATGGGAACTCTCATACATTGCTGATGGGGTTGCAAACTGAGACAGCCTCTCTGGAAAACAGTTTTTTAGTTTCCCATGATGCTACACTTACCACACCACGTAATAATCTCAACCCTAGGTATTTACCATAGAGAAACAAAAACTTATTTTCACTCAAAAACTTGCACGTGTAAATTTATAGCACCTCTATTCATAATCATTAAAAACCAAAAACAACCAGATTCCTACAAGTGAATGAATAAACAAAGTGTGGTAATCTGTACAATGGAATACTATACAGCAATAAAGGGAGTGACTGGAATGAATAATAATGTATTGTATACTTGAAAATTGCTAAAACAGTAGATTTTAAATGTTCTCACCATAAAAATAAGTATGTGAGGTAATTGCTATGTTAGTAACATAGCAATTATAGCAATATATGTTAATTAACATAGCAATTATATGTTAATTAACTTTACTTAGATGTTCCATACTTATACATATATCATCATCATGGTGCACACCATAAATATATACACTTTATATTTGTTAATGAAAACATAAATTAATTTTAAAAAGGAATGAAATATTGATACACACAAACATCTCAAAAGTACCATGCTGAATGAAAGAAATCAGTTTCAAAATGGTATATACTGTATAACTCCATTTATATGAAACTTTTAAAACGATAAGACTATAGTGACTGAGAATGGATCAGTGAATATGAGGGGTTGATACTGGGGGAGTATGTGACTACAAAGGAAAACGCAGGGGAGATTTTCGAGGAGATAGAGCTGTTCTATGTCCTGGTAGTTATAGAAATCTATACATTTTTTAAAATTTATAGAACTGTACACAGTAAAGCCAATTTTATTGTATATTAATTTTGAAAGAATAAAAATTAAACATTACACAATAAAAAATAATCCATTCGTTTGCCACCTGAATGTCACTGAATCTTCCAATTATCTGATGTCCATGTGATCTTTCATACAAACAAATTACCTTAAGATCCCAGGCCACCTCTTGTGGAAAATCCAGCCACTTCTCCAAAACCTTGATTGGGCCTAGGAAACATATCATGATCCAGTTTTCTGCTTCCACTAAATTCTCAATTTCACATTCTATGGTTATTCTCTTCTCTCTGCTCTTTATATCCTAAACATAGAAACTTTTTGCTTTCCTTCAGACCCCAGACTTATTAGGCTCATGAAATGGTTTTACTAAATATTAAAGAATACTGTGTGATCTCACTTATATATAGAATCTATATAGTACAACTCATTGGAGCAGAGAGTAGAATGGTGGTTGCCAGAGGCTGGGTAGAAGGGGGAAATGGAGAGATCTTGGTCAACAGGAACAAAGTTTTGCTCATGCAAGATGAATAAGTTCTGGACATCTAATATATAGCATGATGTATATAGTTAACAATACTGTATCGTATACTTGAAATTTTCTAGGAGGTTAGATCTTAAATGTCCTCACCATGCACACAAAAAGGGTAACTATGTGAGATGTTGGATATATTAATTAGCTTGATTGTGGTGGTCATTTCACAAAGTATATGTGTATCAAAACATCAAGTTGTATACTTTAAATTTTTACAGTTTTTTTCAATGTTGCTTTGATAAAGCTAAAGAAAAAATAAGGTAGATTTTAGCACAACACAGAGCAGGTCATAACAATTGAATTATCAAACAACTCAGCCTCTTAGCCCCTTGGCCATACCTGCCACAGATCTTCGTCCATCCTTTTCACAGGTAATTTTTTTCATAGCTACGTTTCTGATGGCCCTGCCTGATGCCATGTTAATTTGATCCTCCCCCATCTCTGTATCCTTTTATTACTCTTATTCTCCAAATATCTGATATTTGTCATTTATAGCATTTTTTTAATTTGTCATGAAATTAGTCCCCTTCACATCTTACAGGCATTGGGACAGGATAATTAACAATCACCTTTCCCAACTAAACAGCAATCCAGCTAGGTGTTTTCTTAAATGAATGATGATTTACCCCTGGTAATATTATTCTTCCCCTAAAATACAGCTCAATAATAATTATATTTTTAATAATTATTTTCATTTTGGATATAAAAATCATGTGCAGAAAAGTTTGTATAGTTCTTATTACACATTACACATTATAGATTAAATTGTTATTCAAGTCACAAGTTGAAAGATATAGGTGATTGGATGGGTGGAGATTCTGGTAGTCAGGATAAGAAAAGTTCATAAGCACTTTAGGGCTATACGTGGAACATATTACAAGGGTTGCCTTATCTCACATTTATTGCCTTTTTTGGTGTCCTTAGTGGTAGCTTTCGTGCATAGAAAATAAAATTTGTAACTACCTTAAAATTTAGAAAAAACACTGATCTGTAAGCAATTGTATTTGTTCCCTAGACACCTCTTTGCAGCTTATATAGTTTTTAAAGCTGAAAATTATGATAAACTTGAGAAAGGAGAGCTAAACATTCTATGAACTTTCTAATTTAAAAAAAGCTGCTGAAGTTTGGTGATAGGACCAATCATGTAAACATTTGTTTTCTATTTGTGTCTTGATTCAGTATATTTGGTTTTTATGTAGTAAGAGTCTCCAATGTATTAATATTTGTTTATAACTAAGTTGGTGTTCCTCTATAATATATCAGGAAGACAGGGTCATGGTCCACCTTAATATACTGGTTCTTAAACCCATAGCATGCATCAAAATTTCCTGGGGGACTTGTTAAAATACAGAATGCTGAGCCCCATTCCCAGAGTCTCTGATTTAGTAAGTCTGAGATGAAGCCCCCAAATTAATATTTCTAACAAGTTCCTAAGTGTTTATTGATGCTACTGGTGCAAAGGCCACATATTGAGAACCACTACCTTAATACATAACAGACAAAATCGTTTATTAGATGTTGATGAAATTCTTAAAGTATTCCCAGGAGCCAATAAGAAGAAAATTATTTAATAAGTCAAGAGACATTCAGTATGATTTCCATATTCCTAATTCTCAATATCTCTATATTTTTATTCTCAATATCTCAAGGGAATTTGATGGTCTCTTATAAGAAGCAGTCAGAGTTCTAAAGAAAACAAAGGGCACATTTGATATTAGATGATTTAAGGAGAGGTTGTTTATTAAAAAACTATTTGCAAAGGTATAGGATTAGTACTATACCCCGAAGCTCAGTGGTAGCCAAGCTATTAACACCCTAAGGCCCAAAACAATAAAGTGAGGGAGGGGATACTGGAACCCCAAGACATACAGTTGCCTACAAGATCAGTAATCTTCAATCAAGGAGCACAACCAACTCAAGGTGGCTTTACAGGTAGGTAGCCAATCTCTTTTGATTCTCAGTGGCCAAATTCAAAAAGAAGCCATTGGTTATTGGAATCCATGGTTATAGTTCATATGCTTTACCTCTCAGAACACAGCTTGATAGGAGAAAAAAGTACCAATCACTGGAGATTGTGTCAATTTATTGTAACAAACATATAATATCCAGCATAACAGCTTAAATAAAAGTACTACTTGGAAACTTTTATAGCAATCCCCAGTGTCATCTGCCATTATTCATTCAGTTTTGGTAGGGGGCATACTGGTGGATTAAATGGTAACATGATGAGGACGCCACTCCTGCATCCTTCAATCAAGGATCAAAGTTGACATCAAGCACTGTTACCCCCATGAGGATGCAGTATTGTTTGTGGTTTACTGCCTTGAAGGACAAGCAAGATTTTCAGAGCTCTCACTTCCCCTTCACCACTGTTATAGCTCTTATACTGTAGGTGAAGGAATCAGTGTAAGGATTTTGTCAACTACAAGTATATCAATTGAAATCATTTATTCAGTGATTAGAAAAAGGACCCACAGGTGAATTTTGAACCCTGTTGACCTACTATGGGCTGTATCTGAGCCAAGACTCCATTTATTACCTGTCCTTGCTCCAATATGGGCATTGATGATGTTTTTGGCTCCTGGTTCCCTGTGCCTAACAGTCCTGGAATTGTTTGTGTATTTACCTTTTCCCATGGTATAATTATCTGACTAAATGGACATACATCCCTTTTTGGAAGGCATCAGGGAATCAGTCCTGGATATAACTGCCAGTTGTTTCTTCCCAGATAGCCTCTCTTTCAGTCAGGGGTTTAGAGTCTAAGACTATCTCACATCAAGAAACTGAGCAAAACGTTATTATTGGGGTGACTGCCCCTAGCCTCCATGTTACACATCCTTGATTTCTTTTTATTGTATAAATTAAGCAATATATTTTTTGGCTACCCTTCTATCTTGGCTTAAGAACACTATTCTATTGGTCATCTCCACAGCTTTCTGTGGGTCAGAGACCCTTGCCTGCCATTCAGTCTTGTAAAGGTTTAACTCCCTGGTGGTTAAATGAAAGAAAAGTTAAAAATACACGTAATTTGACTTTGCCAAAAACCTGCCCTGTGGCTTTGCAAGCTAAACCGCTCTACGAAAGCAAGAGTGTATTTGAGGGATAGAGGTTTACCTTCCAGTGCTTTCAATCAAAGATGCTCACAAATAAGCCTAGTAAAAATTCCCACTGGTAATTCTCATATGGTACAAACTGTGATGTGGCATTAAATCTTTGGTACGAATTTAAGTGTTCATAAATCTTTCCAAACATTTTCTCGGAATCTATTGGCTCAATTAGATGGTGAATTCAGTAAGTTGACAGAGTCCATCCTTTAAAATTAGATGTAGAAGCTGAACTCAGATCTAAAATGAAAATGAACTATGTGCCTTCTCTACCTTCTCTATCATGTGTTCTTTTTTTAAAATTGTTTTTTAATTTCAGCATATTATGGGGGTACAAATGTTTAGGTTACATATATTGCCCTTGCCCCCCACCCCTCCACCGAATCAGAGCTTCAAGTGTATCCATCCCCTAAATGGTGTGCATCACACTCATTATGTATGTATACACCCATCCCCTCCCCCCCCACATCTGCCCGACACCCCATTAATGTTATTCCTAAATGTGCTCTTAGGTGATGATCAGTGAAACCAATTTGATGGTGAGTACACGTGGTGCTTATTTTTCCATTCTTGGGATACTTCTATCATGTGTTCTTAATTTTTTCCAGATGATGAAAAAAATTATACAGGTAAGAATTGTTCCTTGGAGAGAAATTTTCTCTTTAAATGCAAAATGATAAAAGTAACTTTAAATAATAGCAAATAATTCTAAATTGAATATGCTGCACAGTAGACATAACCTAACTAGAGGTCATATGGCAGAGTGCACACTTGCTGAGATACTGGAATCAGTAAACAAACAAAACCAAAATAGATTTGATCTGGGCTCCACCACTAACCAAGTGTGTGATCTTTAACTTATTTCATTTCACTAATCCTTAGTATCATCATCTGGATAATAGGAATAATAATATAAGAATAAAACACAGTAATGTGCTTAGCATAGTTCCTGACACATAGAAAATGCTCTTTAAGAAGAAACTGCTATTTGATGCTGTAGTTGCGAGTGGAGACTCTAAACCCAACAGCCAGGTTCATATTCTGGCTCTTCTGATTACCATCTGTATGACTTTAGGCAAAAATTTAATGTCTATGTAACTCATTTTTCTTTTCTAGAAAATAATTACAATATACTGTATTCATGAGGTAGTCACATGAAACATTAAGCATAGTCCCTGGCAAATAGTAGCTCTCAATTGACATTAGTCACCATTATCATTAACTCAGATTTGTTAGTGATCAAAATCCATTAGACTATATAAGGTCATAACTTTCATATACATGAAAGTCAGTGATTTTTTTGGACATTCTGCCATAATTTCACCAATACTAAAAAGTCTAAAAATAATTACAGGTTAGACAAATCATTTAAAGCAAGTGGCAGAAAGAAGACCAAGTGCTAGGCCAGTTACTTAGGGATTGAGAGCAATGGATTTCTTCTCTGAAGGCTATGCTGCTAGTGCCCAGGTAGCACTCCAAGGCACGTGTGCGCTCAGTATCGTAGCATTATCTTCACAGAGACCCAGCTGGTCATTACTGCCCAGGCGCTGTCTTTCTGATTACAACATTGCTTTGGATAGGTTGCTTGCTCATAATTTTTAATTTAAATTAAATTTTAGATACTGTTAATCTCCTACTTGATAAAATGTCTTGAATACTTGCTTAGAAATAAGGATCTAATGGTAGGAGCAGTATGTAAAAATGTTCCCAGATACTTTTCCATTTCTAGCTTCTATTTGATATTCAATTCTAGTTTTCTTTGCGATTCTAATTACTATCTGTATGACTTTAGGCAACAATTTAATGTCTATGTAACTCACTTTTCTAGAAAATAATTACAGTATACTGTATTCATGGGGTAATCACATGAAACATTAAGCATTGTCTATCATGAGTTTGGAGGGATCACCCCTGGCTAATATGTGTTTCTTAAAAGTGTTTTTTGGTGAGTCAATGTCCCACATACGACAACCTCAAGGATTGCTACTATTGTTATTTCTGGGAAAGTACTCAGAAAAGGCCATGAACAAAAAACATGTGAAATGGTGGGAAGAGACCAGGAGGGAACTGGGCACACCCTGGTTTTAGATTCAGCCCTTGTTAATTTTTATTTTTTGCAGATCTCTTTCTACCATACCATAATCATTCTCTGGCTCTGGAAAAGTTATCTTTTCTCTGTTGCAGTTGTTTTTTTTTTGTGCCAAATAGGCACAGACAGACATAGATGTTACATCTGGTAAACAAACTTTCTGGGACAACTAAGATATATGTGTCATTGTTTTGGAAAGGTTAAAAGTACCCTATAACCTGTTGTAACTCTGCTAACAAACATATTTGTCATAGGATGATAGCTGAAATGGAATCCTTGTAATCAGTTGAAGCAAATGTGGTATTGCCTTGTTGTAGCAACGCAACTCCTTCAGTTGCAAAATAAACATAAGCATGAAAAAGGGTTGTGCACTTTGGCGCCTGAGAGACCTGGATTTAAATGAGCTTATTATTCAGAACATATGTAACAAATTTCTTAATCTCTTTAATGTTCAGTTCCTCATATGAAATGAGGACATTAATAACCATCTGTAAGTATCATATTGAAGATTAAATTAATTGATGCTTAACACAATACTTGGCATATTGTGAATACTAAAAATGGTAGTAGAATTAGAATTGAAATGGTGGCATTTTATTCATTGGTGTTGCAAGTAAGGGGGATGAAAAATAATTTAGTTTTCATTCATTTCTATGGGAGCATGAACATATTGATTCACAGAATCATGGAGCTCATCAGTGAAAAAACCCCAAGGGAGTGCCTAATCCAATTTACATTTGGGAACAGAAGGTATTATTATCATTATATTATTTACAGTTGGTGTTTGAAGCAACTGAGGCCCAAAGATAGTGAAACTTGGTCACATAACTGTAGATACCAAAAAGGAGACTTGATCCCAATACATCTGTCTTTTAATGTAATATTTCTTGATGTCATTTTAATTACGTAAATGAAGTGTGGTGTTACTGATGAGAAATATTGACGGAATGTAATGTTTAAATGTTGCAAAGCTACTGAAATGTATTTAAAATAGATACAAATTTTCTAACGTACCAGTCAAATATCACTTCTTCCTAGAAGTTTCCTTCTCTAAATAAAGAGAAGTGCCATTTGAAGATGTTGTTCTAGCATTGTTCATCCTTGCAGATTTCAGCTGCTGCTGCTTCTGTTACTTAATAGGAACCCTTTAAGTGGTTTCAAATATCACAGGACCAATTCTCCTCTCATTAAGGAAACTTAAAGAATTGTTAACAAAGTATTAAAGATCATGGATCTCATTCATTTGATTTTAAAACCAAAATTTTAGGTATTAAATGGTCTTAAAAGTTAGCAATTTTATATGAGGTGGTATTACTATTTAATAATTCTTTTCCAGTTGAAATTCTAGTTTGGACAAGGCTCTCTGTCTCATTTAGCTGAACTTCCATGATTACTTGAAGAAAATGATGTTACTGGTAAACAACTCCCACCACTTGACTTTAGTGAAAGAATAAGTGAAAGAATTGCTATGTTTACTTTGAGATTTATAAAGTTGATTAGGATATTTTCATGAAAGTTTTCTTCCACAGGTGGTAATATTAATTATGATTGTATAATATTTGACCTACTGATAAGGGCCTTTATGTTCTGTTGGTAGACTGAATATTGTAATGCTAACCTCAGACAATAATAAAGCTACCAGTGCAGTGAATAGCAATATTTTAAATATTATTTTTGTTAAGATTTTATTAGTTTGGATTACTGGTTAGCCTTTGTATGATAAGCCAATAGCACAAAATGTTCAAAAACATCTTCTTGGAATGAAATCATGTTAAAAAATATTTCCTAGTCCATTCTGAGGTGGTCATTAAAATCCTTTTCTTCTACTTGCTAGAGAATGAATGCATTTAATTACTTTCTCTGTTTTGTATTTGAAACATCCCCTTTTCTACTTTGTCAAAGTTCTGCTCACTCTCATTTTCCTGGAAAAGTTTCAGCATAATGCAACATTTTGTGATTATTATCACTTACTGCAACTTAACTTTGGACCCTAATGTAATTATCCTGCATGTGTGCTTGGTTGATGATCCGTGTTGTTTGGTAAGCCATGCTGTTCAAAAGTGGGATCTGCCACATTGCCATGCCCTTTATCAACAAGTCACTAGAATTACACTCAAGAATTTCTCACTTCAGGGGAATGTGCCTTTCCATGAGAAAAATAAAGAAATAACAAAGAAAATTAGTTTCTATCTTCTACAACTGAACTTCATACCAAATAACTCACATTCCCTAATATGCACTGTTTTCCTGCCTCTGATCATGCCTGTGATATCGCTCAGGTATTTTTTTTTTCCTGTTCTATATCAAGCACCCATTTTTACTTGGGAAAATGTTTCCATTGTGGGAGGTATTATTGTAAACTCCTTACCGATCATAATACAACAGCAAAATAACACTACTTCTATTTGGATGTTTGTTTGCAAAGTGTCATTATTTACATAAAACTCAGAAGTTTTGAATCAATAAACTCACAATTTAATGCATATTAAAAACAAAAATATAGTAACATTTTATAAAACAATCAAAATGTAAATTAATAAAATTATACAATATCTTTATAATAAAATTGTATAAATAGGAACCTGTACATAAATCAATTGGACAGAATTCAAACGATTAATAAAACATGAAATTACATGACCTGAGCATTTTAAAAGGGTACAATCTTAAACAGGTAAATGTGCCAGTGGTAGAGCATCATTAAACCTGTGGCATGTCTATATAATAATTTTCAGTTGTTCAACAAGCTTCTGATTCTACTCTAGTCAGGGGAATAGTGAAAACATAGTTATTAGCTAAGTCTGTATTTTTACTATATTTAGCAGGAAAATAACCTTTTTACTTGTTTGATAACTTTAAGAAAAATAATCTCTTGTTTGATAACTTTAAGGGCATTTTTAACCATTATTTTTTATTGATAATGAACTATCTTTGCTTCAAAGAGGACAGTTTCAGTTCACCTTTGTCTTCTTTAGTTTAATCATGGAAATGTGGAGATTTCAGTGCAGAGGTGCATGTGTTATTTTCAGTTTTCTTATTTTTATATTTTAATTATTCAGAAAGCCTTTGAACTTGGATTAGGCATTAGTTTTTTAGAGAAAGTATACATTGCCAATATCCATTTTCTCCTTTCTCTGAGTATTATGTAGGCAAAGAACAATCCTTTTCAAATGAGTATTCCTTTGATTCAAACTATCAATGCGAAGTATATCTCTCTGGGTATTATTCAAGATATAAATGATTCAAAGTTCATATTTTCAAAAATATTGATGTCAGTTTGCACTAAAAAATTAGAATTTCATAGCATAATATGACAATTACAAAATTAACTGAAATTTTGTATCCAAAAAACTAAAAATAGTGTTCATTCTCTCACTTATAACGTCTCAGAACAGAGTTCTTTTCCTCACTCCCAGACCCATCTACCCTGCCTGGTATGTTGACCCTTGTGAGTTATGCAAGGATCAAAAGGCATTTATAGCTCACAATTTTGGGGGGGTTGGGGTACATGATCTTGCCTTATTGTTTGAGCTAGAGTGCAGTGTGTCCTCATAGCTCACTGCAACTTCTAATTCCTGGGTTGAAGCAATCTTCCTGCCTCAGCCTCCTGAGTAGCTGGGATTACAGGTGCATGCCACCACACTCGGCTAATTTTTTTATTTTTTTGTAGAGACAGGTCTCGCTATATTGCTCAGGCTGGTCTTTAACTCCTAGCCTCAAGCGATCCTTCCACCTCAGCCTCCCAAAGTGCTAGGATTTCAGGAGTGAGCCAATACACGCAGCCAGTATAATTTATATTTTTGTTGTTGTTGTTAGTATAGTGATGGGTTAATGATTATAGCACGTGGTTAAGATGGCTTCTGGCTAGATTTTTCTCATGCCTAGCATGATTTCTGCCAAATTTTCAAAATTGCCCATTACATTTTCTATTTTCTAAGCATGGTCTTCCAGCCTTCTCTTGATTCTGTAAAATCCCAGTAATTCCTCTACATATTTACCTTTTCCTTAAAGCTACATGGTCAGTTTTATGTGGCTTTTAAAGAAGAATCATGACTCATATTTTTTCATCTCTCAAATTTTTTACTACTCCTTAAAAGTCCACATGAAAAACCCTATCTTCCTTGAGTGCTTTCTTTATTTTCAAATTGAAAGTGGATGTTTCTGGCTCTGAATCCACCTTATTCAATTTATGTTTCTCTTTTACAACTCAGAATTATGCTTTGTTGTTATAGATGTTCATTTTTTGAAATTTTATTTTAGCTCTCTGACTAGATTGTAAACTCCATCAGGGAAATTATTATAGATAGTCCCTGATTTAGGACGGTTTGAGTTATGATTTTTTGACTTTTTGATGGTTCAAAAGTGATACACATTCAGTAGAAACCATACTTCAAATTTTGATATATCCTACACTTTATTATAAGACAGACTTTGTATTAGATGATTTTGCCCAACTGTAGGCCAATGTAAGTGTTCTGGGCACATTAAAATTAGGCTATACCAACCTATGATGTTTGACAGATTAAATGTATTAACAGCATTTTCAATTTATGATGTTTTCAAATTATGATGAATTTATTTGGTTGTAATCTCACTGTAAGTTGACAAGCATCTGTATTTTTTTCTTTTACATATTCTTGCCCCATACACATACTCAAAATAGTGTCTTTTCTGTGCAAGAGAAGATATAAATTATGCTGGGTTTATGTGTTCAAAATTTTGAATAAGCAGTTTAAACTAATGAAAAATAGTTTTTTATACATAGTTTACTGAAAGAATAAACTCATTTCACTATAATTTTAAGTTGTGTCTTGGGTGCAAAGGTATTTATTATGTTTTATTCAGAGTTTTTGAATGGCTTTAATATTTACTAATACAAAAATTTGACAAATAGTAATTGGAGTTAGTTTTAAAAAATATTTTATTCATCGTGGTATCATTTTAGCACGCTAGAATGGCTTTTGATTTTTATTAAATATATATGTCAAAAAACATATAGTAGACAAACATTTTACTGTCCATTGAATAGTCACCTGAAATCATTGGCCTGGAACAGGCTTCAAGGTGGCTGACTAGAGGCTTCTGCCACTTACCTCAGCCTCATGGAGAAACCCACATAGCAAGTAGATAATCACATTTTGAATAGATTATCTAAAAGAGAACATGCAATTCAGCAAAGTGACAGGAAATATCTGAGGCCCTGAAGGGGCAGGAAAGGAGGCAGCCAGCCCATCTGGGATTGGCTGGAAACCCAGAGAGGCTCCGTAATGTGGGGAAAGGGAAAGTAAGAGACCCCAGTGGTCCACATTCCGAGCATAGACTCCTGCAACCCTAGCCACAGGAGTGCTCCTTGGCCCTCGCAGGTCCTGAGACTAACATAGGAGCTGCCTGGAGACTGTGTGATGGTATTGCTTCAAAGAGGAAGCTCATGCTGGGTCACAGACACCCTCAAAGTCCTAAGCAGCTACAGCACAACATCATTTTGAAAGCCTACACCTCCACCAGACTGCATTCTACAGAGGCCTAACAGCCCCTATATCTCCACATCCCTGGACCCTGACTGACATTGCCCTGTATCCACCTAGAGAGGGGCAGCAGCACAATGCCAGTTGGACGTAGTGGAACAGCAGGGGTCCCCAGCATTCTAGCATACATGGTATTGTGTACCCGAGAGGACAGGCAGTGTAACAGTGGAAAGGCAGCCGCTGGAGCAAAGGAAGTCAAAGCATGTATTCCCTGGAGCCTGAAACCTGCCTGCCTTGGACCACTGCCACAGACAGCAACCTAGTCCCCACCAGCAGAAGGGCTGTAATGTACTTGCATGCACCCTGAGGATATGCTCTCCCTGCCTACAGGGGCTGAAGCTTACTCCCCACAGCCAGAAGTGAAAAAGAAGACTCAACAACTAACACCACAGAAATACAAAAGTTCATCAGAGACAATTATAAACAACTATATGCTAACAAACTGGAAAACCTAGAAGAAGTGGATAAAGTCTTGGAAACATAAAATCTATGAAGACTGACTCAGGAAGAAATAGAAAACCTGAACAGACATATAATGACTAACAAGATTGAGTCAGTATTAAAAGTCTCCCAACAAAGAAAAGTCCAGGACCAGATGGCATCACTGCCTAATTCTACCAAACTTATAAATAAGAACTAATACCAATTCTCCTCAAACTATTCCAAAAAATTAGGGATGAGGAACTTTTCTCTAACTCATTCTATGAGACCAGCATTATCCATATAGCAAAACCAGGGAAGGACATGACAAAAGCAAAGTAAAACAAAATAAAACAAACAAACAAAAAACAAACTATAGGCCAATATCCCTGATGAACATAGATGCAAAAAATCCTCAACAAAATGCTAGCAAACCAAATCCAACAATACATCAAAAAGGTAGTATACCATGATTAAATGGGATTTGCATCCCAAAGATGCAAAGATGGTTCTACATATGCAAATAAATAAACATGATACATCACATCAACAAAATGAAGGACAAAAAATCATATGATCATCTCAAAAGATGCAGAAAAAGCATTTGATGAAATTTAGTGCCCTTCATGGTTAAAACTCTCTACAATCTAAGTACAGAAGGAACATACCTCAACATAGTAAAAGCCATATATTACAAACCCACAGTTAACATCTTTCTGAATGGGGAAATGCTGAATATTTCTTCTAAGAAATGGAACTAGAGAAGGATGCCCAGTTTTCACCACTCCTGTTCAACATAGTACTGGAAGTCCTAGCCAAAGCAATGAGGCAAGAGAAAGAAATAAAAGGCATACAAGTTAGAAAAGAGGAAGTCAAATTTTTCCTCTTTGCAGATGACTTGATCTTATGTTTAGAAAGATCTAAAGACTTCACTACAAAACACATCAGATAAACAAATTCAGTTAAGGTGTAGAATACAAAATCTACATATAAAAATCAGTAACAATTTTATGCAATAATAATGAACTAGATAAAAAACAAATCAAAAGGAAATACCATTTACAATAATACAAAAAATAATAAACTACCTATGATTTAATTTAACCAAGGAATTCAAAGACCTCTATAATGAAAATTACTAAACAGTGATGAAAGACACTGAAGAGGGCACAAACAAATGGAAATATATCCATAATCATGGATCAGAAGAATTAATATTGTTAAAAAGTTCTATACTAACTAAAGCAATCCACAGATTCAATGCAATCTCTATCAAAGCACCAATGTCATTTTTCACAGAAATAGAAAAACTTTCTAAAACATGTATGGAACCTAAACAGACCCTGAATAATCAAGCAATCCTGAGTGGAAAAAGAACAAAAAACCAAAAATAACCCAAAGCTGGAGGCATCATACTACCTGAACCTGACTTCAAAATATATTATAAGGCTATAGTAATCAAAATAACATGATATTGGTATAAAAACAGACATACAGACCAATAAACCATGATAGGAAACCCAGAAATAAATCCATGTAATTATAGCCAACTGATTTTTGACAAAGGCATTAAGAACATACATTGGGGAAATGACAGTCTCTTCAATAAATGGTATTGAGAAAACTATATATTCATATGCAATAAAATAAAACTAGACCCATATCTCTCACCACACATAAAAATCAACTCAAAATAGATTAAAAAATTAAAACATAAGACCTGAAACTATAAAACTACTAGAAGAAAAGATAAGAGAAACACTCCAAAGCATTGGTCTAGGCAAAGATTTTATAGTAAAGACCTCAAAATCACAGAAAAAAAAAGTAAAAATAGACAAATGGAATTATATCAAGCTAAAAAGCTTCTCACAGCAAAGGAAACAATCAACAGACTGAATAGACAAACTGTTAAATGGGAGAAAATATTTTCAAACTATTCATCTGACAAGGGACTAATAACCAGAATATACAAGGAGCTCAAACACCACCACCACCACCACAACATAAAGTCCCATCAAAAAGTGGGTAAAAGATATGAATAGACATTTCTCAAAAGAAAATATATAAAAGGCCAACAAGTATATGAAAAAATGCTCAACATCATTAATCATCAAGGAAATGCAAATCAAAACCACAATGAAATATAATCTTATCCTAGTTAGAATAGCTATTTAAAAAAGACAAAATATAACACATGCTGGCAAGGATGCAGAGAAAAGGCAACTCTTACACACTGCTGGTGGGAATGTAAGTTAGTACAGCCATTATGGAAAACATCATGGAGATTTCTCAATGCATAGAGCTAAGATCTAGCAATCCTACTACTGAGTATTTATTCATATAAAAGGAAATCAGTATATAAAAGGGATACCTGCACTCTCATGTTTATTACAGCACTATTTATAATAGCAAAAATATGGAATCAACCTGTGTCCATCAACAGATGAATAGATAAAGAAAATACAGTATATATAATATATACCATGGAATACTATTCAGTCATAAAAATGAATGAAATCTTATCATTTACTGCAACATGGATGGAATTGTAGGTCATTATGTTAAGTGAAATAAGCCAGGCTCAAAAAAATGTTCTTACTCACATTTGGGGGCTAAAAAAACTTAATCTCGTGGAAGTAGAGAGTAGAATTATAAATACCAGAGGTTGGAAATAGTGTGGGTGTGGGAAGTTTGAAGAGCGGTTGGTTAATAGGTACAAACATGTAGTTAGATAGAAGGAATAAATTCTAATGTTCAATAGCAGAGGAGGGTGACTATAATTAACACCAATGTATTGTATATTTTAAGATATCTAGAAGACTCAAAATACTCCTAACACATAGAAATAATAAATGCTCGAAGCAATGGGTACCCTAAATATCCTGAATTGATCATTACACATTCTATGCATGTGATAAAATATCACATGTACCCCATAAAATATTATGTGTCAATAACATATGTAAAAGAAATCATTGGCCTGACACACATTCTCTTTGACTGAACCCATCCTTTTGGGCTTAAAGGCAATGAAATGCTCTTGAACCAGATGGTGGAATATGTTTCACAATTTCATGGACCTGAATTTTGCAAACTTTCTTTCTTTCTTTTTTTTTATTCAGGATATTATGGGGGTACAAACATTTTGGTTACAGGTATTGCCATTTGGCCTGCCCAAGCCAGGGCTACAAGCATGTCCCTCACCCATACTGTGCGTTCTGTTTCCATTAGTTGTGGGTTTGCCCCCCTCTGCTCCCCACCGACTGGCACTGAGTGAGTATTACTACCATGTGAACACCTTACTGTTGGTCAGTTAGTACCAGTTTGATGACAAGTACATGTGGTGCATGTTTTTCCATCCTTGTGATACCTCACTTGGAAGGATGGGCTAAAACTCTATCCAGGATAATATAAGATGTGCTAGATTGTAAGAAGGGTACAATATCCAAATAAGAAAGGATTTTGACTACATTTTATGTGTAAAGAAATTGAGCCTTAGCAAGGTTGAGTTACTTGAAAAAGTAGGACTTAGTTTTGAGCCTACTCCTATCTGATCCCTAAGATTATACTTTTTCTACCATGCTTTTCGGTCAGTACAAATGTGGAAAATTAAATGTATTTCAATTAAAGAAATATAATTTAAAAGAAAAAGGAAAAAATGGAATCTATACCCCACATCTGAGTTTAAAATTACAGTGTTAGAGACATTTTTTTTGTGCATGTGAAAATTTGTTTCCAATAAACAACATTCTCTCATCAAACCCTGCCTCATCACTAGAATGAACTTCTAATGATGTTTAAATTATTTATGTTGTGTTTGCAAAGAATCTAAGATCTTTAATTACACCCCTATAGAAATAATTTTCTCAGAAATTATTCTTCTGCCCAAGTCATTAAATCCAGCCAAAGAGAGTTTAGTAACTGAAATTATTTTATATGTTTCACAATTAATAGCTGCATCTTTCCTAAAACATCTGGAAGCTATGGTAATGGGAATTGGCTACCCAATGCTTTCATGAGATAGTAATAGTGCCAAATGAGACTTATCCTAAGTTTTCTTTGTTTATATTTTCTACCTTGGTGAAAAACTTGTAATTTTTACACTGTTTCACACAAATATATCCGAGATTTTGTTTCATGCTTTATGTACTAGATTTCATGGACTGTTGAAAGGTTAATCATATTTCTAAAATACCTCCTTTGTTAGGGAGAGGCATTATATAGCCACCTGTGTTTTAAAGATTTCCTGTTAATGTTCTTCTACTAGCCCTTGTTTTCTTTATTCCTTTCCTGATCAAATGACTCTTCATCACTTTCCAGTCTGAGATTTATTTGTGAGAAACAACATTTTGAATAATGATAGTACTGACCAGACTAGAAAGAAACTATTAGGAATATTGAAAATATCACATAGCTTTTTTTTTCAGATTTATTGAGGTATATTGAGGTATATTTGACAAGTAAAAATTGTATATTGAAGATGTACAATATGATGGTTTGATATATATGTATATTATGAAATGATTTTCATAATGAAGTAATGAAGTAAAAATTACCTATCCATCACCTCACACAGTTACCTTTTTTTTTCCTGTGTGGTATCAATTCTTAAGATCTACTCTTTTCGTGAATTTCAGGCATTCAATACATCATTATTATTATTTATTTTTAATTGATAAGTAAAAATTATTTATATTTATGGTGCACAATATGATGTTTTGATATGTATATACATTGTGGAATGGCTAAATTAAACTTTTTAACACATGCGTTACTTCACATGCTTACCATTTTATTGTGGTGAGAACACTTAAAATCTATTATCATAGCAATTTTGAAGTATACAATATAATGTTGTCAACTATGGTCACCATGATGTACAATAGATCTCTTCACCTTATTATTCCTCCTGTCTAACAGAAATTTTGTGCCCTTTGACCAACATCTCCCCCAGTTCCCGCACCCTCCAGCCTCTGGCGATCACCATTTTACTCTCTGTTTCTACGAGTTCAACATTTTTTAGATTTCATATGTAAGATTATGCAGTGTTTGTCTTTCTGTGCCTAGCTAATTTGCTTAATGTAATGTCCTCCAGGTTCATACGTGTTGTCACAAATGATACAATTGTCTTCTTTTCTAAGGCCAAGTAGTATTCCACTGTGTTTATATACATTTTCTTCATCCATTCACCCATTGTTGGAGACTTAGGTTGATTCTATGTCTTTTTTTTTTTTTTTTTTGAGATGGGATCTTCCTCTGTCACCCAGGCTGGAGCGCAGTGGCACAATTATAGCTCACTGCAGCCTGGAACTCCTGGGCTCAAGTGATTCTCCCACTTCAGCCTCCTGATTAGCTGGGAGTACAGGTATGTGCCACCATGCCTGGCTCAGTTTTTCATATTTTTCTTTTCTTTTTCTTCTTTTTTTTTAAGAGACAGGATCTCGCTGTGTTGCCTATGCTGGTCTTGAACTCCTGACCTCAAGCAATCCTTCTGCCTAGGCTTCTCAAAGTACTGGGATTACAGGAGTGAGCCACCACACTCAACCTTTAGATTCCATATCTTGACTCCTGTCAAAATCCTGCAATAAATATGGGAGTGCAAATATCTCTTCAAAATACTGATTTCATATCTTCTGGATATGTAACCAGTAGTCAGATTAATCATGTGGTAGTTATATTTTTAATTTTTTGAGGAAACTTCATGCTATTTTCCATAATGACTGTACTAATTTACATTCCCACCAATAATGTGCCAGGATTCATTTTTCTCCACATCCTCACCAACTTTATCTTTCATTGTTTTGATAATAGCTATTCTAACAGGTATGAGATGATATCTCATTGTATTTTTAATTTGCATTTCCCTGGTGATTAGTGATGTTGAGCATTTTTTCATATACCTATTGGCCATTTGTATTCTTCCATAGAAAAATGTCTATTCAGGGCCTCTGCCCATTTTTTAATTTGGTTATTTGTTTGTGTTATTGTTATTTGTTTACTTTTACTATTGAGTTTCATGAGTTCTTATGTATCATGGATATTAGCCCCTTATTGGATATCAGTTTGCAAATATTTTCTCTCATTTGTCTTCTCATTTTGGTGATTGTTTCCTGTGCCGTGCAGAGAATTTTTAGTTTCAGGTAGTCTCACTTGTTTATTTTTCTTTTTGTGGCCTGTGTGATGCCAGTCTCTGAGTTCTTATTTCTTTAGAAGTAATCTGGTTATTTTTTTTCCTTTCTGAAAGTTTATATAATTTCCTTTGAAATTCAGAAATTTTGCCAAGATATTTATAGGTTTAAATTTTTGTCTCCCATCCTATTTGATGCTCAATGAATTATTTAAATATAAAAATGACTTTTTAAAATCATTGAAATTATATTCCACTGTAATTTTATGACATTCTCTCCTAACTTTTCTGTATTCTTTTATTTTGGAACTTGTATTGAGTGGATGTTACAGTGCCTGCCTCAATCTTTTCTGTTCCTTAATTTCTCTCATTTTCTGCCTTTTGTCCACATTCATAGTTATTTGTCCAGAGTTCATAGTTATCTCATCCACAGTGAACAATTTGATTTAAACTATGTCCATCCAATTACTTAGCCATTCTGTAGACTTTTTTTTTTTTAACTTTAGGAATCTAATTTGAAATGTCCAAGAAATTTTACTTTTGTATAATTACTATTATTTTCCATTGCAGGCTTTATTTTTTGTTGATGAAATATTCTCTGTTATTTTTCTAAGGATAATCACAATTTTTAAAGTTCTCTTTTATTCCTTAAATTGTCCCTGGCCTTTTTGGTTCATCTTGATTTTTCTCTTGTAAGCTGTTGGGTTTCCTCAAATGTCTGATGACTCTTGCTTGCCTGTTCATATTTATGGACAAGGGACTTGGCTGATAAACAGAAAGAGCTCACATGAGTTTTCTTTGTAGGTTTGTCAAGTCTATTTTTCTGAAGTCCTTTCCCCCATGTGGGGAAACTGACTATAGGTTTTGTGCGATTTATCAAATAGTAGGCATTGCTTTGGGGTGACCTAGGGTAGTGGCTAAGGACATAGGACTCTTGACCCAGACTCTGTGTTCAAGTCTCAGCAATAATACTTACTCGTTGTATGAACCTAAGCAAGTTACTTGATATTTATGTGCCCCAGTTGCCTTATCTCTTAAATGGTGGTAATAATGGTATTTACCACATAGGGCCACTGTGAGAATAAAGTGAATTAATTTATGTAAATAATTCACAACAGTAGTGACACATATTATTAGGAGGCACGGAATACCAAGCTAGTCAGATAAGCTGGGGGACTCTTTCAAATGTGAAAGCAGTTCAACATATTTTTATCTTAAGCAGAAATTTCTTACCTTTTCTCTCCCTCTATCCTATATTTTTATGGCATTTTTGGAGTTACTTTGATCTCTTTTGCTTCTCTCTTAGGCATAAAAGACTCACAGCAGCTTTACCCCAGCAAAAAAAAAAAAAAATGCACTTTCTTTGGAAAGCAGTTTTATGAATTTATCCAAGACAAACGTTGTATACTGCTTCCTCTGTGGGAATGCCAGTAGGAGAGGTGTCATCTGATCAAGTTGTTCTACAGATAGCCACTAATTACTCTGATTACTGCTGATGTTTGACTTCTCTGTATAGCTGCTGATTCTCAACTGGACCTCCTCTAGCCCACTAGAAAAAAGAGCTCGCATTTTTGGCTGGTCATATTCTAGACTTCTACCCCCCTGCTTGGGTTTTCTCAGTCAATATGATCCTATCCAATTACAGATTGCTCTAAAGAACTTCTTTGATGGGCAAATGAGATTTTCATGGTTGGTTAGGATTATTTACATTTATACATTCCTACTATCATTTCATAGTTGAGAGGAGGAGGAGAAAATAAAAACATCTAATTGGTGTGCCATCTTTAACCAGAACTCCTGCAAAGGTGTAACCTGAGACAACAACAAATTGCTTCCCAAGAACAAAAATAACATTTTTATTTTTATCAGATTTTTTTGCAGTTTATATTAGCATTGCCCTAGAAGGAAATGTATTTATTTACTTCTTGTAATTTCCTTTTCACAATAAAAGTGCTTGATTTTAAGACATCTTTCTGTAGCCCTTGGAATAAAGTGTGAGAAATTATAATGTGATAAAACAATTTATAATCATGAAAATAATATCTGACTTAAAGAAAAATTCTTTTGAATATAACTAGAAAGATGTGTCATTGACAAAGTCAGTTGTTATATGTAATCCATTTCATCCTCTAGAAAAATTTTCTTCACTTAGAAAAGTTCATACAAGAAAATAGTTAATACAGGAAAGCAGGACAAAATTTTTAAAATACCAAATTTGAACCCCACAGGAGAGGAGCCATGATTTCTAAGTAAAGTAAAATAACCAAACCTTTGGCACTTATACAAATAAATAATTGAGGTAACCATTAATGATCATGAAGATACAGAGGGTAGAATGAGAGCTGAGTGCTAGCAAAGAGAAATTTGTATTTCTGTTCTTTACATGTGATTAGCAAATATAATAGCTAAATCTTAATAGTGAAGCAGTAGTCTCAGGTTCTGTCTTCTTGCTACTCTGAGTGTAAGTTATTCTTTATATTTCTCCTGAAGTTTATTCTCATTTTAAGAACCAAAGGCAAAGATGACATGCATTACAGATTCACTAGAAATTATCCAGTGTGATGTAAGCAGTTATACAAACAATGTGTGTGTATATGTAAACACACTCACACACACATATATATGCACCTCTTATCACATCAGCACGTTAACTTTGCTTTAGTGAACTATTATATAGAAGGTGACATATTGAAAAGCCTGAAGTATTAAAAAGAAAGAGCTATGCAATATCCAGGAAGACATGTTCTTTTATATACCTCTTCCCCTAGCACATACATATTACCACTTAAAAACAAAATCATTGGTCCTGTGAACAATTCAAATACGATTAATTAATGTTTTTAAAGATAATTTAGTTGACTATTCCTTCTTGCAAAGGATTGCTGCTGCTGGTTAAGAATAATGTAGGCTCAGTCAGCTGTGGAAGCTTTGTCAAACAGCTCTGCCAACACAGTCTCTGTCACTGAAGCTTCTCTCCTTCCCCTGCCCAACCACAGGCATTGACCTTTAGGAACAAAAACTAAATAGGGGGGGTTTGTGCACAAAGAGAGCTCAGGATGAAGTAAACAAAACAAAACAAAGCAAAAACGGGCCCAATTGTGCTAGGAAGTGAAATTTTCATGTACTCTATTCTATGATTTTGGTCAAGTGGTTTAAGTGAGATTCATAAGAATAATTAAACAAAATACCAAAATCCCCACATTATTTAAATGGGGAGATGAACTCCACATGCTGCTAATTATGGCAGATATTTCAAAGTATCAATGCATATACAAGAGTTTAAGAAGCCAGATTATCAAGTGAGTAAGCACATTAAATGGACAAAAGATTTCCATATGGTGCATGCACAAAATTGGATTTTAAAAACCTTATAGCCTGTATGTCTAGAATCCAAAATGAAACAATACTATTTTTGAGACAGTGCCTTTCTACCACCCATAGCAAATTAGATGTCTTTTAATTCTACTGGTGTTTATTCTGCTTAAAGTTCTCATCTCCTGATTCATTTGGCAGAAATAAGCTTCAATGAGCAATGTGAACTGGAGAAGGGGGAATAAGACCAAGGAAGAGAGGAGAGTTCAAAGAAGCAGCCAACAATTTATCAAAGTGTAGGTTAAGGTGCCTCACTTTACACACACACATACGCACACATACGCACATCAAACCAACGAACAGCAAAGAATGTACGATTCTCTCTTTTTTTCCCTTTCTCTTCATCCTTCTTCCATCAAAATAAGATTATTATCGTTGAAAGAAAAATGTTTATTCAGTTCAACTAGTCCTTTGTATACCATTCTTAAGGAACCCCACCGAGAAGATAGGAAAAAATAATTTTCTAAATGAATAACTCTATGAGGAATGTTATTTTGTGTGCGTATGTATGTTTTTAAGGTGCCCTTTTCATAAGAGTTTAAGGATTGTATAAAGCAAAGCAAGCACTGTGTCTTCTTGCTTCCACTGACAAGTAGTGGTAATTCTTAACAAAGCAAGTGTTCTGCTGATGATGTCTGAGAAATCTAAAAGAGATTGACATTTTACTCTGGAAAAAAAAGGAGGATATGGGTTATTTTTCTTATTTTGTGTCAGTATATCTTGGAGGAATCCACTTAGTATGGGACTCATGCCTTTAATTGCTGGAAATAGAACATCTGCGGTTGTCTATCATATTTCAAGAATGATACCTAGTAAAAGTTTATCTGTGGATAGACTGTGATAAAATTCACGTCCCACATTCTAACATAATATTTTCTTGGAGATCGCTAAACCTACATATGCAAGAGGTACCTAATTATGCAGATAATGATTTTAAAGAACACCAATAATAATAGATGGTGTTTCCGGAAGCCTTACTTTATGTGAAGCATTGCTTAAAGATGTGTTAAATGCATTCTCTCATTTAGTCCTGAAATCCATCCTTTGGGGCAGGGACTCTATTTCCCTTTCCTGAAACAGATCTACAGTGGTTAGTAACTTGCCTAATTTTAAGCAGCCAGAAACCAGAAGAGCCAGAGTTTGAACCTATGACCTTCTATTTCCTGTGTCTGAATCATTGTGTAATATCACTTTTCAGTACAGTTTAAGCAGGTTATTTTACATGTGTCTCTAAAAGACATCACAGTTTTAGAATTTGTCATAGGAATTTTTTCTGTCTCAGTAAAACCCAAAGCCATACTGAGTCATCACTACAGAGGGAAGACCTAAAAAGTTCCAACAAAGTAATGGATTTTGAAGAACTATCCGAGAACATGCATCAGTAACAAGAGGAAAAGCTGCTCTTTTTGAGTGGAGATTATAGAAATAATAAAATCAGAGATCTCATGTGGAGAGAGAGTGAGAAATATTTAAAGAGAAGCATCATATAACCATTTGACAAAATTCAGTCTTTAAAAATGATAACAAAACTAATGTGCATTGTGTGAAAGTATCTAGTCATATATTCTTTTATGGTATCTCAGTTACATATGTGTATATAGAGATTATTATGTATGTTCTGGTAAGAGTTTTCTGTAGGTTTACGTAAAGAGTCTACATGTTCATATACAGTTAATATGTTTTGTATATTATGTCTGAAAATGGTACCATTTGTGTTGCTATGTAGGGTCAATATTGGTGCATCCTAAGGTTAGTAGGTAGAATTTCTTTTGAGATATATATAGGAGATATATATGTATATATACACATATATGTACACACATATGCATGTGTGTATATATATATTTCTCAGAACCCTATCTTTTTGTAAATGTAATAAATAGGTTGTTATATCTATTAATATACATATATAATGTTGATATATTTATGATGTGTCTATCTCTTGCTTCAAGGCTATGTTAACAATTTAATCTACTTTTTGGCTCTGGTCCTTTCACAGTGCATGTGTTTGCATGCAGAATCTTTCAACCTCCAACAAAGCTACTAAATTATAATGCTAACCAGATCTCAGTGTCTCTGACAGTGTCTGCTTTTGCAGACGAAGAACTTAGCTCAGAATAGCAGTAATTTGCTACTCCCTGTGACTGGCTCACAGACAGAATATTTGGCAGGGATGAAGAGAAGTGATCAGGAGTAAGTGCTATTGTAGAGAAAGCCCAGAGGAAGAGCCCTTCCTCCATTACAGGATTCATGATGTGAGAAACTAGTCATTAAACTGTGTGCACACTGCGTGTTTGGGCACCACCACCCTTCTTGGAAAGAGAATCCACTTTTCTGTTTTGTGTAAGAGTATGGGGTCACAGCTAATCTGTATGTGTTCCTACAGGAAGGAATAATGGGCATATGGCTGCATTCTATCAAGTAGGCAAAAGAGGTACCGACAGAATCCCAAGTATTGCCTGTGTCATCTGAGGAACCTGTGGTATTACGGGAATAACTTGAAATAGTAAAGTTTAACTTTCTAGAGTGTGAATCAAAAGAGAAAACTCAAATCTCTCAAGGGACAGAATTACTTTTTTGGATATTTGTAACTACAAAAGTTAAAGTAATAAAACTTAGTGTTTCTTTTACTATGAATTCTAAGTACTTGAATGCCTAGTCTACTTTATTGTTACTATATGTTATTTAATATTATTCTGATTCCTTATAATCCTGAGGTTTAGAAATATTTTTCCCATTTTATGGATAAATTAACTGAGACTCAGAATGATTAAGTAATTTGTACAACGTCATAGAGTTATTAAAGTAGGGGAGGTGGGATCCTTACCCAAATGTGTCAAATGCCAAAACTCACACTCCTTTTATTATACCATATTATTAAATATTTCATTGCAAGAAAGAGAAAGAAGCTATTTATTAACTGGGCTTGTTGCTTGATTTTCCTATTAAGACCTCCCTTGTGCATTTCTTTCACCTGCATGGGTATACTTTGCATTTTTGAGTAAACATTTGCCACACTTTATAATTAAATAATATGTTCTAATTAAACAATATATATAATTAATGCTAGGAAGCCCAGCTCTCCTGATTTGAGCCATCTGAGGCTACAACTAACTCCATTTTTATTATTTCAGAAACTAAAACTTTAGGGGAAGATCAGTGATTTTTATATGTCAGCTCAAAATTTTGAACTACTTTGTATTATATAGGCACAAATTATTTTCCATTATATGGACCTTGATAGATTTTAACATCCCTTATATAATGTGTTGGTCTGCCTGCCAACCCTAAGGGAGAGGGGACACACTGTTAGAAGAAAAGAAAAGAAGAAAAACCCAAATAATTCAACCGTGATACTACGTGACCAAACAAAAACAAAAACAAAAACAAAAACATTGAACATAAATTCACACAGAAAATCATTTTGAATGTTATCCTGATGGTTAAATTTGCCTCAAGTGAGATTTATCTGATATTGTTCTATAATATATTCTTCAAATTTGATTTTTTATTCCTCTTCTTTTTTGTTTATTAAGACTCTTGGTTTCAATGAGAGGTGAAAGTCTGCTTTGCCATCACTCTCCCTCCTCTTAACACAGGTAGCCTATTATGCAGATTTCTATGATCTTTAGAAGAAGAAAATGAAAACCAAGGAGAATGTAGGGAAGGCATTAAGGGACTGTGAGAGTTCCATGAACTAGGCAAATTATAACTGAAAAAGAATCACAGTCAAAACCTCAGGGTTATTCTTGTTAGATTAGTTCCTCGGTTTTTTGAAATGTGCATTTCTAATCTTGCAAATAGCATCAGTACAAAAGAACTAGACACTTGTCTTTCAATGTGACAAGAGTTTTGGAAAACATTACCCCTTGAGAACTCTAAGCAAAATTATTAATAGTAAAACAAAACTTTTTATGAATCTAAATCTATGCTGTTTTTAATACTGAAATGCCATTCTCAACCCACTTCTAAATCCGTTTTATTTTTCAAGACTCTGCTAGGCTGCCAGTGTGAAGCTTCCCTGATTTGCACACCATCCCCACCCCCAGTCTGCTTCCACCAGACAGAATTAATTACAACTTGTTTTTTCTTCTCGCAGTATGTAACTAGTCCTTCAGTTTAGTACTATTTAACTCTTCTGTGTATTATAGACAGTTGTGAGTCTGTTTTCTGTGTTAAAGTGTAAGGTCCCTGAAAGCGTCTTTTTTATCTAACTCCACCCACCTGCCTGCAAACATTGAGTGCCTGGCATATAGTGGGTGCAGTCTTTGTTATCTTTAAAATGAATTGAATGATACTTCCTAGCTAATTCTCAAGTCAAAGCATAGTGCAAAGTATATGTCTGAGATTATTAAGCAAATCTGGTTGTTAAAGTTCTATGTTTTCATGTATCCAAAGCCACCATGCAAATTAGTGCTGAGATCACTTCAAAAGCTGCTGGAAAAGCGTTTTAGCAAAACAGATTCATGGACCTCAAATTCCAAAGCTGCTTCTGACGCCTGTATTTTCAATAATATTCCCTGGTGCTACTGATGAACTGCTAAATTTGGTAACCACTGGTTACAAGCAAAGCAAAAGAAAGTGATAAAGAAAAATACAGACGGTAAATTCATTTATTCAAATAAGGTATACTGATTTCCAGTTGCACATTGTGAACAAAATAGTGTTTACTGTTGGCCTCTTCCATGAGAATGTGTGCTATATGAGAACAGGAAACTTCTTTGTCTCATTCACCTCTAACATTCAATGCTCAGTGCAGGAATAATGTAATCATCTCTTAATTTGTCTCTCCCAATTCCTATCAGCAGCAAGAATTGTTTTTCCAAATTAGAACCTGATCATATAATTTCCTGCTTGTAAACCTAAGGTTTCCTTTCTCTGACAGAGTGGCTTTTAAACTTTAATATATATGAAAATAAGTTATGGGATTTAAAAAATACATTTCTAGGTTTTCTCACAGAGATTCTTTCCCATATGATCTTTGTGAAGGACAGGGCAGCTCTGCAAGTAATTCTTAATCTCAGTCACTCTAAAAACATTCTAGTTAAAAAAAAGAGAGTCAAACACCTTGATATGGCACTCAGGATACTTCAAAATTGGACCCCAATTATTGCTCCAGGTCATTTCTCATGAGACATTATACTCTAAGCATGAGTCTGATTAGACTACTTGCAGTCCTTCCCAAAAGTAATAATTTTCACTCTTTTCAGGAATTGCACATATTTTCTCATTCCCAGAATACTCTCTGTCTCATCATCTGTACCTAGGGAAGTTCTAACTGTGGCTCAAGATCCAGCACTCAAGTTACCCATGCTGTAAAGCCATTTGTTTTCTCTAAAACAAATTACTTCCTTCACTATACTTTTGTAAGAGGACTTATACTTCTTATAGCATCCATTTCATGGTATCGTAATTTTTGGCTGGCCACTTTCATTTAAAGATCATGAACTTGTTGAAGCACATATACACACATATGTACACACATACATTTCATTTTTATAACACCATCTTCTTGAATATTAGTGGGCACATGATGCTTAATAAATATTTGTTGAATTTTATTAAAGCTGTTTTGCAATCTAGAGCATGCTCATACTCAACAAAGTAATTGACATTATAAGTGTTAATTATGAGACTATAATAATAATTAGCAGTAAGTTTGTGAGTATCAAACAAATGAAATGTAATTACAATAGTAGACATATTTTAAAAATAATAGTTTGGGGAGGTGGGGAGGGGCAAAAAATAATAGTTTGGCAATATTTTGTATCTATTTTTCTATGAAATAGATTTATTTCTATAATTGATTTCTTCAATTCTTACCAGTTAGCCAATAGATCACAATCATCCATTTAAATCTTAAGGCTTCTGTAATCATGTGTTTCATAAAATCAATCAAATTAGAAAAATAAATCTGTTTAGATGTTTTAATTGGCAGTTTGTAAATGTTTATTAAATGAATGACTGAATAAATTATCATTCTAGAACTATGTTATATTTAAACTGTGGCAAATCCAGTGGTTACAAGAGAAAACAGTGAAATATTTTAAGCCTTTAAAAATTTCATATAAATTTTTGCTAGTTTAGGGTTTTGCAAAAATGTGATGTAAGATGCTTTATAATAACAATCCAACCTATTTTTGGACATATTTGAAAGGGGAGGGAAATCATTACAGAATAACTTATTTAAAGTAATAGAAATGGATTATACAAATTATTTTATAGGATTAGAAATCTCTTGAGGTAATATATCTTTAAATGTTTTATAGCCAATGAGAAAGGCTTTGTTCTGTATAGAGATATCATTTATAACGCTAGTAGAACAGGATTTAAATTATATTCTATTATTATGTTTAGTTCTTTTGACTCATTAGGGGCAAAATGTCATTTGAATTTTTTCATCATTATTTAAGATCATTACCATTGAAAGTACTATTTCTAAAAATCTCAACAGTCTGTTAAAGGTAAAATCTGTCAATTTAGAATAATGAAATTCTTAAAATCTCTCAATGATTAATGTTGAGAATCATTAATATTGTCCATAGTGAATACCTAGCCAAATCCACTCATTATGTAAAAGAGAAACTTGAGACCCATGGCTCCAAAAAGGTCATACAGGTAATCAGTGGCAGAGCTGGGACTAGAATCTGGGTTCCCAGTGACTCAGGTAGTGCTCTTCCCATTAGCCTGTGCTGTCTTTTGTTGCTATTTCCATTTCCGTGGTGCATGTTATTATCTCGGCTGTTACTCAAGCCTCATTCATGGTCTAATGTCTTGCTATTCTGTGACTTCAGCATTTGTTTTGAAATTCGTTGCACCCGAATCACATCTTCTCATTTATGTTGTTATTTTCACTTCAAGGTTTATGCTTGGCAGGGGGATTTGTCTGGAAACATAAACAAACTATGAGCTTTGATTAAGAGTATGGTTGGGAAGAACTTTCACTTTTTATATTATGCATATCATTATAAGTATGTTCTGAAGCAAGAAACTACTATATTACCTTTGCAGTAAAAAGATTTAGAAGAAGATTTAAAACAATGATAGAAAAACTTTATTCTTGCTTGGGACCCCTATCATTCCTGGTAGTTCCCTAGGCTGGTTTTTGTAGTACATCAGATGGTTTGCTTCTCATAGGAGCTCATGGAGGAAATGAGAATTCAGGAAGGATTCTTCCGAATTTACGCTACAATTTTCTGTGCAAAATTACAAATACTCCATTAACTCTATACCTTTTCTCTTACATTTTCAACATCTTTCTCTTAATTGGCTCTTTCCACTTAACCAGTAAACATGATCAAGATTCTTTTAAATTCTAGAACAATCAAACAAAACCAAACACCCATTCCATCTCACATCTACCCTGTACTTCTTTTCCCTTTGAATTTGCATTACTCTTGCTATCACACACTCTGTTACTACTTTATATATTTTTATATCCTTACACTATGCAGTAATACCTAGAGCATAATGAGCAAACATAAAACAGTAAGTCCTCTCTTACTGAGCTTTACATTGACCTATCTCTTTGTGCTGTTTCTGCTCATTAGCATGAACTTGCAAATAAAGGCAGTTATGCAATTAACTGAAATTTCACATAAAATATGCAAAATTTTCAGATGAGTTCTCTGAATTTGAAAGAGTTTTATATTTACTGAAATGGAAAAGAGCAGTTCCAGGGTCCCTGTTAGATACCCATGCAGAGTCATGTACTTTCCCTTATCAGAAGTTATCAAATTGAAATTTAAAATATTTTGCAAAATCCTTTGTTTAATATCAGTCACTCCCAGTAGAGTGAGAACTTTATGAGGGCAAGAAAACTGTCCATATTGTGTACTGTTCTTGTTGTAATCTAACAATATCCCGGGCTGTACTGAAAACTCCCTGAGGACAAGGACTTTGCCTAGCACACAATAGGAGCTCAAAAACCACCTGGTGAATGAATGAATAAATGAATGAACACACTGAACAGTTTTCAGCCGCTCATGATAGTAAAATTGCAAATTGAACTTAGGAGGGGATATTTAGTATATTTGACAATTAGCAGGTTAAATGTTGCACAAGTAGTTTAGAAAACTTTCTGATAACTATTGTGAAGTGAAAGCATCTTACTCTTGCAATTGATTCATTTATGAATATATTAATATATCTTAATAAATTTTGAGGATTCATTAGCAGAAAATTTCAAATATCCAAAAGCTTTCATGTGAATGGTGTTTCAAGGGGATTATATAAGCTTTTCCGTTCTTCATTCTTTGAAGCTAAAAGCTAAAGAGCACCATAGCCATTATTTTCTTAGGCTTTAGAAAAACTCAGTAAATTATATCAAATGACACAGCATACTTCTCTCAGGGTGGTACATAAATACTTTTACTCTTTGTCTTGGAGTTACATGAAACCATCTAAGAAAATGGCAAGATTTACTCTGACTCTATAAATTAGACTGGCAGATTTGCCGTATTTCAGGCTATTTCATCACATAGGGATCTATGTGTAACAGTAAAAGGACAAGAGTGCTCTTTTTGCTATAGCACACTATTATTTTGCTGCAGTTCTGTCAGGATTTCTGTGAAGTTCCCTTAAGTAGAAAAATGCATAGACTTATTATTTCATGTCTTTCAAAGGCTGCATTCCACTCTAAATGCATTGAAATTATCTTAATTACTTCAGCTCTAGGGTTTTGGTGTTTTATTTTCACCTTTTAAGTGCTTTTTTTTTTTCTTTTAAGTATCTCGTTTTGAAGGGCATATGCATATTTATGTGAGTGTGACAGCAATGTTCTTAATGTTCAAATATAATTATTTTTTAGTGATACTTCTTGGTATTTCCCAGAATTTGACTAAGGAAATCTGGTACACAAATGACAACCATCTCTGCAATGTGCAAGTGAGAAGAATGTTCTTTGATTGGCATTTGTAGCTATGACTTTCTGAGCCTTCTGATGTTGCAAAAAACTTGAGAGTAATTGATCTATGTCTTAGTTTTAGTGTTCATTCAAGTTTCCTTCTTGTAAATGTCACATTATTGAACACTAGCATATTTTGTTATGGAAAAGACCCAGATTTTATTCATTACAGCAAAGCTTTTATGTTGATGTTTTTAAGCTGGGAAGTTGATGGCATATTGAGAGTGTCAGGAAATGTTATTACCTCCAATAACTGGGAGAGAAGATTTTAAAAATTTCTCATGGTAAATCACTGAAATACATCTGTAATATAAAGAGACAAAATTTACATTAGACTACCTGGAATATCTTCTTGAATTATAATTTCATTAATGATATTAACCAAGTTAATGGATGAATTTATCAATGAAAGCATGTAGCTAGTAGAAAAACATGTTGTGGAGAAGGCATTTTTTTTTTTTTTTTTTTTTTTTGGTGTGTGTGGATTATAGTCTGTGATAGAGAAATATTGGGCCTGAGAAATATAGGCAATCATGTACCTATCATCTTCCATAATAAGTTAATGAATTGCATCTTGCTTGGTATACCATTGTTATGTGAATTCAATTATTAGAAAAGTACACTGGTCAGCAATTGATAATTTGTACATATACTAATAATAAGTTTTAGGTTCTAGATCTTCAAGGCTTGGACCACTCATTGTGCTACTTACTTGTCATACACCTCTATTTACAATTCCAGTAGAATTCAAACATCATGTCATTACTCAGGCCTTACAAGATTTTTTAGTTTAGCAAGACCATTTGGCCTAGATTATTCACATATGTGTATTAATTATTAGTTACATCAGTCTTAGAAACGAAGTCTGCTTCTTTCAGAAATATTTTATGTTTAACTTACTCAACGTGGGTATTTGTCCTAATTATACAGGAAGCTAAGACAAAAATATATAGGAAGTAGGAATAGAATGAAGTAAATTGTTAAAAGAAAGATTGGTAGATTCTAATGCAAAGTAAAGATAGAAAAAACATGAGAAATATGGCTTAGGATCACCACAAGTCATATATAATCAATGCCAGATTAGAACCACTTCTTGCCCAAGGCAGCAAAATGAAATAGAGAATGTTTCTAACCTACCACCAGTTCTCATTTCCTCTTCTGGCTTTGACAGTGGCTTTTTCAGAAGGAATACCTTTAAAGGAATACCTTTAAAATAAAATATATTTATTATATTAGTATTAGGAGAATTTCTTCAGTTATTTCTTTAAGAGTAGGCTATTCAAAAAGGAGAGTAGTTTTAGCCATGGCAAAACAAAACAAAAACAAAAAACAGGTATTAGATTTACTTTCCAGGTGTAAATAATTACAAAATTAAATAAAATTTATGAAACAATGGTTTCTATTCACTAGAAAACAGACAGCAGAAAGCATGATTTTTGATAGAAAGGAAACACCTGAGGTGAACTTCAAATTCAACCTGACTCTCCAAACCATGGTACAAAACAGTGAACCCAAACAATTAGTCTGTCTGGATGAAGAGAAATCCAAGGAGCTCAGGGGTCCTGAAGTAGGTGGAATTTGTGGGGCAGGGTCTTAGAGAAGAGGAAGCTGCTCAGAGAAGTAGCTCCAAAATCTGCATCAAGTTCCCTTGACATTTTTTCAGAATGCTAAACTGAATATAGTTATGGTGAAAGCCTTTGAATTCTCGCAAAGAATAACTACTGGTGGGATCCGAAATAAATAGATACTCTGGAGGTCACTCAATCCTTGGAGACATTGGGCTTCTCAGGAGCAGAGTGGAAAGATCTCACTGAATGAGGCTGATCCCTCAGAAAGGCCATTCTTTAGTATTAAGACTACTCCATACCTGATTTAACAAAAACTAAAAACAGTCCTTACAGTATCAAGTCATCTATCACCAAATTGTCTGCCAGAACAAATACAAAATTTCCTTACAAGAAGACAAAAAAACAAAATGCAAGCACTCAGCAATGTAGCATTTACAGTGGTCAGCATGTAAATGGAGATGCAAACAGGAAAAAGTGAGCCATCTATAGGAGGAAAAAAACACAGTGACCAAAATTAGTTGCAGAAGTGACAGGGATGTTAGGATTAGCAGGCAAAGGATTTAAAATAACTATTATAAATATGTTTAAAGATTTAGAGTAAAATATGACATGATGAATATACAGATACAGAATTTTAGCAAGGATATGAAAATTATTTTAAAAATGAATTACCCGGACATACTGAAACTGAAAAATTAAACAACCATCTGAAGTAAAAATATTACTGAATTGATTTACTAGAACATTTGATTCTATAGAAGAAAGAGCTAGTGAACATGGAGACAAGACAACAGAACTAATCTGAGTTAAAGGAAAAAAATTGAGGTTTAGTGACATGTAAGACAATATTATGCAGTTTAAAACATGTAATAGAAGCTCAAAAAGAGAGGAGAGATAGATTGAAGTAGAAAAATATTTCAAATATTAATAGCCATATTTTTCCCAGTTAGAAGAAAAATATCAAAATAGAATTCAAGATGCTTAATGACTCACAAGTAAGATGTAAACAAACAAAAACACATCTTAAGTTGCTGAAAACCAAAGATAAACAGAAAACGTTTTAAATCAGCCAGAGACAAAAGACATTATATGTAGAAAGACAGTAATAAAAACATACTGTGGGCTTTACATTAATATCAATAAAACCAGAAGATAATAAAACTATATCATTAAAAAGGGAAAAAAGATTATCTTGAATTATAATATATACCCAGAAAATATCCTTGCAAAAATTATGGCAAAATATAGACATCTTCAAATAAATAAAAGTTGGGAAATTTTGTTACCAGTAAGTCTGCCCCATAGGAAGTATTGATAGAAGTTCTTTAGGCTGACATGAAATGATATCAGATACAAATGCATACCTACATGAATGAACAAATTATGATAGGAATGTAAAATATACAGGCAAATGTAAGATTTTTTTGACTCTTTTTCTGAAAGACAACTGAAGAAAGACAAAATGTGCTGTGGGATTTATAATGCATAGAGAAATAAAATGTCTAACAATACTAGCATAAAGAATGAAGGGTATAAAATAGAACCCTTTTAAATTTTAAAATCATATGTGAAATGATACAATATGCATTTAAGATATACTTTGATACGTTAAGAATGCATATAGTAATCCTTAGAACAACATTAAAGGACAAGGAAAAAACTAAAAAGTAAATTGATAAGATAAAATAGAATGTTAAAAAAAATCCAAAAGAAAGCAGAAATGAAAAAGAACTGAGAAGAGGAGTTGGGACAAAGAATAAATAAAAACAATAAAATAAGTAGGTTTATATTCAACAACATTAAAGTAATCCCATTAAACATATTCAATGAAATAAACACACAAATTAAAAAGCAGAGATTTTCAGACTGGGTAATAAAAAAGCAAGAAAATTACTTCTTAAAACAGACTCTTCCTAATTATAAACAGATAGAACAAAAGTAAAAAGATGAAAATGATGCGCCATGAAAACTCTCATTCCAAGAAATCTGGACTGTGAATGGTAAAGGTGCAAAAGTGGTTATTAGTCATCAGGGAAATGCAAATTAAGACATATGAGACACTTCACTTAGTAGAATGGGCTCCAGCTCTATCCAGGATAATACAAAAGGTACTAGATCACCATTGCTTTTTGTGGCTGAGTAGAAAAAACTCCATGCTATACATATACCATATTTTATTAATCCACTCATGTATTGATGGGCACTTGGGTTGTTTCTGTATCTTTGCAATTGTGAATTGTGTTGCTATAAACATTATAGTGCAGATGTGTTTTCATGTACTCACCATCAAATTGGTATTAACTGAGCAACACTTAAGTACACATATAGTAATAACCTTCATTGGGTGTCGGGCAGATGTGGGGGGAGGAGGGGATAGCTATATACACACCTAATGGGTGCAGTGCACACCGTCAGGGGGATGGACACACTTGAAGCTCTGACTCTGGTGAGGCAAAAGCAATATACATGTAACCTAAACATCTGTACCCTCATAATATGCTGAAATAAAAGATAATATGAGATACCATACCTCTACTAGTAAGGCAAAAAAAAAAAAAAATGAAATGAAATGAAATGAAATCCAAACCTCGGCATCACCAAATATTAGCTCATTATTTTGTGATACAAATACAAGTGATGCAACTAGGATTCTTTAACATTGATGGGTGGAAGTGCTAAAGGGTAAACCAGTTTAGAAAAGTACTGGTAGTTTTTTAAAAAGTCATGCATATATCACAATCCAGCAATGCCCCTCATGTGTATTTTCTCTTGATAAATGAAAATATATGTCCACAAAAAGACTTGGATACAAAGGTTCATTGTAATATCATTCAAAATAGTAAGAAACTGAAAATAGCCCAAAAGTCAATCCATAAGGAGATGGATAACATTGAGCGTATATATGAAAGAATAGAATTCAATAACAAATAAGAGGAACTACTGATACACACAACATGAATGAATAACTGAAACAGTGATGAGCAAAATAATCCATACACAAAAGAGTACTTGTGTTATGATTTTACCTTAATAAAGTTCTAAAACAGGTAAAGCTAATCTATGGTGACAGATAACTGTTTGTCATTGAAAGGGTTTATCACTGACTGGGCAGGAACATAGGGAAGTTTCTCTTGTGATTTAAACGCTCTGTATCTTGATATGATTGTATACATTTTCAAACTTATCAAACTGTTCAGTGACCAATCCATTTGACTAAGTGTAAATTATACTTAAGGAAAACAAAGAAAATTTTGCAAATATTAGATATTTTTCTTATGTTAAAAATATCTAACTTAAACTGAAAAAACCTTAATCATGAGTGAAGAGCCCACATATCATATGCATGCTCCCTAGCTCCAATTTATCTACATCAATAAATTTGATTTTCACATAATTTTGTGCTTCCTAATTAGAGACCATAAGTTACTGGAGGTGTAAAAAAAATCATTAGAAGATTGATTAAAAAGTCTGTAATAATGGCATGTGTCACCACAAGAAACATCTTTTTCTTCCAATTGACTTGAGATGTTATTGACCACAGATCTTGAATATCTGCTTTGTTGTTGTCTTTCAACTTATTTTTATCAAAATAATGCATACAATATTTAAAGAAGTCAAATAATTCTGAAAGGTTTCTGGGAAAAACAGAACTATTTTGGCCATTGTTTCTGTTCCCCAAAATATATGTGTAGTACTACTTCTTGAATTATCTACTCTAGATATATTCTATTGTCTATTATCTTCCTTTGGTGGTAGTTGAGAGGCTTCCTTTCTTGAATACATACACAATCCCTACTTATTCTTCTTTATAAATTTTTGCTTAATGAAACAATAGTTGGGACTTATGATATTATAATTATCCATATATTTATCATCACTGAATAGTTTCTTTTAAAAATTATTTTGGTTTATTCTGTAGTTGTAATTGTTTTTATTTGCTTAGTGTTTCATACTCTGGCTGATATTCCACCCAATACACTTCAAAATTTTTCAGCAGCTAGCAGTATGTCTTTTCCAACGCCCAAACACATAGTCAATGTTTTAAAGGCCACTCTCACACCAACTTTCACCCTTCCTTTCCTCCTCTAGCTTCTTGTCTTCCAGCAGCAAATCTGGAAAGATTGCTCTTGATGTCCAGAGTTTACTTGCCATCCTGGAAAGTCCCTTTCCATTCTCCTTTGCTAGCTCCCATATCAAGATCTTGTCTTTCTCTTTCATCCTCTGCTGTCATCCTTCTATTCTCTTTGTCCTTAAAAGTTAACAATTTTTTTATTTCTTTCTTGTTATTTCAGTTAAATGTACATAAAGAGATAAGCACATGTAGTCACTATGCCATGTTTAGACAAACTTCATGAGTATGTACTTTGTATTAAACTTTATCATTGTTATTATAATTAGTAAAATGCCATACTGAGAACAGATAGACAAATGATTTTGTTGTCAATATGTGAAAAATGGCAATCAATTAAGTTATTGAGCCAAAAGAAACAGAAATGCCCATTCATCCCCCAATCCAGCCTGAACGCTATCCTGAATCCTTTTTCACTCGTGCTCCATATTACACTGTTAGTGCTTTATGTTAAAGGAAATTATCTTTAACATAAACCATCCAAAAAAGGTGAACTATCATTATTATTACAAAGAAACACCTGTGATTAAATGTAATTAGATACTTGCCAGCTACAAAAATATATCCTCAATTTATTATATGCAAAATAGAACTAAAAGTTCCTGTTATTTTGAAGAAAGATGAAATTTTGTAGGTGAAATTATTTTGAATTATAAAGCATTATTTAAAAATGGAAGTTCATTGATGTTTAACATCTGCACAAAAATTATGTCATAAGCTAGAATTTTTGTATTCAGCAAATGAAAAATAACATATAAAAACAATTTATTTTTCTTTTGGCAAAAGGATAAGAATAAAGGGTAAATTTTGGAAGGCAGATGAAATTGAGTTGCTGCAGAGGGAGGAGGTAAGTGGTGGTGGTAGATGCTTGATGATCTAAAAGGAAATAGGGCACTGGCTCCCTGACTTAAGGAAGTTTTGAAGGGATCAGTGTCTTCCTCTTCACTGCATCATGACAGTAGGCTATTGAATACTGCTATAATTGTGGGGAGTTACAAATGCATTGCCATTCTATTTGCAAATACAGTTAATTGATTTGCTAAACAAAGGTAGTTTTAGGATATGTGACATTGTCTGAAATATATGGATGTGTAATAACCAATCCTTTTCCTAAATAGCTAAATAAAATCTATGAGTTGATGCTGTCTCATAGAATATTCAATGAGAGCACAAAGGAAGTGTCATTACACTTATGTCTTTTTTATGTTAGGAGAAAAAATAATTTTCAGCTCAGACCATTGAAAAAAAGGAAGTTGGTATAACATCATTCTGTAAAATTTAAAGCAGAGATGCAGAACAGAGAAGCAGCTGGCCAGAGTACTCAGCACAGAGAGACAAGTAGTGGGTCAAAGTTCAATGGTCAGAGAGGCCACTTCCAAGAACATGTAGCAAGTCAGTAATGACAACACTCTCTGGAGCATATTGGATGGATCAAATATATCTGATAAAGGCTGTAAATTAAAAATTAATAAAAATTTGCAAAGAGTCAGTGCATTTTATACACATAGTAGTGAGCACCATGATGCAGGAAGCATATATAGCACAGAATTTCATAGAACACACATATCAAACAAAACACGTGAAGCACAGAGAACAGGATCAACAAAATGTGGGCAATATACAGAGAAGGTAAACCTTAACCAAATAAAAACTGCAAAAATCTCTTATTCTAAGAGTTTCATGGGTTCCTCTGGAAGAATTAGGAATCAGCGTAAAATTTTTCTTATATAGTCTTTATACTTGCTCTGTATAATTTTGTGTAAGTTGGTTATATAGGAAACTAGATACAATTATCTGATCCTATTCCTGAAGATTAGATATTCCCATCTAGTCCTTATATTCATTTTCATCTGAGATACTGTTAGAGCCAGTTATCTATACTAGATGGATGGCATGTGTTTATTTGCATGTATAGATTCTAGCACCCTAAGTGGGCCAAACTAGATGTGTCTCCTGTAGAGAGTACTGCTGTGATGAAACTTACTTCTGACTGGATGTATTCTATATTGCACTTATATAATTTGTATTTGTTTTTAGAGCCAGAGTTAACCTAGAAGTCAGAAAGCTAGGGTGATGGCCAAAAGTGTTAGGTTTGGGGAACTCCTGCAGATGGTGTTTATTGCCTCTATATATATTTTGTGGAAAAACTGTAGATCACCAGATTAGTCAGAGTTGCTGAGCTAGAAGTAAGTAGTGGATTCAGAGCTGAGCCACTAGAAATTGCTGGAGTCAGAGAGAAGGACAAAGTCAGAATATAAGGGCAAGTACTATGGCCAGGTCCAGGAAAGTTGAATAAAAATTATGTCTGGAGGAGGTAGATGTTAGTTATGTCTGAAAGTCACAGAGTCAAGAAATTGTAGATAGGTAAAGAGAGTTATATAAATTAGGGCAGAAACAAAAGAGAGGTTATGCCTGAGTAAATGTGTCAAATCTTGGCTGGCAATTTTTCTTAAGTAGGCTGGCAAATATGGCTTATAGGATGTATCAAACTGGCTATATGAGATACTACATAACACCCATTAAGATAGCTATTATTTTATTTCTTTATTGTTTTTGAGACAGAGCCTCACTCTTTTGCCTGGGCTAGAGAGCTGTGGCATCAGCCTAACTCACAGAAACCTCAAACTCCTGGGCTCAAGCAATCATACTGCCTCAGCCTCCCAAGTAGCTGTGACTACAGGCATGTACCACCATGCCCAGATAATTTTATATATATATATATATATTTTTAGTTGTCCAGCTAATTTCTTTCTATTTTTTTAGTAGAGATGGGGTCTCACTCTTGCTCAGGCTGGTCTCAAACTCCTGAGCTCAAACGATCCGCCCGCCTCAGCCTTCCAGAGTGCTAGGATTACAGGCATGAGCCACCGCACCCGGCCAAGATAGCTATTATTAAAAAAAAAAAGAAAGAAAAGAAGTGTTGGCAAGGATGTGGGGAAATTTGAATCCTTGCACATTACTGGTGGAAATGTAAAATGGTACAGTTACTGTGGGAAATGGCATAACAATTTCTCAAAAAAAAAACATAAAATTACCATATGATTCAGTAACTCCACCTCTGTGTACACACCCAACAGAAAGAAAGCAGGGGTTATCTGTACAACCAGGTTCACCGCAGCATTGGTCACAACAGCTGAAAGGCATAAGCAACTCAAGTATACATCAATAGATAAATGGATAAACGAAATGTGTTATGTACACACAATGGAATAATATTCAGCCTTAAAAAGAAATCCTGACATATGCTATAATATGGATGAACCTTAAAGACATTATGCTAAGCAAAATACGACAGTCACAATAGTATAGGATAAATATTATGATATCACTATGGGATAAGTAGTATATGGTTCCACTTATATGAGGTGCCTAGAGTGGTCAAAATCATAAGGACATAAAGTAAAATGATGCTTGTTAGGGAATGGGAGGAGGGGAGTATGAAAACTTCATGTCTAATGGGTACAGAGTTTCAGTTTGGGAAGATGAAAAAGTTCTCATGATGGGTTACACAACATTGTGAATGTTATTAATGCCATAGAACTATACACATAAAAATGGCTAAAATGTCAAATTTTATGTTATGTGTATTTTACCACAATTATAGAAAGAAATAAAACATTACCAGTATCTCCCCTCCATACACACACACACACACACACAGACACACACAGACACACACCCAACAACAAAACAACATTATGTAGATCTAAGTTTATGGACATGAGGATTTACAACATATATATTCATATTTTAAATTGTATGACAACATTATACCATGATTTCACTTATTAAAAAGCACATCTATTTTATATATGGCTGTATGTGTGTACAATAAATAAAAATGTCTATACATATACGTAGATAAAAATAAATAATTTTTTGAAAAAAACCTTGCTATATATACTAAGAACCAAAGAAAAGTAGAGAAAAAGAGAAATAAAATAATATGAATGGTAGGTAGTATATGAAAATTATTTCCAGCATAGAAATCCCTGACCCTCCCATATTATCATCCTGCAACTACTTGGTAGCCAGGTGCTGCCCATTCCAGCTTCAGCAGGGAGCAGAGCAGGGAGTAAATCTCAGCATATGGGGTCCATCCACCTAATACATAATTACAGAGAAAAAATTGGTTATAAAAAATATCAAAGGAAGCCTTGATCGGAGAATAAACTTTATGGACAGTGTTAGTAGGCAGAACATCCAAAGGGAATAGAGTCACAGGCAATTGTAATATCAACACTGCCCATATGGTACATTTGAGATCTGTTGATACCTTTGCTCAGAAAGAGCTACTTTGTTTTGCTTTTAAGAGGTCAGTGTCTGTTATTGCCTGACCTTTTAGGTAGCCCTGAGAAAAGTGTGAAGTATCTCTAATTCAGGATTCCCACCTATCCTGGTGATCTAAACCCTCTCAAATGACTGTCTTAGTCCTTTTCCCCTAGAAAGGGCTTTGTTCTTAGTAGTTGCCAATTATGACCCTAAGTGAGGACACTGAGTCGAATATAATAGGGAATTTTGAACAGAGTAAATTAGAATGTGTATGCAAGGTGCCTATCCCTGTGTTCAGAAGGACAGGTTCCTGAGACTGGCAATTGCATCAGAACCACGTGGAGTTGCTAGAGAGCATTCCCCAGACAGAGGGGTTTATAGAAGTAAGGGGAAGAGGAAGGAAAGCTGAGCAGAAATAAACAACTAGTGTTCGCTACAAAATAGCTTAGCCTGGAGACATACACTATAGAGTGTGGATTTTCTACCTCGATCTACTTTTGCTGCCAAAACACACATGTCTAATGGAACCCAGTACATGCACTGAAACGGTGGGCAGATACTGAGCTCATTGGATCTGACTGGAGAAGAGCCCCAGGATTGGGTTGCCAATCTGGCTGCATGGAGGGATGAAGCCAAAACAGTAAGCACTAAATCATATATCCATTTACTCTTTCAATGCATTTATTGAGTCATTAGTCTTTGGCACTGGGTTAGATCTGTGAACAGGATGAGCAAGGTACTTAATGCCAAGGAGCTCACATTACAGTGATCAAAAAGGGAGGATTCTTGAGCTATCCTCAAAGCTCACATAGCCTTTTGCTCTTATCCTTTTCTATAGACAAATGGTAGAGAAAACAGGAGGGAGACGACCAGAGATGGTCAAGCCTGATGTCTTCTGACCCTTTTCCTTGGCACTGAAGTGACAGAGAAGACAGGAGGAAGGAAGAGAGGACATTATTCAAGTGTATGATAGTCCAACAGTTACCTCAGTGGTTAGTAAATATGACCACATCAGTAAATAGGGGGTGGAGTGAGGAGTATTCCCTCCCACTTATATTCATATTGGAGATTGATAAACAGATCCTTTTTCAGGGCTGGGCGTGGGATTATGAGAGTAAAGAATACACAGAAATGGGTCATAAGCACACACAGCTTGCATCCTGACAGATAAATTCATTTTATTTCTCCAAGAGTCTAGTGTCATGGGAGAATTGAATTCAGTGACTATAAGTCTCTAAAACTAGTTTTTAGGCTATTTCACTTCTTTTCTAACATTATGTAACTCAAGTGTCAACAGATTCCACATTCTGCACCCTGCCAAATGTCTCTCAGACAATTTCTGAGTTTCTCAGATACTACCTAAAGGCAATCCTAGTCAAATCCCAAAGGCTTCTCTGCCCAGAACTCCTCTTGCTCCTGTCTGGCTGCCCCTGCCATAACCACCAGTGACCCTGACAGGCAGCTGCTTATTGGACAGTACTGTCCTCCACTGGTCACCTTTGCTCCTGCCCCACTATGGCCTTAGGGAACACTGATTCTCTGTTTTCTCACAGAAAAAAATGAGACCACATTTTGCCTGTGAAAAGATTTGCTTATGGTTTAGAAATAATAGAAATATAGCCAAAGGACTTATTTATAACTGTTATTCAAAGTCAGTATTCTTGGGGCCTACAAACTCAGACCCAATCTTGAAGTCCTGCCCCAGACTGGCTGCTTCTGGCTTCTGAAATATCTTCAAATGGCAGGGATCTATCTAGTCACCACCATGAATGCTCTGGAACCTCTACTCCTCAGACTTCTGGCCCATTTAGATACAATGAGAGGGGACATCTCTCTTCTCAGCCTAGGACCCATCTTTTTACTGACCCAATTCACTACTTTCCAGAATGATAATAGTGGAGCCATAGGAAGGACAGCACCATCCCTTACACGTATGGAATCTGGCTTCACAGGCTCCAAAAGACCAATAGCCTAATAGCACATTTATCATCCTCGAACTTATTTGATCATAAATAATACCAGATATTTGACCTCACAGTATATATTTTATAATGCCAAAGCCAGTCTCAAGGGGTAACACTGGGTAAGCTTAAAAGATTCTGTAGCCAAACTGCTTAGGTTGGAATCCTAGGTCTATGACTTACTAGATGTGTGACCACGGAGACTTCTTAGTTTTCTCATCTGTAAGTTGGGAACAAAGACAGTACCTGTTTTATAGAGATATTTGGAGAATTAAGAAGATTAATGTATGAAAATGACTTAAAACTCTATTTGGAACTATCATCTAATAAAGGCTGTTTTATAATAAGCACTATGTAAGTATTAGCTACTATTATTATTATTACTAGTGGTAGTACTTTTTCAATGGTGTTTTCTCCTACATGAAATAATGAAGAATGTGGGATTTACACATCTCCTACCATAGACTAGTTTTGGCTCTTGGTCCCTTATGTGCAAAAGTTTGAACATAAATTCACATGCACATCCCAGGAACAAATAATAGTTTTCAGGCATGAGAAAATTTAAGTCCATATTTTGGAAATAAAAAAATATTTTTCTAATTATGTAAATAATACCACTAATATACTTAATTTACCCTTTCAAACTGTACATTTACAGCTGAGGATGTAGCACCAGAATTGGGTGGCTGCACCAGTTTACACGTTTTCTTGGCAAAATATAAGAAGGTATTTGTTTTACGTATTCATAATTAAGAACCTGACAATTCAATTCTTTTAAGAATCAGGAAAATCTGTCTCAAAATAAATTCCATTCTTTCCTCTAGAAGGCAGAAACTTCTTTGTAACCACCACTTTGATAGAATTATCCTTATTGCCAAGCACTAGTATCTCCAGCTTTGAGATAACTTTAATGTGTAGTCCCCTCTAGGCAACCAACAATTTCTCTGTCCCTTTGCTATCTATGTGTGCTCCTTCCTTGAAACAGGAAAGACCTTCAACTCTTCTGTCTACACTAAGGAAACTAACATATGGGGGTGATTAAAATGAGTCATTCAAGGTTTCGCAACTAGTAAGTGATAACATCATGATCTGATGTCTTCTGATTCCAAATTCAGTGATCTTTGTCTACCTGATTTTCCTTAGTAAATCTTAAATTCTTTTTTAAATTGTAATCTGACTCTTAATTTTCTCAGTTCTACAGATGAAAAAAAGGGCTCTTTGAGGTAAAGTAACTTGCCTATATTCACATTGTTGGCAATCCTTCAAATGAGGTGTGTATATTCACAAACATATATTCTCTTTTAACATTCCTGAATGCATTTGAAAGTTAAAGCAGTTAGAAGAAAATTATTTGGTCTTAGAATAGATTTACTTCTCTGCCAGTACATGGGTAAGACCCATGGTTTTGACCTCATAAGAGCAGCACTAGAATCAAATGACATGATCAATGCACTTGTGCATTGATCATGACTCGTGTGAAGCTGATATCAATTTATATTGAGCCAAAATCAGTCACAGGAGCTGCTTATTAGTAGGATGACCATATGATTTATCATCTAAATCAGGATGCTTTTGAGAGTAAAAGTGGTGCTATTAATAATGATACCAGGACAACAGGATTAACTGGGACTGTTCTGAGCAAACATAAATGCATGGTTAACCTTCAAATAGCCTATAAATATGGCCATTGGCTTATGTTACTGACATTGCTTCCTGTAAGGAAGATATATGGTCATTCAGGGACAAAAAATAAATAAATAAATATAGAAAAGAGCTCTCACATTATGGAGGCAGACACCTCCTGGCAAGTTCCTTCAAATGAGCTTTGTTTACAAAAGAGCAGGCTTCATATTTTAATCATAAATACTTCTGCTCATCATTAATCCCCTGAAGAACAGAAATCTCCTGAAGTGTGTTTAATAATAAATATTTTCATGTAGCTTGAATCTCCTCACTGCCCCATTTATCTGGTCAATGGAATCATAATGCTTGCCTTGTTGAGCTGTGAATAGATTCTTCTAGCCTGTCTCCAGCTATGTGCTTGCTAATTTCTCCTTGTCAGGTGGCCTGCAGAGCAAAGCCCTGATTTCAAACGCTATCTCCAAACAGAGTGGCAGTGGGAGGCCAAAGGAATCTACCAAGAAAAGCAAATTTGAAGGGTGTTTAAAAAAATTATAATGGCCTGTCTTGATTCTGATGCTAATCTCATATTAAACCCTACAGTGTTGCTTGAAAATAATGGCATGGAAATGACTTAAAGGAATTTTACTCTCCCTAGGACCTTCTTTTCTTTGCTAATGTATTTATTAATACTGTACATTTAGGATTTATTAAACTGTTTTAAAATATTAAGCTGAAAAGATTGGTCTGTCAATTAACCGAAAACTTCAACAGCAGGCAACTTTTATTCCCATGTTTATATTACTGTTTCTTTTATGCAAGCTTAGCCCTAGGCAAAATAGTGGAATAAGCAAGACTTCTCTTTTATAGCCATCTAACCTCTTTCAATGCCTGTCTTTTCCATTTTGTGTCTTCCAGGGCTCTTTATCATTACCTGCTACTCCAAGAACTTGGTCTCTCTGTATTGTCTAGTGATAATTTCGTTAGTTCTAGCCAATAGAAGCCTAACATACTCCTCTTCCTAAGATCTACATATTTTTTACTGTAGATGTTTAAAGATTTGTCTCCCCTACAAAGTTTTTAAGCACCAGTGAAATGAATCTGAAATAGTGAAATTTCAGACACTGTAACAGGCAGTGCCAATAATCTCTGGAAAACTCTGCTAGAAGCTGTCATATCATATCATGGAAATGATGATTGCTCATTGAGCAGATTTGTATAACTTGTGAGCACTGATAACTTGTAGATCAAAGGAAAAATTGTAGAGGAGATTGAGCTGGCTTTTTACTGAGGGACAATATTCAGCATAGTCCCTGAATATTCATCAAAATTCATCAAAAGCAAATATAAGAGACACAAACTAAAGATAAGCTACTAAACTGTGAGTCATTGAATGGCAGAAGCTATGTTTTTTTATTTGCTTTCTGTCTGTCTTTGCATCTGGCCCAATTAGTACATCTAATTGATTTAGGTTTTGTTTGTTTGTTTGTTTTATTATTTTGGTGGAAGGAAGGAAGGAAGGGAGGGAGGGAAGTGGTAGAACTCTAGTTTGAACCAAAGCTCGTTGTGCATTTCACCATGAAATCTCCCTATATATTGACGGTAGTGGTTTGATTACTTCTGCTGTGCCCCTCTTCTTTGCCATGTGATTATGTACTTAAGAAAACCTAGGATCACATATAGTCACTGAAAGGAGGCCATCTACTAAAAAACAATATGTTCTATTCATCCATATCTTTATAGGCAGATATCCTAAGGAGCTTCTATTTTGAGTATTAGTTTAAATCTTGAGATCTTGAGCTTTTGAATCACTTGTCCAGTGAAGGAAGTGTAAAACTTCTAAAGAATGAATTTCTGATGCACAAATGTTACAATTTCATTCAGAAAAAAATATAGCTGGTTCTTAAATATTGACTGAATGGATAAATGAATAAATATATAGCAGAGAATGTTATTAAAAACTGTGGTAGTCATTCATTCTGTTCATTGATATTATGCTTCTACTACCTACAGACTTGTGGTAGGATTGTCTTTTTCTACCTCTTTGAAGAAAGACTTACTTAGATTTCACTTTATGAGTCATGTGACTTTGGTCACTGAAATGTGAGTTGAAGTGATATGCATCACTGTGACATAGGCACCTTTAAGATTCACCATATTTTCTGCTATTACTACAGTGTAACAGAAAATGGTGAGATGCTGGTTGGTGGAGAATCTATGAGCTTGTGCTCCTGAGTGAGGATTATGTCTAAATGTCAAACTGTAATAAAAATGTATTGTGAACAAGAAAGAAGCTTTTGGCAGTTTAAGCCACTTAGATCTGGAAGATATTTGTGAGTATAACATAAACTAGCCTAGCCAGAGTTGATGCTGCCTTTAATGGGACCACCAACGTATCTCCAGCTGAGGCCAAGAGGAAGAGACATTCTTGATGTGATGAGATGCCTTAGTAATTAATTCCAATTTTCTTTAAGTTCCACCTACACTATCTCCCTATATGGCAGTTAAAAAGAAAGATGGAAAAGAAGAGAGGAAAGAAGAAGGGAGGGAAGGAGGGAGGGAAGGAAGGAAGGAAGGAAGGAAGGAAGGAAGGAAGGAAGGAAGGAAGGAAGGAAGGAAGGAAGGAAACTTCAAACTGCATTTCACCTAACATATTTACCTTATTTAATTTATACAGTGACCCTCTAGATTATATATAGTGAGTATTTTTAAAATGAATACTTTATTTTAAAGCTACCCATGGCAGCATATATCTGTAGTCCCAGCTACTCAGGAGGCTGAGGCAGGAGGATCCCTTGAACTCAGGAGTGAGTCTTTGAGTTCAGCCTTCAGCCTGGATAACATAACAAGACCCCATCTCTAAAAATAAATAAATAAATAAGTAAGTAAGTAAATAAATAAATACTTTAGAACACTTTTAGATTTATCAAAAGCCAATGAAGATAGTACAGAGAGTTTGCATATACCCCCCTTACCCAGTTTCCCTTATTATTATTGTCTTACATAAGTATAGTATATTATTATATCATTAATGAATCAATACTGACACATTATTAACTAAGGTTGATATTTTTTTAGAATTCCTTGTTTTTTATCTAATGTCTTTTTTCTTTGCTAGGATCTCATCCAGGATATTCCATTACATTTAATTGTGATGTCTTCTTAGGTTCCTCTGGGATGTCACAGTTTCTTAGACTTTTCTTGTTGTTAATGATCTTGATAATTTTTGAGAGTACTGGTTAGATATTTTGTAGAACATCTCTCAGTTGGAATTTCCCATGGTTAAACAGGAGTTGTATGCTTTTTGGAGAAGATCACAGAAGTAAAGTGAAATTTTTTTATCACATCATATTAAAGGTTCATACTATAATATGACTTATCACTATTGTTTTCCTTCATCACCTAGCTATGGTGGTTTTTGTCATGTTTCTCCATTACTAAGTTATTATTTTTCTCCCCTTACTATACTGTTCTCTTAGGAACTATTTGTGGTCACTGTCTCCTTGTGGACAGAGCATTTACATAAATTATTTGGAATTTTTCTGCATGTGAGACTTGTCTATCTTCATTTATTTAATGATTTAATCATTTATTTATGCCAGTAAAATATAAATGATAATACCAGAGTAACATCCAATATTATTCTATTTGTTTTTTTGGTGAAATTATTCCAGCTTTGGCAACAGGGTGGTCCTTCAGATGGCTCCTGTTCACATTTACATACACCATCGTGTATGTGTGTGTGTGTGTATGTGTGTGTGCGTGTGCGTGTTTTGAGCATTTTGGGCATTTGTAACATGATTTAGGCTTATCTTAGGTATTTCTTGCCTCAGTCCTGAATTAGTTATTTCTATAAGGATCCTTGGTTGCTTTTATTGGTGAATAATATTAGAAATCAAGATCTGAGTACTAGGTGTGCTTATAGCTATTGCAGTGTCTAGGTGATCTCAGTGGACAGAACAAAGACATATATGTTTGTATACTACCTCCTGTATATCCATATAACTACAAATAGTTTTAGAGCCATCTGTATCTATATCGAGCTAAACATGAGTTCATATTGATGCCTTCAACTCTAATTCATTGCCACATGGATCATTCTATACATTTGCACTTGCTTACCTATAATCTTCCACTTCAACAGTGAGACACCTGGTTCCCATCTTGATGTGTACTTTTAGTCCCATATTACAGATATGGGCACTGAAATTCAGAGAAACATTATGACTTACCTAAGGTCTACAACTAGTAGACACCAGTACCCAACCCAAAATTCAGATAACTTTTGAATTTAAATCCAGTGCTCTGGAGCTCTTTATCCTACTTCACATTCTACAGGATTTGTGGGTATAATATGGGTGGGTTGGGGTATGCCTTTGCTCTCACCTGTGAATATCTAAATTCAAAAATACTTTAATCTTTTAAGAAATTTATAAAAGATCATGTAAATATATATCTTGGGGGTGCTGAGTTATTAAAAAAGCACATATTTTGAGGGCTGCTACATTATTCCAGACACTCTTCCAAAAACTTCAGGTACATTTGAACAAAACATGCAAAAAATGCATGCCTCTTGCTGAGTTATACAGTATGTTCTAAGTTGATGTGTATTAAAGAACAAATAGAACAGAATGGATTTAGTATATGTTTCTCTCTGTTCAGTGTTTTGAACTAGCTGGAAAAGAATGCTTTCTGGTTAGGATTATTTTTTTCTCTTTCAGTTAGTTGCCAGTTAGTAATAATATTCGTGAGATCATAATTGCTTAATTTTCTATGCATTGGGAAGTTTTTGATACCATATGTTTTAAAGACTGACATATGCTATTTATACCTTTCTATCTGTATGATAAACAGATAATTTAGTTGTTTTTTTTTTTCTAGAAGATTGTCAAAGCTCTTTTGTTTCAGTCAATCTGGGTGGAGATGAGATTTCCTGTGATTGCAATTTCCTTCTCATTCTAGTGGCATCCTTGTGTAAATTTCCAAGGAATCTTTCAGTTGTTATATACACAGCCATCTGTCTGGCATGGCTTGAAAGCAATTCTATCAAAGATAAGGAGACTAACCTTTGGAAATACCTCCAAACTCTGGGTTAATATTCAGAAAATTGATGGTGGAATATTTTAGACAGTAGAGGTAGTAAATTCCCTTTCTTAGAGTTTAGGGATTTAAGCATCAGCTCTGACTGAATGATATTTGAAAATGAAAGACTGTTTCATTGATATATATTAATGATTGGTCTGTTTTCAGTGAGTCTGTGGATATGCCCAAGTGCAATCATCATCTCAATCCTGGCTTGTTCCTACATTCCCATAGCCAGGTTATTCCAAAATCACCTTGTTGGTCTCCTTGTTTCTCATCTCACTGCTCAATCCATCTTCTCATAGTTAGTCTCCCTAGAATGTGACTTTCACCATTCCACGCTCCCTTGTTGAAAAGCCCTATGGCTCTTCATTTCCAAAATCTTGACCTCTCTTCAATTCAGAATAGGATTTTTGCTTTCTACCCTATAACTTTTCATCTGATTCTTTGAAGTTGTTTAAATTGCCTCTTCACTGTCCCCAAACTTTCCGTGTTCAAATATTTCTGTTCTTTTAATCATGCTATTAACTTCAGCTAGAATTATTTCCTCTCTTCCTTCCTCCTAGCTAAATCTTAAATATTCAAAGCATAGCCTAAGTCTCACTTCCTCCTTGAAGAGTTTCCTTACTGCTTTAGGCTCAATGATTTCACTTTCTTTCAAACAGCCATAGAATCTAAAACTTGTTGCATTAAATATATATCTATAAAATATATAGGGATATAGCTATATATAGCTAACGTGTGTGTATAAGCTATATATGTTAGTCAGTGGTGTGTGTATTTTTATATTCTGTCATCTAGTGTTTACTCTTGTTCTATATACACCAATATTCTCTTCCAAGTCATATTATAAGTGTGTTGCAAGTTCTCTGCCTTCTAATTCTTGATCTTTACATTGCCTTATGAAGGGTTGAAGGCATGATAAACACTCAACTTAGATGATCCATAATTAAAAAGCATTTGACTTACAAATGATCTTTACATATTACCAAATGTTATTTCATTTTCCTTCACTTGCCATATCCTGTACATTTGCTTCCAAGTCTGAGAAAGCTACTATGGAGAAAAATAAAATATGAGTTTTAAAGATTATCTGGATCAGAGATTTAGGAAATAAAGAAATGATTTCAAGTTATGACAATATAATAAAGACTCCAGTTCTGGACTACCTATATGGTAGTTTCACACTGTCCCTTTTTTCATGTTACTTAGTAAAAAAAAAATATAAATTTTAGAGTCTAAAAGACTTGCAAATAAATCCCAGACCCACTCTTTAACAGTGATGAGGTTTTAACCAGTTTGTTCTACACAAGGGATGATAATATTGTGAACACAAGAACCACAGGGTCATAATACTTATGTATAGTTTCTAATTATTATATATTACAGGTATTCTTAGTTTTAGTGTTTATGATATCTCATCATAGAAACTGGAAAATTCTGATAGATACTAAAAAAATAATAATGACTAATCTAGCTTTTGTATTTTGCAAATAAGCATCTGAAACCAAGAGAGAACAAATGACTGTTTTAAGTTTAGAAAACTAGCTTGCAGGGCCAATTAGAATGCAATACAGGTGCCTTGAGTCCAGGATCGTGCTTTCCCTGCTATGCTGTACCCTCCTCATCACACTCCCTATTACTATTATTTTACTCTGGTCCATGTGCTGCTTCCACCATTCTGCCTTGACATAGTGATCAATATCTTCCCATACTTTGGGATCATCATCACTTTTGCTTTCTGTGCTATTGACTCTGGCTTTGATATTGTTTCAGAACAGTTTCAAATATTAAACACAGGAATTTCATTTAAATAATAGAACAAATAAGTTATAATGCTTATGTAATGCATTAAAAGCAAGACAATAGAAAAGCATTTGGGCTAATAAAAGGGCTATTGATACAATTGTCTCATAGCAACCCATCTCATAGATAATTATTAGGATAAAACCCGTAACTGTGGAAAGATATTTTTGTAATTGTCCTTTCTTCAGCTGACAAAATCCAGGATTAAACTGTGCTTGACACAAACCTAAGGTATAGAAACCTCTGGTCAATCAGCTGTCTTTTTTGCAAATGTATTTAAGGAGGGTTTCAGAAACAGTTTATTGATGGAAAGAAAGGCATTTCAAAAGAGTGGCCAAATTATGAACTAAATCAGAGAGAGGAAAATGGAAAAAAATGGTACACCTAGCATTACTGTAATGGAAGCCAGCAAAGCCATAGACACCAGGACCAAAGCTATTCTAGCCACTGTTCCTTAACTTTTATATAGGTCTCTCTCCTGCAGAGCCCTCTCTGTATATAATGGTATAAGCAGAGCTCATGCTTTAATATTCATTGGTATTCTAATTTTCTGCTTAGTGCCTCCTTACCTCCTGTAGCCCTTTCTACTACCCTGGGTGTTCTTGCTATCTTGACTTGTAGCATACCTCACCACCACAGATGTTTTTCTCTACTTCCGCCTTCATGTTTGGTATTTCTGATATTTGCTAATGCGTTCATAAGTATGACTAAGGAAATGCAATATATATCTAGAGTTCATCTTTGCCTTTATAAAGGATTATTTTAATTTGAAAGAATGGGTATTTCATAGGTCATGGCAAGCCAATATATTATATAAAGTGGACGATTCTTTTATTCCCTTCAAATGTGAATGGAGTTTGTGAACACGTTAGTTTCTCAGTATCCTACTTATCATAAAGGAAGTATGTGACATCCAAGCACTTTAGGGAGGCAAAGTCTATGTAAAATAACTATAAAACTAATCACCAAACTATAATTCAAGACTCTTCACTTTGTAGTTGTGGCTATTAGCACTTTTCTTACTCAATAGTTACTATGGAGCAAATGTTTGTATCCCCCCTAAATTCATGTGTTGAAACCTAATCAGCTATGTGATGGTATTAGAAGGTTATTAGGTCACCATGGTGGAGGTCTTATGGATGGGATTAGTGCCCTTATGAAAGAAGTCCCAGAAAGTTGCCTTTTGCCTTCCACCATGTGAAGATAAGGCCAGAGGTGCAGTTTTATGAACCAGGAAGTGGGCCCTCACCAAACACAGAATCTACTGGGGACTTCATCTTGGATTTCCCAGCCTCCAGAACTGTGAGAAATAAGTTTCTGTTGTTTATAAGCTACCTAGTTTATGCTATTTTGTTATAGCCAAATGGACTAAGATAACAGTTGTCCTCAAAAACATTTAACCAATGAATAAAAACATTTAAAGGGAAAATTGTGATAGCAAGCAAGGTTAAGAATGGACAAAGACGATAATGAGGTAGTGGAAAGCATGCTGGACATGTCATATCATCGGAATGTGAATACCTATTCTATCGTTTACTGCCTGTGAAAATTTAGACAACCACTTAACATTTCTAACCTCAGTTTTTCCCCTTATTGGTAAAATGGGAATGCTGATACCTCCTTTAGTGAATGAATGAGGTCAATCATAGGAGTTGCCATAGCAGGCACTCCCTTCATGCATGAATTATTGGTCTAATAATTAGATAAACACAAAGTCATAATGCTTATGTAACACCATGTTCCCTTTTACCACATATGTAGGCCCATTTAATTTATACTTACTCCTGTTTTCCAAAAATCTTAACTATTTAACTTTGTGAATTACAATAAATATATGGAAATGAGGTAAAAATATATGTGTTCAAGTTAATGAATTGTAGAGCAGTGGAGTGATCCCCTACTCAGTTCAAGAGACAGAATAGTATCAGACCCCCAAATGCTCCTGCATATCTCTTCACTATCATAACCTCCTCCCTTTCCTCAGCAGTAACCACTTTCCTAAATTTATAACATTCAATTTCTTACTTTCCTTTAGAATTTCAGTATCTAATTATGCATACATATGTATGTGTGTGCATGTGTATATATGTATGTGTATACATATAAAAACATACACACACATAATTATGCACTGTATAACACCACTTTGTTCATCAACGAACTCAGTACATGACAGTAGTCCCATGAGATTATAGTGGAGCTATAAAATATCTACCACCTAGTGATGTTGTAGGTGTTGTGACTTTGTAGCTGTTGTAACATTGCAGTGAATGCATTACCTACGTGTCTGTGTTTTTTTTTTTTATTTCAGCGTATTATGGGAGTACAAATGTTTAGTTTACATATATTGCTTTTGCTCTGCCCGAGTCAGAGCTTCAAGTGTGTCCATCCCCCAGATGGTGCACATTACACCTATTAGGTGTGAATATACTCAACCCCTCCTCCCCCTTCCCACCTGCCTGACACCCGATGAATGTTATTACTACATGTGCACATAAGTGTTGATCAGTTAATACCAATTTGATGGTGAGTACATGTGGTCCTTGTTTTTCCATTCTTGCGAGACTTCTCTTAATAAGAATGGGCTCCAGCTCTATCCAGGGTAATACAAGAGATCCTAGATCATCATTGCTTTTTGTGGCTGAGTAGGGCTCCATGGTATACATATACCACATGTATTCATGGGCACTTAGGTTGTTTCCAGATCTTTGCAATTGTGAATTGTGCTGCTATAAACACTCTAGTATAGATGTTTTTTTTATAGAATGTCTTTTTTTCCTTTGGGTAGATGCCCAGTAATGGGATTACTGGATCAAATGGTAGTTCTATGTGTTTTAAGATGTTATTACAAGAGTCAAAAAGTTAAAAAAAATTTAGAAGTTTATAAAGTAAAAGTGTTACAGTAAGTCAAGGTTAATATGTTGTTCAAGAAATTTTCAAAATTTTATTGTAGCTTAAGTGCACAGTGCTTATAAAGTCTACAGTAGTGCACAGTTATGTCCTAGGCCTTTACATTCACTCACCACTTATTCACTGATATACCCAGAGCAATTTCCAGCCCTGCAAACTCCATTCATGGTAAGTGCTCTGTACAGATACATATTTTTTTTTTATTTTTGCATCATATTTTTATGGTACCTTTTATTAAAATAAATGTTTAGTTGTTTAGATATACAAATACTTACTATCATATTGCAATTGTCTACAGTATACAGTATAGCAACATGCTGTACAGGTTTGTAACCTAGTAATAGGCAATACTATATGTTCTAGATGTGTAGTAGATTATATCATCTAGGTATCAGAACCCCTCTATTCTGATAAGTATGCTCTGTGATATTTGCACAACAACAAAATTGCTCAAGGGCACATTGCTCAAAATGTATCCCCATTGTTAAGTGATGCATGAGTATATATATATTTAATTTTGGAATGTATAGACTATAGTCTATGGGTTTGACTTTTTGTCCTGTGTCTCTCAAATTCAACCATATTATAAGTGTAATTGATTTATTTCCATTACTGTATATTTTTTTGAACTGTGTATATCACATTTTATTTCTTTACAGAATTGCATTTGGGTTGCTTTCAGTATAAGATTATTTTGAAAAATGTGCTATGACCATTTTTACATATAATATTTTTTCCCTGTGCATAAAAGCATACTTTTGTATAGGGTATAAATTAAGGGTGGATTGTAGAGCATAATATATGCATCTATTTATTTTTATTTGATACTGCCAAATATTTTTCCAAAGTAATTATATTAATCTATACCCTTACCAACAGTGTGTAAATATTCTGCTACTCAAAATCCTCAAAAACATTTAGAATTGATATTCTTAGTGATATAAAGATAGGGCTTTTTGTATTTGTTTTGCCATTGTAGTATGTGTGTTTCATTATGTTTTTATGGTCTTAATTTATATCTCTAATTACAAATGAGCTTAAGTAACTTTTCAAAAACATGCTTATTGGGTATTTGAACCTCCTCCTATGTGAAGTACAGATTGTCTTTTTCTTATTGATCTGTAGAAGATATTTATATATTCTGAATATGAAACGTTCATAGGTAGCTTATGTTGTAAATAACTATTCCCAATATGAAGCTTGCATTTTTCTAAGTATATGGTATATTTTATGGGAAAAAAGTCTTAGTTATAATGTAGTCCATTTTACCAATTTATTTCCTTTAGCGCTATTGCTTTTTAGTGTTGTTTAATAAATTATTTTCTACTCCAAAGTTATAAAGCTTTTCTCCCCTGGTTTCTTCTAAAATATTTACTATTTTTCTTTGCACATTTAAGACTATTGACTATTTGGGATTTATTTGTATAAGTAAATGGTATGAGTCCAAAAGTATTTTTATCTATTTGAATTCCCAGTTGTTGCAATTCTTTAATTAAAAAGCATCATAATTTTCTGGTCATTCTGGAGTGCCAACTTTGTCATAAATTAAATGTCTATAAATGTGTGTTCTGTTTCTGAGGCTGCTATTTGATTTCTTTGGTATATTTGTGTTTTCCTTAATGCTGTAATGTCTCATTGTAGCTTTCTAATATATTTTTACGTTATTGTTAATTGTTGTGTTCTGTTCAATAGGACAAGTTTCTCCCCCTTTGTATTTCTTTGAGTATTTACTAATCTCAGCCCTTTGACTTTTTATACACATTTAAGAATAATTGTTAATTTCCACTGTAAAATTCCAACTGGATTTTCATTGAGTTCACATCAAATCTATAGATAAATTTAGAGACAATTGACATTTTATAATATTAGTCTTCCTATTCCTAAGCATGTGTATCACTTAATTTTTCTTGTTAAATTTTTATAGATCATTGCAGAAATGTCCTAAATATCTCTTGTTAGATTTAGTCCTCAGAATGTGATATCATAGCATAGATTCAACTTATATTTTAGCTTTTTTCCTCTATATAGATATAAGCTGATTTTTATCTATTCAATCTAGCAAAATTTAAAAATGTAATTGATTGGTTGATTGATTTTAAAATTCACAATCATATCATCTATGAATTTTGACTATTTTATTCATTTACAATTCTTACTTGAGTTTTTCTTTAATGTACTTGTTAGGATTTTGACAATGTTGAAGAGTTTTGTTGATAGCAGACAACTTTGTCTTATTACTCATCTCAGAGGAAAAGCTTTCAATATTTCCACACTAAGTATGATGTTTTCTGTATGTTTGTGCCTACCTGTACAGCTGATTCTCATTTGTAGATTCTGTTTTTGCAAATTCTCCTACTAGCAAAAATTTATTTGTAACCCCAAAATCAATACTCTCTGCACTTTTGTGGTCAGAGACATGCACAATGTTATGAAAAACTTAAGTCATCCAACACCCATGTTCTCAGCTGAGTTTGAACAGGTGATGCTCTGCATTCTTGTTTCAGCTCTTATACTATAAACAGTACCCTTTTGTAGTCTATTTGGTGTTTTTCACATTTTTATGACATTTATTGGTAAATTCACTGTTTAATATGGTCACCAAGCTTAGTGAAGTGTTGTCTAGTGTTACTAAAAATAAGAAGGCTGTGATGGGCTTTATTAGAAAAAAATGCGTATTGGATAGGCTTCATTTAAGCCTAAGTTATAGTGGTGCTGTCTGTGACTTCAGTGTTAATGGTAATATGTCCTATTTATATTATTGTAATGCTGAGTTCAGGTTATATCCCCCCCCACACACACAAATACATATGCACGTTCCCCTCTCCCAATATTTAGAAATGATATAAGTTTGTATTTTGTATTTCTTGCAGTGTCCTTATAGGGTTTTAGAACCAAGGCTATGCTAGTCATCAGAAATAGTTGAGAAGTGTTCCCTCTTTTCCTTTTCTCTGGATGTATTAGTCAGGATCGACTAGGCTATTCTTCATTAACAGACTTCAGAATCTCATTGATTACACACATGCACACACATATACATGTACTATTTCTCTTTAATACAAAATATGCTGGCCTAGCATCTCTTGCCCATATACAGACAAGTCAGCTAAACTGTAGGGCTTTGCCTTTCAGAAATTCAAACTTTGCTCTTCCTTCCTTCCTTCCTTCCTTCCTTCCTTCCTTCCTTCCTTCCTTCCTTCCTTCCTTCCTTCCTTCCTTCCTCCCTCCCTTCCTCCCTCTTTCTTTCTCTGTTTTTCTCTCTCTCTCTTTCTTTCTTTCTTTCTTTCTTTCTTTCTTTCTTTCTTTCTTTCTTTCTTTCTTTCTTTCTTTCTTTCTTTCTTTCTTTTCTCTTTCTCTCTCTCTTTCTTTCTTCAATATATTTATGGGGTACAAGTGTTTTTTTGTTACATGGATGAACTGTATAATGGTGAAGTCAGGGGAACCTTTCTGATACTTTCGTTAATCCATTGTGTGTGTGTTCTAAAAACATTTATTAAATTCTGTCTGCTCTCTTTGAGACTATCTTGCTTTCATTTGTTTCATACCTTGGACTGAATGCTTGGTTTATTCCTTTTGTATTTCCTAATTTAAGCCTTGAAATTATTAAGTTTTCTTTTAAGTACTGTTTTAGCTGCATCCCAAGTTTTGATATTCAACATTTCCATTATTATTTAGTCAAAATATTTTCTTAATTGAATTATGCTTTCTTTTTTGGTCAGGTGATTATTTAGAAATGTACTTATTAATGTTTGAGTATATGAGGATCTCACACTTGTATTTTTTGTTACTGATTTGCAGCATAATTACATTATTCTCAGAAAATGTACTCTTATGATTTTAATTCAAGGAATTTTTCTGAGAGTTTCACTCTTTCTTAATCAATACACTATCTTTCATCTAAGAGCTAGAAAAGTATGAATTTAAACTGGTTATCCAGAGACACCTTCAGGATAGAACTCTGAATCCAATTGTTGGCTCTATCAACTTCTACCTAGAAGAGATGAGATTTACTCTACCAGTCATAAAAACTGACCATTCCCTGGGTAGACGCTGAGGTTGCCATGGCATTTGCATCTGATTTGCCTACAATGAAGAAGTTAAGGATGACCTGAGTGGGCTAGTTTGTGAGGGGTATCCGTTCTCCACAAGTTTACTCCTGTCAGCCCCTGTTGCCCCCAGATTTACAAATGGAAACAGATTCCATCAGGCTCAAGGGGAAGCAAATTCAAAAGTCAAAATAGGGTGAGCATGTGCCTTATTTATGTGGCAGATATGTTAATTATAAATAGAAACATGCTGTTGTGCCAATATTGTTCTTTCTCCTGTATTTTTCCATTAGCATGAAGATGCACAGTTATTTTTCTCTCATCTCTTTAGCACACTCCTGCTCCATCTCTTTTTTTATTGTCATTTAACACTGAAAAGAGTTGTACTCAGAGTCTCTAGTTCTCCTCCTTATTGTCATTTACATGCCCCTAGTCAGGTTCATATCCTGCTTTTCATCACCACATGAAATTGCCCTTGTGGCAGGGTTCGAGGACCTCCATGTGGCTATTTTTAGTGGTCAAATCTCAGCACTCATCAATTTTGAAATACCAGCATCATTTGGCAGCGTCCTTAACACTTCTTTTACTTGATGTACTGAGTTGAATAGCATGATCTCCAAAAATTCACGGAAGCTCACATATCTGAAAGTATGTGACCTTGTTTAGAAATATGATTTTTACAGATGCAATTAACTAAAATAAGATCATCCTGAATTACAGTGAGTGCTAATACAATAACTTGTGTCTTCATAAAAGAGAAAGCTGACACAAAAGGAAGATAATCATGTGAATACTTAGGCAGAAATTGAAGTGATGCAAGCTAAGGAAGCTGAGCTTGGGAGAGGCATGAAAGGATCTCTTAGCCTTTAGAGCAAGCACAGTTCTGCTGACACCTTGATTTTGCACTTCTAGCTTCCAGAACTGTGAGAGAATAAATTTCTGTTGCTGCAGGACACTCAGTTTGTGGTACTTTATTAGAGAAGTCCTAGGAAACCACTTTGCTTGGAATCTAGGATCTCATACGTGCCTGGGGATGTGTTCACACCCCACTCATCTTTCCTAAGTCTCTTTAGCTGATCTTTCCTCTTACCCCTGATATTTTAACATTGTGCTGCAGGCCAGCTTCACAATCTCTTTTTTTATCTGTCTACACTCACTACCTTAGTGACTCCACCCTGTGTCTTGACTTTAAAAATGATGTGTTCACTGAAATCTCCTAAATGTGCATTTCCAGCATGGAGCTCTCTGACCTCCAGTATCACACGTGATCAACAACTGCTTATTTGACATCTTGACTTGTATTTCTAGTAGACGTCTCACATTTAGTATTATTCGCCAAAAAATAAACAACAAAAAACCTTTCCTTTCCTTCCCTTCACACCTGCTATTTATCCTCACTTTTTATCACCTTAATTAGTAGCAACTTTATCCTTCCAGTTGCACATTCATGAACTTCAGAGTCTTCCTGTATGTCTTATTTGTTTCCCACCAGAAAATCCTATAAGCTTTATGTTGACAATATGCCCAGGATTGCATTACTGCTCATCACCTCGCCTGATAGCAGCACAGCACCATCATCATTCTGTAGGGCTATTGCTACAGCCTCCAAACTGCCTTCCTGCATCTACTCTTGCTCCTCACCCTTCAATCCACTCTGAATGCATCAGACAAAGGGATCCTGTTCAGACATGTGTTCGATTGTATCACCCTGAGGTCATAACTCTCCCATGGCTCTCCATCTTGTTCAGAGTAAAAATCAAAGACCCCATTAAAGCCTACAGGCCCTGTGTGGTCTGACCTCCACTACCTCTCTTCTTTGCTCCTACTGCCCAACACCCCTGACTCCTGCCCCACTCACTCCAGCCATGCTGGGATCCACATTGTTCCTACAATACTAAGCACATTCTTCCTTACAGGATTTTGCATTGTCTATTTTGGGGCCTAAAATGCCTTTCCCACAAATATTTTCATGGCGTGTTTCTCACCTCCTTTAATTCTTTGCTCAAATGTCCCCTTTTCAATGAATTTTACTCTGTATTTTAAAATTACAGAGTGCCTCTCCTGGAACTCACTATCATCTTTTCTCGCTTAATTTTTTTTTCAAAACATTTCATATGCTACACAACTCATTTATGCACTTTTGATTTGTGTCTTCCTTGACTCAGAATATAAACTTCGTAAAGTCTTTATCCACAGGCCTAAACATATGACTGACACACAATAAATATTTGACAGATGAATTAATGAACAAATGATTGAATACATTTAAATTCTACCAGTCAGATGTACCTGTGGAAAATTTTGAGCTGAAACTGAAGAAAACAAGGTAAGAGAAATAGTGAGGGTTATCCATTAAATATACTACTTCTTAAATTAGCTACAGAGAGCTGATTGATATGCATGTCCATTATATAAAGAAATTGACCAATTTATAGACATATGTTATGCATTTTCTATTATACAGCTGTATTTTCATTTATTTTCATAAATAGTTATTAGGTTTCTATTATATTTCAGGCATTCTGCAAAATAAATAATATAATAGTATAATAAAAATAATTATAGCATCATCAATTGAGTAATTACTACTATACTTTGCTAATTACCCACACAGATATACACGCACATATATATGTATCTATACATTTGTGTATAGATACATATATATTTAATCCTTACAGCAACTCTGTAAAGTAGTTATTATTATTCCTAATTTACAGAATAGAAAATTGAGGTTTAAGGTTTTTAATTGAGGTTAATTAACTTTTCCAAGTTCATACAAGTAATTCCTAGAAGTCTTGAACCATTATTTGTTCAAAACCAATACTATCACTGAGGTTGTTTTAAAGAGTTTATAAATAGGAGGAAAGAAATAACTAAACCAATTATTGAAATTAAATATTAAAAATATTATAGTATTTACACTCATGTACTAGAAAACAAAAATAGAAATTACAGCTATGTTTTAGGGTGATTTTACAAGAGTTTATGAAGTAGAAACCTGGACTTCAGTAGACTCCTAAAGAAAAGACAGAAATTGACAAGAGCAAGAAGAGAGTGGGAATGAATCCAGACAGAAGAGAATGCCAAATATATGAAAGAGTTTAAGATGTACTTCTCAAGGTGAAAAGCTCTGTTTTATACATATAACATGATGTTATGTTAATATCTATTATTTGTATATTCAATAATGAAAAAAGTTCTATAAAATAAGGAAAATAGGAAATTTCAATATTAATAACAGCATTGAGGGCTTACAGTGTAGTAAATACATGGATCATGTCATTTAATCCCCATAACAATCATAGAAAGCAGGAAACATTATGAAGCCCATTTTAAAGATGAGGAGCTAAAGCACAGAAAGATTACAAATCTTGTCCAAGGTTATGGAACTTGCTAAGGCTACAAAACCATTGAGATGAGGAACTAGTACTTAAATCTATTATCAATAATATCACTCTAAAGCTCAAACTTTTAATCACTACTCAATATCTATCTATCTGTCTATCTATCAATTTCCAATCATACAGGCCTCACAGATGGCTTGATATTACTTGAGAGACATATTAATACTTTGTATTTTCTTTTTTACTTCCTTGACATTGGAATCTCCTTTTGTGTTTGACATTCTGCCTTCCATAAGTGAGATACTTGCTTTCTTAGACCTTTGGAAATTAAGTTGTGAAAAGATCTTACATTCAACCAATCAAAGCTTTCACTCATATTTTATTCACTTCAACGAGTGATTTAAAGACCGAACCCCAGGTCAGCTTGCATGGAAAGTTGCAGTAGGCACTAGGCACTGAGTGCTGCTGGCAGCGGCAGCAGTGACATCAGGATGCCAGAGCTGTACTGGAGGTGGCCCAGCAGGCAGTGTGCAGTGCTAGTATTAACGGTGCCCTGTAATAGCTAACGTCCAGCAATAACACACTCTCCAGTCTATTTCTATGCTTGACTTGGTTGTGGTTCTGACAACGAGCTCATCTAACTCCTTTTTTTCACCTTTTTCTTCTTTCTTTGTTTTTTGATATTAGCAACTTCTGGGCTTTGTTTTGTAGCATTCCCATCTGCTGATTCTGTGCATTTCTTTATATCCATTTATCAAATTATTATGATTATTTTGCTTAAATTCGCAAGAATGTTGCACATTTGGGAATGAGAATCCATCCTCCAGGCACAAAATTCCCATCCAAATTCCTTGAAAGTTATCTAAGCCATACATACATTTCCTCCAAATGACCTTTCAGCAGAAATAAATTGGATAGAACTTGATTTTGTCCATAAATATGTAGAAGTAATTTTTTCTGAAACTTACAAATAAGAATGATTTTGTTGATTTTTTGCTCTTGGTTTTCATAAACTAACACAGAGTACAAAAGAATTTTATTTAGGTTAAAAGTGGTCAATGATTTAAGGTCTAGGACATTAAATATTAATAGTTCACAAATTTATTCTACTTCTGAGCAAGCATCTTTATTGATCATAAACATTACAATAAGAGTTAGGATATAAAAAATGCATGTAGTCAGAGAAATGGTGTGCTTAGGGACGCTTAAATTATTGTAGACCTTTTCAGAAGTCATATGGTTTTGTATTAAATGAGAATGCAGTGACAAAATATTGTGATGAAAAGTTTAACCCAGCATTGCTAGAGGAAATGTACAACAAATGAAGAAGAAAACAAAATTGGTTGCAAAATCTTTTAAGGATAAAGGTGCAGATTAGAAACAGCTATTTAGCTAGAGAACACTTATCATGCCTTTTAAATAATATAGTATGCTAGAGGAAGGGATCTAGTGATTATTTCTATAGACTAAAAGAGGCTATACTAAGTTTTTTATCTCATCCATATTCTGCAGGTGTACATTCTTTGTATTTTTTTAAACACATAAACTGTTGAATTTGTGGCTAGTATGATGATACACCTCTAGCTTTTTTGCAAGCTCAAATAATCTTGGTGTTTGTAGAAGAGTAATTAAAAATTATTTTTATGATTTACATAAGACTGAATAAACTCATTTTACTGACCTGTCATAATCAGCTCTAATTTTCTTTCTGCTCATAAAAAGGCTAGAAGTGTGTTTATTCTCCTATTATAATGTCAACAACCAAATCTTATTTAAAGATAAAATCCAATAATTAATGTTTGTACACACTTATATATTGATTATTGCAAGGGCTGTACTCGGGAGGATAAAATCAGGAAACAACTTAATTCTTTCTTTTCATGTCCCATTCTGGTCTCTTTCAGCTGAAAGAATAATATCTTCGTTGGGTATAATAAAGTCTACTCTAGTTTAAACCAAAATTTTAAATGTGTTTTTCCTTTCTCTCTAGCTAATTCCTGGTCTGATGTTCAGGGGGAAGAAGGGTAATTTGATTTGTTCTTTTATTATATGTGTTCTACTTCCTCTTAGGTCTTTGTTTTTTGTCTGAAGTAGGGTATGGAGCTATGAGGGGGAGGAAAAGAGATGAGAGAAAAACAAAAAAGAAGGCCTGCTTCCTCATCTGTTCCTGACTTTGGCAGTTGACTGCATCTGCTATTACAAGCATTGAAATACGTCTTTGGTGATTTATTTGGAAATCCTCCTGTAGGAATCTTGCTCCTCGGCAAGCTTCATGGCCTTGTTCTCTAACAAGCTTCATGAGCCGCTCTGCTGATGCCCTTATGCTTCTTGTTCATTTCTTTCCCCTAAGCAGTGCCCTATGTCTTCTTCCTATTGGGAAAACCATGCCCAGAGGACAGACCTACAGTCCCACTCAGCCCACAGGGAAACCGGCTCACCTGAAGTGCAGCTTGTCCAGCTAGTGCCAATGAGGTCTCCTCCAGTGAGCCCTCAGCCTTTCTCTCTAACTTAACTTACACTGAAAAGATCTTGGGGACACATGTCAGATTCTCTCAAGAACTCACTCATGCTGATTTAGATTAGAGGCATAGGATTGGCAAACAAATTTCTGTGGTTCAGCAAGTAGCCAGCAGGGAGTGAAATGCCTATCTTTCTTCTTGCAAACAGTCTCAATATTTATGATACATTTTTGTAAGGCTACTCTAGTTAGTGGAGTTAGAAATCCTACCCTTTTTCCCTACAGGAGATTTATCACTACTTTTTAGTTATTGGTCTAAGCATTTTATATGTATGTTGGGATCTTGAAGAAACTCAATAACAATTGCTTCTGTTCTGTGAGTGAGATATGAATCAATTGAGAAATATGACAGAGAACCAGAAATATGAGAGTGAAAATTAAACTGTTATAGATGATAGGACCAAGGTGGGAGGATATAGCTTAATGTGAGAAACAAATGGGTCCTTCTAATACCTAACGCTGAACTCTAGAACCAGACAGATGTACTAATCTGATCTTGGAGCTCTGGACTGGTCCTCCCCACAGGTGATGCTATTACCTGGGGGAGGAGAAGAGGATGTACGCTCTCAGAGGGTACTCACCTCTCCAAAAGGAATAAGGTAGGAACTGAGCTCAGTATCTTGAGCTTAGTAAAAGGACAGAGAGAAGTCAGGAATGAGGCAGCAAATGAGTGTCCTCTCAGAAGGAATCATCATCAGAAGACAAAAACATCTTTCTTATTGATGAGTTAATTCCTTTGTGTCAAAATAAGACAGGAGTATGCATGAGATACCATGTTGGTATAAAACATCTATTCTAAACTGGGAGTAAAGGTAATAAGACTATAATTACATAATCGGTAACTATAATTATCTAAAAATTAAAACATTATAATTATCTAAAAAATTAGATAAAGTATCTAATTATAGATTAAGCATCTAATTATAGATGAAAAAATTAAAGAAATTAAATTAGAAAAAGCATTTAATTATAGATGAAGAAACTAAAACTCAGACAGAATAACTTTCCCAAGTCTAACATATAGTAAGAGGCAGAACCAAGATTCAAGTTCAGATTGGTCTTATTCTAAAACCTATGCTTTTAGGCTTTCTAAAATGATACTTATACTGAATTCTAAGGGGCAAGAAGAAGTAGTTAACTAGATAGGGAAGATGAGAAAGGAAATAAAATTAGTGTATTTTTTAGCTTTTGCGATGTAACAAACCACCTCTAAACTTACTAGTTTTAAACAGGAGTAAGCAAACTATGGCAATAGTACTTTCACTGGAACTATAAATTACCTTTGAATGAAGTTTTGCTGGCATGCACAGTCATATCCATACAGTTATTTGTTCTCAGTGGCTGCTTTCTTCTGCAACTACAGAGCTGAATACTTGAGACAGATATCATATGATTCACAAAGTCAATAATGTTGTAATATGGCACTTTACAGAAGCCTGGTTTAAAACAACACATCTTACTATTTCTCACAGTTCTTTGGGTTGGTTGGATGGTTCTTCTGGTCTGGGTCAGCTCATCTAGGGCTGCATGGACCGAGATAATGTCCCGTAAAGTGCTTAGCCTGAAAGACTTCAGCTGGGTGAGCTGGTCTCTGCTCCACATTTATGTGGTGTGCCTGGATTTTTTCCATACAACAATCTCAGGGGTCTAAAGAACAGCAAGAGAGGTTAAGTCCCGATGTACAAGCACATTTCAGCTCACATCTTGTTTGCTAACATCTATTGACCAAAACAAGGGCTTCCAAGGTAGAGTGAGTGCTCTGCCAAGGAGAGCTCAGACGCCTTGGAGAAAGGCAACACCGCGGCCTTTCCAGGATCAACAGTGACTCTTGTGTCCAAGAGCAGTTCTGATGACTCAGCAGCAATGAGTCTAATAATTGGTGCCTTGGAATAAATCACAGCTTATTTCCTTCTCCAGAAAATATGTTACCTCCTTGACTTGGTCTGTCATTTTCTGTTTTTTTCCCTAATAATTTGCTTTTCCTGCTCAGATTTTGACATTATCTTTTTTATTTTCTCTCATGGCTTATATTTACCCATGTTTTCTGTTTCCTTATAATTTGTACTGCTTTGATCTTAAAGCAGTACAAATTTTCTTTTTCTTTTTTACACTACTTTATATATTCTCTGGAAGTCTTACTTCAACCTCTTTAAGAGGGTTTGTGATTTAGTCAGCCAGACAATGGGTAGTTTAAGACATCTCTTTTTTGTCAGAGTTCTCATATTAGGATATTTTATAGCTGCTAATTTGCCTCTAGTTTGCTGCATTTGGGTCAGATAATGGACTCTTATAGTTAAAACAAAACAAACACCCCACCTACCTTGGAAAAAAACCCAGTGATCTCTTAGGAAGGAATGCCTCAGAAAGATGTTCCATAAATCAGCAGTCTCCCACAAATATAACACAAATAAGTTTTAAGTGTGCCAAGATATTGAAACCCTTAGGCTACTGTGTGCCTAAGCAGGGCCTGGGAAAACTGGAGCCCTTGGCTGGTTATCTCCGGCACATTTACAGCTTCTCAGTTTGCCCTAATGAGTTTACAAATATTGCCATGTCCTTCATGTCCCCTATCTATCATGAAAACGAATGGAAAACACTAACTTTCCTGACTTTGTTTTTCTCTGCTCAGTTGGGGTGTCCAAAGCTCCATCGCTTTCAAGACCAGATTCTTCAATATATATTTTCACAGCATTTTTCCCTCTTGACTTTTTGTAGCATTTCTAATATTTACCATTTCATTTAAACCTTTTTTTAAAATTTAGTGTGTTCCTCAATTGTCTCACTTAATTATATATTTCACTGCTATATTTCAACCAAAATGTCTTCTTCTCCCAAGGAAAATGCAAGCATATAGAAAACAAGAACATTTCTTCTATTTCTTTTTGTCTCTGTCATAGCACTTATTGTACTGCTGGACACAGGGTAAATGTTTACTAATTTTTAAAATAGAATTAAAATAATATAATTGAAGAGAATTAATATTGAAAATGGGATGAGGTACTATTAATTTTGCAGAAAATAAAAACAATTTTATTGTATATATATATAAAGTATATATATAAAGAATATATACTTGCCTTAATCATTTAACTAGCTGTAATCTGTGAAGAATTATGTAATTATGTAAGAAAATAAAGGACTGTTTAAAAAACAAACCAACAAAAACTTCTACAAGTCCTCATTCTAGGACATAGTGGTTATACAATTGTCCTAACTTCTCCTTAGGTTTCAGCTTAAAACAGTGATGCCCAAAACAATCAAATTTTTCTAGTAGGAAAGTCCTTCACAAGGTTAGTTCTTAGCTTGATTTCCAGTTCATTATGGAAAGGCTTGTTGTTCAGAGGTGACACCGTGACATGGAAGGCTTTGCATCTAATCACAATCAAATTAACATTGGATCATTTACTGCTGATAATCTTACTCTGTCTACCACTATCAATCAAGTTTCTCTGAGGCTTGCTTATGCTTTAACAATCCATATTTCACAGTTGTGATTTTATGTCTATAAAATGTAATTCCCAAATATCTAGACTATGTGTTCCTTGAAACTAAATGAGATGTGAAAAATCACTCAAATCTGTGGCTAGGGCTACTTTGTTTTGCTTGGAAAATCATGCAAGTAGGCAGCTTTTGAAGCATGAAGTAGACAAAGGAAGTCTTTATCCTCAGGACTCTGACTTGTGGTTAGGCAGACACTATAAATATAAAGATATATTCTAAACTGAACAAGTACTGGGTAGGAGAAAAACAACTGGTAAAGAAGTCAAGATTGTTGTGGGAAATGTTAGAATGCATAAATCCTTTGCTTCGCTGCTTTTGTGTGTGCCTCAGCCTGAAAGCCTCATGAAACCCCCAGGGCAGAGGTTTTCTCTGGTCTCTGAGATAGCACGGCTGGTGTGATGAGGGTAGCCCTTCTGTGACAGGGATTTCTTAACTTGGGCCATAATCAGGTCCAATATATCAGAAGAATCCTTAGAGTTATATACATAATTTTGTCTGTGGGGGAAATTATGCATTTTTATTGAGAGAGAGTCCATAGATTATGCTGAAGTCTCTGAATTAAGCAGATAAAGAAGAACACTCTATAAAAGCGCTACCCAGTATAAATATAATGTGAGTCATAAATGCAAACCACATATGTAACTTTACAATTTTCTAGTTGTCACACTATAAAAGTGAAAAAGGCTGGCAAACTTAATTTCAATAGTTATTTTATTTACCCTAATGTGTCCCAAACATAATTTTAACGTATAGTTATTCATCTCTTGATGGGGATATGTCCTGAAAAATACATTAGGCAATTTTGTTATTATTCGAATATCAGACTGTACTTACACAAACCTAGATGGCATAGCCTACTACACGCCTAGGCTGCATGGTACAGCCTATTGCTCCAAGGCTACAAACCTGTACAGCATGTTACTGTACTGAATATTGTGGGGAATTATAACACAATAGTATTTGCATATCTAAACGTATCTAATCATAGAAAAGGTACAGTAAAAATACCATATTATAATTTTATGCAACCACTCTTACATATATAATCAGTTGTTGACCAAAATGTCATCATGCAGCTAATGACTGTACAGTCAACGTAATATTATTAACAAGTTTTTTTTTCTCATACTGTCTTCAAAATCTGATATGTATTTTATACTTACAGCGTGTCTCAATTGGACTGGGTAAATGGCAGATACTTACTAACCATACCAGCCTATTGGCTACAATAACGGACAGGGCAGCTCCATGGCAGCTCCATAGCCTTCGTTTTGTATTCTTTCCACCATGATATGATTTTATGGTTTTCATTCCACCCCCAAGGCTTTCAGCATGTCTTGGTCTCTTGATATTTCTCTCTCTCTTTATCTGTCTCTCTCTGTCTCTCCCTCTCTCTTTCTCTCCCCCTTTTTCCTACCCTCCTCTCCCCTTTTTTTGTCCTTGGTTAATACCACATTGCTAAATCATACATTAATTAGTAAATAATTTTGATAACTATAATAAAGATAGGGCCTGAGAGATCAGTTCTTTATAACATATAAAACTTGAATTACTGCTCTCCGAGTCAGTTACAGAGCCAAAGTCTTCAGTGTAGGATTAGAGGGCATTAATCAAGGAAGGAGGCATTAGAGGTTGGACAGATCCATGAAGGAATCCACCTCTGCTTGTACTCATAATGTTCCCTCTGCACGCAGATTCTTATTTCTAAAGAATTTCTATGTAAGAGATATGTCACTAAAAAAACTTTGCAAAAAGAAATTTAGCTCCTTATATGTAATTATTTAATAATAATTTTGTGCATTGTTCTATGAAATGGGACAGATAAGAAAAGTGTGTGGGTGCTAACATGCAAATACCCCCCCAATCCCAAATAAATCACTCCCATTATTTAGTCTTTTAATCATATCCATGACTTTTGGAATCTTTTATGATTGCCTGCTTTTCATCAGAAAATCTTTTCATATCATTTATTGTTCAAAACCCCAGAGATAGCTCTATGTTCTGACATGTCTTCTAATTCAATCAGCAAACTATTTAGTGTCTAGTATATTCTAAGTATTGTGATAAGCATTAAATAGGCAGAGAATAATAACATTAGTGAGAGGTTTATTTCATTCTTCCTACTGCGGATACTCATAAATTCACACCTTATGCCCCACTGAGTGTGGTTCACCTGATATATAGCATACTATTCAGTATATCTAGTAGAAAAAAGAAAAAAGTCCAAGGCCAGAACTCTTATAATTCAGCTAAAATTTAATGGTATCTTTTTCTGACATTTTGGGGTATGAGAATTTCAAAAACTATATTACATATTTGAATTAAAATTTTCAAGTATAAACTATGTAAATAAAAGAAATTATTATTTGTTCAGTAATCATTTCACTTCATCAGCTTGGGGTATAAAACAAGGACAGATACCCTTTTACTGTCTTTTACTTTATATCTTTTACTGTTTCACTTAAAATGTTAGAACTTTCATTTCCTTATTTTAAAACCGTTCCGTTTTATTCACCAGGTTCTTTGAAACACTCAAACTACTTCATCATATTGAATGTATAATTTCTGGTCATTCTTGTCTTGTTTTTGAAATGGAAATTTTGCCACTTCAGGCTGGGAGATGTCACATCTCTCCAAAGTGGCTACTCCAGAATAGGTTGCTGTACCCCTAAAATAGGGACCTGATGTTGCACATGACAGCCTGGCTGTTCATACTCTTAAGCTATTGTAGCAAAAATGATATAATCTGTTGTTCTAGGCAATGCAATCAAGACTGAGTTTCCTTCATCCTTGTACCAGTATTATTCCTAATTCTTTCATTCTTTCATTCATTTAAAAAATACACTGGAATTTTTACTCCTGGCCAAGATAGGGGATAAATTTATGATACAACTTGAAACAACCACGAAATGATACAATGGCTTGCAAGACAGTGATTATTTGGGAACAAAGGAAAGTAGTCCCTTAAAGATGAAAAACAAATGAGTCCTAAAAGTGTCCCAACTAAATACCATTAGTTTCCAGGCAGTGGCACAGGGAGGCAGCATCCAATTGGAGCCCATTGACTTCCCGAGTTGAGGAGACATAGCTAAGGGGCCAGAAAGAGCAAGGTGGCTGAAGTTCTCGGGACAGAGAAAAGAGAGCTGCATACAGAGAGAACTCTAGGGATCTACAGAGGGTTCTCCTCAATTTTTCACTGAGTATTGACAAGCTAAAGCCTGTAAAGAAACTATACAAGGGCCGAGAAGGAACCACATTAGACTCTATTGTTAGAGGCAGCAGTGCCTAGTGCTTAAACAGGGCTGGGACAAATGCCTGTTCCAAACAGAATCAAAAAACTCATTATTCATGGGGCGTTGGGTAAAGAACACAGAAGATTCTTGCTCAGAAAGAAGGAGCATTTAACCCTAAACTAAATACTGTACTGCCCCTGCCTCATGAAAAGTAAAACCAAGACCTATAAGGATTAAACTCTTTCCCACTGATTTAGTGAGTCCCAAGACAAAACTCCTGAATTTTTATAGGAATACAAAATATCTGCCCCCTAACAAGAAAAAATTCTTAATGTTTAGCATCTAATAAAAAAAATCAGTCATTACTCTGCAAGCAAAGAATCAAGGAAATAAAACTCACATACAGGAGAAAACTCAGTCAAAACCAATGCAAGTTTGACTCAGATGTTAGAGGATGAGGATATTACAATAGTTATTATAACATAGAAAAGTTATTATGACATAGAAGATGTAAAAAGGCATAAATCAAATTTCAGAAATAAAGACAAGTTTGTGTAATGGAAAATACAGATGAGAATAATGATAAGAATATACATTACAAAATAAAATATTAGTAAACTCAAAGACATTGGAAAAGAAATCACCCAAAAGGAAACACAGAAAGATAATGGAATTAAAAAAAGACTTAAAGGAAAGAGCATCAGTGAGAGGCAGGACTACTTCAAGTAACCAGATATATGTGAAAATGGAGTCCACAAAGGAAAGGACAGAGGGGAGGGAGAGGACAGTAAAATATTTCTAGAAATAATGGAGAAAATCTTTCCAAATTCAGTGAAAACTATAAACCACCAAATCTAAGAATCTCCATGAAGTCCAATCAAAAGAAACATGACAAAAATTATCATACAGGCTTATTATAATCACAATCAAAGTGCTCAAAACAACAGTTTAGGATAAAGTCTTAAAAGCAGCCAGAGGAAAAAAGACATGCTATGTACAGAGAGACAAAAATAAGATGACAGTGGTTTTCTTGGCAGAAACAGTACAATGAGTGAGACAAGAGAGTAGTTCTTTAAGACAGTGAAGGAAAAATCAAATTGTCAATTTAAAGATCTTTACCCAGTGTAAATATCTTTTAAAAATAAAGAAAATATAACTGCCTTGTATATTTACTCTCTATATATTGAGACATACAACAGCCAGTGCCATAATTTTTGGTTCAACCGTGAAACATAGCTTGGGAAACTAAAGAAAAGAAAATTTTATTGTAGATACCCATTTTTAAAATTCTTGTCACTGTTTTTTTATCCTTTCTGATGTTCCAAGATTCTTTTAGCCATTCTGTTAAGGTAGATATGTAGATGACAAAATCTCTTAGCTTCCTTCATCTGAGAATGTGATTTCCACTAAAAATATATATGTATTTGTATATAAATGTAAGTTAACAACACCTGAAAAATGTGTGCCACGTTATAGGCTAATCTTGCTATTCTTTCACTATCTTCTTCATTTTGAAGCTTAGGTCATTGGTTTTACATATGTCTTCCATACTAACATAGGCACTCAAACCTATAAATTTCTAACAGTGTTATAGCTGCTAACTCTGGAGTTTAATACACTGTGTTTTCTTTACCTTTTAATTTATATCTATTTCCTGTGTGTGTATGTGTGTGTGTGTGTTTAATCTGTAAGTTGTATACAATGGCAAGGCTTAATTTCCAGATGTTTTGGGATTTTTTAGATATCCTAGAGTTACTAATTATCACTCTAACGCCATTGTGATCAGAAAACATACTCTGTATTATCTTTATCGTAAGAAATTTGAGACATATTTTATCATCCAGTACATGGCCTATCTTTTGGTTGCTCCAAAGTGTAATTGAAAAGAATGTGCATCATCTGGGTTTCTTTGAATTCTTAGGCTTCAAGAGTCACTGCCTTATACCGATCAAGATCTGGAACGCTCCAGAGTTATTCTTTGAGATTCTGTGTCTTGCTCTAAGTCTTCACCTGGTTTCAGCTTAGAGGATGGCCCTGCCTGCCTAAGGATTTTGCCCAGCGTGCTTCAGTCATCTTCAGGGTACTACCTATATGCTCTCAGTAAAGGCCTGTGGAAAAGAATTGGGTAAGTGCAGATTTGCTTTATGTTTTGGGCTCAGTGAGTTTCTGTGATTTCATTTCTTACTCTACTTGTTCTCTTGATTAGTGAGGGAGTGACATTCCCTTGCAACTTTTAAAAATTTTAATCAGAAGTGAAAGTTCTCTCCTGGAGTATCTTGTATGATTTCACTCTAATTCTTGTCTTCTAAAAAGCCATCTGCCTTTGCCCTCAGGCATAGTCGATTGCTCATTACTATACCTTTATGGTAACACTTGGAAACATATGATTTAATGATTTATTTGCATTTGCCTCCTTCACTTAACTGTATACTCATCCAGGTTAGACTTCGTATTTATTCATCTTTAAACCACAGTGTCTAACACAGTGTACACAGCATCTGTTATGTTTTTGTTATTTTGCCAAACTAGAGTTGAGAAAACAGTGTTATGACTATAACTGCCAGTGTCCTAGAAAACTGCACTGCTGAAATTGAACTTGAAAGAAACTGAAACACCTAATGATTTTGCTGTGTTCATAAGAGAAACAAATAATTAGCTTATGTTTGTTAATGTTAGGCTATTAGGTAACAGACTTCTTAATGTGCTCAAGATTTTTGAATATTACTTTTTTTAAAGGATAATTATGAGATTTTGAAACACTTGATAAAAGATCTTTTAGTCACTTTCTGTGTTGCCTCAGGCTAACCAACTAACCCCCAAGTCTTCATTTGTAAACTAAAGATAATAAAACATAATTTTGCTAATGTTTTTGTCTTAATGCATCTCAGACACTATAAAATTAAAGGACTTTGATGAGATAGAATATGTTACAGAAGTTTAAAATACTTTTTTCCCTTCCTTTCTTCTTCCATGCACTTTTTTGGGTTTGTTTTTTTTTTTTGTGAAATATCAAGTGCTTCCCCTGTTTCCATCTAGCATCTACCATATGTCAATGTGGTGATGAAAGTTTAGGCCATTTTGAGTGACTTTTCCCAGGTTTTTCCCGGAGGGTCTATACTTGCTGTTCAGGATGGTCATCAAAATGTTAACTTATTACATGAGTCCTTAATCCAAATGCAGTTATTAGTGGCAGTCATTTATTGTCAAATGGTTTTCCTTGTTTTCCCACTGTAGTGTGACTAATCTTGTCTGTGAGTGGAAGAAATTTACTATTAATTCTTTCAATCTGATCTTTTGCCTCAGTTTTATTCACTGTAAGTCTCCCAGTTCATGAGACCAATTCTCAACTTTGTCCTCATGTTCCAGAAACTCTATTTCTGCCCTATTCTTTTGATTTTAAATATATTATTTTATTCTGAGTAGTAGTTCCTCCCAAACAAACCCTGTATAATTTTTGGCACTGTGTCTCAAGAATATAGATCTTATCCCTCCCTTAGTTCTCTCAACAACTGTGTACTTGTGAAGACAGTGTTTCCTTTGAGTTAAAAATAAAATAAATAAACAAACAAAATAAACAAAATACAGTAACGAAATGTAGTCCTACGAAGGTAATTGAAACTATGAAAAATTTTTGATGGCTTAGAAGACTATGTCTGTGAGATAGGCTTATTTTTCATACATTATATGTTAACTTTTATACAGACGCAGCGCTAACTTTTCTGCTTGACGCTTGGTCCTCAGATACTATAAACTACTTTAGTTTTATCAAAAAACATTTATTTCAAGGAAATCTCAACATTTTCTAACTCTATAAAGATAATAAACCACGTACATTTTCCCCAAGAGAAATATTGTCAATAACACAGATAAAATAGGGTTTTCTGACAAAATATTTTGTAAATGAGGCATAAAATTCACCAATTCTTATTTTCAGTCATTCTCAGTTTCCAACTATGGAATTCAGATATGAACACATATTTTACAATTGCACATAACATTGAAAACAACTTAAAATTTACATATTAATTTCTTCTATTTGTTGGCCATTGAGCTTTTTCTATTCTGTGTGTGATAAGACATTTTAAATTACTTTAAAAAACAATCTAAACAGCAACAGTCCTAATTTTGAGTGAGTAGACTAAGGAGGTTAAATGAATTGCTGATCTTACTAAAAGACAAAAACAATCAAGACATAATATTTGTAACATGGCTAGTCATTTTCCTCTTGATGCTTAAAGAGAACAACATATCAAGAGGAACATTTTTTTCACTGCAAGAAATGAGATTGATCAAGTTCAAAATAGTTATTCAATAAAAAATTGTCATACAATATTAGAGATATGTATGATATAATGAAATGATAATATGAAACATAACAAAATAGCATGTATAAAGACAATAAAATTATCTGAAACAAGAAAGAGGAAAAATAAAATAAAATTAAAATTGATAACATATATTTTAAAATATGTATAATAAAAGACACTCAGTTGGATCTAGAAGAGATCCTCAAATGTAGTTTTAGATGGCATTAAATACACCAGTGCAAATGTTTGTGCTCTTAAATCAAACAGACTTTATCGTCATAAAAACAATTTTTCCCCTTCTGAAACATGGCAATTGAGGATGCTAGAAGTAAGGAGTCCAGTATCTTGAATATTATAATAGTTATTCAGTTATATATTCAATGTTATAATAATTTATAATATTAACTCTGTTATTGAGATTTAGACCCTTTCCTTATTTCATTTTATGTATTTTTGGAGCTGAAAACATAACTTGAGATTCAATTTTTCAGAAAATAAGCAAAATCAAAATTTTAGTTTGGACCCACATGGGATAGTATAATACTTTAAAAATACCATTGTCTTAAGACATAAGTATTTTTATTTCTTTTCTGTTATGCAATTTAAAAAAATTATTCAAATTTTCTTAATAGTGATTTTCTTTATGATGCTTTCCCTAAGTAGAATAACCTATATTCAAACTACATAATTAGAATCAAACTAAGAATTTTAATAAAATTTTAAGAACCTCATTTATCAAGTTTAAACTATATCTTATTTCTGACTAGGACTATCTGAATTGAATTGCAAGAAGATCCTCCTACCTTAAATTTTTTGGGTAAAATGGAAAAAAAAAATCCTATCGCAATAGGCAGAATAGTCCCCTCCTCAACACATCCTAATCCTTGGGATCCATGAATATGTTAGGTTACATGACAAAGATGAATTAAGGTCCTAAACAGCCAGCCTTGAAATATAGATTATCCTCAATTATCTGGGTGGGCCCAGCAGAAGCACAAGGGTCTTTATAAGTGGAAGAGGGACATGGAAGAGTGGGAACCAGAAAGACAGTCACAGGAGAAGAACTTGGCCTGACATTGCTAACTTAACAATAGAAGGGGCAGTGTCTTTAAGCTGGAAAAAGGCAGGATAATGGATTCCTCCCTAAATCAGCCAGGAGTTTGCAGCCATGACTGCCAACACCTTGATACCTTGATTTTAGCCCAGTGAGACCCATTTCTGACTTCTGCAACTGTGAGATAATAAATTTGTAATTTTTTAAGCCACTAAATTTGTGGTGGTATGTTACAGCAGTCATAGGAAATGATTATGAATTTAAACTATACCTGCTCTCTGACTAGGACAACCTGGATTACAAGAAGATCCTGATTGTTGCCCTAAAGTTTTAGGTTTAAAAAAATGGTATAGTAACTAATAATTTATTTTTAACTTAGCAGTCACTTTGGCAATAAAATTTAAATGCTGTCAATAGCCTTAAAAATTTTTCAAAACATTAAGAAGATAAATATATTCAATAAATTACCTATACCTCTGGTCAGTTGACTGCTTCTCAGAGGGGTGTTTTGTTCTTTTCACAACCTTGGTCTTATGTTAATAGCCCATGCAGATACATTGACCCCTGCTCAGACACTTTAAACTCAGATTTCTTGATTTTCTCAACTGGGGGAATGGTACTGTCTCTCTAGAAGGAATTTTGGAAATTTTAGGGGGCATTTCTGATTTTCTCAATGACTGGGACATTACTGGCATTTAGTGATCAAAGCACAGGGATGCAAAACATCTTACAATGTTCTAGACAGTTTTGTACACCAAAGAATTGTTCCACTCAAAAAGCTAGTAGCACTCTTGTTGAGAAATGCGGCAACGATTCTTTCTTTCTTATTTCCTTTTATACTTAGCCCCTATTTATTCTGAAGCTAATTAGCTCTATGCTGGTGTTATTTCAACCTTTGATCTTAGCTTTCCTCATGCTGAAGAAGTGCTGCTCCGTTGAGACTTTGAGGAGGTTGGGATCTCTTTGACCCTGAAAGGTCTTTCTAAAGCTTTCTGCGGGTTCCCTACTTATGTTCTTGGTAAATTGATTTTCAATTTGATAATTATTATTTAACATTTTTAAGGTTGTGTATACATACCTTCTTTCTTTTGTAATGTTTCTGTGAATATGAGGAGGGAGAACTTCTGAGCCTTTTAAACCTTCTCTTTTACAAAGCTACCATTTCTGTTCATTTCTTTAGGGAAAAGGTTGCTAGTGTTTATTTTTTCCCCCTAGGTTCAACTATTGTTTTGTTTTGTTTTGTTTTTCTCTTTTCATTGTGTCTTTGGAAAGGGAATTTTTGTAATCCTGACTCCCTCTTTCTTCTTTACCAAGAATAGTTCTATCTAAGTGAACCTTCTTTGGTGATGAAAATGCTCTCTGTTCTGCACTTTCTGTATAGTACACAATACATACATGCACTTAAAATGTGCCTAGTGTGCTTTAAGAGCTGAATTTTTAATTTTAATTGGTTTAAATTAATAAATATTTTAAAAGCCACGTGCAGTTAATGACTGCAATATTGGGCAACACAAACTTAAGATCAGATTTTTTCCCAACATAGCACTCCAGAAGGTTACTATAAATCAAGTGGAGTTTGCACATGAGATGAAATCTAGCTGCCATGCTATCAGTCTGCTCAGGCTGACATAACAAAATACCATAGACTAGGTGGCTTAAGCAACAGAAATTTATTTCTTACAGTTCTGGAGGCTGGAAAATCTAAGAACAAGTTGCTTGACAATTAGATTTCTAGTAAGCACTCTTTTCTTAACTTGTAGACAGCAGCCTTCTCACTGTGTTCTCACAAAGCAGATGGGGTGGTAGGGGAGAGAGAGGGGGAGAGAGAGAGAGAGTGAGACAGCATAACAGAAAGCACTGGTATCTATTCTCATAAGGTCACTAATCCTATCAGGGCTCTACCCTTATAATCTCAACTAACATTAATTACTTTGTTACTCCAAATACAGTCACATTGGAAGTTAAGGCTTTGACATATGAACTTTAGGGGATACAATTCAGTCCATAGACTGCTTAAACTAGGTTGTACCTTTCTTACGAGTGGAAACATTATCTTATTCTTTTTTGTATCTTTTTATCTGTACATGCTGCTTATAATGCCTGACATCTCATTAGAACCTCAAAAATAGTTTTTGAATGAATGAATCTGTATGTAATGGGCAACTGAAATTTTACTTAAAAACTCATAAAAAACTTAATCAAAAAGCTGTATTTTATCACAAAGGCATATACTTTGTTACACATTGCTTGTCAGTCTTAAAGACCACTGGATTCTCCTCTTTTTCTTTTCTCCCTCTTTTTGTGACAATTTCTTCTTTCACCTGTTGCAACTTAAGGAAAGAATACAGAAGATCTAAATCAATACTTCTCAAAGTACAGTCCCAAGACCAAAAGTACCGACTTGACCTGGGATGCAAATTCTCCAACCAGACCTCAGGATGACTGAATCATAAATGGGCGGAGTGTGGCCTGGCAATCTTTGTTCTAAGGGGTCCTCCAAGCAATTCTCCAATACCTACCATTGATCCAACTATTGTCCTAGTCTAGAAAAAGTATGAAAAACTGAATCTTATGCTTCATAAAATGCTTTATGCTTTATAAAAAATGATTTACCAATTTTTCATTAACTTAGCAAGTATTCACTGAAGACTGGTTATGTCCTAGGAGGCCCAAGGATCAACAGTTAGTACCCATCTCTGAGTGGCTAATGGAAACCTGTTTTGCAACTTCAGAGCAACTGCTCTTAGTCTGGTAGCATGGTTTTAGGAATAACTTATTGTTTAATTAATCTTATATTCTCTTTCTTAAAGAGTGGAAACAAATAATTTGTCCAAGTTCTCTCATCTTTACATAGTCATAACGAGATACTTTGTATCTCAATTTGGATTGGGAGTACAACTCCCATGCTTCTGAAAACTGTTTCAATCAAGAATATAGATTACATATCCAAATTGTCAGAGTGCCTACCTAGTGGTTTATTTTGAGACCAAAATAAATTTTCCTTGAAACTTTCCACACAATCATACTTTTATTCCTCTATTTTATTCTCGCTCATTCTTAATCTTCCCTCTTTCATTCTTTGTCTCTCTAGACCATGTAATTTTCAAAAAAGAGGATGTTACATGAGCCCTCTTATTTCTGCTTTTCTTTCACTGGGGCCTGTGAAGCTCAAATGCACAGTAAAAAACCTATTAGTTCCTAGGAATCCATTCTTCATTTTCCCTCTTTATTTTACTGAGATCTACACTGTTGATTTTCTCTCTCCTTTCTAATCTTTTCATGCCTAAAAACACCATTCTGAAAATTAAGAGATATCAAGCAATGGAAGAGAGTGTTCAGAATAATTTTTTTTAGTCTTGTATTGACATAGATACCTTAAGCATCTGGTATAGTTTTTGGCACTTAGTCAACAGTCAATAAATGTCAGTTCCCTTTCCTTTCCTGACCTTAAACAGAAAGCATTTTGTAAAGCATTCTGTGGTAGAATGCTTTTGTATTCAAGGAGAGTCATACCTCCTTAATTTCCTGCATTAGTGGAGATTTGTTCAATAGCAATTAGCCTCAGAAATAGGTAAGGCAATAGAAATACAGTTGATGAGCTGCTGTGGTTAGCTCAGAAAATTTTATACCTTACACACTGAACTTTGAATAGCTGCAGACAGTAAAACTCAGACTTTGCCACAAAAGGCATAAGGGCAGGGTGCATTTGCTATAGAACAAAGGATGCCAGAGTAGGAAAGAGGACTTGATAAAATAGACAGCTCTCTCTATAAGCAACCAATGATCCATATTACCAATCTCAGAGGAAACATCACATTTGAGGGAACAAAAGTAAGGACAAACAGTACGCAATAGCAGAATTTCTAGGTGGCAGTCTTTCTGAAGGTAAGTGACATGGTTTTATAGATTAAGAAGATGCATTCCAGTCAATTCCAGAAACAATAATCAGAGAAGAAGGTTTCAAGGGAAGGATCTTTCATGAACCACTCTTGTTTCAGCTGGAAAATAATCTGGAAACAAAGAAATCAGGGACATAGACAAAATGTCATTAAAGCAAACTTGTCTCACAATGAATCACAACTAAGTAACGTAAAACTCAGTCACCAGTCATTTCAGACTCCTTTTCAATCCAGACATTTTTTACTAGTATAAGAATTATACAAATTTTATCACTAGGTATATTTCTCATTAATTCAGATACTTGACAAGAATGAGTCTACTGTAGCTTGTGAAAGAAGGACCAGATTGGGAGCAGCAAGAGTGCTGGCTAAGAGATTTATAATACCCTGAGGCAGTGCTTCCTAAACTTGAAAGCACATCAGAATCACCTCCAGGGCTTGTTAAAACAGAAAGTGCTGAACTCCCATCCTAGAATATCTGACTCAGTAGGTTTGTGGAAGGACCCGGGCATCTGTATGTTTAACAAGTTCTCAGTAGTATTACCAGATTTAGCAAACAAAAATGTATTTAAATTTGAATTCAAGACAAATAACAAATATAATTTTTGTATAAGTATGTTTCATGTGATATTTAGGACATACACATACTAAAAATATAATCACTATTTATGTGAATTCGAATTTAATTGAGTATCCTATATTTTATCTGGCAACCCTATTCCCATGGTAAATTTTTGCCACTAGTCTTGGAATGAAACTTTGGGAACAATTGTTCTAGTGAACAAATGTTTGTAGTTCCATCTAGAACCCACTGTATTTTTGCAAGTTATTTGTAAAGTAATACATGCACAATAGAATCTTGAGATGGAAGTTTTGGTTAAGGCATCATGGATAATACTTACATATTAAAAGAGGCCCTGTATCATTTTGAAGTAATTACAAAGTGAATTCTGGAAGCATAGTCCATTATTATTTACTATTCTCTACTCCTCAGTCACATAAAACATACAAAAGGACTGAGTGTTAAAAACTGGGCGATGATTTTTACAAAAGTTTTGTTTGGAGGGAGCTTTTCATGAATCTGACCACTCCTAGAGGGAAAGTAGAAACATTTTACCTCTAACCTAAGATGGAATAAAAAGAGTTTCAAGAAAGGAAAACTCAGGGAACATGATGAGGGTTGAGTTTTGGATATGCTTTGAGTTCAAATTTCATATATACATATATATATATATATATATATACATATATATATAAAGAGAGAGAGAGAGAGGCTTACTCAACCTCTATATAATAGATGATGTAGTTTATTCTATACTCTGGATCAGGATATTCTTAAATAACTATTTCATGTTGTCATTAAGAAATCATAAGCTGAATTAACCCCTTTAAGCATCGTTAAGAAGATAAAACTTTCTAGCCCTGCCTGTGCCCTGTGAACCATCAAACTAACCTTTAGCATCTTCCTGCTGTTCATATCCTTGGCCTTCATACATTTTAAAAAATTAACTTTATTTTTTAGAACAATTTAGATTTACAGAAAATTGCAAATATGCTACAGAAAGTCCCCATATATTCAGCACCTAGTTTTTTTATTAATATCATATACTGGTATGGTACATTTGTCATAATCAATAAACCAGTATTTGTATATTAGCTAAAGTCCATGCAATATTCAGATTTTTTTTAATGTCTACCCAATGTCTTTTTTCTGTTTCAGGATCCCACTAAGATATCACACTACATTTAGACATCCTGTCTCTGGGCTACTCTTGGGTATGACGATTTCTTAAATTTTCCTGGCTTTTATTACTCTTGATAGTTTTGAGGATTATTAGTCAGATCTTTTATAAAGCATCCCTAAATTGGTACTTATCTGATTTTTTTTTATCATAATTATATTGAGGTTCTAGGGAGCATTCTGGGGAGGAAACCCACAGAGGCAAAGTGTCAGTTTGATCACATCATATCAAGGGTACAAACTTTAAACATGCATTGTCACTGTTAATGTTGACCTTCTTCAACTGCCTGAGGTAGTGTTTGTCAGGTTTCTCCATTCTAAAGTTAATTCTCCCCCTCCTTCCACAGTGAACAGTCATCGTCTGGGGCAGTAGTTTTTACATAGGCTGTCTGTTGAAAATACAGATTAGGGTGTCTGACACCCAGGGGCTTCTTTTACAAACCCTACTGTATGTGAAAGTGATTGATTCTGGCGTAAGTATTGAATGATTCCTTGAGCTAAATCCATCATGGTTCAAATGATTCTTTTAAAACCCTGGTGTGTTAAAGGTGAGATCTTACAAGGTAAGGAGTCTCTGTCACGTGAGAGAAGCTTCGCATCATATTCTGTACAACTGTGCTCTAGACCATATCCTGTGACCTAACGGGCAATATACAAATTGAGGACTTTAATAGTGGTTTTACTTACACAGTAGTTTTACAAAGTACTTTGTCAAGAGTTTTTGAAAGTAAAGTATTTAAAGGTGAGATTGATCTTTAGATATTAATTGCTACCTTTGAGCATGTTTAATAATTAGCATTGCTTTTAGCACCTCATGCCTCTGGCCTGCTGTTCACGTGTTCTTAATTCTTACTTCTAAATAATTTAAACACTAACCTGAATGCTGAGCTTTAGAGCACATTAGCTTTCATTATTGATGAGCAACCTTAAAGGACACTTCAGTCTACCAAAAATGTTCCCTCACTCTTCTTGAGTTATCAATAACATTTATCAATAGTTTATTTCACTTTTTAAAAATTCCTGATATTTTTCTTACTCCATCTCTCCTGGAAAACAGGCAGAAAATTTATAATTTGTTGAAAATGTCAATAGGCTTCAGGGGCAAAACACGAACTGGTAATGAAGGTGAAATAGTAAAGATTAATCATCATCAATGGATAGGTTTTTAAAGTCTGAGCACATATCCAAAGATAGAAATCCATAAAATTATAGCAAAAGATCAATTTTTGAATGGATTAAACTACATTCAAGAATAGTTTATTGTCTAAAAATTCATTATGGTGATTTTTTTATGAATAGCACTTTTATCAAATGACTGTCTTATGAATTTAAAATTAGATTATTTAGATTCTTTATAAAGGGAATTTGACATTGAGAAAAGGCATTCTAAGAATTGCCTGGAAAGCAAGTGCTTATTGAGTTTGTCTACCAATTTTCTCACCAGGTTTAGCTACTTTAGGTTTGGGGGTTATCTTCAAGAGTAGAAGAACAAGCCATTATTACACTATCAGATATAATATTGTTTGCCCAAGGCCAAGATGTTTTATAGTCATCTCTAATTAGGAAAGGGGAGGATGTGCTGGAATAGATTAAGCCAAATTTTACAATGTGAAGTGTACTTTCTCTCCTTCCTTACACTAGAATTTCTTTTTGTTTTAGGGAAAGAGAAAATAGAATAGAAAAGGGAGAAAAAGGAAAATGTGGTGTAAATCATGAAAGTAAAATATGAGCCGGATTACAATGGAACAAAATGTGGATCTTCACTAAATAGATTTCTCTAATAAGTAACTGATAGAAATTACAACATATTGCACATACCTTCTTAGTTGCCCTCTAGGTGATGCTTTGATGTCTGTAATTGAACATTTGCACGTTAGTGAAGGCAGAAATGATTATCTACCCTCAAACCATATTCTTAATACCTTTCTGCCTGTGTCCCTGTGTGTAATGTAAGCACACATGTGCACAAGAAAGAGGGGTACGATGTGAGGGGAGAGAGAGAAAGGAGGCGGGGGAGGGAAGGTGATGGACACAGAGAGAGAGAGATTGATTCTTGTGGCTAAAAAATATCCTGAGAATGTGTGTTTAATCTCTGAGTACTTGACTAGAAATAAATTATGATTGTAATTGTACCCTAGATTATTTTGCATCCTTCAGCTACTATCAAATGCTCAATAGAATATTGATGTTATCAGCCTGCTTGAAAAATCCTGAGGGAAAAAAAGAAAAAAGAGAATATTGATGTTAAATAATTTAAAGTAGCATTGATGATCCAAGAATTCCATTTTATATGTATGAAATAGTTAACATCCATAAACACTCAACAAATATTTATTGAACCCTCCTATGTAACAAGCATCATACTAGATGTGAGTTACAAAGGGATTACTCTAAACCAGCAGTCCCCAACCTTTTTGACATCAGGAACTGGTTTCATGGAATACAGTTTTTTTCACGGAAGGAGTGGGAGGCATCACCTCTTTGGCTCCACCTCAGATCATCAGGCGTTGGATTCTCAGGGGGAGCATGCAGCCTGGATCCCTAGCATGCCAGTTTGCAGTGGGGTTCGTGCTCCGATGAGGGTCTGATGCCACCACTGATCTGACCAGGGCAGGGGCGTGGGGGAGCTAGGGCCAGCGGGGAGTTGGGGGCTGCATCTCTAAACAACCTTTCCAGGTATGTGCACAGATGCTGTAGGTGACATAAAACCAAAAGTTACAGACATAATTCAATTATAGTTTTAAGTGTCTAGCATATATGGATAAATAAATTAAAAAAGTGTAAATATAAGACAAAACACAGGGTACTGTGAGACCTGTGTCAGAGGAATGAAACTTATCTAGATGGCTAGATGGGTGACCAGGGAAATGATCCTTGAACAAATAACATTTACATTGAGAAAGTAAAGATAAAAAACAATTAGCCAGGAAAGAGGTTGACTGGAATGAGTTGGTGGTTTAGATCCAGGTAGAAGAAATAATTCCCCGAAGTAGGAAGATATACTTATGGTCCAAAACAAACAAAACAAAATGGTTTTAGAAATAGAAATATAAACAAGGGATAGTCCAAAAAAGTTATGATTTCTTCTAAAACCATTATAATCTCGAAAACAAAGAAGATTTAAGATAAAGGTAACCAGCTTTTTCAAGTGTGTAGTTTGTGCTCTGTAAGGTGCTTTTTATGTGATGTGATGTTAAAAATTTAGTCTTCAAAAACATTTTTAATATGTTGATATTAGATCCATTTTTCAGAATGGAAATCTGAAACTGGAAGAGTCTGAGTTGCCAGGATCGCTCAGCTCATAGTTTGCAGAATGGATATTCACACCCAGATCTGACTACATTATCTATTTTCTTCCTACTCAATCACTCTTTTCCCTTTTTTCAGTCCTTAATTCAGTTCAATTATTTTATGATTTTTTGCCTCATGAATTCAACACTCCTGACCCTACGGATTGTTGAGACAATATCCCCTTCCTTCCTGCTTGCAACTCACCTCTCCCTCATAATAGGGAAAGGATGATAGAAGAATCTCCTAGGTGTTTAACTGAAATGGTTTATAATTGATTAATACCATATGATTGTGGACCAGCAAAACAAGCATCAAAATAGCCTAGTAAGTGAAGACAGAGAACTTTTCCCACATTCCCATCTTTCTGAGATCATTTTATTTATTCCAACCTGGAGGCGTAGATCTGAACTAGATGATCTTAAGGGTCAGAGATTCATCTCAGTATTCCTATTTGCCCCATATTCATCTCAGTTTTCCTTAAGAGAAAAAAATAAGGGAACAAATATCAGAGATGAAGTGAAACACAACTGTTTGTATTTTTTTTTATTTTATTTTTTAGCTTACTAGAGTGATGTTGGATAAGTTCTTTGGTGGAGAAAAGAGAGGAATTCTCCTCTATCTCCGTGAGAGTACTCGACCAAAATAATTAATTATTGATGTCACTTCTACCTGCCTATCAAAGTGAGTTTCATTGTCACATTTTGCAACTCTGCTGAGAATGATTGGATAATTATACTATCCTATGATAAAATTTTATCAAAAAAACACAGTCTTACACTTTTCAGTACATGACTCAGAAGCAATGGATATTGTACAAACTCCAAACTGACCAACATACAATTAAGAAAACTAATTATTAAGTTTATTTGTATTGTATGTGACATTATCCAATTTGTTTGTAGGAATATAGAAATTGTTTATCTTTTCAAAGCAATTTAATGTTCCTATATGCTGTTTGTTATTGAATTTTCTTTACTCGGAACTGAAAAAAAGATATCAAAAGATGTTAGATTAAGAAAGTAAGAAGATAAAATGGAGAGTTCTTGTCCCTTCATTTTTTTCTCAACCTGTGTTTATAAAGAAAGCTCTGGGGTTTAAGCTGTTTCAGGCAGCACATAACATTCAAGATTTGCGATTTAATACTTTTAAGGAAATTTTCATACTGAAGTAGAAATAGAGAGATCTTCCTGTAGAGTAACCTGATTTCAGTTTCTACATTTGAGACATAAGCTAATTCTCTGAATCAGTTTAATAATCTATGACAATCAAACAATAAGAAATTGTAAATAACTTTCTCAAGCAAAAATATAAAATTAAGAAAGACAAGAACATGTAACTTTCTAAGCGGCATAAACAGCCAACATTTTGAACTCTTGATATCACTGGACTTATCTGAAAGGACTTTGCATTATTTTCTTCCTGTTTTGTGACCAAGACAAAAATCAAATAATTGGATATAGATAGGTCCTATCCCAGTGCTAGTTTTCTATATACTTTGCCAATATTATACTGTTAAAATCAGGATATGTGATCAGATAATTTCTTTCTAATTTATAAACTAATTTATTTAAATGATCTTACTAATTTATACAATTTGAATCACTTTAGTTATGAATTTAACAGAGTGGTTAAATTGAAAAGAGTAAAATCCCAGGAATTAAAGACTGTTTCATAAAAGACAATACCTATGGTTGCCATTGTTTTTATAGTATGATCCCCTGAAGAATAAGTTGCAGCCCTTTGTTCAATCTTATTTTAATTTTGTTAGGCAATGGGCCTTGCACCACTTCCCTTGGGAGACACAGCTTAAATAGATTCTTGCTATTGGAAGGTTTTCTTTAATGCGTCTCCTGCTGGCAAGTGAGCTCCCACTATATTCTGAATCTGGGTCTCAGTCACTGATGCCTAATACTTATAAGTGTGATTTTCAGAAGAGATAATTCAGTTGTGGTTAGAGGACAAAAGAAAAACTGCTAAATAGCACATTCAAGAGTAATTCTCATGAAATTTTTAGAGCAGGCAATTGCGGCCACCAGACTCCATCAGGTCAATGGAAATGAGACCCTAATGCATGGAGCAATGTTTTGAAACATGTACCATAGAAATATTGAGAACCTTTTCTTCAGCTATGACAGTAGGTCCAGCTACTTTGTTATTTATATAATGCTGCTGATTGACACTCTCTATTTTTTTTTCTATATTTAGTCCTTTCTTTTTTAAATAGCTATTAATGGGTTCCATTTCTACTGGACTAACTTCTGTCTATAAAACTAGCCAGCCAGTCTGTCTCAGGCTTTCACATTCTTCCTGGAAGCTTCGGTATTTCTTTGAGGATCTCCCATAAATCAGAATCATTTTTAGAACAAAAGGATAGGTAAAATGATTAAAGATTCAAAGTAGCTTACATTTACTGAGCATTTCCTATGGGATAAGCACATGTTATAAGTGAGCTCAAATTTTTGTGGCAATGATAAGGGAAAGATATTAATCATTTAAGTATTCTTATTAAGAAAACTGATTCTCAAGCACAGTTAGCAAACATGCCTGCAAATAACATAGCCAGAGCATAGCAAAGCTGAGATATGGTTTCAAAGTCTGTATTCTTCCATTAGTCACAGGATGTCATTTTAACAATAAATTTTTATTTGGGGGCAGCAGGAAAAGCATAGGTGACAACTAGTTCTTTAATTATAGTTCTTTACCATAAACAAACCCATCTTGAATAATATTTTTTTTCTTTAAGAATGTAATGGGAGAAAATAAGCCACTGAAACTGTTAAGCTATTGGAAGTTTGAGCTTTCTTTTCCAAACTTCAGTTTCTCATCTGTAAGATAGAGGTAAATGCTTACCTCCCAGAGTTGTCATAAGGTAGATACTGTCTGTTACAGCAGTGGAAAATTACACCCTCATCTAAAAGCAAGCCCGCTCCACTTATGCCCCTCACCGCATGTAAATACCCTTGCCTCAGTCCCAGATGACTGGGACTTCCCGAGCCTCTTTGCTTTCTCCCTGCCCAGGAACCTCGTCCTTTGGGACCAGTTACCCTTACCCTGGAGCCCTCCTATAAAGCCTCTTTGCTTAACCCTTTCAACTCTGCTGTCTTTCTTTCTCTGGTGCCGACCATCCAAAAACCTGACAGACATGCGTATTTGCTTAGCTCAGTGCCTGGAACACACACAAAATAACCCAGAAATTAGAGATATGGTCTAGTCTAGTGATTAGTAATGTAGCATTGCTTGGATGTGAAACCTAGCCCTATTTGCTACCTATTAGTTGAATATCTTTATGCAACTTACTTGACTTCTCTATATCTCAGCTTTCTTTTCTGTAAAATATATTGAATAATAGAACCTATCTCATGGACCTATCGTGAGGAAAAACGAGTTTGTAAATTTAAAGTTCATAACAGAGTTCATACCCCATTTTAAAGGCTAAAAATGTTAGCTATCAGTAAATGATCAACTCTTTCTCAGTGCTAAGCAATTTTTTTTTTTTTTTTAGAATACAGCTTAGGTATTTGTTTTCTTTCACTTGTCTTTTCTTTCTCTATTTCGTTTCAATAACTAGTTTGTTTGTTTTTTCCCACATTATTCTGTTGCACTCTCATCTGTGCAGACTGGTTCTGAAGATCTGGACTAACATCAAGGATAAAGCATCAGCCTCACTGTGCAGACAGCCTCCCTCCATAGACAGCGTAAAACCTTTAGAACTGCCTATGGAGTCTGGAATGACTTTCATTTCCTCCTTCTCTTCTCAGCTTATTTAAAATCAGCTTTTCCTCTCCAAAAAATAGATTCTCTGCATTTGATAACTTCACACACAAAAAGAAAACCCCACCACTATGTAAACTAAACCTTCATATACACTTGCTACTGTTCAGTTAAAAAAAAAAATGGGGACAGAGACTTTCTTTTCATTTCCTCTCAGACTTCTCAGCAGTATATATTTTTTCTTTTTTTCAAATTGTAGTTTCAACACACTTTGTCCAAGCAACAGGATATATTTGTAAAAAATATTAACATGTCTTCATTGTCTAGCATGCTTATACTTTCTTTTCATTTCTTTGTATTGGCAGTTTCACCCATTATATTATACTTTGATGAAATTTTGCAAAATAAAATATATTTTATCATCTTCCTGGGGGATTGACAGAGAGTTTAATGTTTATTGCCAGAAAGGAAAAAAAAATATTTTCTTTCTTTTTTTTTTTCCCCTCGGTATGAGGGAATAGCGGGAATAATTAGAAAACATTTTAATGTAATACATAAACTCCACTGTCAGTAAAGTCTGATTTTTTTGTAACAAAATACAAGCTCTCAGTGTTGAGACCCTAACAGAGGCCAATGGCACACGTGTAGGGATAATCTCCAAACTTCTTGCTGGTCCACTAAAGCCATGTGGAATTAGGTTCTTATGCTAATTAGAAGGAGCATCTATAGTTAAGCAAAATCAAAACCAAGTAAACTGCCCACTCTGTAGGCAACTCATATGGATCAAATTCTAATTTTGTTTGAAGAACAAAAACAGTCATGCTATATTTATGTTATAGAATAAAATTCTTAAATTAGTTTTAAATATCTGTTTCTGTTCATTAATAGTCAGGAAATAATCTTTTCACTTAAAATTATCGAAAATTTAAGTTTATAATTCCAATGTCTTCATATTTCTCTAAAGCAGAATATCAAACTTGTTTATTTTCAGACCATGTGGGTGAAATAAATTACATCTTAGAAGCAGCTAGTTAACTGTGCTAGCAGAGAGGCAGCTTTTATTAAGATGTGCCATGTTAAAGCTAATCTGCAATGCACATAGATTCCATAATACAACAGCAGCTGTTGTAAAAATACATATTAAAATCAAAGTCATTCGTGTCACTCTTATTTGAATGTGTAAAACAAGTTGTAGTTTGGAAGGCAAAAATCAAACGTGATTGTTTTGTTTACTTCATAAAAAACCATTTATTTAAGGAAGTATTTGATAAATAATTATTTTACTTGTTACCTTGAGAAAAGGCTGAAATCCTTGAATTAGTTATATTTTGATGTATTTATAAAAGTCATATAAGATACATCATGTTGACTTTGTTCGCTGCTAGATGTTACTATTGTTTCAGTGTAATTCAACCATGGGATACTTTCTTGGACTATAAAAGGGGGTTATTTGGTTGTTGATCCTTGTTGGTCAGCATGTGATTCACCAAAGGAAAAACTTTGAATACCATCTCTATTAGGTAAGAAATAATTTAATATATACTCAGAGTGCACATTAGAGATTTAATTTCCTTAAAGATTTCCTAATGACACATGTTGATTATTAGCATGACAGAAGGTGGTGGTGGTAGTGGTTGCGGGGAATTCACAGTTTTGGCTATATTCAAGGCTAGGTAAGAATCTCTAAATATTAGGAACACATGTTGTCTTTCACTTCTGGACATACTTGTTGGGTTTCTTTTATGTATTTGATTTACATTCATGTATAACATAATGAAATATCATTTTTGTCCACACTATTCCATTCTCTGTGGAACTTCTATAGTTTATTAAATATATTGTTCTAATTGTTACTAGAAGCTCCTCCAGATGCTTCCAGTTGGAAACCAGCTATACTTCTACTCCTCAACAGAATATAATGTGATTAGCACTTTAGGGGATAGAAACAGAAATATTTGTACAGTTTCCAATATTTATGAGGACATACCAGTCCTACAAAAGTTATACATGTTTGAACACTGTTGAATGACTTTTACGTGAAGTCACTTGATTTCATTGTTCCATTAAAGAGTATACTAGTTACTTATAGGTTAACGAGAAGAGTCATTTCAAGTTCATAGCATTGTCTTATAAAAATGTAGTACACCATTAAACCAAAATAGAGGGATTTTTTTAAGAAAACAATATGAACATCCATCAATAGGTCCCTGTATGAACAAAATGACATACTACTTGTGGTTCAAGAAAATATTATAATTTAAGATGATACAGTATTGATAACTCATAATTTTCTAGATGAGATCAAGAGTGTTCATTTACTTTATAGTGTGGAAACTGTCAGTATTTTCTTTGACCTATCACATAAAATACATTACTAAATATTTCATTTATGTAAAATAATGCAGAAATGGCATCTTCACAATTGGTTGAAGTAATATGGGGCAGGAATAATCTAAAATGACTATTCAGCATAATGTGATTTTTTGTGTGGCTAGAGTTTCAAAATGAACAGATTCACAGAAAACACAACCCATGAGTAGGTAGGGTTATATCTTTTTTCTAAATTAAGCAATTGTGAAGTTGCAGGTATGATTTTATTTTTTATGAGTTTGTTCACTGACAGCAATTGAATGATACAAGCAGAATTCCTTTGATATTTTAATTTTTATTTTAAGATGTGAACCTTCAAAACATATTTTCTAAGCCATTCTTGGTTTTTTTTTTTTTTGAGACAGAGTCCCGCTTTGTTGCCCAGGCTAGAGTGAGTGCCATGGCATCAGCCTAGCTCACAGCAACCTCAAACTCCTGGGCTTAAGCAATCCCACTGCCTCAGCCTCCCAAGTAGCTGGGACTACAGGCATGCGCCACCATGCCCAGCTAATTTTTTCTACATATACTTTTAGTTGTCCAGATAATTCATTTCTATTTTTAGTAGAGACGGGGTCTCGCTCAGGCTGATCTCGAACTCCTGACCTCGAGCCATCCACCTGCCTTGGCCTCCCAGAGGGCTAGGATTATAGGCGGGAGCCACCGTGCCCGGCCCATTCTTGGTTTTAACAAACACAACTATGCAGATCATAAGCAGGCAAACATACCTAATTGTGTTTTAATAGTTATACATCAAAAATATTGAACAGCAAAGGATTTCCTTCTTTGTGGAGGCCTATTAAGATGTGTTTATGACACTTGTCTAAGACATAGAGAAATGAGTAACTTTGTGTGAGCTTTTTGATCACTCTTTTTGGAATAAAGGAACTGGTTAGACAAAAGGGCTAAACTTGGGATCTGGTTCAGCTTGTTACAGAGGCAGTGTGTGGAGTGTCAGTGCAGGTCTTTGGAGGACCCCACCCACTTGTTAATACAGTCCAATCAATGAGCTGAAATCCAACATGTTAATATTAATATATCTACCTCTTGGTTGTGGGGGGGAAGCTGGCAAAGCCTTGCATTTATGTTAACATAAAAGCAAAAACTCTTGAGATATGATAGAGATGATGGATGGAATCACACTACTGGTTTATCCCATTCACAACTTCTACTTTGATAGTGATTCTCAAAGATTTTTTTTTCTTTCGTTCTTTTTTTTTTTTTCAGAATATTACGGGGGTACAAATGCTTTGGTTACATAAATTGTCTTTGCACTGCCCAAGTCAGAGCTACAAGCGCATGCCCATCCCTCAGACTGTGCACCACACCCATTAGGTGTGAGTTTACCCAGCCCCTCCTCCCGCCTCCCACCTGCCCGACACCTGATGAATGTTACTTCCATATGCGCACAGAAGTTTTGATTGATTAGTACCAATTTAATGGTGAGTACATGTGGTGTTTGTCCATTCTTGTGATAATTCACTTAGAAGAATGGGCTCCAGCTTGATCCAGGATAATACAAGAGGTAGTTCAACATTTTTTTTAAGGCTGAGTAGAACTCCACGGTATACATATACCACATTTTATTAATCCACTCATGTATTGATGGGCACTTGGATTGTTTCCACATCTTTGCAATTGTGAATTGTGCTGCTATAAAGGTTCCAGTGCAAATGTCTTTTTTACAAAATGTCTTTTTTTCCTTTGCGTAGATGCTCAGTAGTGGGATTGCTGAATCAAATGGTAGTTCTACTTTTAGTTCTTTGAGATGTCTCCATACTACTTTCCATAAAGGTTAAAGATATATTATGAAAAAGCAAGACTTTTTCTCAATATATTCTAAAATCCTTCTTAAATTTTCCTAGCCAAATTCTAAAAGAGACTTACCATATCGATATATTATTTTCTTCTAAGAATAGAAGAGTTTTTCCTTGGTTGCATTTACTTCAAAAAATAATTTAAAAATAGATATTAAAATTATTCTAGAAACAGCACTAAAATATATTATTGCCTCTCCTTTTAAGCTATCTTAAATTAATCCATGTTCATTGCATTTAAGATACTAATAAGTTATTTAAAATAAAAAGATGCTTTTGGAATTGAATAAAAGTGGTGAATAAAAAGCAATCATTCCATATTTTCAAAAATGTTTAAGAATTATTACTAGTTATAAAATTTGGTTTCTCTTAACTAGATTTCTTCTTTCTAACACTTACTTTACTTCACTTTGCCATTTCCTCCCATCTTGTTTCAGATTTAAATTATAAAGCTATTTTTAATAAGAAAATTCATGTAAATATTTATATAGTTATATTTATTTATATTGTTGGGTCTAATGGTCACACATTTCTTTGTAGGGAAAATAATATATCCCTGGCTGAATCACATTTTCATAAAGGAAGAATTAGTTTTATTCAGATTAGCTACCAGTATGCATGTGTGTGTATACACACACACACACACACACACACACATACACTGCTGCTTCTTTTTAGGGATCTTTAATCATCTTCAGATGGTTTCTTTCAGGGTATTAACATGGAAATTTACCTTAGTAGTTAAGGTAAGGGCTCTGGGGTATGGCAGACCACCCTGGGTTTGATTCTACATGAATTGGGGAAATTATTTAATTCTTTGAGCTACATTTTTTACAGTGTGGAATAGTGTAGAATATTAGGGTAATTAATTAGTTAGACCTATAAAATATGGAGGTTAGAGAAGAAAAATAAGTAGGAAAGTAAGCTATTTAACTCTGACAGCAGTGAATCATGATTTGAAAAGAGGAAACAAAACTGAGTAAACTTGAATGTGGGCCTAACCATGTTGACAGAAAGAAGATGGAATCTATTTGGCAAAACCATTGATTTTATTGATAATGCACATAGTGCATAAGGGGAATTCATGGCAGAAACATTTAGGAAAACAAAAAACATTTTGACCCAAAATTGTATTCCTTTTAGAGATACTTTTGTCAAGTAAACGTGTCCTTAATCACAAGGTAACAAGCTATAATTACATTGATAAGATTCTATTGTTGAGTCTTTTGATACCAGCACAACTCAGAAAGCTTTAATTAAATGATGTAGATAGTTTGCTTAATCTTTTTAGGAGAGATTTTGTGTCACAAATACAACCTTAAGGTAATCCCGTGTCAATAATGAATGTTCCAGTATTTGTAGCTCCCTGGATAAGATGCCTTCTGATGCATCTGAACATTGTACATACTGATACCCCACAGGTGACTACTTAGTCTTCTCTTCTTGGATTCACCCTTCAAGATCACCACAGAAGTCACCTCTTCCAAGGTCCTTTCTTTAATCCATTCTGTTGCCCTCAGGCTGGATTGAGTACTTGGCATTAGTTAGAAATTTTAGGTACAGATATTAGAAGCACTGGATATAGTTGTGATTTTTATTGTTATGGTTTCTTTCCAATTTTGTCTTGAGGTCTTTCTGTTGAGAGGGCCATAAGCCAAGACAGACACCTCTCTAGGAAAGCCCTGAAAGAGGAAAAATTAGGTTTGTGTGTGTAGGTCAAGACATACAATGAAAAGGTGAAACAAAAATGCATGAAACAGAAAACAATTTTAGGGGTGCTAGCATGGGGCAAGGGGCATGAAAAGTCTGGAGGCAGCAGGGAACAAAACCAGCGGGTGGAGAGTGAGAGAGAGAGGCCCTGTGGGACCATGCCTTCACTAAAGTCCATGGGCGTCATCTCTTAGGCTTTCCTGTGGGGGTTGAGGATTGGGTAGTTTAAAGAACACACAAAGGGGAAAGTTATTTACATGACTCTGGTGTTGACCAGTAGGTTTTATGGTGGGCAGCAGCTATGGGGTGTGTTGGGTTTTGGGTTATTGGGATAAGGAACAGCAGGCTATATCCAAACAGCCATAGGAGAAGGGGAATTTTTAACTAGGCCAAAGGTGATGGGATATGACTGTGTTTTAAACAATTTATGTCAGGCCTAAAACTGGATGTGAGGCAGTAACTGTATTAAACAAATTTATGACAACAGTTTATGCAGAACATAATTTATTATGTGTTATCAATAGCTCACAGTATTTTTAGGGAGAGCTCCCAATAATTTCCAGGAAGGCTGAAGAAAAGGACTCTTAGCTAAGTTTCCAGGAAACCTTCCAAAACCACAGCATAGAATAAGGCCAAGGGAGCTGCTGCCTCTACCATGATTTGCAGACCGAAGAAACTCGTTCTGTGGCTACTAGCTCCAGAACAAGCCATATCACGTCTGGGTGGCTGCCAAATCAGAAAGCCAAATGCTTTATTGAGGAAGCAGTCAACCCAAGAACTACACAGCTTGTTGATCTGTATCATCAAAATAGAAATTTTCTGCACTCTGCATCTCTCCCCAGATAATTCACTTCATTTTCAGGCTTGTATAAGCAATATTACTGGTGGATCCTAAATCACATATGGAATCCTATTGTGTGATTAAGTTTTCAAAGTATCTTAATCTTCTTGTCTTTTCCATGGAGAACTGCATGCCAAAAAAGTGGTGAACACAGAACCTGCCATAGGCCCCTTCACTGGGCTCACTATTAATTTATGTGTAGCACTCACTCCCTGTAGAAGATAAAGATTACAACACTACTGCAGTGTCTGTAATTTTTAATAGGTTATATCAGCAGGGCCTATGTCATACTATTGTTATGATCTCAAATAAAATAAATATGTAAAAATACTTCAGCACAGTGTAAGCCACACATTAGTAACTCCAAAATAACTGTTATTATGACTCTACCCTCTTTCTTGCACATCTACCTATTATAGACTGCAGAGTCCTTCAGGGTAGTGATTATATCCTTATTTTATAGCCGAGTGCCTATCAGAACATATGGCACATATTAGGTGGCTCATAAATCTGGGTAGAAAAAAAGATGATAAGAGTGAAAATAATTTTCTGTTGGGATTTCCTTAGAGATGGAGGCCATGGGACTGCTAAGTGTATACACTGATATTTATTGAAAATCCTTGATTTTTTAAAAATTGGGACAGTTTGCATAGATAATGAAATCAATTACTCATTATTGTTTATTTGTAAGTCAAGTGAAAAATAAAGTGGTTAATGAGGATGCTTTTTAAAAAATATTAGGTATATATTAAAAATTAAGCAGGTGGGAGCAGGGAGGAGGGGATAGGTAAATTCACACCTAACGGGTATAATGCACACTATATGGGTGATGGACACACTAATAACTGACTCAAACTGTACAAAAGTAATTTATATAACCAAAATATTTGTACCCCTGTAATATTATGAAATTTAAAAAAATATTGGGTATATATGAAAAAGTATTGCAGAGTCTTCTGTTAACACACACATAACTTAATCAATAATATCAAAGAAGCTTTAAACTTAATCATCAGTACACTTATCATTATCTATTATGGAGGCTATTAGTTCTTAAAATAAATTTAACTTGCTAGCTGTCTTGTTATTTATTAATCATAAACCAATGACACTTAGCTTGGCTTGTAGGAGATAATACTGTCTCTCTCTCTGTCTATATATATATCTTAGGAATGAGGTGAGGAAATTTTTCAATTGATGCTATAGATCTAAAGTTTGAAAATAAACCAAAAAAAGTGTTTTTCTGAAAGATTTCCTCATGGAACATTTTATATTTTTCTGGGTTATGACTTTTGTTCTGGATTTCTCCTTTTGTAAATGATTTTGTTCAGGTAATCAAAATCACTCTGGCCTTTTAGAGTTGAAAGGGGTATTTTGCCATCTGCTATGTCTCATCTCAGGGTAGAATTCCTTTTAAGCAATTTTTGTCGCCCAGTTTCTGCTGAATTATCTTCTTGAAACATTCAGGTTGGGAAGCTTGTCACCTCACACTGCAGCCTAATTTCCCACAAACATTCTAATTTTTATAAAATCCTTTCTTAAAAGACAATGAAAATCTGTTTTTCTCTGTTTCACACTTGTTGGTGTATTTCACTAAGAAATAAGGGCTTTCAAATAAGTTATTGACCGTACAAATGGTATGTTTATTACTTTTACATACTTGAAAAAGGCTTCCATTCTGTCTGAGTAGTTTTCCTTCATATATTAATGAATTGCACACAAAATGTCTATTGAAAATTTATTCTTCACCTGATCCCCTTCTTCCTGGTCCAAGACTCCTGTTCTTACACTCCAGGCAAGGGAATCATTTATTCCAGCAAGAAGTTCTCCCTTCAATTCCTTTGCCTGGGGAGTTTCCTTTAGGACTCCCACAAATTTATAGGTTAGCTCCCAAGTGCACTGTTGCTGTATGTGTAAAAATTACATGTTCTCCTTTCCATCCACCTTGTGAAAACAACTATTTAATTTTTTTTAAAGGAGGCAACACCTCTTTCTTTCTGGCACAGTGGAGTCTGCCTGAACAGGGCAGAGTCTTTTGGATTTTTCCCACCCTATACCAAGCAGAGGGGGTGGCAGTGGTTAGACTTCAGAGGTGGTCCCCAAAGCTCTTTCCTTTTGGCATTTTTCTACAAGATAGAATCAGTCATGGTAGTGTGAGGTAATATGAGGAGGATAAATCTCTAGCTTTCTAGATACAATACCAAGAAAAGAGAACCCTGGGAACTAGAGAGTGGACGGTGGGCCATGAAGGGAAAGAAGCTTGAGAAGAGGATTCTTTAAATCACTGTACAAAATCCTGAGCTCACTACAAAACTGCATACATTTGATATGAATCAGAAGCAGCTCAGCAAAAGTTTTGAGATTTGAACTACAGTGAAGAGCACTGTGCACATCCCAGAATGGCACCTGGGAGGTGCATAAGCAATGAAAATCAGAATAGCACTAAAAAGATTTTGTGAACTAAAATGATATAACATCAATTGGCCCCAGAAGCCTATTCAGGAATTGTGATCTGAACACAATAGGGTTAACTACCTGCAAAGCAATTAGTATAGCTCACCAAATTTTAATATTTTTTTTCATGGAAAAAGTCTCAAAACATAGTATCTAAAATGTCCAGGGTGGAGTATAAAATTGCCCGAAATACAAAAATTCAGAAAAGCCATAACAACTTTGAAGGGGGCAAAAATGAACAGATCTCAATAAAGACATGACTCAAATGTTAAAATGTCAAAACAAAGATTTTAAAAAACCTGTTAAAATAGTGCTCCAAGAAGTGAAGGAAAACATTCTTGAAATGAATGAAAAGATAGAATTTCTCTAAAAAGTAATAGAAGGTATAAAAGAATGAAGTGGAAAATCTATCACTGGAAAATAAAATAATGGTAATTAAAAAAAATCACTGGATAGATTCAGTAGCAGAATAGAGATGACAGAGGAAAGCATCAGTGAACTTAAAGGTAGATTAATAGAAATATGCAACCTAAATAACAGAGAAGCTAAAAACTGTGAAAGAAATGAATATAGCCTCAGGCAACTATCAAACAATATTAACAAGTCTTATCTTAGGCTTATTGTAGTCTTAGGAAAAGAGAAGAGGAAATTGGTACATAAAAATATTTGTGGAAGTAATGACCCAAAACTCTACAAATTTGGTGAAACACATAAGTTGGAAAATCCAACAAACTTAGTGAACCCAATAAAATATCAAAAATATTTTTTTGTGAATTTAAAAATTCCACACTCAGACATACCAAAATCATATGTCTAGAAGCCAAAGAGGAAAAGTATAGGTATAGGAAATATCTAGGACAAACGTGGCACATATCATATAAGGAAACAAAAATTCAAATTACTTCAGATTTTCTACCAGAAACCATGGAAGACTGAAGACAGTTGAACAACATATTTAAAACACTTATGGAAAAGAAATGTTATCTCAATCCTACATCTTGCAAAAATATCTTTCAGGAATGAAACAAAAAAATAGCTATTGTCAGATGATAATAACAGATAATAACAGAAGGAAACCTGGACAATAAAGAAAGAAGAAAAAATGTAAATATCTGGTGAAATAAAATAGACTAACTTTTTGCTTCTTAAATTTATTCTTATGTATGGCTGTTGAAAACCAAAATTGTAAATTTTCCGATAAGAGTTTCAATGTAAGTAGATGTCACATCAAAAATGCAAAAGGGTAAAAGACTTTATTTAGTCATAAGATTTATTTATTTCATTTAAAGTGATAATCAGTAATTCTAAGTAGTTTGGGTAAAGTTTTATGTGTACTATGCAATCTCTAGAGCAGCAGCTATTTTTTAAATACAATGGACAAATTAAAATAGAATTCTAAAAACAAAATAACTCTCAAAAAAAAAAAAGCAAGGAAGAGAAGACAGAGGAACAAAAATAAGAAAGAAGGAAGGAAAATAAAATGAATGATAAAATGGTAGATGTAAATGTAATCTATCAATAATAACATTGAGGTAAATGGTTTAAGCACATCAAATAAAAAACAAACACTTCTTTGTTTAGAAAATTTTAAGAAATGTTCATCTTGTTTTTAAAACTCATATCATTATGACTCTGGGGGAGAGACTTAGTTAATCATCAAGTCATTGTTAACACATAATTTTGTTTCTTCAACTCTAATGGAGAATACTTCCTTTCTTTACTCAAGTTCTGGAGGTTTTCTCCCAAGGTCTCTTAACCTTGAACGATCTCTTACTAGGCAAATGTTCTCATTTATCTTCTATTTTCCTTTTATAAAATGTTTCACTTATGCCTCTTCTTTATCATTTATATTTACAAATAGCATCTTTTATTTTATATCTCAATAATGGCTGGCAGATTTGGAAGGAGAAAATGTTCTTGCTTATAACATTCTGAACATCCTGGCTATCATTGTGCAGCTACTCTCAGCATATAATGTAGCAAATCTAGGTCTCAGTGCTGCTACACAAGATGCTGCTACTCTAACTTTCTACAAGAACCCTCTTCTGAATTATTTTATTGAAGCCTTTCTTCTTCTAATCTCATTTGATACAATATAAATTAAATATGCATATCTTAATAAGGAGAGTGAAAAAATACTTTGGAATTAAACAGTTTTGCATTTTAGATGCATAATTTGAAGTTAGAACTTATTATTTTTAAGGAAAATAACAACAAACATTGTATAATTTTTATGTGTATTTTTTCCTAAATAGAGCTGCAAAGTGCACTTGTATATTATTAATATCATAATTCATTATTTCCAAACAAAATTTAAAAGGTACAAATTTGCTTAGATGCTCTGAATTAATGCATTTTTATAAAACAGCAGGAAACCATGCTTATAAGAATAAATGCTCTGATAATGAACTGTTTTGTATAACATGTTGTTGTCATGCATTTATCTGTGAGCAAGAACTTTTTTTTCTTCATCACTGGACTCCTGGCATCTAGATTATCATCTGATACATAAAGAATTATCAACAAATATTTAATGAATAAGTGAATGAATAGATGTTTTTAGCTGAATGATAGACCATTAGTAAGAATTTGCTTTATTCCTTATAATGTATCTGGAATAGTATTTGAATTTTACATATATCACCTTATTTAATTTATAAATCAGCTCTATGAAGTATGTACTACAATTATCTACTTTTTATAAATTAAAAAAATAAACAAACTGAGGCCCAAGGACTTTAAAAACACCCACAATCCCATAGTAAAAAAAAAAAAAAAAATGGTGTACCACACATACAAACCCAGGTCTGTGTAATCCAAAGCATTTAGTCTTTTCACTGTATAATTTTACCACATAAAAAGCACATCAGCCAGATGCAGGCTTTCTGAAATAAATATATAAGGCCTCTGTTATTACAAATACTAATACCAAGCTTTATGATCAAATGGAACAAATTAGTCTGACTTTGCCCCATTAGATATTTATCTATTTATTCACTTCCACTGAAGTGTTCTCTTTAACGTTGGTCTCTTTGGAAGCTATAGGTTTCTGTTTGATATATTCTATCTGTAAACTCACAAAAGAAACCAGCATTTACCTGATCCACAATAATAAAAGTGCAGAAAAATCAATAATGGGAAAAGAATAGCTACTCCCTGATTATGTTTTCCAGCAACCACAACAAAGAGGAAAAAGACACGGCACACTAAGATGCCACTATTTTCTAGTAACTTGGTATTATTATTATTATAGAATGTGCTCTCTATAGAAAATTGCCCTGTCTATTCCAGCATTAACTTGCAGTAGAGATGAAGCCAAAGTTCATGTATGTCTGTCTTAGATCTTGTAAGCTCTATGGAAGCAAGACAGAAATTTGGAGTCCTGGATTCCAGTCCTATATCTACCTTTTTGGTCTTTCAAAGGAAGGGCATTACAAAGCCTACTTAGCTATAGTGTATTATAAGAATCAAATTAAGTAAATGGCCCAGGTAAAGTCCTAAGAACCAAAACGTAATATTTAATTAGTAATTATTATATACTTTGACATGTTTTATATCATTTAATTCTCATAATAACCATTCCAAATAGTCATTCTTAACCCCACTGGATATACAAGAAACAATGAAAGGTGAATAATTTTAGCACACAACTAGGATTCTCATTCAGACTCTAAAAATTCTAATATCTTTTCTTCATTACAGATAAGCTGGAATAATTTTGGATGAGTCTTTACACAATTGTAAGAATTTTTTAAAAATACTATTGCTTTGGTTTTCATTCTAAAGATTATGTTTTGATCCCAATCATCTTGAGTCCTCCATAAAGTGTACATGGTCTGTCTTAGTCTGTTCCAGACGGCTATAACTAAATACCTTAGATTTATAAATAATAGAACTTTATGTCTTATAGTTCTGGAGACTGAGAAGTCCAAGATCAAGGTGCCAGCAGATCTGGTGGCTGGTGAGGGCTTGCTCTCTGCTTCATAGGTGCTGCCCTGTTGCTGCCTCCTGACATGGCAGTAGGGCAGTAAGGACAAACAGGCTCCCTCAAGCCTTGTTATAAAGGCACTAATCCCATTCATGAAGGTAAAGCCCTGATGACCTAATCACCTCACAAAAGCCCCAACCCATAACACTATTGCATTGGGGATTAAGTTTGAACATATACATTTTGAAAGGACATATACATTCACACCGTAGCATGGTCCAAATTTAAATTTACAAGATAAAACGTGTTAAAAGACCACTAGTTTATTTATTTTATTTATTCTTACACCCTACTCCTTTTACCCCTATATAAAGTAGAAATATATACATATATATATATATATATATATATATGTATATATTTTAGAGATGGGATCTCACTCTTTTACCCAAACTAGAATACAGTGGCCCAATCATAGCTCACTGCAACCTGGAAGTCCTGGGCTCAAGTGCTCCTCCTGCCCCAGTCTCCCGAGTAGTAGCTAAGTCTGCAGGCCTGAGCCATCACGCCTAGCAGAAACCTATTTTTAAAAATTTCATGGTGTATTTACCTATTGTGTGAATGCACATATATAAATATATAATTCTCAATAACTGTGACAGTTACATTCTATAAAGTTGCCAGGCACTCTGAATTAGTAAATACTGAATCATTTCTCACAATGTAAATACCTGGTGAAGTTCCTGCAAGCCTCTGCTCACAACATTTTGGTCAACTGGTCAGTATATAAACATATTTTATGTTTGTTTCTGTTTAAAGACACATTATTTAATATATGTCTTTGGTTCCTTAACACTGAACTCACAAAAAACAGAAATATAACTCATACCTGAACTAAGCTTATGTAACATACATGTTATCTCCATAAAGCACATTATAGCCTTCTTGCACTTAGGAACATCAGACAGCATTTCAGCACTATGGTTGGGGGCTATTTTAAACAGCTTGATTGTCGTGTTCCCCAACCGCACAAACACACACACACACATATGAAGAAAACATGAAGCTACATAGGTCATGAAAAGGACACTTGTTTACAATATGAAAGCTAAAACAATAGGCAGTGTTGTCTTGTTCAACTTTAACAAGCAATTCAAACTTTTCTCCACTCTGTGTATGTCTGCCAATGACCACAAGAGCTCTGCAAGTATTAATTCAAGGGTTACAAATTAATTTTACTAAGTAGGTATGTCTATAAATACAGAATCCATGAATAATGAGGATCAAATATATATGCGTGTGTGTATATGTGTGTGTGTGTATGTGTGTGTGTGTAGTCATGTGCCACATAATGTTTTGGTCAATGATGTGTGTACAATAATGGTCCCATAAGATTATAATACCATATTATTACTGTACCTTTTCTATGTTTACATACACAAATACTTACCATTGTGTTACAACTGCTTATGGTATTCAGTACCATAACTTTCAGTATTGTCTAGGAGCAATAGGCTATACCACATAGCAAGGTGTTCAGTAGGCTATGCTATCTAGGTTTGTGTAAGTACACTCTATGATGTTCACAAAATGACAAAGTCTTGTAACAATGCATTTCTCAGAATGTATCCTTGTCATTAAACATCGCATGACTATATAACCTTTTGTGCCCTATTATGAAGTTTTACCCTAGGCACACTGACTTTTATTGAAATAAGGAACACTGGGGAGAGAAACAGTTTTTGAGTGAGATATCAAAACTTCAGTTTCGTACATGTTAGGCTTCAATGCTTAATACATTTCCAAGTGGAATTGTAAGGTAAGTGGAGTCTTGAGTCAATGGAAAAGTTAGTGCTGGAGGTAAAATTGTAGGCATCACCAGATGTTATTTAAAGGTGTAATACTAGATTAAATCACCAGGAGATAAGAAGTCTAAAGACTGATTTCTGGGACACTTGAACATATGAGGGCTGAGATCGGGAGAATTGAGGGACAAACATTGATAAAGGAATAACCTGTTAGGTAAGAGAAAAATCAAGAGTGTGATGCCTCAGATGCAAAATGAAGAAAATCCAAAAAAAAAAAAAAAACAGTGTCAAAAGTTGCAGAAAACTTGAACCTTGAACTAAAAGAGGCTTCTTAGAGACTATTATATTTGATAGCACAGAAATTATCAGTGACTTTGGCAAGAAAAAATGTAGTATGAGACCATAGAAATAATTTTTTTAAAATTGATGCATTTTTATAAAATGGAGGAAATGATCTAGCATTGATTAAATAAGTGTCTTTACAAAAAGAGGGGATAAATCACAAAAGCAAAATTTCTTAAGTAATCTGGAGGTGCTGGGATCCAGTTTTTTAGTGGAGGATTGACCTCAGAAAGAAGCACAAACTTTTATCCATGGATAGAAGAAAGATTGTAGGGGTGCAAATAAAAATAGATTTACATATGTTGTGGTATAAGCAGTTTGAAATTATATTCTTGTTACACCTACTTTCTAATGAAATATGAAGATTCTATCACCTTAGTGAAATAAGAAGTTTGAGTGTGAGGAAGTATTATGAGAGGCTGTAGAAGAGAGCAGGAGGTATAACTACACACTCAAATGAGTGGAAGAGTGGATTGACCAGAGAAATATACAGAGGAATATACACATGGTGTTTGTAGCCACACATTTGAAGTGAGACTGGTCATTCATTATAGTTATATGTTTTCTTTAGATACTTTAAGCTGTTTGAGGACTGGCAAAGATTAATCGGATAGTTAGAATTATACAAAATTAGAGTTTTGTGAGGTAAGTAGAACCGAGAGAGTGTGTGTCAGTATGTGAAGATATGTGCTGGTAAATGATTGTAACAATGGATAATTGAAATTAAGCTAAGTATGAAAGAATGGGAGGACATATGGAGTAATGGATGGTTAAAATTTGCAGGACTGAAGATTATTATGTCAGTAAAAATTGGGTCATTTTGACCAAGAGAGTTTTGCAGTCAGAAAGCAGAATTCCTTACATTAAGATTTTTAAAGATGGCACGGTTATTGATAACAACAAAGTCTATGATAGTAGTTATCAAACTTTTTTGACTATGATCCAAAATTAAGAATAGAGAATATCCTAAAAGTCTTAGTCTGAAACTGCATTTAGGCTTTTGGAACATTCGTATTTTGCCTTTATTTATTTATTTATTTATTTTTTTACACTGAGACACCCTATATAAACACACATACATACATAGAGATAAAAAGTTTTACAAAACAATATTAATACTGCATTAGAAAAATATTAGATATTTTCTACTTTATTCTATTTTTTAAAATGCTGATTATGATGTGCTCATTTTCATGACTCATTAAAGGCCAAAACATACAGTTTGAAAAACAGTGGTCTAGGGTGTGACTATGGAGCTGGTAACCAAGATAAGGTGCATATAAGGTAGAAGGGCCACAGATTCTGCAAAGACAATGGCAGGATTAAAAATGGAGGGAGAGAGAGAGGTTCTAGAATCTCCAAAGAATTAATAGCAAGAGCTTGACAGATAACTGAAGCAAAGAGAGGAAGTGCTTCACTAAGAGGTGTCTGCTTCTTTCAACATGGTATTTTATGAGATTACGGAAGAAAAAAAAACATGCTTTTATTATTGCATATGTATTTCTTGTCTAAAATTTTATACTTTTTGCATTAATATATGACTATTCTCTACATGAAGATCTATACTCTTACAGTAAGTGCATATAGAAATACCAAAAGCATAATGTCTTTCCAGGAGGCAGTCATATGGAGAAAGGAGTACTTCAGGGATTGGATTCTGGAACTGGTTGGGTGATTCTTATTTAGAAAAGAGATTATCTAAAGGCATTTATTAAATCTCATGCTACATTCAGAGTAGAAAAGGGAAGCAGCAGGGCCTTTGAAGTCTGGTGCTGCTGATGATACTAAAGCCAAGAAAACCTGAAAAAGAATTGAAAAAAAACACAGGGATAGAGTTTTAGCCATTTTCTCAACTGACTTCCAGTACTAATTTAGATATTCTGGGTTTTACCTTTATTAAGAAACATAACTTTTTCTTACACTGACAAGTCTAAGAGCTACAATGATGAATTATTTATTTTGAATAAATTTCATAGACAAATGGAAGAAATTGCCTACTTAGAAATCAGTGAAGTCGCTTAATTAACACACTTTCATTGGGGCCCTTTTATGTGCCAGGCATTATATAAGGTGCTCTTAAAATACACAATGAAGAACAAAAATTCCCACAATTAAAAACCCTTAAAACCTCTTTAAGATAAATATGCAATGCATATTTTTCCAGTGTCAGGGGTCAGGAACCTGTGGCCTTGGGGCCACATGTGGCCTTCTGGATTCTTGAGTGCGGCCTTTTGACGGAATCCAAATTTTACAGAACAAATCTTTTTAATAAAGGGATTTGTTCTGCAAAGTTTGAATTTGGTCGAGGGACACACTCAGTGATCTGGAGGGCCACATGTGGCCTTGAGGCCACGGGTCCCCACTATCTAATGTCTCCTTTAAATTAGATTTATAAAATGAATGCTGGTAGCAATGATTTAGGAATTAAAATTACTTGAGGGCTGCTATTGTATTAGCCAAGTACTACTCTATTTCAGTAACAGTTAAAATATAGACCTTTACCTCCTCACAGTGGCACCATTTGCAAAGTAGGAAAACTTTAATCTGAAAGACTAATATAAAGAGATTTATCGCATGTATGTACTATATATGAGATAAAGAATATTAATAAATTAGAAGTGAGAGATAGGCAGGAATGAGATTTAAAGAAAAGTAGAAAGTCTTGGGATCGTTAGCCACCATAGGTCTATTTCTTTCATTGACACTTGGCGTCTTCCCTCTGATGTAGATGAATGCAGCTGCAGCTCTCTGCCAACTATAATTTAGTTGGCAGTAATTCTACTCTAGCACAGGGCACATGATTGCTACTTATCCAGCAGAAACAAAGGCATTGTGATGTGTAATTTGTGTTCATGCTACTTCTTCATTACTACACTTTATAAGTAATTTATTCTTTTTGCTTTATTTTAAACCCTAGGTATTTGAGTATGGCATGACATGTTTTACTCTAAACTACCAACCTAATATTCATAATAGAGACACTAACCAAAAATAATAATGATAATAGTAATAATAAATTTAAAAGCCAACATTGACTGGGTGGTTATTACTGTGTGCCAGACACTGTACAAAGGACTTTTCATGTATTACTTATATAATATAGTAACCTATAAAATACCCATTACTCTTGTAATTTTATGGGTGAAGAAATTGAGGCTTATATAAATTATGTACCCTGCCAAAAACCACACACTAGTATATTGTAGGTTAGATACTGGCTTTCTATCATTGTTTTAAAAATAAAGGGTATGGGGATGTTATAATTTATTTTTCTCCAAAAGAATGAACAAAAGACTGGTGAATATAATGAAAAATACAGGACATATTTATCTATTTACTGAAGTGTTTGAATTTCAATAAAGAAAAATTGTGGCACAGTGTTTTTAAAAAACTGTGATCAATCACTGATAAACTATGACGTTTTTTGTTTTTAAGCCAGGCAACAGTATCTCAAAATATTAAGGGATTTGGATCAAAGCTTTAGAATGCTATGGAGACCAGCATAAAAAACTATTAATTATTAAATCAATAAATTATTTTTGAAAGTCCTTAAACAGTGCAAGAATACCTCAAAAACGTCTTAAATATGATAAAATAGCTGACAATTGGAAATATCAATCAAATTCCTTTTGAAAATTGATATATGTGTATTTTCCACTCAGTACTCAAAATGGACATCAAATATTAAAATTACTAGATTTCTATAGGGAAATGAAAGCATAAATTTAAGCTTAGCTGTGGCAAAATTGCAGTTTATTCGATGTAATTTCACATTAGCTTTGGTTCTTGAGGGTTTTTTTTTTTTCCTTTTTCTTTGTTTTCTTTCCAGCCAGGCAGATATATTTTCCCTTTATTCTCAACCTTAAGTTCTGAGAGCAAGGCTTTTTTCTTATACATTTAAGTGTTCTCCACAGTTGATAATAGGCTCAAAATAGAAATTTCCTAGGACATACCCTAGATGAAATGTGAAATAGACTGGTTTTGGTGGTAGCTTATTGATACAGGAAAGCAACAAAAATATTACATGAGAAAGGTGGGAATAAATGTTCAGTAAGTACACTGAATAATGTTATACAGGCTTTTCAACACTTCAGTTTGTTTTGTTTGGCCAAGTAGTCAGGAAGCTGCTATACACTCCTGAGAGATAAAAGGTCAGGCAGGATCCATGCTTTGGCTTACAAATCTCTTTGTTCATGTCGCTTTTAGAACGCTCATAATGTACTAGAATCTGATTACTTGTCTGACTTCACCCATAGACTGAACCCCTGGAAAACAGGAGTACCTTTATGACTGTCATACAATAGGTGATAATAAATTTGGTTTTCAATTGATGATTGCACAATACACAATAATGTAACTTTGATACTCTTTGGGCCATTTTTTGTTCAACATACAAACTAAGTATTGCTGTTCTTGCTGATGATGGTCATTTCATGTTATTCAAAATATCAAGGCTGATAACATTCATTTACAATATTTTTAAAACAGAATTAATACTTTTAATTATTATGAAGATAACTATTTTATTAAAATTGGAAAATACAATAAAAGCATAAAATAATTTAAATATTGATAACTATAAATATTTTGGGATATATATTTTGAAATATATTTTACATATATGTATACTATGTGTGTATATATTATATTAGATATTCACCTACATGATTTTTTAATAAGCTTTTTATTAGTTGAGTTTTAGATTGAAAAGAACAATCACAAAGATGATGTAGAGTTATGTCTCACACCCATTTTCCCCTTTTATTTACATTCCACATTAGTATGATATATATATAAATAAAACAATTAATGAACCAATATTGACACATTATTAATAACTAAGGTCCACGTTATTAAAATTCCCTCAATTTTTTACCTAATGTTCTTTTTATCCAGTCTCCTTAGTCTCCTCTTTTGTGTGATATTTTTGGATATTTTTCTTATCTTTCATGACCTTGAAAGATTTGTGGAATACTGTTAAAATATTTGTAGGATGTCCCCCATTTGATACTTATATAATTTTTAAATCATGATTAGATTGGGGTTATGACTTTTATATAGGAAGACTATGGAAGTAAAGTGTCATTCTTATCCCAGCGTATCAGGCATATACTATAAACATTACTTATTACTATTGATATAAAGCTTGTTCATATGTCTGAATAGTATCTGTCAGGTTTCTCCACTGTATTGTTGCTCTTTTCCCCTCTTTGCACAGTGAACTCTTTGGAGGGCACTCTTTATGTACAGCTCAATGTTAAGAAGTAGAAATTTTTGTTCCTCTCCTTGAGGACAGAAAATCTACATAAATTTCTTTGAAATTCTTTTGCATTAGAGATTAGTTTATTCTCCCCCATTTATTTATGTTTATAGGCAATTATTTACAAACAGACTTATGGATATTTATTTTCTAGTTTTTGTTATAATCCAATTCAATTTTATTTATTTTGTTTCTCAAATTGTTCCAGGTTTGGCCAATGGGAAATCTTTCAGTTAGCTAATCATTTGTCCCTTCTTATACCTCTATCACTATGATTTTTTTGTTTGTTTTGTTACTGTTTTCTTTTTTTTTTTTTTTTTTGAGCATCTGCTTATTTTATGGGACTACAAGATGTTCCAGACTTATCTTGCACATTCTATGCCTCAGTACTATGGTCTGTCATTTCTCCCAGGAGTCCTGATTCCTTTCATTGGAGAATGGTATTAGAAACCAAGATTTAGGCACCAGGTGTGTTCATTGTTATTGAGATCCTATTACTTCTAGACTCTAACACACACACACACAGACTAACATACACATATATGCACACCTCTATATAAATATTTGTGTATTCATTCATCTGAATCTAAATTAAACTAAACAGGAGTTCACAATGATGTCTCTAACCCTAGCCCAATATCACATGGACAATTCCAGCCTTTTTCACTTGCTTGTCTGTAATCTTACATCCCAATGGTAAGAAACCTTGTTTCTACCATCTGTCATCCACTTAGTTAATTGTTCCATTTCAGAGTAAATGTGCAGCAGTTTTAGAACTATTTACCAGTTCCCTCATGGAAAACAACTTTAATAACTATTGCATTACTTTTATTTAGTCTCTTCTGTATTTTATCGTAAAGACTTCACTCATTTACAAACTTATTTAGGTCAGCATCTTTTCCCTCACACCCTTCAGTGAGGATGTTTCATACGTCTGTAATATTATTAGATACATTTGTCACAGTCTTCATTTCATCCTGAAATTTCCCCAATTCCTAAATTATATTGTTTTAATTTGCATATATTAAAGTTCACATTTTGTGATGTAAAATTCTACAGGTTCTAAGAAATGCAGAGTGCCTTCCACATACACTTAAATTTCTATACAGAATAATTTCACTTCCATAAAGATCACGTATGCTTCTCCTATACAACTGCCCCCATCTCAACTTCTGGCAACCACGAATCATTTTACTATCTCTATAGTTTTTCCTTTTCCAGAATGTCATATAAATGAAATAACAGTATCTGGCTTTTTCAAAGTGCTTTATTTGACTTAGAAGGATGGATTCATGATTTATATATATCTTTACAGTGGCTTAATAATTCAACCCTTTTCATTGCTGAATAATTTTCCACCGTAAGGATGTGCCACAATTTGTTTACTCAGTCACCTAGTGAAGGATTGTCTTGATTGTTTTCAGTTTTGAGTGATTATGAATAAAGCTGCCATAAATATTCATATGAAAGTATTCTGTGGGCTTACATTTTCAAATACATTGGATAAATACCTAGGGGAGTGATTGCTGGATTGTATGATAAAATTATGTTTGGCTTTAAAAGAAATTGTGAAAATGTCTTCCAAAGTGGATGTGCCATTTTGCATTTCTGCTAGCAGTGAAGAAGAATTGCTGTCACTTTTCACCCTATCAGTAATTGATATTGTCTGTGGTCTAGCTTTTAGTCACTCTAATAGGTGTGTAGTGATATGTCATTATAGTTTTATTTTATGTAAGTTAACAGTAATGTCTGCATAGTATTTCATTCTGTTAATGTTAAATAAGATTAAAGTATTTAACCTGATTTTATAGGTTGTTTATAATTTTCCTTTTTCAACCCATAAATAACATTATGATGAAGATCCTTCAAAAAAATCTGTGTGTGCAATTCTTTTTGCTTATTGATGAGTTTTGCTTTTCTATCATGCAACCCAAAATGTTACTCATTGATGAGTTTTAAGAGTTCTTTGTATATTTTGGGTACTAGTCCTTTAGCCAAAAGATGTGTTTCACAAATATCCTCTCTCAGTCTATGGATTTTTCTTTTCATCATCTTAACAATATATTTCACTAGGCAAAAGTTTTTAATTTTAATGAAGTCCAACTTTCCAACTTACCAGTTTTTTCTTTCACGTATTGTGCTTTTGATGTTGTATGATCCATCACATTTTACTTAACCAGTCTTTTATCATTGGCATTTGAGTTGTATTGTTTCCATATTTTACTATCATAATCAATTATACAAAAAAACCTATATGCATATATTATCTCTCATACATGTAAGGATACCTAGAAGATAAATTTTCAGAAGTGGAATTGCTGATTCAAATGTTATTTTAAATTTGATATACATTACTGAATTTTCTTCCCTAATATTTGAACCTATCACATTTTTACCATCAGCATCTGAAATTATCTGCTTTATATTTTCCCCATATAATTGTTGAAACATATTATTGTCCTTATAATTTGATTTTCTTTTATTATGAATGAAGATCCATTTATTCTCCCTCTTTCTTTGAATTCTACTTCATATTTTATTCCCTTCCAAAAATTGAAACTCCACTCCTTAGGTTCATTCTCAGTTTTGCCAGTGTATCTTACTTCCCACTTATCTATGGGTACATGTGCTCTGCCTTCTCTGGTACTACTATGGACAGACTCACTAAGGTCCAATTTGTGGCCAATCCCACCATTTGCTGACCGTATTTAGTTGGCTCTTTTCTACTCATGGATAATACTCCAAGAATCCTTTGCTCTCTCTTATGTGTCAGTAGCTTTTACCTCCCCAACGTTCTGGTCTTCTAGGCCCTGCCTGATCTTATCCCTGCCCCTCATTGTCATTCTGACTTTTCTTCTCTCCCCCAGCTCTCTCTGGTTTACTCACCTATTACTTTTCCAGAAACATCCATTCATTCTCCTGCCTCAGATCCTTTGCTTTGCCTGATTCTGGTAACCACATGGCTTGTTCACTTACCTCCTTCACATTGTTATTACCCAACTCCAAAATCAGTGATGATTTTTCTTGTTAGTTCTATTTAAAAAGAAATAATGGGGGAAAATTCTATATCTCCCATTTAGAATTGCAATTTACCCCAAAAACTCAGTATCTCCGTTCCCAATTTTACTTTTCTTCTTAATACTTATCACCATCTAATCTGCTTTATTTTTTATTTATATATTTTATATATTTTTTTTCCCTCTGACTCTAGTAATAGTTCCAGGAAGGTAAAGATTTTTCTCTGTTTTGTTTAGTGCTGTATTCTCAGTGCCTAAAGTATTGTCTGTTGCTCAGTAAATACTCATAAAAATTTACTAAGGGAATAACTAAAAGAATAAATGAGTATGATAATTTTTCACATATTTTGCCCATTTTTGTATTAGAATATTAACCTATTCCTGATAGACTTTTTTAGCAGTTACTATATATTAGGAAGAATAGTCCTTTGCCAATGATATGAGTTTTACACTGTTAGTCATTTGTACTTTGATTTTTCTTGTTTTTACCCATGTAGGTTGTTTTAAAATTTTAGTTAAACTTAATAGTTTTCATTTCATGGTTTCTGGTGTTTGAATAAAATGCTCAAAGATCACAAGAAAATATTTCTTGTTTCTTCCTGATTTGTATGACATTTTTCATCTTTCTGGAGCTGGTCATGATATATGACACTTGATATGGCTCCAACTTTATCATTTTTTTTTCCTAGACGCCTACACATTGTTCCCACATTTGTTGAATAGGCCACTCTTTCTCCCACTGATCTGGTATTCAAGGAGAAATGTGAAATAAGAGCCAGAGGACTAGGTGGCAGTCATGAGTACACTGGAAACTCCTGCCATTATCTCATCCTCTGTGTTTTCTCACCATGTCCTACTATATCCCCCAACCAAACATTGCGAATATTCCACATAATGGCAGTCAGGGCCCTGCCAGCTCCCCTCAGTTGCTGCCCTTGCTCTATCCTTGAAGCTACAGTCAGCAGAAGTCTTGATTGAAGAGCACAACACAGGGGCTGGCCAGAGACTCAGCTAACAACTGACTATTTAGTATCTTTTCTTAAAAGTTACACTTTACGTATTAGTAAATGGCCATGTTGATACATAATGATCATCAAGATATAATTCTCTTTCTGTCCTTTGTGCACCTCTCTTGTGTTTGTGGTGGAGTGTTCTTAAAATGATGCAAATAAGTGAATGAGCATGGCCTTAAGTGTGAAATCAGATAGTAGGCTAAGGGGCAGTGAATGTTGGTGAGAGGAAGTTGAGCCGGTGGGGTAGGAAGAGATTATAATTGAGGTACCTAAGTAGGTTTGCCTTTATGAAAAGTTTTTAGTAAGAATGATTAAAAACAAAATAAATACTAGACCCCCATAGGAACTGTACAGAAAAAGAGGATCAAACAGTCTCACAAACATAAAGAACTTTTTAAGTTATCTCTAACTTGGTATCTAGCAACTGTTAGTGTTTAAACTCTGGAGACACTGACAACAGTAGACCATTGGCCAGCTGAGGATGGGACTAGGTGTTCGAATTTGTGTGAGACTAAGATTGTGGGAGGTAAGAAGTTTTTCAGTTATGAAATGATATGGATACAAATTCAACATGACTCTGTGACAAAATCCAACAGAACCCATCAAGGACAGGATCTACAATGGGTTCAAGTGAATGGCTTGGGAAATCTAGGTGATAGAAAAAATGTTTTCAACTCTTTGTGGGGGATGAGATATTTACATGAATTGAATTGAAGACAAATGATCTCCAAAAGGTATATTAGACATTCACAAAGAAAGAATTCAGTAATTTTTGACAAGGAGGAAGATCAGGAAGAATTGCCCTGGGGTTGACTCTGGTACATACACACACAGACTACTTGGCTTGCAGGAAAGGAAAGGAAAGAGAATTGGGGTGGGGAGAAGTAATAACCACATAGACTGGGATGTGTGCCACATATTTTCTGGTCTCCTCACTGGAGTAGACATGCATTTTGTATATGGATTGGCCTATGAAGTTTCTGCCAGCACTATCACTCATGGGCTTATGGAATGTCTTCTTCACTGTCAAGTTATTTCTTACAAAATTGTTTCAGATCAAGGAATCCATTTTGTAGCACAAGAAATGTAGCAATGGGACTATGGCTAAATAGGAAAAGTTAAAAAAAAAAAAAAAACAGATACAGAGCTCCAAGATGAATACTGTAATTTTCCAGAGATGGATACAATGACTGTTTGGACTTTATGTCTCTTCATTTTGAGCAGAGGATGAGAAAAAAGATAGTTCTATCATGTTGTTTGGAATCTAGAATGGCTATTTTTGATTTATAGACATTTAAATATGTGTTGAAGAATATTTATGGTTTCCAAAGAGGCAAACAATTTGACTACAGTTATTAAGCTATTGTTTCTCAGCTGTAAAACTCACCCTTCTGTATTCTGTTCTGTGATGCTGGGCTGGAATTCTGTAAACCACACTTATCTTTTGTCATATAGTTTCTTAGAAGGCTCTGCCACTATGATGCTGGTTGGAGAATTAAAGGCTGCAGGAGACATCGTGGAAATTCTCCACCCAGTTTGCTTCCTGTTTTCTGGCTGTTAAGTTTCTTGTTCTTGTCTCCCTCACTGGTACTTTAATGATTCTTCTTTATGTGGCAGCAATAGTTGGTTTAAAAGCAATTTAATTTAGTTTGCTGTTTTCACAACACTCAGAGCCTTCAGCATCCAGTTAACTGGAACTTCTCCTCAGAGGCCTGAGTTTCAGCTCCAAGTACCCTTTCTTTGAGCTCAGAGACACCAGCAACCTGCCAAGTAGCAGCCCCTTCCAGAAATATGAGTTTCAGCTCCTCTTTCTGCATTCTGCAGTTACCATTTCTGTGACACCTCAGTGTACCTTCATAATGCTCAATTACCTATTTCACAACTATTTATGCCTGGATAACTGTTCCTTATAATGGATTATCTCTTTAAAAATAACTGTTGTGGGTTTCTTTTTTAATAATTTGACTTTATAACTCAATCTTTCTGAGCCTGTTTCCTCAGCTGTAAAGGGAGAATAATACCACCGAACTCACAGTATTATTGTTACATAAAAAATACATATGTAAACCATACAAGCAAAGAATTTAGCACACTCTCTGACATATATTGCACACGCAGTTAATGTCATTGTTAAAAAAAATGTTGAGTAGGGGGAAAAAGGCCTGAGGTCCTGAAGGTATGGAAATGGGAACATAGAGCTGCAGAGTGGAGTTAGGAAATGAAGATGGTGGGCTTAGAAACAGAAAGATGTAATACTCCTGGAAAACCTTGAGTTTCCCCAGACTTTAAAAAGTATGAATAAATCAACAAGGGAAGAAACCTTAGATAGTTCAGAGATAAGGTGTTGGCTGAAAGGAGACTTAATATCAATAATATTGGGGTGATGCGCATAAGATGAAGTCATATATTATTCAAGTTTTGTTCTAGAAAATAAGGAACTATGTAAATCTCTATCCTAGACTTCTATGATTCAGTTTTTTCAGAAGTATAATTTAAAAATACCTAACTGTTTTAAAGTGTTTAGTTAAAATTATTTTGTTTGTAGCATGGCATTTATTAAAACAATGGGTTAAGTCATAAGTATTTCATTTTTTAACTAGATAACTGACACTCTGTTTGACATATAAGCTCTGTTCTGGACACCATATTATCAAGATAAAGTCAAACTCGTTGGAAATTCAGAGAAGATTTTTTAAAATCATGATTAATGAACTGGATGAAATAGCTTGTGGAGAAATAGTGAAATACAAATGACCAAAAACATGGTTTAGAATTTATGAAAAAATATGTGAATCTTGAGTTTCTCACCTAAAGGGAGTTTTTTGATGTATTTTTTATTTAATTGCTTCCATATGCATAAGGTAAAAGTCTTATTATCTGAGCCAGAGGTCTTAGTGTAGTGCAGATACACATATTGTTTCAGAAGTGCACATCAGGTAAAAGCAGAAGAAATTTCCAGGCCTAGGGAAGAGGGATTATGTTCTAAAAAAATGCTAAAAGTGAAAAAAGGGGAATTTTAATTATAAATCAGTTGAGCAAATTAATATTCCTTAAAGCCATCAGCAATATGAGATCTGAAAAAAGTATTTACCAAGGACAATAAAAGGTATGCAACTGACCAGAAATAAAATTTCTGTAAGTTTCCCAAAAGTCAATGTAAGCATCAGATCACATTAAAGAGCAGTTCTCTGAGCTCATTTTCTTCGTCTACAAAATGTGGACAATGATAGAATCTATTACTTAAAGTAATATATGCAAAGTTGCTAAATACTATGAAATATGGATTACTATGAGGAAACTCTGAAAGAGTTGGTAGAGCTACCGCAGACAAATTCTCATGAAGACTAGGCACTTTTCATGTTTGGAGATGGTTGAACAAAATGGTGTAGGCAGGTATTTTGTGATGCCGTATGAGAGGAAAGGAGATAAAGAAAATAAAAATTCATTGATACATACCGTATACAAGACATTGTGTGGTACCTCACATAAATTTTATTTAAATTGCAAAATAACTTGGTACTTACATCAAATAACACCTCCATTAAAGATTTTTTTTAAAAGACTAGGACTTAGTGTGCTAGTAAATAAAACACATACTCTTATATATAGTATTATCATGAGTTATATCAGAAAGTGAGGTTCAGAGAAATTAAACTTATCCCAATTTTCCCAGCTAGTGGATGGTGAGGGTAGAATGAGTATAGATCTATCTGATTCTAAGTGTTATAATCTTCTCAATAAACTTCGCAAGAGTTGTCCCAGTCTCCAAACATCTCTCCTATTGGCGTCATACCAAGTTTGAATGATTGAAACAAATTATCTTTTGAGCTAAGCACTTAAACGTTTCTGTCAAAATTTACTCTTGTTAAGATATGTTCAATTATTAATGCATTTAATAATAAAACAAACAAAATTATATTGAAGAATTTCATAGGTGGCTTGCAATGTGCTAGGTGCTAGAAGTAAAAGAATACAAAACAGGAAGTCTTTTCCCTCAATGAGCTCAAAGTCTAGGTATTAACTGTAAGAAAGTATTAGAAGATAAAAAGATCAAATAGAGTTTGAGCCTATGTCAAAGTTTGGGTGAAAATCTGAAAAGTTTGGTTTCAGACTACAGTGCAATTCAGAGCTGCCGGTATTAGGAAAGGCAATTGAGGCAAGAGCCCTTTCTATCATTTTTTGAGGTCACCATAGAGTTGGCTGTCTGTCCCCTATGTGTACAGCTTACTCATTTATAAGCACAAGTTATTGGTCCAGTGTTATTTCCTAGGACTGAGCGAAACCTATGAAATTAATCTTCCCAGTTCTACCTTCTCCTCTATGTAATTCTTGTCTGGTGCTTTTTAGTACTCGTTTCTTTCTCAATGTTCAAACTTTCAATCAGGGAAAAGTTATAATAAATTCCTTTCTCCTCAGGCTTACCATTTTATTAATACTTTTTAAAAAATATTTTATTTTCAAAAGATGTGAAAAAGCTGCAACAAAAGTTATCAATTTTTCATCGTGCAATATAAAATATCTCAGTTCAGATGCACTGAAACAAGTACAGAAGCAAGGTATTCAGGACTATGTCTCTCTTTTTCCATTTATTATCTTTTTTTTTTCTTTCTGTATTCCTTTCTTTCTGTGTTTCTGCTGGGAAAGATGTCCCACGAGAGGTCCAGCCTTGTCTAGCTCCTAAATTTTACTGTCTCAAAAGTAGGGACATTGTATCCCCCACTGCTCATGTAAATCCTTACAAAAGAACCTTCACTGGCCTTCCTTGGGCCAGCTGCCTGCCCACGATGTCTGTTGTGGTAGAGGCAGAGCATCTTGAAGAGGATTAAAAAAGACATCAAAGCATAATCAAAACACTGTCTCATGAGAGCGATGTGTTCAGGAAATGTTAATTCTCAGTATTAACAATTATATTTTGGATGAGAACGTCTATGGGTCACTTAGAGATGATCATAAAACTCTAGAAGTAGAATCCACATCAGAGTAGAGTAAAATATATTCCTGAATATTTAGTGATTACTGATTTTTACTTATTTTAATTAACAAAGACCTCCTTTATGATAAAAAATTTTACCATATTGAATAACCGGAAATACACTAAAACAAAAACTACTAAGAATTTAGAGTATGTACAATTTATTAACCAAAATACAATCTTAAAACAGTAGTAAATATACAATATGAGGCAGACTAAATTTACTTATAGTGAATATTTTAGGGTTTGCAGGCCATATGGTCTCTGTTGCAATGATTCAACTGTCATTGTAGTGTGAAAGCAAGCATAGACAATATGTAAACAAATGAGTATGGTTGTATTACAATAAAACATTTTAAAATCAAGCAGTGGATGGATTTTGTCTTTAGGCCATAGTCTGAAGACCCCTGCTATAAGTAGTTATGTTTCACTTGCATGTAGAGTTACAGATTACTGGAAATATTTCCATAGAATCTTAATGTGGTGTTCATTTTGCTGTTTATAAGGTATTCCATTTATTCTGGACATCATTGTAGGTTGTGTTTCCTTATTTCATTTTAAATAAGGCACGGCCAATGTGCTTGCTTTTATTAATAAAATGTGAGCAAAAGTGTCATGTGTCCCTTCTGAGTAGAAACTTTAGAAGTCAGTGCATGACTTGCCATGCCTGACTCACACTGCTTCAGTGATTTTAGAAACATGTGTTGAGATGTGTCTAAGTGTTATGGTAGGAAGAGTCTTCCTGATGCCCTGCTATGAACACATATTAAATATGGGAAATATTAATATAATTTTATTTTGTTAAACCACTAGGGTCACAGGATTGCTTCTTTTTGCAGCATAGCCTCTTCTGAGTTATATCTCCAGTTCCATTATCCACAGGTTGAGAATTCCTGATTTTACCTCAGTAAATGGAGTTTCTTTCTAGTTTTTTAGAGATAAAGAAATGGTTATAAGTCTTTAAAGTTTTTTTTAATGTATTAATCAAAATTCATGTGTACAAATGAAATAAAACCAATTTGAACTAGCTTACAGAGAAGTGTTTAGAAAAATACTGGGATATCTCACATCATTCCTTCTTTCATTTATTCAACAAATATTTATTTACTGTACATTATGTCAGGCACTGTTCTAGGCACTGAATATACACTAGTATATAAAATGTTTAATAGGTTGTTAGATAGTGAAAACTGCTAAGAAGAGAATAAACACAAATAAAACAATGGGAATTTATAGAAAGTACATGATTTAAGAAAGATGAAACCACCCAACTAATGAGGACACAGGAGTGTGAATGGGCTTGATGATGAGTCTAACCAGCAACTGAAATGCCTACAAAAAGCTCACTCTCTCTCTCTGTCTCTTCTGTTTTTGCATCTCTCTCCCCCACTCCCCTTACTCAGTATCTCTGTTTTGCTCTCATTTCTGTTTCTCTTTGTATGGTAGCTATATAGTCTTTCATTTTAGGCTAGCTGTTCCACATGGTAGAAATTATAGCTTTTCAAGAACTACCAAGTCTTATCTCATAAAAGTTGTGCCATCAGATAGGAATAAAACTTTTCTTCTCAATTTCAGTTTCAAAAATCCTGGGAAGGGCCGGGCAGGGTGGCTCACACCTGTAATCCTAGCACTCTGGGAGGCCGAGGCAAGTGGATCTTTTGCGCTCAAGAGTTCGAGACCAGCCTGAGCAAGAGCGAGACCCTGTCTCTACTAAAAATAGAAAGAAATTATCTGGCCAACTAAAATATATATATAGAAAAAAAATAGCTGGGCGTGGTGGCACATGCCTGTAGTCCCAGCTACTTGGGAGGCTGAGGCAGTAGGATCACTTGAGCCCAGGAGTTTGAGGTTGCTGTGAGCGAGGCTGATGCCACAGCACTCACTCTAGGCAGGCAACAGAGTGAGACTCTGTCTCCAAAAAAAAAAAAATCCTGAGAAGGATTCTGGTTAGTCCAACTAGGGTCAGTTGCTCGTCCTTGAATTGACTGTGGTTAATGACTGAGATACAATAAGAACATGCTAGTCCCCACCCCGCCAAGCTAGTGCATTGAGAGAGTCAGGCATCAGTTTCCTATAGATAAAGACCAATATCAGTATCCACTAACATTCTTAAACATTTATGCTTTTGTATTACATCATATTAAACTGAATATATCTCATTCCACAATGAAACTTTAATATTAATATGTCTCAATCTATAATTTATTTTCCTGGCACTTTAAAAAAATTCCACATTGGATTTTTTTCACTATATTTACGCCTCAGTGGACACTACTTGACAATAAGAGTAAAATTTCTCTTACCCCAAGTGGGAAAAACCAGGTAAACATCCTTCTCACAAAATTTTACTCTAACAAAATATATTTCTAATTGGCTATGGCAATATTAGATTATTTAGGGGATTACACTTCTCAATTTTTTTAAGTCACACCTGTGTAAGGAGTAGTATCTACCTGCAAGGTTGTACTGCCTGGGCTGTAGGGTATCTTCTCAACATAGAATTCAGTGTCTAATACTATCTGGCACAGACATAGTGTTTTATAAACACATATTGATAAAATTAGCCATGCAAGAAAAAAAATTTGATAACAAATCCCACAGATTATTAACTGTTATTTGTTTAATAAAACATAATTATTGAGAAGAAAAAAATTAAAGCATTGTTCATTTATATTGCTAGGTCTTGTGATATTAGTGAAATGAAAGAAGTTAGGAATAAAAACAACTCTTGAAAAATAACTCCTGACTCAATCTCAGATTTATGCTTGAATGTGTGAATGGGAGAAAAAACTGGTAAGCAAACATTGTGTAGATGTGGTGCTGCCTGTAGAATGTACATAAACCTTGTCATGTGCTATACATATTAATATTTGGGAGGGTCAAGGCAAAAGCCCAGGGAAATATTCACTGGGCAGTTGTATTAAGCCCAAGAGCAGACATATGTCTGTTCTTTCAATCAGCACAGAAAGAAGGGAGTGTAGCACTATATATGGAAATGAAATTCTCAATGGAGCTGGGTGAGTACAATCAATACTCCTAATTAAGGAAGAACACTACAGACAGCTGCATGGAGTGTAACACAGTTCTTTGCGATCACAGAACACCGAGGCAGCTGCCAAAGCTTCCTGTTTCTTAAGGACAGGCAAACTGAGAAGTAGGCTTTTGAACAGGTGACTAAGTTATGTTCCTGAAATTCTTAAAATCTGAGAATGCTTTTCAGAGGGCGGGAGGGGACTATCCTTTAGAGAAATTTCTGATCGTTGGGTAAAGTAAATAATTTTACTTGCACAAGTATGTTGTAGTTTCACCTACTAAATTGTAAACATCTTAGGGACATCATTAAATGGTAGTTAAGAAAGACAGTTACATATCAATAAAAAAAAGAAAGATAGGATGGGATTTTGGAGAGTTATAAGGTTGATAGACACACCGACAGTGGGAAATGGTCCCTGGGTGGAAGCAGACACTGGTCTTTGTAATTTATGTTTATCAGAATGCTTATGAAAAAGACACACTAAGTAATAGAGGATTGTAATTTAGCTACTATAATACACTTTTTGTAAAATTGGATGTTGGTTCTCAGGATTAGAGAAATTATGAAGTATCTTCCTAGCCTTCCCACATGCTGCATCTCCTCCTCCCCTTTTCTCTGTTAACCTTGGCTTAGCTTGCAGACTTGTTCTCAAACCAACTGAATAAGTAACATCATTTATTTGAGATGTTTCATACTTGCTGTGCATTCTGAAATAAAAGATCCAGGAGATGGAAAAGGAACGAACTATCACAAAAATGATTTTTAACTATGATTCTCTATTCATCCTGATTTAGAGGTGTGTTTATGTTCCTTTTCAAAGGAACATTTCTTCTAGTTCATTTCTACTTCTTACCCATTTTTTTTGTTTTGTTTTTAAATGGACCATGCAATGGAAAAAGAAAGAAGAGATAAGAGACTTTGGTTTGCATCCTAACTCCCATTAATAGCTGTTTACATGAATTTGGAAAGCTCAATTCACTTCTCTGAATCTATTTTCCCATCAAAAGAAAGAAGGATTTGGATGAAGAGTAACAAAGTATCATATAGTACTAAGACTATGATATATTTGTGGAAAAAAAGAGGAGATCTATGTATTCTGAGTTTCATTAGGAGGCTGATTTATGTGTAGAAGAACAAAAAAGCTTGAGTTTATTAAATAGGTAATATAAATTCAGCATTGTGTTAGAGTCCCTTGCCATAAACAACCATAAAAATAAGCATAATGCAGAAAACAGATTGTTTCATAAATTGGACAACAGAACACATGAACCTGTATTAATAATTCCTGAAAGAAGGGAAATAAAAAATGGCATGTGCCCCACCAGCTCCCTAGCTTTCTGCCCCGTGGCAATTTCTTGTTGTTGGGGCAGGGAAGTGGTGCCCCAGTGAAGTACAACAGCCTTGAAGAATAGAGGAAACAGGGATTGTAGTTTGGAGCTGCTTAGTTGGTAGTTTTAGTTTTTCAAGAAATTGGTCCATTTCATTTAAGTTTTTTACTCTGTGGGTGTACAGATTTTGATATTAGGTTATTAAGTATGGAATGTCCGATTTCCTTAAGTACTAAATTTGATGGTTGGGATCTCTGACATTTTACTTTGCCACGTCTTGTTTTGTTTTCGTTGTGAAAGTACATCTTCAGTCTTTCAAACATATGTTTTGGCTTGTGATTATCTTTCAAATAATTTTAGAGTAACTTTTGTGAAACCATGGATAAGTCAAAAATTCATGTTATTTTTGAATATGAGTTTTGTTGTGGAACCAGTGCAGTGCAGACAGCTCGAAATATCAACGAAGTGTTTGGGAAGGATGTGGCTAATGAACATTCAGTATGTCGATGATTTAAGAAGTTCCTTTCTGGTGATTTTAATCTAGAAAATGAGCCATGTGGGCGACCTGAGACCAAGGTGGATAATGATGAGTTGAAAGCTGCGTTGTCAGCAAATCCATGTCAACCTACGTGTGAATTAGCAGCATGGTTGTACTTTACTATTCCAATAATATTGGACAATTTGAAACAAATTGGCAAGGTAAAGAAGCTGGATAGATGAGTTCTGCATGAATTAAACAAGTGTCAGGAGAGAAACTGTCTGGAATCTTGCCTTTGCTGTCAGGACATAATTCTATACCATATTGTTACATGTGATGGAAATATTTTTTTTTTTTTTTTTTGACAATCGCAAGTGTTTGTCACAATGGTTGGATAAAGATGAAGTGTTAAAAAACAGTCCAAAACTGAATATTCATCAAAAAAGTATATAGTCACTATTAAATTGGAACTAACTGATCAGCACTCGTGTGTACAGATGGAAGTAAAACTCAATGAAATCAAGCAGGTGGAGAGAGATGAGTGAAATCATACTTAACAGGTACAGTGTACACCATGTGGGTGATGGACACACTTATAACTGACTCAAGCAATACAAAAGCAATCCATGTAACCAAAATATTTTTACCCCCTAGTATTCTGAAATAATAAGAAATAAAAGATTAAAAAAAATAAAATTAAAAAAATCCCATTTATGAGGGCTCCACCCTCATGACCTAATTATCTCCTAAAGGCCACACCTCCTAATATTATCACATTGGGATATGATAGTTGATTATACAAATTGGGTCATTTTTGTCGTACCCAACTAAATTAGAGTTAAGGGACCAGGGGAAAAAAGAACTTGGGGCACGTAGCACCTGCTCCAAGAATTGAATTTTCAGCAAGTCCAGCTGCTGAAAATGCCTGCTCTAACCCTAAGACCAGTTTTAGCTAGTGGCTGCTAAAAAGACCTTCCGTGACTCCGTGACTAGTTTTACTTAACAACCATCACTCACCAATCAGAGCTTGCCAGCTCCCAAAAGCTTCTCTAGTGCCAGTGAGCTTTATTTCAAAACAATACATAACTTTTTTCTTTTTAATAAAACCACTAACCTTCTCTTTGTTCTTTGGACATACTAAAGACCACCTTGATCTGTGTGTCTGCCCTGAATTGTAATTCTGGGATTCCCAAATAAAATATTTAATTAAAAAAAAAAGCTAATGGTGTTTGGTGGTCTAGGGCTGGTATTATCCACTACAGCTTCATGAAACCTGGTCAATTACAGTGGCTGTCTACTGCAACCCATCGGATGAAATGATAAGGATGTTTATAGTTAACCAGCTAAGATTGGTCAACAGAGATAGGCCAATCCTCTTGCAAGACAATACTCGACCACATGTCACTCAAACAACACTGCTCAAACTGGAGAAGCTGGACTTGAAATTCTCTGTTATCCATTGTATTCACCAGACTTTGCACCAACTGACTACCACTTCTTTCAGGCTTTAGACCACTTCTTGCAAGGAAAAATATTCAATTCTCAACAAGCCGTGGAAATCGCCTTTTCACGATTTCATCACCACTTGCTCTCCAGACTTCTTTGCTGCTGGCATAATCAAACTATCATTAAGATAGCAAAACTGTGTCAATAGTTTAGGGGCATACTTTGATTAATTGTACTGATTCTTGTTTGAGATATAATAAGCTACTCTTTTGATTAGAAATCAGACATTTCATGTTAATGACCTAATAGTATTCTTTTATTATTATTTTAGTGTCTATGGGATTGGTAGTGATAAACTTTTTCTATTTGTGATATTGGTAATTTGTGTCTTCTGTCTTTTTTCTCAGTTAGGCTGGCTAGAGTTTTATCAATTTTATTGATCTTTTCAAAGAACCAGATTTTGTTTCATTATTTTTTACTGTTTTCTGGTTTTCAATTTTATTGATTTATACTCTAATTTTTATTATCTGTTTACTTCTACTTGGGGCTTTAATTTAAATGTTCTCTTTTCTCTAGAGTCCTTACGTTGAAGCTTAGATTATTGGTTTTAAATATTTCTTCTCTTCTAATGTACACATTTAATACTACGTATTTCTCTGTAAGTACTGCTTTTGCTGCATCCTACACATTTTGATGTTATATTTTTATTTTTATTTTGTTGAAATATTTTTAAATGTGTCTTGATTCTCATCATTATTATTGATTCTCATCATTATTGTAAATGCCCTGTCTGATAACTCCAAATTTGTGTCACATCTGAATCAGATTCTTATGCTTTCTTTGTCTTGTCAAGCTGTCTTTTTGCTGCCTTTTGGCATGCCTTGTGATTTTCATTTGAGAGCTGGACATGCTATGTGTATTAGGTTAAACGAATTGAGATAAATAGTCTTTAATTATGAGTGTTTTAGTTAATCTGGTTAGAAGCTGCTCTGCGTTTTAATATTTGCTATAACTTTAACAAGCCTCAAATTCTTCAAAATTCTTCAAAGTATTCTTGTTTTTGTCTGTCTTGTAATCTTAAGAATTTCTAAGTAGAATCTATATCTCACAGTTCTTAGTTGTAATCCCTGTTTTACAACTAGAGCCCTGTTTATGTGTTGGTTAGGTGTGGAAGACAGGAAGTAGTCTACCAGCCCATAATTAAATCTCCATCTTTTTTTGAGTCTGTGTCTCTGGGTTATAATTTTCACAAGTGTTTCTTTTTTATAATTTTTAAACATTTATTATTTTTATTGTGGTAAAATATACATAGCATAGAATTTGCTATCTAAACTACTTTAAGTGTGTAGTTAATGCTATTATAATGAAATATTCCTGATGTTGTGCAACTATCACAGCCATCCATCGCCATAACTCTTTTATCTTGTAAAACTAAAACTCTGTACACATTAAACAATAACTCTCCATGCCCCATCCTCCTGTGCCCTATTAATCACCATTCTATTTTCTATCTCTGTGATTTTGACTACTCTAACTATATCACATAAGGGGAATAATAGAGTATTTTTTTAACTGTTTCACTTAACATAATGTTCTCAAGGTACATCCACGTTGTAGCATATTTCAGAATTTCTTTTCTTTTTAAAGCTGAGTAATATTCCATTGTATGTATATACCATATTTTGCTCATCTATTCATCTGTTGATAGACACTTGGTTTGCTTCCATATTTTAAATATTGTGAATAATGCTGCAAGGACATGAGTGTACAATTTTCTCTTTAAGACTCTGCTTTCAATATTTTAGGACATATACCTAGAACTGGAATTATTGCATCATACGATAATTCTATTTTTAATTTTTTAAGGAATTATCATACTCTTTTCTATAGCAGGTATACCATTCTACATTCCTACCAATAATGCACAAGTGTTCCAATTTCTCCACGTTTTCTGTCTTTTTTTTTTTAATAGTAGCCATCCTCGTGGATGTGAGGTGGTATCTCATTGTAGTTTTGATTTGAATTTATCTAATTATTAGTGATGTAGAGCATCTTTTCTTGCACTTGCTGGTCATTTGTATATCTTCTTTGAAGAAAAGTCTTATGATCACTTTTGAATCAGGTTGTTTGTTTTTTGTAGTTAAGTTTTAGCATATTTCTATATCTGGATCTCAATCTCTTATCAGATATACAATTTGCAAATATTTCTGCCATTCTGTGGATTGTGGATTGCCTTTTTACTCTGTTATAGTGTCTTTTTTTTTTTTTTTTTTTTTTTTTGAGACAGGCTCTCACTCTGTTGCCCAGGCTAGAGTGCAGTGGCATCATTATATCTCCCTGCAACCTCAAACTCCTGTGCTCAATTAACCTTCCTGCCTCCTGAATAGCTGAGAATATAGGCACACAGCACCACACCTGATTAATTTTTCTATTTTTTGTAGAGATAGGGTCTTGCTACATTGCTCAGGTTGGTCTCCAACTCCTGGCCTCAAGGGATCCTTCTACCTAGGTCTTCCAAACTGCTAGGATTAGCACCACTCCTGGACAGGCCAGTTCATAGTGTCTTTAATGTAGAAAGCCCTGTTGGTGTCGTGGTTAGGTGTGGGAGAGAAAAACACTCTACAATATTATGATTAAATCTCAGTTCTTTAGTGGGCCTGTGTCCCTGAATCATAATCTTCACAGGAATTTCTTAGATTTTTGTTCTTTCACCCTTTTGTTAGATAGGAAGATCAAGGTGACTAGACGAGAGAGAAATGGTTTTTCTCCAGGTAAGAATAGGTCTTTGTTACAGAGAAAACTATGAGTGTATTTCACAATGTTTTCTCTTTTCCTTTCTCTTCCACAACCATGAAGACATCTTTCTTGACTCTTCACCATAGGAACTTAGTTGAGTTCATGTATGTAAAATCTATAGAGCTTGTGAGAGACCCTTAAGGTGGTAGACCAAGGCATTTTTACTCTCAAGGTTGTCCACACTCAGCCTCCAGCAATAAATCAAAATCACCATTTAAGAATTCCTGCTAGTTTATGGCTCTAGTGACTTCTCTTTCAGTTGAGCAGGTCTTTGCTATGACTGTCTGGATTTACCTGTTTCTCCAGGTGATAGTTTGCCTTGCCAACTCAGTTCTCTAATGGTTCCAAGAAAAGTCAGTGATTTTTCATTTATGATGCCTTTTCTTCTTGTAAAGATGGTGGTGATGATTTCAAAGCCCATTACATGTTAGAGCAGAAACCAGGACTCGTTACATTGAAAAGGCATAAAAATATGCCCTGAAATGAGGAAAATAAAAAATTCAAACCTTGAAAGACCTGATATAATCAGTGGACATATATTAAAACAATTATTATAACCATATTCCATATGTACAAGAAAGCAAAGGAAAGAATGACAATGTTAGGGAGAGATAGAGATGATATAACAAAGGCCCCAATTGAATTATTAGAAATAAAATAAACGATGTCTGAGATGAAAAGCACACCAGACTGGATTAATAGAAATTAGATGCTGACTGAGGAAATTTAGGTGAATTTAAGTACAAAACAACACAGACTATTTAAATAAGATACAAAAAGGAAAAAAGAGATATTGACAAACAGAGGGCATCAGTGTGTTTTAGATCAATATTAAGTGACCTAATATGATTGTAATCAAAATCTCCAACAAAAAGGAGAGAATAGAGCAGGAAACATATTTGAAAAAATTAATGGCTAAAAAGTATTGAATTTAATAAAAACAATAAAACCAAATATCTGAGACTCTCAACAAAACTCAAACAAAAAAATTTATAAAAAATTACAAGAAGGAATCTCTTAGTCAAATAGCTTAAAACTAAGCTATTTATAAAATAACAAAAACAGCCAGTAGAAAAATAAGCATATTACATACATATTACAAAGATGAGAATGACAGCTGACGTCTTCTTGGAAACAATGCAATCCAAAGGAAAGTGGAACAATATATCTAAAGTACTAAAAAAAGAAAAAAAAAACTTGTCAATCTAAAATTCTGTATTCAGCAATATGTCTTTCAAAAATGAAGACCAATAACACAAAAGACTTTATCACCTGCATACATGCACTACAAAAAGCAACAAAGAAAAATTTTCACTCAGAATGAAAATTGCACCAGATATCTGGATCTATATAGAGGAGTTGCACCAGAAATGGTAAATATGTCAGAAAATATAAAATGATATTATTCTTAATTTTAATATCTTTAAAATGTATTTTATAGTTTAATGTAAAATTAATGTATGCTGGGATTTAAACAAATGTAAAGATAAAATTTATGAATTCTATAAGACAAAGGTTGAACAGAATGGATGGAAGTATACTATTTTCTAGTTTTTATACTATATGTGAAGTGGTGAAATATTATTTGAAGTTAGGCTATGATAAAGTAATGTTTTTCACTATAAACCTCAAGTCAATAACTGAAACAACAAAAAAAGTTATTTCTAATAAGCCAACAACACAGATAAAATGTAATCATAAAAAATTCCCGAAATTTTCTGAAAGAGAAAAAAAGTGGAAAGAAGGAAGTAACTCTGTCTTTATTTTCAGACAACATAATTGTCTGTATAGAAAACTCTATCTATTCTGTATAGATCCAGATTCTGTATAGATCTAGATATCTGATGTAATTTTCATTCTGAGTGAAAATTTTTCTTTTTTTCTTCTTGTAGCACATGTCTGCAGGTCATAAAGTCTTTTGTGTGATTAGTCTTCATTTTTGAAAGACAGTGCTGAATATAGAATTTTAGATTGACAGATTTTTTTTCTTTTTTAGTACTTTAGAATGTTCATAACATAGAATATAGCATGCTTATAATATACAAAGTCAATATTATAAGTTAATAGTACTTCTAGATCCTAGAAATGAGAAATCAAAGTTGAGATTTAAATTTTTTTTCAAAATAACATTAAAAACATAGGCATAAATTGACAAAAGATATGGGATATTTGTACAGTGACAACTACAAAACATTGATGAGAGAAATTAAGTAAAAGATAAATAAATGGACAGATACATCATACTCATGGATTGGAAGACTCACTACTTTTAACATGTGAATTCTCCCCAGATTGGTCTATCGATTCAGTGCGATCCCAATAAAAATCTCAGGTGGGGTTTTTATAGGAATTGACAAGCTGATTCTAGCCTTTATATTGAAATGCAGAGGCTTAGAGTGGTGAAAACAATTGGATAAAGAGGAACAAAGTAGGAAGACCCATGTTCCTTGATTTAAAAACTAATTATGGAGCTACAAGAATCAAGAGTGTGGTGTTGGCATAAAGATAGATAATTTGGTCAATAAAACATAATAGAGAGTTCAGCAAGAGGCTCACACAGACAAGTTAAATTGATGTTCAACAAAGGTCCCAAAGCAATCCAATGGGAAAGGATAATCTACCCATCCTGCCACCCATGAACCTCATTCCATACCTCAAAACACTAATACAGAAAAAGTGGAGATGGATCATAGACTTAAATGTATGAACTAAAATGATAAAGCATTTAGGAGAAATCATAGGATAAAACAGTGATTATTTTTATTTGGCAAGAATTTACTACATATAAATAATAAAAAACACAAACTATTAATATATAAAAATATATAAATGGGGCTTCATCAAAATTAATTTTTCCCCTCAAAAAAATAAAAAAATAAAATGACAAGATTTCAAGGAAGTAGTGAATAGAATGGTGGCTACTAGAGATTGGTAAGGGTGGTGAGAAGGGGTAATGAAGAGATGTTGGTGAAAGGGTAATTCTGTTTAATACAAGGAAGAAGTTCTGATGTTCAGTGGTACAGTGGGGCAACTATAGTTGACAATAGTTTATTGTATTTCAGAATAGCTAGAAGTTTTCAAATGCTCCCAACATAAAGCAATGATGAATGTTTCAGGTGAATCTTGTCCCAGTTACCCTGATTTGATCATTGTATGTTGTGTGCTTGTTTCAAGATGTAACATGTAATCCATGAATATGTACAATTATTGTGTATCAATAAAAAAAAATAATAAAAAATAAAACATGAACCACCATAATTGCCCAGGGTCAGGAAAATCTACAATAAATAATTTGCTTACCATTTACAATAAACATTATTATTTCATAACAAAAAAATAAAAAATAAATTAAAAAAACATAACTGCAAAACAATATTTGAAAAACATTTATCTGACCAAGGACTCATATCTGAAATATATAAAGAGTTCATTAATAAGAGGACAAAGGTATCAATTTTAAAAATGGGCATTATACCTAAGAAGATATAAAAATGAGAAATAAGTATATGAAAATTTTCTCAAGCTCATTAGTCATTAGAGAAATGTAATAAAATTTCAAGGAGATACTACCACACCCCCACTAGAGTGACAAAATAGGCAAATGAACAAAAAAACTGACTACATCCAGTGTTGGCAAATATGTGGAAGAACTGAAATATTTTTATGCTACTGGTGGAAATGTAAAATGATGCAGTAATTTTGCAAAAATGTTTGGAAATACTAAAAAACTTAAATATATACCCAACATACAACATGGCCATTCCACATCTAGATATTTACTCAAAAGAAATAATAGCATATTCCAAATCAAACATCAATCTTGTACATGAATGTCCATAGCAGTTTTATTTGAAAACAACACAAATATCTACCAACAGGTAAACAGATTAATAAATTGTTCATTTTAAAGCACTACAATGAATATTACTCTGTCATGAATAAGAACTGGCCTATTGACACAAGAAATCACATGAATGGATTGCAAAATAATCATGTTGAATGAAATAAGCCAGACAAGAACATATAACGTTTGATTCCATTCATACAGAATTCTAGAACATGAAAATTAAACTAAAGATAGAAATTAGTTCAATAGTTGCTTCTGGATAGCAAAGGACCTGGAGAAGAGGAGTTAAAAAGAAGCATAAGGAAACTTTTGGGGCAATGGATGGGTTTATTATCTGATTATAGTGTTGGTTTCACAGCTGTATGTTTATCAAATTATATGCTTCATGTATGTGCAGTTTAATGTATGAAAAGTATATTTTAACAAAGTGGTAAAAAATGAATAAGTCAGTGCTTGACTTAGAAAATAGCCTGTGAATAGTTCATTGTAGCATGTGCCATGGCAAAAATAAACAGAGGGTACTTTAAGCCACAGGTAGACCAATCTAATCTTAAATGCTATTCATAGCACTATTGGGCTATTTCTTTAAATTTTTGTTTCTATATGGAGAATAGCTCAATTGTGCATTTTCATTTCATACTTAATATTTTACAGCTACCAGTTTATTTGGCAATCAAATCATTTTTCTAACATATTCCAGTGATATGGGAGAAGTTAGAATGATTTATTTAAACACTAGAATATGACAGATTCCATCCTTAGCTGGATTTTTCACTGTTAGCATGCATTTTTAAAATGACTACCACTACAAAATGTTAAAATATGCAATGATTACATAAACGTCTACTCCCAAAGCCATTGTAAAAGGATATATATTTTTGGAACAGAGTGATATATTAAGCACTGTGAACTCAATAGCCAGTATAGCTATTTGGAGGAAATACTAACACAGGTTAAAGTTTCTTCACCTATGTTTCTTTAGTCTGTTAATTAATTCTCCTTCATCTATATTTTCCTACTGCTATAATGCACCATGATCACCATTAATTTTGAAACTATTTTACAACCCAGAGGTTCTGCTCTAAAAAATGTATTTTACTGAGATTAATTTTATCAATGAATGAGGCATGCAAGGAAATACTGAATATCATTTTCTTCTATGCTGTACCACTTCTGAAAAGTGCGAAGTTTAGAAGTTTAGCTGGCTCATGAATAGTCTCTTAAAATACAACATGACCTCAAGATGTTAAATCTATAATTAGACTTCACATGTGCTTTCTGAAATTATATGGGGCAGATTTTGTCCCTTTGAATATATGCTTTATGGTTCAAAGATGTATTTTACACTTACCAGTTCTCTGAAATCTTTTTAGTCACTCATATTAGGTATTTGTTTTATTATGATGTATGTTCTTAAAATATTAGGTATGAGCAGAATACATATGAACGCAGTAGAATTCATACTATAAAGGTAACTTGGTAAATCACTTTGGAAACCAAAGAATACTTAAGAAAAAATGTACATTAAAAATAGTAAAGTTCAATGTCTTTGCCCTTTATGAGAAAAGGATATAAAAAGGTTATAAAATGCTTTGCTGTTTCATACATACAAACATACACACATACACATATGCACAGGCCTGGTTTAATGAAGATGATTCTTAGTGATGGGCATCGCCCAAAAATGTGCAAAGGTTGATTAGTGATACCCGAACTGGTCATAGAAAAGAGATTTGGCAGTCTTTCCACAGATCACAACATTTTGTGAGAGATTATACTGAAGTTACTTACTCGTAAATGTTAAAAGACTTCATCATAGAATATAGAATTTTTTTCTTTATTTCCCCAGAGAAGGGGTTTCAACAATTCATAACGTTGAACTGTGAGTTACTAAAAATTATAGTTGCTATAGAATTTTTGTGACTTCTAATCATCTCCTCTACTTAAACATATAATTTTAGTGTTTTAGGATACTTAATCACCAAAAAAAGGAGAATCGTGTTCTGTCATTCCTTTCAACAGAACTGGCCATAATGGTGAAACAATTTTAGTTTGGAAGTCAGTATTTACAAAGCTTATTCTTAGTTATTTCTTCCTTTCCCCATACAAATGTTTCCCACAGAGTTTCAGCTGGAAATAAAATCAGGTTTGAAGCCTATATTTTCCTCTTCTGACAACTGGTCAGATTCTGAATACAACATTGGCCTTGGAGCCTGTTAAGATCACAGTTATTTTTCAAAAGTAATTTTTCAAATTATTGCATCTTTAGTCAAAGAAAAACATATGTAAGCACATACACACTCACAGATACATGGTTTATGTGTTTCTTTGCGTTTTCCCAGAACAGATTCACAAGTTGAGGATGAAAGATGAGGCAAAGTTGTGATAGGTTGTGACAACACAAAATAAGTAACCGAGGCAAAGGTCTCAATCAATGGATGTTTATTAAGCCAACGTTTGATGACATGTCTGGGGAAAACACAAACCACAGACAAATCTGTGGCTGTTTTTCCAAAGCAGGATTTGAGAATTCAGGTTTTAAAGGGGATAGGGCCCACAGAAAGAAAAAAAGAAGAGGGGAGCTGGGTAGTGAGACAAAATGGTTACATCCTTGTGAGACCCAGGAAATATATATTTTATATAAGATAAGTCAAATGTTAGAAGACAAAAAGAGCATGAAGGAAGCATCAATTATGCAGAGGTCTCTGGGTAGGTGGAAGAATTTTTGATTTTGTCTTATCTCTCTTCTGCATCTAGGAAGATAAACTTGTAATCAACAGTATTAGTATGGACTCAAACAGATTTTAGTTTTAGGAGCTTAGCCTGCAGACCCAAAGTTACAATTTGCACATACTTGTTTATAGGGAGCCAGCAAAGAATTTCTTTATGAATGATCATGGGTGCAAACCTTCACAGATGCATAAGGACTTTATCTTTCCTTGGAGATCTGGCTGATGTATGGTGTTAGTAACTGCTATTCACTTGGAAGGGGGTGTTAAAAGACTCAGCCTTCTTCTCTTTTGGATAAAGAGTTGGGGGGTAGGGTGGCCCTGAGATTTTTATTTTCCTTTACAATTGGTTAAGAAGATCATACGCCTAAACCAATGAGCCACTTGCCAAATGGTACTAAGCAAGGAACCATGTTTGAGGGCTTTCAGAGGAGACTTTGTTCTCACTCATTAGGATTTATTGGGTAGAGTGATAATATACTTTATCCCTCACTGAGACAGTTGTTAAGTGTTCTAGAGAAATAGGAGGTGTGGTTACTCTATAATTGGGGTCAACCCAGGGAGCTATGAGATAACACAGAAACAAATCTAGAATTTGAAGTTTATTATGCATTTCACTGAGATTTAAATTCTGGTCTTATCCCATAAAACTATGTCTCTTTAGGCAAATTTACTTAGCTTATCTAAATGTCTACTTTTTCATTTGTAAAATAGTGATTATAGTCTTATCTCCAAGCATGGCTGTAATGATTAAATAAATGAGCTGAAGTATGTAAGATTCTTAGCAGAGAACTAAGAACACAGCAAGCACTTTTTGTCATTTGTGTTTGAAAGCAAGCTAGTTGAAATAGCTATTATTCCTTGAAGATTTACTTCCTAAAGTTTTCCTTTATTGAGAATTAATATTGTACTTCCTTCCTCTGGACCTGTATAACTCTATGATAACCAAAAATATATTCTATTCTGGCTACTCTATCTTAGGCTGTGATTAATTCTGTAGATGTCTATTTTGTCAAGAACTCTGGACAGTAAAGTCATGTCATATCTATCTTTTATGTGACACAGGGTCCACCCCTTCGCCTTGCACAGAGTAGGTATTCAGTGAATGCTAAATGCTTGCATTAAACTTACCATAACTCCATGGATTTAACAGCCCTTTAACATTATTTTTTTTTCCAAATTCACCACTGAATTTCTATGTGGTCATTGGATTTCCAAAAGAAGCTATTTTTTATTTTGATGATTTACTCACTATTTCTTTAAAATATAGTGATTTGGGGAAAAGTTAAACATTTCTAAAAGAAAATATATATTTTTTGGCTAACCACAATTTCTTTAATATAAAATAAACTGAAGCAGAGGTGAAAATGTGCAAAGAAAAACTGTGAGTTAAAGCTAATTAAACAATCTGTCTTGCAACCATAAATACTAATAAGGGAGCCTAGCTCAGCCCCTTGAATCTTAAAGTTGAACCATTAATCCTTCCTAGGCTAGCGTTGGTCTAAGATTTGGTTACTGCTTCCAAGTGATGGTAAATACAGAAAAATGGTAGAATAATATTCTTCCCCACTGGGAAAAGCAGACTAGATTTATCCATTTATTTATTCACTCTACCATTAAATAGTTATTGAGAATTCACTATGTGTGCCAAGCATACAAAGGTATACACAAATGAATAAGGCAAAGTCATTACCCTCTAAGTCTAAAGGGGAAAGATAGGAATAAACAAGCAATTATGATACAGCATGATATGTGCTATAATAGAGCTCCATACAGAGTGAACAACTAGGGATGGTTCCTAACTCAGAGACATGGAAGGATCCATGTTTAAGAAGGGTAGACTTAAGGAGAATTATGAAGATGATTCATTTAAAAACAATTCTAGAAGCAAAGCAGGTATCTTTTCCTATTGTGATAACAATATAGAATATTAAAATGATTAAATGACCTATCCCAAATCAATTCACTAGTTAGTGAGAGTTAGAATTTAGTTTTATAATACTGATTTTAAATTTCAGACTTTTTACACTTTATCCCATTTTTATATTAATTTAAGTTAATACATGTTTGCAATTTAAAGAGTGCTTTTAAAAAGTCAGGTTAGTCCATCAACTGGCAAATGGATAAACGAAATGTGTTATATCTACAAAATGGAATACCATTCAGCCACACAAAAGAATGAAGTGCTGATATATCCAACAACATGGATGGAGCTTAAAAATATATTGCTAAGTGAAAGAAGCTAGACACAAAAGACCCCCTATCGTGTGATTACTTTGTATTAGTTTCCTAGGGCTATCATAACTAAGTTTTTGAACTGAGTGGCTTAAAACAGCAAAAGCTTATTGTCTCAGAGTTCTGGAGTCTAGAAGTCTGAGATCAGTGTTAATAGGGCCATGCTTCCCCTGAAACTTGTGGGGTTGAATCTTTCCTTGCATCTTCCTAGCTTCTGATGAGTTGCCACCAATTCTTGGCAGTCCTTAGCTTACAGCTGTAGCACTTCAGTCTGACCCTGTGGTCCCATGGCATTTTCTCCTCATATATATGTGTCTCCTGGTAAGGACAAAAGTCATAATGGATTAAGGGTTCCATTAATGGGTTCATCCTATTCCACTATGACCTCATCCTAATTAGTTATATCTGCAAACAACCTTAATTCCAAAGAAGTTTGCATTCTGAGCTACTGGGGGTTAGGACTTCAACATATCTTTTTTGGGGGAAACAACTCAACCCATAACACCATTTATATGAAATATCTAGGGTAGGTAAACACTACATGGGAGTGAAAAATAAATTAGTGGTGACCAGGGGCTCAGGGTTGCAATGACTGTTTCATCAATATGAAGTTTTCTTCTGGGGTGATGAAACTGTTTTGGAGCTACATAGTTGCAATGATTACACACTGTTAATGCACTAAATACCACTGAACTGTACACAGTAAAATGGTTAAAATGATAAATTTTATGTTGTGTATTATAACAATGAAAAATAAATTAAAACCCAGGCCAAGTTATTATTGTTCCCCTTGATCACATTTTAAACCCATTTACCTTCCATTTTTAGGCTCTACTCATTTTAATATCCCCTGTCCTGCTACTTCCTTTTTACCCCAAACCCTGAACTCAGCACATGGCCTCTTTGCTGTAGTGCCCTTACTTTCTGTCCTGGGAGTCTCCTCTACTCTGCATGTTTCTTTTCCTCATTTAACCCAAATTACTCTAAAAATTTGTTCTTTTAAAATTCCCATTCTCAACTTTCATTAGAGACTAACTCTCCTTATGCACTCATGGCTGAAAAGAGCAGTGCTGTTTTTCCTGCTGGACCAGCAACTCTTTCCTATCCTTCTCCTGTTGTAGTCAAGAATGTAATACGCTCACGTAAAAAGTAGTCAGTGGTGAGTAATCTTTTGTCCCGGAAATGAAAGCACATGGCCATTTTTCTACACATTGACTTTAAGGTCTCCCCAGTGGTGGGCAAGGCCCACTCTGTTTTACTTTGTTTTGCTCTGGGAACTCACTCAGGCTGGTGGTGACCAATCCTGCTGGACATGAATCTTGGCAGCAGGCAGCTACAGAGTGAATTAGAAAGGTAATAGACAGGTAAGAGTTTGTTTGCAAACTGTGGTGTGAAAATGGCCTTAGTGCAATCATGTATACCACAAGAGTGTTAGTGCCTCCTTGCTTCCAAGGACAGTTTCTACCAAATTCCTTGAATTCATGTATTTTACTTTCTTTATTTCTAATTCGTTAACTTGGACAAGCAAGAAATGACCACATAATAAATTTGTAGTAGTAGTAGGAGGAGGAGGAGGAGTAGAAGTAGTGATAGTTACTGTTGGGGAATGGACTTTATTTCCCTTTAGTCTGCTGATTTCTTTATGGAGGTATTTTGACTTGAGTTATACTCCCAGCAATTTGGTGAGTGAAATTCATTAGTTCAAGTTCCTGAATTATTTTATTAAACTGTGGCAATCATTGGGAATTCATTCTTTTTTTTCCTTTCCTATCTGTCCCAGACCAGCCTGAGACAGCACCAGGTAAGGGAACAGGTTCTGCAGACTCAACTTCCCTTGTATGTGCTTCCAATTTGCACATTTGCAGGGGGTTTGGAAGTAACACTGGGAAGGCTTTTTGTCTACAGGTCAAAGCTATAGTTTTCTTTTTAGCCTGTCAGAAATAAATATAAACCCTTCCCCCTACCACACTTATTTTGCTTACACTGATCCCAAATTAGGGAGGTGTAAAGGGGAAAAGGGATAAGTATTGACTTTTTTAATACTACAGTTAATATTTATTGCACATTTGTTATATGCCAGTCATTGTGCTAATCTCTTTATTTGAACCATCTCCTTTAATACTCACAACAATCCTATGCTTACACTGCAGACAAAATGAGGAGAATTTCCTCTTTCTTCTTTAACAATTCCCTTCAGCCTTCAGCTTATGGTGTTTGTTTGTTTGTTTGTTTTTTGCTCCTTTTCTCTATCAAGGATACTTTTTATTGTGACACTACTTCACCTGGAGACAATTAGGGGGGCAGCAGAATAAAAGTAGCCTCAGTATCATGCCAACTTGAAGTACGTTTCCCATACAAGAAAAGGTTTAGGGAGACAGATTACTTGGGACACCTCAGAGCTAAGTCCAGACTTACTAAAAATACTTATATGTTCACCAAGAATGCTAATTCATGCTTATTATCCTGCTAACTTTCCTGGAAACAGAATCACTCTCACTAAATAGAAATCATTTGCTATTTTTAATTACTCACATGTTTCTTTTTCAAGCTGCATGTATTCCAAAAACATCTCTTGACCTGCTTTCTGTGAGCTGAATACTTTTTATTTGCTTTGATATTCTGCCAAGTGCCTGCTACAACATTGTTCCTAAATACATAATAACACACATCTATACTCTTAAACACTGGAGAAACTTCAGAATTGTCTGACTAAAGATTTTTTAAATGCTTTTAGATAAAGATCAGGCACAACAATATTTCCAACAGCACGAAAATATAGAAGCTCTTAAAATATGTGGTTCAGAAAGAAAGCACCATTGTGAGTCAGGCTAAAGTGTCCATATCTAGTGCTATTATGTCATGCTGGTGTTAGTAACCCAGACACATGAAAATTAACATCTCCTTACAGGGAAACAAAGGAACAGCTGTAGGAGAAAAATCACAGAGATGCCCCTGATAATAAACCAAGGAAAACCATGGCCAAAAACCTGAGGGGGGTTAGTCAATCAACATCATTTTACCTTCAAAAAACTCCCACTTTGTCTACCTCTCAAACAATTCACATTTAACTCCTAAGGAATCCTGCAGCAGCATTTGGCTCAAGGTGAATACATCTGCATAGATTTCCTTGTGGGTGATTTTTATTAATTTCTCTGCCTTGTCTTCACTTATAGTGAGCCCTGACAAATCACACCACCACTGCAGCTTTGACAAGCAGACAAGTCTAAATTGGAGTTTTCTTAAACAAAAAAAAAAAAAGTGGCACTACTTGAGAATAGGCTCAAGAAAGCAGAAAAGAGATAAGAGGATGAGGATTTTATTCATCTCACTCTAGAGCCATTGGTAGGGGGCTGCGAGTTATTATAAGCTTATATATGCTCATTATACAATTGTAAGGTGTGAAATCAGCTGTGTTTTGATGAATAACATATGCTACCAGCGAACTCAGAGTCTCAAAAAGGAAGGCAATTCCTGCCAGCTGCATAGCACTAATGCTTGCTCTTTGGAATAGCACCAGTATGCCCTTTTCCATTTGCATCAAGATGCACAAAGAGAAGAACAGTTGTTTCCAAGAGCCAACACTGGCATTTTGGTGATTTTGGCCAAGGTCAAAAGGGAGCCAGCCTAGTAGCCTCCTCGTTGGTCAGTAATTGCTAAGGCCTCTCCACATGCTTTTGTGATATAGAGCCAAATAGGGAAACTAAGCTAGCTGTCTAGTTAGAAGAAAAGGGAATATTTCTAAGCTATTTATTTCTTCTTTCCTTTCTTTCTTTTTTTTTTAATAGTGGAGGAGAGCAACTCTGAACACTAGAGGGAGTTCTAATTTTATTCACAGTCCTGTTTTCATTTTTAAATTGTTTGCATATTAAAAAAAGAAAAAGTCAAAACTTTAAAAGGCGTAAAAAATTTTAATGCAGGTAACTAATGCATAGGGAAATTTATTTTTTCCATTGAGAAAATGAGGAAAGGTTTCACTTTCATTTTTGTAGAATGAGTCAAAGTACAGACTTTTATCTTTAAAACAGTGATATAGAGAGATGTATATTGAGAACTCTCTCAAGTCTACTCAGCTTGAACTATTTTCACCTCCTAATATATATAATTATCCCAAGTGAGATGAATTTTATATATATGTGTGTGTGTGTGTACATGTGTGTGTGTGTATATATACACATATATGTATGTGAATGATATGTCTGAAGCAAGTACTTTAATTTCCAGAATTGAAACAGCAAGTGGAAGGGTTGAGGGTTTGCCAGAAGTTTAGAACTGTTATTTCTTACAGAAAAGAAGAAGGAAGCATGAATTATATAACTTTCTCTCTAAACATATTGAGCTGAACCATATTATGAATTATCCACAAAAGAACTCCATAAAAATGAACTTAGTTGTTTAAGATTTTGTTTAAGTATTTCCTTGTTATGCATATGAACATATAGAAATGTAAGCTGAGTTCTAAGAGAATACTCTGAAATCCAGACTTGCTTTCATTTACTAATGGCCAGTAATGGATGTGTAAAAAGGACAGAAATTCTCAGTAAAACAATGTATTAGTCCTGCCATGTATTTTTAGCCCTAAATAAATAATTACAAGAGAAACAGCTTTATGAATGGAACTCTATACTAATTTTTTTTCAGTTTATACTCATTTTCACAACACAGTTGTTTATTACTTTCAATTTTTGTTCTGTGTGCATATAGGGCATATGAGATTTACTCCACAAATGCAAACATGCAAGAAATGTCATATTTTATTTATTTTAATTACATGGAATCTAACTCCAAGCCCCATCCCTGGCTGATGAGAAATTCTATCTCAATTATTACTACCACCATTCCCCTACCATAAGCCATGTGAAAGATACTGTGGAGTTTAGTATGTGAAGGTTGGAGTAAAACATTTAGTGCAAAGCATTAGGAAAGCCCTTCTGGTCTCAGGTCCACACTATTGTGGTAAAATGTCCATTGCATATGTCTCTATGTCCTATTGAAATCCGAGAGCTCTATTTTTTTTCTGTGGTTTCAGAATATTTTTCAACCATGTGCCTTCCAAAGACATCCTGCAATCCCCTAGACCTGCTATTTTTTCTTAAGGTACTGCAAATAAGCGAGTCATATGTCTTAATGTCTTTTAACCCAAGATCTCATATTCGTTTTACCATCTTTCACAGTCTTAGGCCCATTGCAGCCATTTCTTTCTTCTTAAAAGCACTCATCCATCTTGTTTCCCAGGAGAAACTTTTTGCCCAGGAGCTCAGACTTTCAGAAAACTAAATCCAGGAAATGAAGTTGTCTGCGAATAACTTCTGCTTTCAGCTTGGTAACAGAGTAAGAAAGAGCAAAGAGTTCTAGTTGCTCTCTTGGAATAAGGGTTGGAAAAATATTTTAAGAACAAAATACAAATTCACATCATAATATATATTAACAATATCCTGCTACGTATGTTTCTGTGTTTTTTTGAAATTTGTATAATAAGCATGCATGATTTTACTTAGAAAAATATTTTTTATTTGGTACACTTTCTTTTGAGTTATTGTAAGTAGATGTGTTTAAACAAAGGATGTATTTAAGCAAAGGATGTAATAAAAAAGAAGTTTTCATGGGGAGGATTAATGAACTACACGATCTTTAGACTTTTTATACCCTGTATGATGCTGTTTCCCAATTCCATTAAATTTTAATAACATTATTTTCTAATATATTACTAAAAATGATGATCATTTCTTATCTCATTTTGGAGAAGACTGAAGTTTTTAAATCACATTTAATTTCTTAATTTTTTGTAAGTATCAGTTTTGATTTCCACTTGTGAAGATTCTTCTGAAACAAAAGGGGTCAATCAGCATTCTAACAGGTATCTGGTAAAAGTAGGAGTGAAGATTCTAAAAATGGACTCTTGAGCAAGGCTCTTATTCAGATGATGATATGGCAAGAACACCAACCAATCAGAGCAGATGCATGCCATAACTCTTTAAGGGACAAATAATCTCCCTGATCCTGTGGTGCATCTCCAAAATTCCTTGGGTTGACTGACATGATCACTAGATAATTTACTCCATCCGAATTTATATTAAATAATTGAGCCAAGAAGACCATATTTTTCCAGTTTACTGATGGATTTGTTGGATTAAGGTGTCACCTGTTTTTACAGCTGACTACTCAGCCAATATTTGTAATAATAAAATGCCAACAAGGAGAAACTCTTTTGATGCAGACCACAAGTTTCCAGATATAGTTGGCCCTCTACATCTGTAGGGTTTGCATCTGTGCATTCAAACAATCATAGACCAAAAATAGTTTTTAAAAATTGCACTGGATCAAAAAATTTAAAAAAAAATTACACCTGAGCTAAATATGTATAGCCTTTTTTAAATCATTGTTCCTCCTAAACAATACAGTATAACAATTATTTGTATTAAATATTAAGTATTAAACGTATTAAGTATTATAAGCAATCTGGAGATGATTTAAGGTATGTGGGAGGATATGCATAGGATATATGTAAATACTACACCATTTTATATCAGGGACGTGGGCATGCATGGAGTTTGGTATCAATGGGAGGTCTAGGAACAAATTACCCATGAAGACTGAGGGACAACTATATAGTAAATGCCTTTTCAAGGTCTCTAATTTGTTCCAAGAATGGGTTTACCGACTCAGATAAGTGCCAGGGGTGGGAGGGGATGGAGTTGGGGAGTGGGGGAGTTGGTCTTTCAGTCTTCTGACAAGGAATTGCCCAATAATTTGAATGGTATTGATTCCCCCAGGAAAATCATTCCCAAATATTTGGAGTATAAGTACTTGGTGTCTCTTCTGGCTGCTAAGTCAGAGGCACTGTTAAGACCAGCTTCCTTTTTATTTGGTTCATATCTGTTTTGTACTGTGAGTTTTGAGGTCTCTGCCTTAGATTTGATTGAAATAGAACATTAGTTACTTTTCTTTAGATCAGCAATGTCCAACTGAACTTTCAGTGATGAAGGAAATGTTCTATACCTGTGTTGTTTGGTAGTGTAGCCACTACCCACATGTAGCTTTTGGACACCTGAACTCTGGCTAGTGTTAGTGACTAAGGGGCTGAACTTAAATTTTCATTTACTTTTAGTCTATTAAAACTTAAATAGCCATATGCAACTCCCATATTGGACAGCAGAGCTCTAGACTCATTAAACCTCTCTTACACAGAATTTCAATTAAACAGCTTATTCTTTGTATTTGAGATTATATGCTAATGAGATATGAAACTCCAAAATGATATTCAAGATATATTTTTTGATTGAATAAATGATTTCCCGATAAAGATGTGAACTCAAAACCAGGTAAATATTTCGGTTAATGGTGACCATTAATCATTAAATGGTATCTAGAGATCGGTATTGTTTGCCTGTTTGTCACATAGATAGAAATTAGATATTGCTTACCATTTCCCTTTCAAATAAGTGAGATTTAAGTGGAACTATGAATAGAATTCCTGCCAAGTCCCCATCAGAATTAGATAGGAGGAGGCAGCTAGATGACTCAAAACTCAAGAGAGGGGTGGGTACTTCAATAAAATCTGCCCTCAATCAAGACTCCACAGACAACATAGCTGGAGATGATGCCAAAGTGAAAGCTACAAAGGCCAGGACTGAGGTGCACAGAGAGAGACAGGAATGTTACTACTATGACAAAAATAATACTAAATATAGATTCAAATATTTATTTGTAGAAATTACAGTGGCATGGCACTGTGCTAAGTACCTAACGACAAACTCATGAAGGAAGCGCTAATAACATCCCCATCCTATGGAGAGTAAGTATCCCACACCATCCTATGAATAGTTAAGAGACAAACTGGATAGGTTGAGGTGGGATTAAGGGAGTTGAAGTAATGAAGGAAAGGTATGTAAAGATCTACTAGCCAATGAAGACAGAGAGATTTGAAATCAAAACCAGATCATCAGGAGTAGAAAAGCAATGAACTATTGGAGCAAGTGATAATTAAGAGATGGTACCAGCAACTCCACCTTAACAAGACATCCAGTGAAAGAGACAGCTCCACTGGTACCAGGTGATACTCTGACTGCAGATTTATGCAATTCCAAAACTTCCCTCTTTCAGAGGAAGACAGGTTTGACTTGCCAAGGCTGTATATTAAGTATTACTAACTTTTTATACCAGCTGTTGTCTTTGTTCAGAAAAATTGTAGAAGAGCCATCATTTGTCTCGTTAGTTTGTAAGTTGCATTGAGATACTCCAATAGGTTAGCTTTTTAAAACTATTGTGTTTAAAGATTTAATGGCAGTTAGATGAGTTCTGCTTCTTTATTCTAATAACTGTGTCCATTGAAAACAATCATATATTCTATTCACTATAAATGAAAGAGCTGGAAACAAATACTTTAAGAGGAACATCACCAAAGCAAGTCCTGATTAACAGTTATATGATCTGCAGCAGTGAGTATTAAGCTGGATTGAGGCTGGCAGAAGAGGTCAGAGGAGACATTTACCAGCCCGACCTGAGCCCTGACACGTGCACAGATTCTAACATACTTTGCTTTGGCCACCTGAGTTAAGAATTACCAGAGGATTTTAAGGGTATTTTGTGCTTTGAAAATTGGAAATATTTGATTTCTTCTATCCTTTATTCTATAGAAATGTATATTTTATAATACCTTCAAGTACTGGTATGTCAAAGTACACTGATTTCAGTGCTTATTTTAAAAACGAAAATTAAAAAAACAAATAAAAACCTTCTAGCTCAAATTCAGGTCTTCTAGAAATAAGTTATTTTGGGAGAGAGCTCTGTGGGTGGCTTTAAGTTCTTATTTTTGCACTCGGAATACAGCTGTCACTTGTAACAAAATTATAGAGAGTAAAGCCCTGTTATAGTTGGCTATTTAGTCCACAGCCAGGAGGCATCTTTTTCACAGTATATTCCCTGGTGACTTGTCTAATCCAGTTTAAAATGACTAAAATGATAAACCCAGAGAACTTTTACTTGAGACGCTCTTAAATAGTCTAATAGAACTTAATTGCTCCAATAATATTACCAGATTCATCATCTAGTGCAAAGAAGTAAAAGGAAAAGTTGAACATTTACTTTATAAATTTATTTTAAAAAATTCATAATCTTGTGAAATGGAATTAATTTGGGATATTTAGCATTAGAATTTTTTAAAAATATAACTTAATATAGATAATGTTGTAACAATGATAAGAGATATTTCTTTGGTCTAGTAGAATCATAGGAAGAATTACTGGCTGTTTAATACCAACCTTCATATTTATTTAATACCAGTCTTCATATCCTAGACACAAATTAGCAAGGCCAACTCTAGAGAAAAATTTTAAACTGTAAAAGTATTCTCCACACAGCTTTTTTAATTTTTTTCTTTTTTCTTTTCTCCTTTCCACTGGCTTAATGACTTCTGCTACACCTTTGCCACATAGCACCATACTCTTAAAATCTACCCCATGCCAGAATCTCTTGGATTCTAGAAATTCATTGTCTTGTTTACTATAACCCTTTATCCCTGATTCTTCAAATCTCAGCTATCCTTTTTTCTCATTTCCTCAGCTATTTGCTCCCTGTCAGATGAGTAATGAATCATCAAGTAAGCAAATTAATGTTTAAAAAATAATTAGCTTCCACATATATATTTTCTACTCTTCATAAAATACCCACAATCAAATATTCTCTTTATCATAAAAGAGAGGGACAGTATAATGTCAGTATAGCAGATTCCAACAGGCAAGTGTATAATATTATAAGAATTCATTTGAAAATAAAAGGTTTAATACCCAGAATATTTTACTCATGGAATCAATTTTATACAGCCTGAGCAAGCGTGAGACCCCATCTCTACTAAAAATAGAAAAAAATAGCTAGGTGTGTTGGTATGTGCCTGTAGTCCCAGCTACTCTAGAGGCTGAGGCAGGAGTTTGAGGTTGCTGTGAGCTAGGCTGATGCCACAGCACTCTAGTCCAGGCAACAGAGTGAGACTCTGTCTCAAAAAAAAAAAAAATTATAAATTCTGGTTAGTTGACCAGCTGGTCTGTACCAACTGAATTAATCCATATTACCTTTGTCTATCATTACACTGTGTTCCTTTGTTGCTAAGAGAAAATATCCTCACTTTCAAATGAGAATGCATGACTACTGACGTGAGCAAGTGGGTCATTTCTCATCTCATGTGCTAGCTAGTCTCCAGAAGACAACTCCCTAAACACAAGCAGAACTTCCACGACGTCTCTACCTCTGTGGGTATAATATTAGGAGGAACAGTAAGGGATTATAATCTCTTTCAAATGAGATATTATAAAAGTGGTTAGAGCAGAAGGTGGAGAAATTGTGTTGTAGTTGAGAGAAAAGTGAAACATGAGTTCTAATGAATATCTAAAACAAGAATGAGGTTTCTATTTATGCAATGATTAAGAATTTTATGATGATCATTCTGTGCACCTGTGCACCAGGAGACTTGTGGAAATATAATTGATCCTTATTTTAGAATATTTTCTATTCCAAACTTCAAAAAGTTGCCTAGGTGCCACTTTTGTATAAAATAGGATAATAGTTTCTATACATAGTTCTGCTTTTACAAATTATATAGGGCAGACTAAAATTCCTTTCTCCCTCCCTTCCTTTCTTCCTTCCTTCCTTCCTTCCTCCTTTCCTTCTTTCCTTTCCCACAATTAGCTTTATTTGGCTTGCTCTGAACACAAATAGTCTAATATCATTTGAAATTAAGTTCTAAATTTGATACATTTTCTAAATGAAATATAAAATCATTTCTTATTAAATAATAAATTATACTTTAGACAGTTATAGACTTTTAAATAAATACATGCTTCCTTAGGGAAGAATTTTTAGTTTCTTTTAAACATTTATATTTTGTCTTTGTAAGTGTGATAAAATATATTTTTTGATCAGTAATATTTTGAATTTGTCTTTTACTGCTTATTTCCTTTTGACTGGCTTATTTAGCAGTTAAAATGAAGAAATTTATAGAAGAAATATAAAATGGTAAGTGGAGATTTGGAACAGTTCAGAGTGGCCCTGTAATATTTTTAGAATGTAAACACTCTTCTGTTGTTAAAGCTTTATAGATTATTGATGCTTTCATTAATTTAAAAAATCCTAATTGGCCACCTACAAAGTAAATAGCACTGTTCTAGTGGACCTCTTAATCTAGAGATGGAGCTATGCATCTGGGAGATATTTATCTATGGTAAAAATTATCAAGAGTGATGTGGGAGCCCTTCATTTAACAAGATACAAGTTAACATACATCAAATTAGGATAAAATTATTTTCTTCAGCTAAGTGGTTAGTCAGTAATAACTACAGGCTATGAAACCTGTAACAATGTTTGCAGTTCGCTTTAATTTGGTAGAGACTTTGATTTCTGCAATTCAGAAGTCTCATTTATAGTACTTCACATTCCTTGATGACTTATTTTGTACATAGCTTTTCTAACTCATTGTAGACATACAATATAAAAGAGACAAGGACATCTAAGTTTTCTAAATATTTTTTAAATTGGAATATACAATGCATTGATACTGTTTTATTCATTAAATATTCTATTTGATCTTCCATTTATTTTGTTAATTTTTCAAATAAAATAGAGACCTAGAAGTGAAATGACTTTCCATGTTTTCTGTGTCTGGATAATAGCATAAAACAGTAAAGCATTTGTTGCTGACAGTGCTTGCATGAATGCAAGCAGGGAAAGGACCAGTTGCAGCCCTCCACTTCTCCTGCCTGTGTTGTTGCAATGTGCATTTATAAAAAAGCTTTTGCTTCACGTTTTTATTTTTAACACTTGCAAAGAAAGAAAAAAAGCTGCAAGTTCCTGAGCATGTGAGTTAAGGGTGGTGGCTCTCTATTAAGTGATCCATTTGCTTATAGCCACCAAAAGCAAACCCTGTGTTACATAAAATCTCTTCATTGTAACAGATCTTTAAGCTGTTGAATGTCTTTCTGCAGCATTCTTTCTCTCTTTTTTTTAATAGCCCAGGCAGTGTTATCTATGAAGTTGTTATCTAGTAGTCATAAATTGGGGTAATGAAAAGAAAACTCAGGATAACAAAAAGGAATAATTCAAAATAAAAGGAAAAAAACTGATACAGAGATAGAAAATACTAGAATTCAAGAAAACTGATTTTCTAGTACCTATTCTGGTGCTAATTGTGTGACCATGGACAAGTCAAAGATCTCCAACAATTTAACCTAATGACCTGCATAATGAAGTGTTATGAGATAAAATATAAAATTGTTTAGGCACATTATAAAAATGCTGAATAGATTTACCAAAGACATAGCAAAGTAACATAGGTAAATTACTTTCTTAACAATACTAGCTAAATGTTTTTAACCAGCATGTTGCACACCTCCTTTAAAATAGTTAAAAACTTGAATATTTAGAAATACCCTTGCTCAGTTAATTTCTCTTCAAAACTCTAATGAGTCCCCTGTTATTCAAGGCACTTTGCTGTGGCCTCTAAGGCCCGCATGATCTGACTCTTAAGGTCTCTTTGATTTCAATGCTTGCAACTTTCTTCCTTAAAACACCTGTGCACCAGCCATATCTGCATGGCTTGTCCTTGTATTCCTTTCATAATTCTGATCAAATATCTTGTCACAAGGGAAAACTTCCCAGACCACATTATATAAAAGAGCACATACTCCATCTCTCTTAATCTCTTTAATCTGCTTTATTTGTATTAAAATCTGGGACCAATCTCCTTAGGTTTGTAGTTTTGCCATTTAATAACTCTCTATTTGATCAAGTTACTTAATCTCTCTGTGCCTCATTTCTCTCACCTATAAAATGAAAATACAAGCAGTAGTTTTCTCATACATGAATTAAAAATAATTTTTAGGAGCATTAGCCGTATCTGGCATACAGTGTTACATGAGTATTTATTACTATTACTATTCTTTTTATTATTGTTATCATTGATTATCACAAGGACCAAAAAAAATCTTACATTTGTATGCCTCTTAAAATTCACCAGAACAATTTATATGAAGTACATTGGAAGCAAATCACAAAAATCATGAATGTAGCAAGTCTTTCTGACTTCTCAGACTTTCATAATCACCATGTGGAAGATCCTCATGTGGAATGCAGCATTTTGAATATTTTATTGTAGATAATCTTCTCCAGGAGTCAATGTTACCCTGAAAGGTGTAGGGCAGAGGTGACTTTACCACAGTTATAGGCCAACCTGAAAATACAGAAGGATCTCCCTCTTAAGAATAAGCTTGCTAGTGTCCAATGCATTTATTGTAGTCTTTTCTGTGTTCTGTGCAGACTGAAGGAAGAGAAGGTGTGTCTAAGCTATCAAGATTCAAGATATAGCAGCAAATAATTGATTATATAGCTATATACATCCTGTGTCCAAGTTACTCTTCCCTGATGTAGCCATGTGACCTACCTGAATCCATTATTTCTGATGTCCACTCATTGTGGTCTCTTTGTTTGTCTATCTCAACACTGGCAAAGGGGTATCTTACTTAGTTTGTCTATATTATCAGAAGACTATAAAATTATGTAAGTTTTCTGAATATGTTCAGTCCTGGTGTTATTATTGTCATATTTCCCTGTACCACAAAGACATTTATAATTATAACTTCATCTTCTTAGCCCTGTCTCTTAATCTATTTTCTTGTTCACAGAGGCTGATGGTTTTAAATAATAATCCAAACTCCTGCCAATTTGGGTACAATATTAGTACTGATGAAGGTGGCATCCACTGCAAATATTAAGATGTCTAGTTTCCAGGAGGACCAGAGACTCAAAACCATCCATGCCCCCTTTTGTAACAAGCCACATTGATGATGTCATAGATTTAAGCAGATAATGTTGAGAAACTTCCTCATTTTACCTGATTTTCTCCATCTCACTGAACTTTGTTTTCTGTTAGCATAATCATTGGGAAAAGAAGGGTGAAATTAAATTTCTGTTGGATTCTCTCTCCTGCAACCCTCTGCACCTTTATCTCAAAAGGCAAGAAACTGGTTTTCAGGGACTCTGTCCCATTTTGAACAGGCAATAATGACACCCTATGGAACTATACCCTCCAGTAAAATACAATGGCATTTAACACTCAGTGAAATCATGAAGAGAAGCTAGAAATCAAATTACTGCTCATTGTGTTTTTTCTTTCTCAAAGGAAATTTTAATGATTTCTACCTGCATCTTTGAAAAAGCTTAAAATCTAATTTATAGCTCTGCAAATTAGAATTAAAGTTATATGGATATCTTTTATTTCCTGAAATGATATTGAATATTTAGAAAAGAATGTGAGCCTCAAGTGTCCTTGGTCTCCCTGAAGATAACCTGCAATTTACCTTCTTTCTGGTAGGAAATAGGTTTTACTTGCTCTCTGAAGAAGCCTCACACTACCAGAAAAATGAAACTTCTTTATGAATCATCAGAAATGTTCTAAAATGCCAGAAAAATAAACATAGAAAATCCTATGATCTTCTGAGTATTGGTAGAGATCTATCCTAACTGTGTCCACTTGTCACTAAGTTAAAAGTCACTTTCTAAATGCCTTAAGCCACTTGGCTCTCTTGCTAAGAAAAAGACAAATTAGGAAAGGATCTTCTGGGGCCATTTCGAAAACTCTTTGTGATGAAGACCACACAAATTGAAATTGTTGACTAAGTAGGCATGGATTGGTATATAGAGATTTTCATATAATAGTTAACATTTTGAACACCACATTCTTAAATTTCCTTTGATATAAACATAGATGTAGCATATTTTTGACAAAAATAGCACTGTCATTTAGTGACACTTTACAATGAGTAGGCAGTGCAAGGCATCCTATCATTGTCGTCACTTTGTAGGTGAGAAAACTGAGTTTCATGAGGTTTAAGTCATTTTTGTAAGGTTAGGTAGTAAAATATGAAACTGGCTTTGAATACAGACTATCCGATCCCAGAGACCAGTTCACACACTAAATTATAGCACCTCTCTCTATAAAATACAGTCCTGGAAATACACATGTAGTGATCATTATTTTTTCAATTGAAACAATCCAATATCTCATTATAAAATTGGAATCATTGTTATTGGAAAAATGTTTTAATATCAAGACTATGATCATCAATATGTTGTAATTAATATTTGAAAATATATGCTTCAAAAAAGATGATTTTAAATAAAAATAAAGTGTTTAAACTTTTAGACAAAATATAAATAAAATTCTAGTTAAATTTATTCCACATAATTTAGAAAACTAAAAGATAAACTTATGTAAATGCTGTATGTTTACATACACATATATTTTAATTAAACTTCTATCTTAAAGCAATAATAGATTCACATGTAGTTGTCAGAAATAATACAGAGAGATTTCATGTACTTTGTACTGTTTTCCCCAATAGTACATCTTCCAGAACCTCCAAAACAGTCAAGATATGGAGCATTCCCATCACCACAAGGATTTGTTTGTAATAGTGTTCTACTGCTGTTATTAAAAAAAAAATACACAATTTAGTGGCTTAAAACCACACAAATCTTGTATTTTACAGTTCTAGTGGTCAGAAGTTTGCGATGCATCTCTTGAGCTAAATCAAGGTGTCAGTGGGGCTAAGTTTTATCTGGAGTCTCTAGAGAACAATCCATTTTCTCAACTTTTCCAGCTTCTGAAGGCTGCCTTCATTCCTTCGCTCTTGGCCCCCTTCCATCTTCAAAGCCAGAAATGTCCTATTAAACCATTCTCACATTCTATCACTGTGAGGTTGATTGTTCTGCATCCCTCTTCCACATTTAAAAGACTCTTATGATTACATCGGGCCCACTCAAATAATACAAGATAATCTCTTTATTTTAAGGTCAGTTGATTAGCAACCGTATTTTCATCTGCTACCTTAAATATTCCTTACCAAGTAACATAATACATTCACAAGTTCAGAAGATTAGGATGTGGATGTCTTTTGGCAGGGGTGTAGGGGAATGGGGCATTATTCTGCCCTATTGCCCATTTATAGCCATACCCACTAACCTATTCCCTCTATACTCTCTTCTTCCCATTTTTAACGCTTGGAAAACAGTAATCTTGTATACATTTTTGTAACTTGGTCATTTCAACAATGTCATACAAATGGAAATACATAGCAGGTAACCTTTGAAATTGGCTTTATCACTCAGCCTAATTCTCTAGATATTTATTCAAGTTGTTTTGTATGTCAATAGTTCATTGCTTTGTATTGCTGAAGAATATTCCACAAATGTACCATAGTTTTTGACCATTCATTTGCTGAAGGACATCTAGTTCTTTCCAATTTTTGACTATTTCAAATGAAGCTGTTATGAAGATTAATTTATAGATTTTTACATAAACGTAAGTTTTAATTTCTCTGAGTTAAATACCTAGAAGTGAAAACTACTGGGCTATCTGGTAGATGCATGTTTCAGTTTTTAAGAAACTGCCAAATTGTTTTCCAGAGTTAAAATCTCAACAGCAATGTATTAAGTGACCTGCATCTTGACAACCTTTGGTATTGTCACTATTTTTATTTCAGCCATTTTAATATATATATAATGATATCTCATTGTCATTTTAATTTGCACTCTCCTAATGACTCAAGGTGCTGAACATCTGCTTATGTGCTTATTTGTTATGTATATGTCATCTCTGGTGAAAAGTCTGTTCGTGTCTTTGACCATTTTTTAACTGGATCTTTCTTTCTCTTCTTTTCTTATCTCTTCTTCCTTCCTTCCCTTCCTTTCCCTTTCCCTTTCCCTTTCCTTTTCCCTTTCCCTTTTCCTTTTCCTTTCCCTTCCCTTCCTTCCTTCCTTCCTTCCTTTTCTGCTAAGATTTGAGAGTTCTTTATGTTAGGTAGATAACGAAGGATTCTAGGTCTCCTAGGGACAGAAGTGGGTGTCTTGCCTTGGTGCAATTGCCTCACCTGGCAAGAAGGACAAGGCTGGGCCCCAGGCCCTCATCTTGGTCCTGCCCCACCTTAATCCTGTCCCAAGCGACTGCCATACCTGGGGTAGGAGGGAATACCCTACGAAACTGCCAATCAGAACTTAGTGTACCAACTGCAAAAGAATGCAGAGGATGATTGAGTTGGAAAGTGACCTAAAACAGCCAGCTTTCAGAGAGGCTCATGGAACATCTGCATGTGTAGTAAGACTCAGGTCATATAACTCCCAACTGTCCAATCAAAGTGGTTCCATGGTGATGTTTGAGCCACAAGGGAGGTCCCTATCTGGATGCTACAAAACAAGACCAAGACCATAACCAAGCCCTTCATTTTGCTCTCCCTTTGCTGAGACAATGGGTCTGGTTGTTACCTGTGGTGTATGTACCAAGCTCTGTAAACCTATTTTTTGTTGTTGCTCTATAATCCTATCTTTCTCTCAATAAACCTCATTTGCATGCTTGCTTTACTTTGGTGCGTCTGGTCATTCTTCAGCCACAGGCGCACCAAGATCTGACATTTCAGACCCCAAAACCTGACATTCACATATTCCAGAATGTAGTTCATTGTCAGATGTGGTTTGCAAATATTTTCTCTCACTCTGTAGCTTGTCCTTTTAATTCTCTCTACAGGATATTTTGCAGGGCCCAAGATTTTCTTTTCCTCTTCTTTTTTTTTTAAAAACAGCTTTATTGAGATATTCACATATCATACAGTTCACCTACTGAAAGTGTAAAATCTCATGGGTTTCAGTTTGTTCACAGGGTTGTGCAACTGTCACCACAACCAGTTTTAGAACATTCGAAATTGTTCTAAATGAGAGAAAAATAATCATCTATTGTGTTAAAGCTTGGGTGCTTTTTGTTTTATAGCTGAACTTAATCTTAACTGATATGATAATAAAGCTTCTTATAGCACAGGGTGGTGTGAGAGTATATGGGTGTACAAGAGAATTGCTTTGCCTTTAGTTTTTCACTGAGAACCAAAGGTGTCAGCTTATAGTTCAAAGTCTTCCTCCACCCTGCTTCATCTCACCAGTTTCTGTTGAGATGTCGTGTCTATGCGATTCTGCCTTCATCCCCAGCTTCCCTGCTTCTTTTTTGATTTTGATGAAGTCCAGTTTATCAATTTTTTTCTCTTATTGATCGTGCTTTTGGTTTTAAGTGTAGAACTCTTTGCTTAGTTCTTGATTCTGAAGTTATTCTTCTATTTTTTAAAAACATTTTTTTTTACAGCTTTACATTTTACATGTATGTCTGTGATTCATTTAGAGTTAATTTTTGTATAAGGTGTACAATTTAGGTTGAGGTTCGTCTTCCATCATCCCTCCCAAGGATATCTAATTGCTTCAGCACCATTGGTTGAAAGGCTACTCTTTCTCCATTGATTTGCTTTTGCAGCTTTATCAAAAATCAGTTGGGCAAATTTGTGTGGCTCTTTTTCTGGGTCCTCTATTTTGTTCCATTGATTTATGTGTCTATTCCTCTACCACACATAGTCTTGATTGGTCAAATTTAGAACTCATCGCATTTATTTATAATTCTCTGGAGCTCTGCAGCATGTGTGGTGATATCTTCTGACTCATTCCTAGTATCAATAGTAATTTGTGTCTTCTCTCTTTTCTTCTTTGTCAGTCCTAGTGGAAGTTTGTCAGTTTTATTGATATTTTGAAAGAAGCAACCCTTTGTTTCATTGATTTTCTAATATAATTTCTTCTATTGTTTTTCTGTTTTAAATTTCACTGGTTTCTGTCTTTACCCTTATTTTCTTCTTTCTGCTGCTTTGTGGTTTTGTTTGTTTGTTTTTGCTTCTCTTTTTCTAGGTTCTGGGTAAAAATCATAACTATACAATTAATAATATCCTAAAATCAAACACCCATATTGTCAGCTTATTTAAGTTGCAGAGAACCTACAGTTATGTCTCTTCTTGGGATGGCCTCTATCCACTGACTGATGATATGGATCCAGACATCATGACTCAACTTATGAAAACTCAAAATGATCTTTCTAGCTCTAGAGCTAACTGTGGTGTTAGCCAAGGCTTTCACTGGGCCTACATTAAAATTGACTGTTTGCTGTGCCCAGTCCTGCTTTTCCTTTCCCTTCTAGTGTTCTTGCCCTTAAAGGCTGTCCGTAAGAAACATCCTTCATGATAAACTCCATATCAGAGTTATTTCTTGGTCAACTCACCTTGCCACAGAGTTTGATAATTGTTCTATCTTAACTAGTGGTTAGTCAGGTTTTCACTTTTTAATACTGGTAGACTCTGATTTATTTTTATCAGGTTAGTTTGTGCTTTCGATTTAATCATTTTATCACTTTTGTGTTGTCTCGTTTTGCCTTCTCTTTGATGATGATTTTTCCCTCCTTTTTCTTTTTCTTTGTAAGGTAGGCAGTCTTAGTTTATTGTTTTTCCCTTTGAAAATGTAATGTTTACATATTTTTCTATTTATTTGTTAGTTATTCTAGATGTTTCATTTTGTATAAATAAAAATTCTAAAGTTATTCAAATTTCTTTACTGTTCTATAATTTATTACAATGAAATAAAAGCATTTTCACTATGATCTCTATATTACAAAAAATTATCTAGTATTTTAACTTTATCATTAATTTTCTGAGTATTGCTTTTTTATTAAATTATTATTATTATTTTTTTATTTCAGCATATTATGGGGGTACAAAAGTTTAGGTTACATATATTGCCCTTGCCCCCACGCCCCCCCCACCCAGAGTCAGAGAGAGCTTCAAGCGTGTCCATTCCCCAGATAGTGCGCATCACGCTCATTATGTATGTATACACCCATCCCCTCCCCTCCCCACATTGCCCGACACCCAACTGGTGTTATTCCCAAATGTGCACTTAGGTGATGATCTGGGAAAAAATAATCATTATGTTAAATAGAGGCAGTATTTATTTACATTATCTCTCTATCATTATCTCTTCTTTATTTCTGAAATCTCCCATTATATAAATATTGGGCGTTTTCACTCTCTCCTCCATGTCTCTCACTCCCTCTTTCATATTGAAACAGAGTTTCTAAAGCATTTCATCTTTCTGTGATGTATTCCATATAATTTATTAAGCTATATTTCCTGGATAAATATTTCATGTTCAGTGAAATCTAATTGATTTTTAACCTGTTTGTGTCATTTTAAAATTTGATTTCTATATTTTCTTTTATTTCTACTGTTCCCTTGGAAATTATTTTCAAATCTGCTTAGGCATTTTGTAGTTTCTTACATCATATTTATGTGTTCAATCACCCTTGTATTTATCTACACCTTTTAAACATGCTTTTTAAAAATCTTGTATCCAATAATTGCAATATATGAAATATTCATAGCACATATTGTATCTGTTTCTGTTGTTTTTCACTTGTGGTGTTTTCTTCATGTTTTTTATTGTGAGCTTATAATGCTCTGATGTAATTATTTGTGTTATTATTCTATAGTGTGTTTTTTATACTCATTTATGGGTATTTTTTCTTGGTTTCTGTAGCAGCCACTTCAAAATAGTATATCTTTTTGGTTTTTTTCCCCATCCTTACAAGTACTGCAAATTTTAGGTAAAAATGGGAATAAAGACCTGCAAGAAGAGCCCACTCCTTCCTATCATATCCAGCATCAACGTTGAGACAGCTTCAATAGCTTTTTATGTGAGAATCTCCTATTAAACTCCCCACTTGTAGCTTATTCTCCTTTTATCAATGTTCTATGTTGGTATTAAAGCTGAAACTCCAAGTACCAAAAATTCTTGGGCTCTTCCATGTTGACAGCTACCCTGAGTTCTGGCTTACAACTCAGGATATGTGTTTTCCCTTCATTTTGGGTCTCTCTGAATGCCCTGCTTATCTGCCAATGGGGCAAGCTATTGAAAACTTTGTGTATGTACTTAAAAAAATATATCTATTTTGGGAGTTTAACTGACAGTATTGTGGTGGGTATATGGTAATTAGAGTTTGGTTTTAGCTCTTAAATCCAGAGTAGTATTTTTAGGCAAATGCCAATATTTGTTCCCAGTTAATGGAGTTCAGTATGCTAATAAGATGACAAAGTAGTGTATTGTTCTCTGCCTCACTGCTACTCTAGGACCCATGCTATATTACATTTTGACAGCAAAGGCTCTGAGAAGTGCTGTATTAAGGAACCATAGTTTTTGCCTTATTACTTGACTAGAGACGCATTTTTTATGCCACATATGATGTCTTACTGAATGTCAATTGGAGATATATATATATACACATATATATATATTTGAAGTTATATACCAAGTTATACTTAAATGAGACAGAGAATGGCATTTTAGCTTTCAGAAAAAAAAATTTTAATATTTCTGATTCAATTGAAATTCAGCTCACATAATTATGTTATGGAACTTAGAAAAGCTAAGTTTGATAAGAAAAGTGAAGTCTTTGACCCTGGCAAGAAGGACATCTATCATTTATTAAAAAATATTCAGAAAAAAGAACTCTATAAATATCTTCTGTCTGACAAATGTACAACTCTTCTCTGATGAGGAAACAGAGTTTCTCTGGCTCATTTACGAAGATAGAACAATTTTCTGTCTCAAAGAATTTTTTTCTGATTTCTCTGAATTTCAAAATGTTTTCATTTATATAGGTCATCTTGCAAGTTGTAAAGAGTTTGACTTTTGTATTCTATTGAGAATTTCAAAGAACACATCAAAGCAATTACATACCTGATTTTGAATACTTTACTTCAATCAAATGTATGGACGTGGATATAGGAAGGTTAAAAAGACAAAAATCATTGTTTTAGATCTGAATGGCTTTTTCATGTAATTACAAAGAACTCTAACACTATCCATTGCTGGTAATGGCTTAATATAATATCATAAGTATAAATGCCTCAATGGTCTTCTATCATCTGATTTTGACTGTAACAAGCATTATACTGAGCTCCATTGACTTGCATAAAAAATAACTGTTTCCTCCCAAATATATAAAAGTATGGAGGAAACCTAATAAAATCTTAGGCTTACAAAGAGCTTTCACATTAGTCAGACTTTATTAATATTCCAGAATTTGTCATGACCAGACCTGCCCTGCAGGAAATGCTCAGAACTGCATTATACATGAATCAGAAGTCTGATGCACAATAGAAACCCACCAGTATAAAATCATCCAAAAAAGTTAAAGCTCTCAACTCTTATAAAACAATAGCACAAGAGGGAAAACAAAGCAAAACAAAGCAATAAGGTACTGCCCAACATAATGAACAGAACAGCATCCCACATGTTAATGTTCTATATGCTTCATTTTCCTTTTATCTTCCTGAGCTGTTATGTGTTTGGACATCTACCGATCTATCCACCTAGCTATGTAGGCTAATGGTAAATACAATTTAAAAATTACATTTTATAGGGAAAGCAAAAAAAAAAAGTCCCCTAAAAATCTCAAATCTCATTGTTTTTTCTTAGTACTGTACACAGAGAAATTATGTTAAAGGAATGGAAGCCTCTTAACCTGCTGACAGCTATTTTTCTCTGTGTTAAAGTTTCTTTGATTAATAAAATTAAAAGTTTTTCAATAAAGTTAAAAACAAAGGTAACCTTTTTTTTTCAGCTAACTTTAGAGAGTATTTTATCCTTAAATAATCCTTTGTGTTCTGACTTATGAATACATTTTTGGATTAATCTGGTGATTTTAGATACATAAATTTGTACAGAAATAGCCACCTTTATTAAAAGCAGAAAACCAGGTAAAATTATTACCAACTGGTTTTGGGTTTTTAAGAAACAAAATGCCTTCTGAGTGTTTTCTATAAAAATAGCTAGTAGCCTCTGGAGCTTCCCAAAAATTTATTTTGAGAAATAATAACTACAATTTGTAGGTTTATGGAATGCTAAAATGGGACTTAAAAATCACTTAGTTAAGCTTCCTACTTCCAAGATATTCTAAAACAACACATATAAAGTAGACAGGCTATTCTGAATTCTTGAGAGTAAAATCAAGGCTATGTAAGTATTTGTATTGTATCTTCATAAGAAGACCACAACTGAGATCAGAATTTTTGCTCTTTCTGTGTCTACTCTGAGCAGTGGTACAACTGTGTAGATGATTTCATGATCATTATGAAATTGGTGAACATTTGTGGTTTGATTCCCATACTACCGGACCATGAGAGCAAGTCCAAACGAGGAACAGAAGTCTGATGCATTTCTTCCACATGGATAAGGTTAGGTTGATCTCAGAGTGACTTACTCAACTTGTTATTAATATATATGTATGTTACATAAATTCAAATTCTATGTCCCTTATCCAGTATATTGTTCACAAGACTTTTCAGCTGCTAGTTGGCGCTTCACAATTTACTCTTTGAGGAAGTAAACTCTTCTTAAAAAGTGTAAGTGAGGAAGACCATGGAGAAAGATTCACAGGGTCAGAAATCAACATTAAACAAACAAAAAACATACCATTTTAAAACTTCCTTTACCTTTTTATAGCAAACATTTTTTTTCTCAGAAGATAAATTATTTGGATTTTGTTACTATCTCTGCCTTTGCCCTACATTGAAATTATCTATTTGGCATTTTCCTTTCCTGAAAGATAAGAAATTCCTTGAAAACAGTGATTCTGTCTTATTAGGTATTATACCCACACCTCTTTTACAGTACCTAGTCAGAAATGTACTCACAGATAATTTATTTTACTTAAACTCTTATAAACATTACTAGAGAAATGATAATTTGCCAGATACTTTTTTATGCTTTTAGGGCATAACAATAAAGATAAAAAAAAGACACCACTGATTCTGAAAATACTTAAAATATATTAGCTTTCTCTTCCTCCACTAAGATATAGTTTGGCTCTTAATTAACAACATTTGCTATATGCAACTTTTTATTTAATTTACATGTTTACCTGTTACTGCATTCTATTACCAGCAAAAGAAAGTCACTTACTATAGCTAAAGAAAAGGGGATTGATTTTGAAGACCTTAAGAGACATCTCAAATGTACTCAAGAAGAGGAAGGGGAAAATGTTAAGCTGTGTAAAGATAGAAGGTATAGTGAAGTTCTGCAGCAAGACCACTCTAAGGTCTTTAGCAAAAGTAGATTTCAGAATTAACTCCAATGTTCTGGCATTAATGTAGTTTAACTTCGATTTTCAGGTCTCATTTTCTTTTGTCATGCTACCAACTAACTTCCCCTTCTTTCCATGCAGATCCTATACCTCTGAAAATTTGTATTACATGCCACTGAAGTATTATGGACTTTTCATATGACCATATTCTGTTTCAACAGTTTGAGATGGACAGAAAATTCTTTTTTTGTTTAAGAGATTATCTAATTTAGAGTAAGAGAGAGTATCTACTAATAATTAGCCCAAAACATGCCTTAGAACCTGCTTCCTGCACCTCCTTCTCTGTGAAGCTTTCTTCCATGCTGATTCTTTGCTACGGAGAACAGACTTCTCCAGCCCACAGTAAAGGAGAATAACTGCTTTAAGTTACTACTTTGTATATATTCACTTTTGCACTGCATCAAAATGATTTGTTTATATTATTGTCTCTCCATTAAACAGTAAGCTTCTTTAATGGCAGAGATTTACTTCTTTTTAATTTCTATGTTAAATATCTTGGAGATTATAAATGTAAGTGGTTGATAAGTGTTTGTGAAGAAATCGATGGGCACTGTAACTAAAGGCTTGGAGGTGGAGAACAGTAGAAATCAAGCACTCATTCAGGGATAAGGTAGTGTTTGAAATGAACCTTAGAAGATAAACAAGTAGGAGGTGATGAAATCGGAGAAAGTTCCAATAATGAGCAGAAAGCACAAAAAGGAAAGCATATTCTTGGACATACATGGAATACCCATTTTCTATGGTGAGCAAATAGTACTGATTTATTCATTTATACATGTGGCCATTTTTTGAAAAGGCGACTCAATAAGGTAGAAAGAAAAAACACTTTCATTTTTCCCCACCGTTAATTACATATACATTCTGTTGAATAACATTTCCCTACTCATTGACTATATCTCGGCCACTTCCCATTGCTTTCTGTTCTCTTTTAGTTATAACAACAGTCTCATTTCCCTTGGTCAGGCTTATTTATAGATAAAAAATTTCACCTCAACCCAAATCAAAACTTCAATTTTACATCCAGTTCAAAGCTTATACTTTCCCTTGAGACCAGATCTGACCCATTGTTCGCAAACCTACATTGGGGAAAGTGGAAGTGTTCTATTCTGTCACTCTTTTTCTACTTTTACCCATTTTTTTCATTTTCTGACTATTCTAGGGTTGCAGTATAGGGGAGGTACATTAGATAGAAAGAGGCAAGAAGTCTTACAGCATTGGTACAGCTAAAGTTCCTTCTTAGCTAATAATGACCGATTTTGATCAGACTGTGAGTGTTGGCTCTTTAATGAGAAATGATCAGGCCCCACATGGACCTATACATTTTACCACTATTTTCTCGACATGAGTGATGCAGTTTCTGATGATTTGTTATAACCTCCACTTAGTACCTGCCCTTGATGACTCACACCTAACTGTTTTATTCCTGGTGTCCCTATAAACTACCATCTTGTACAGGTGGTATCAAAATGATATAAGCCTAGCCACTGTTTCATAGTATTCATTTAGCCAATAAAAATTCATGTGTCATTGTTAGGATAAATGCTGAAATTTCCTACTAGCTTCCTGCTTCCAGATCCTGTAGGAAGGAAGCATATACCAGCTAATATACTTATGTATGCCCCTCACACCCCAGCAGACACATGTTGAGCTCATTTAGGAAAGCACTAAGTGCTGCTCTAGAGACATAATAAGGAGTGCTGTTCAAATTGGAGTAAACAGGCACCCAGGAGGGGAGAGCATTGCCTACCTCTCCTTTTCTCAAGTCCACATGACATCCCTGATGGGTTCTCTTGGACTGTCTCACTTGCTTTAAGGAGTTTTTCCCTACTTATGAGATAGGGAACTAACTACACAATGTACTTTCCCCTAAGCTAACAACTCATTATCTCAATCAATACCTGTGAATTTCTAGTCTTTTGGTTTTGTAAGCAGGTTGGGGAAGGGACTGAGCATCAAAGGACCATGATTTGCATCTCTGTGAGTCCTGTGGGGATACGTGCTTCATTGCCTTTGTGGGAATACTTGTAGACAAATGTTATCTTTGGCCCTTTAGTGGAAATTTTAACATAACAAAGTGAATATGCTATTCCAGTATTTGTTTCATGAAAATCCTTTTGTTGCAATTAAAGCTGAACTCAAGTATCATCCCCTCTTCAAAAGTTTCACATAGTGTCTAGTTCAGGAAAAAAAAAAAAAAAAACTGTCACAAAACTAGTAGTGTTTACAAGACAGTGTAATCAAGTAGTAATCCAGTATGATCCACGCACAGTCAGAATTGAAGTGATGGAATGGGCAGAAGTAATAAGGGAACGCTTCTAGAGGAGGTAGGGCTTGAGCAATTGGATATCCATCCTCCCTTTCTTCCTCACTAACAGAATTTTGCTTTTATGGAAGGCAGCAATGAGCTCTTTTTCAACCACAGCCACAACAATAATAAAAAATTACATTTCCCAGTTTCTTTAGCATGTGAATATGACCATATGGCTCAATAATAGGCCAGACTCAGTAATATTATTAATAATGATTTTATTAATTTCCCATCAAAAGGTCATTTGACATTATTAAATTAAAATAACATTTTATTGTTTTTATAATTATTTTTTACTTCATCAAATACATGCAAGATGCTGAGTTCAATAAATATTAATTATAATTAATCATTACTATGTACTTACATCATTTCCCTCTATAAATGTAAATTATCTATGGCATTGCTTGTGCCTTATTAATTATCATAACATGTTAGGTCTCTATAACGATTATTAATTGTGTTATCAAAGCAATATTGATTGAGTAGCTTCTTTATTTTGTATCTGGCACTGTATTTTGCTCTGGGGATGTAGTAGTAGACTATTCATAAAAAATTTCTTATTCTCAGTGAGCTTATTGCCAGATAATAGACAAAATAAATAAAATGTATAGTACATAAGATAATGTTGCATTAATTGATGAATAAGATGAAGGAGGTACATTTCTTATAAAAATTAGTTTTGTTGAATTGTGAACATTTATCTCTTATTTTTGTATTTAGTACCAAGTATCCAATTTCAAAAATAAAGAAATAAAACAAAGAGACTTGAAATAATTAGAGAAGAATAGAGAGGAATAATTAGAAGGCATTTTAAAAGTTAGAAACAAAACATACCTTCTCACATGAAGTTAATTTTTTAGTAAAAAAGTAGAATATGTTGCCAAAAGGAGTCAGGGACACACCAACCTGATCCCTAAGATTGATCCCAATGAGTAAGAAAGACATGCCTTACTATTCTGGCAAATAGACTGAATGACCCAAGCCACTCTTACATTTATGATATTTCCTGTCTTATTATGTCCTTAGTAAAATTGTGATCACCACAGAAACACTTTTGAATTATTAATATAAAAGGTGAAATTGAAAAGGTGGAGGTTAAGAGAAAGAGATGATTGTTTCACTCTTTCCCAGGGATACTGCTTTAGGAAAAAAAGAGAAAAGATTATCAAAGTAAAAAAAAAAAAAAAAAAAAAAACGAGAGAAAATATAGAATAAAATATGCCTTTAATTTTACTTGGATTGGTTATTGACTTCAAGCCTTTTAGAGAAGAGACAAAATTTAGCAATAATACATAGCTTTGAACAGAGAGTGTCCTCTCCAGTTTATAGTAGAACAATGCCAAATAGGAGAGAGGTGAAGATTTTCTGCTAGTGCTTTATTCTTTCTTCTGGGAGGTGTACAGTGAAGTTCACTATGTACCAAAGAAAACATAAGTGTGTCATTTGTCTGATCCAGAGACAGCACTTCAACTCTGGGCTTTTCTTTTCTATAGAAAAAAAAATGTGACGCTAAAAGCCTTTGTAAATACTCTCACAACTTCCTAATACCTATCAGTTTCTACAGTAGAGTCAGACTGGCAAGGCAACTGATTAATTTGCCATGGCTCCCCTGTGCATCAGGAGTGGCCCAGCCTCCTGGATATGACTTTTATTTTCTCAACAAATGCAAAGATTTTCCATTGACACAGGCATATGTGCTGTCTGTCTTCCATACTCCCCTCTGCCCCTCTCCCTCACACATGCACACATTCACTCACACTCCAGCCAGCATGATGATATTTACCTATCATTTCTAAGATGAAGAGAACAGGGGAAAGTAACAGATGAGAATAATATTTAACAAAAAGAGGCCCATGCTGTGTAAAAAACAGATGGTATAGACTGGTTGGAGTGGCTGCATAGAATAATGATTTAGAGATAAGCATTGACATGATCAAATCTTGGTCTGTCATTTACCAGCTATGAGATTACCTTGTTTTGTTTTGCTTTGTTTTTAATCTCTAAGACTTAGTTTTCTCATTTCCAAAATGTGGTAAGGAGTGATTTTATATATAATATATATGTAATATATATTATGCATATTATATATAAATAAAAAATATATACACACATATATATCTTCTCTCTCTCTATATATATATATGTATATGCACACATACACACACTTCTGTCTGAAAAAATATTGCCTATTTTGTAATTATAGACACAGAGTCTAGGAGATGGCACAAAACATTTTTTTGCTGTTCCTATTGAATCCTCTTAGAAGGAAATCCATTAGTTCCCTTTTTTGTTCTCTTTTTCTTTCATCCATTTTTTATAATCCTTTCTGTCTTTCATTACCTTCACCTTCCCCTGAATCTGCATCAAGTCTGGAAGAGCAGCATAAGACTTCATGGTTCTGTATCTCACTCTTATAATTATTTAGGAAACAGATGCAGGTCTTTCTTGGAAGGCCTGTTGGTTCCATTAGCACCTTCAGGGTAAAATATCTGAAAGGCAAAACCAAGCAAACATAACACAGAAAAAATCATTCCCTTGTTATTAATAATATTGAACAACCTTAACTATGTTATTTTCTTTGTACTATTGTGCCTTCAAAATATCTTTCTCTTTTTGCTGCTTTTTCCATTGAGTTTGTTTCTTTAGGAAGAAAATATAAGGAAAACAGAGGTAAAGGAAAAAGAAAATTTAGGGATTGCATGAGATATATTACTTATGATCAAACTGCATGGCAAAAAGGTGATGGGTTAGATAAAAGTCTTAGCACAAAAATCTTGAACTAGAGTAGGAACGCACCAGAAGATAATGGACCAGAGATCCTAAGATGCTAGGGTGTTCAGGATGATGGAAGGAGAAAAATTAGAAAAAGAAAATCTGTGTTATACTCTGGAAAGCTGGAGAAGATGCTTTGAAAGTGTGTGCCAATTCTACTCTGCAGCCTAAGATTGCACAAAACCTGAATGATGAATTTTTCAAGCAAAACAAAGGGCTGAAATACCTGAGGGCAATTGGCACAGAGAATGGCCTCAGCTGGGCAGGGACAGTGTCACTGTAGGAGAAAGTCCTACTATTAGGACCAAAACAAAACAGTTAACCTTTTATGGTTCACATTGAATATCAATATCATAGGGTCCACCCCCAGATAAGAATAGTTAATTTTGAAGAGAGCTGCTCCTTACAATTATCTTTATGTGTGGGTAAACAGGACCATTCACTATAATTCTCTACTTGGGTCAAACAAGTTTCTCTATTACAATCATGTCCATGATCCTATTTCATGTAAAACATAATATGAATGCACTTAAAATGAAAGATTTTGGTGTCAGAAACATTTAAGTTTGAATCTTCACTACTTCCTAACTGCACATCAATGCACATCTACATGCCTATGCCTCAAAATTTCTACTTGTGAAATGGAGATGCACAAAGTTATTTGAAAAATTAATCAGATACAAAAACAATAGGGCAGTGTCTGGGCTGATATATGTGTATGTAACGGTTTTTTTTACATAATTAATAAAGCAGTGAGTTTTAGTCAAGAGAGCTAACACGATTCAGTTGATGAAAAGGCACTGCAGATATTTTCCTTCTGTGAAAAAGGCTAAACTGTAGGATTTGCCACTCTGTTTGCTGTTAATTCTCTTTGAAATTACAAATGGATAACTATGCTAATGTGTTCGCAACTTCTGTGCTATTTCCTGGCCTGATTAAGATGTGAGAAGAGTTTATAATGAATAAGCATGTCACTGCTTGTTCTTGTTTGGCCATCACAAATTAGAAATTTGGCAGTTATTCTTCTATAGATCAAGGCTTTCACTTTCAATGTGGTATAACATCTAAGCCTGGACAGAGACTGTGGAAAAAAATTGTTGCCTCCCGCTAATCAGCACAGAATTTTCCCTGCAGTTATAAAGCAGTGGTTCATATTGGCTGTTCTGTGCATGGCCCTAGTTATCTCACATTGATGTGGTGTACAGGGTGAGATGTCCTAGTCACATAACTTGCTTTGGTCAGAAGAGCAAAAGGCCATGACTTTCTAGTCTGATGCATTGAAATAACCCTGAACTAGAAATCAGGAAGCCCATGGTGTTTACTCTTACTATTTTGTGGACACAATCCAATAGTTTAAATTCAAACCCTTATTTCTCTCAACTATAAATTGTGTGTGTGTGTGTTTGTATGCTTGAAGAGGAAGAGAAAAAAGAATCTTCCCAGCCTGTCTGAAAGAGTTCAATTAGTATTCAATGAGACATTTGTTAAGAAAAACTAGTGCCTTACAAATATGAAAGGTTATTTAAGTATCATTGTCCTACTTCAGATGAAACCCATTCTCAGAGTGCACACTGTGATTACTGAGTAATCACTGTGATTGTTTTCCTACTAGATCTTAGGGAAGGGTCACCTGTCCAGAAACCTCAGTTCTCTAGCCTGTCCTTCCACTGTCATGGATATATATTCCTCTTGACATTTAATGCATATGAAGTACTATGTAAACAGCAAAATGCTGTATAAATTCTTTGTATCAAATAACAAATGGAAGAAGTACTCCTTTTGTTACAATTCAGAAGTTGGCCTACTGAATTGAAGTTAGATTTGAATATTTGTCTTGGGGGAGAAGAAATGTTGCAAGGTACAAAAAGGGGATGCTCAGAAATGGAAAAGACTTTTGAAGAAGGGGACGGCAGTAAAGATTAATATTCTTGGATTCTCTTTTTGCCCCTGTTTAATCTTGAATCTAAGACCATTATTTCTTTCTTTCTTTTTTTTTTTTTTTTTTGAGACAGAGTCTCACTCTGTTGCCCGAGCTAGAATGCCATGGCATCAGCCTAGCTCACAGCAACCTCAAACTCCTGGGCTCAAGCAATCCTCCTGCCTCAGCCTCCCGAGTAGCTGAGACTACAGGCATGCACCACCATGCCTGGCTAATTTTTTCTATATATTTTTAGTTGTCCAGCTAATTTCTTTCTATGTTTTTAGTAGAGACGGGGTCTTGCTCTTGCTCAGGCTGGTCTCGAACTCCTGACCTTGAGAGATCCTCCCGCCTCGGCGTCCCAGAGTGCTAGGATTACAGGCATGAACCACCATGCACAGCCATAAGACCCATTATTTCTTAAGAGAAAGAATATGCTGAATTTGTATTCATTCATTCATACTATAAAAATTAATCCTCTACTATGTTCAAGGCACTATACTAGGTTCTAGAGCTACAATTGTGAGTGAGACAAGTAAACTCTCTGGGAGGAGTTCGCAGCCCTGTTGACAGATAAGTGCCATGATGGGATAAGCAGCAGGCACCAGAGGAACGCACAGAGGGACATTGTGGTGAAGTTAGGGACCGCGTCCTAGAAAAAGTGACACACAGGTTGAGGCCTGAAGCTAGGACAGGAATTAACTCCTTGAAAAGGGGATAGTACCATTGAATCAAGAGAATGTGGCACGTGAAGAGTGATGAAAGTTCAGTAGAAATTTATTTAGCTTCCTATTACTTAATATTCTGCTACTATTTTGCCAATTTCATGCTGAAATTCATAGTAAGCAACTATTCTTTACTCTACCAAGCCCATTTGCTTCCACTGACTGACTAAATGAAATAAAATACATGTTTCATAAGCATCAGATATAATAGCTTCTAGAGTTTTTTGGTACCTCCAAAAAATAGAAGCTGTGTGTGTTGAGCATTGAGGGATGATCTGTGGGCATAAGAAAATATGCAGTATTTAGTGTGAATAAAATATACATGTGGAGGAGTAAGCAGGGAACATGTCATAAAATGATTTGACTGTTCCAGCAAGGAGTTTGGGTTTTATCCTAAAAAATATTGTATAAACATGTAAATGTTTTAAGCAAAGGAATGATATAATTATAATGGTGTTTTAGAAGCATCATTCTGGCTCTGACTATAGTATCTCAATATTTTTGATCATGTACCTCTATTAATAAATCAATTTACTCATCCCCTTTAATAAACAGTGTGTATATATATATATGTATATTTATGTGTATACATACACCTACCATTCTACAGATATATCTTTATATAGATATATATAAATACATATATAAAATAGAACATTTAAAGTGTGCGTTAACAAAGAATGAAATAAAGTTCAACTAAATAGTCTTTAGTGCCTTGTTAATCCTTTTGGTTTCTTCCACTTACTAGTAAGTATACCAAAGCATATTACTGACTTTTGGTGAGATTTCTTGGTAATGAACATGAATGTTAATAAATATTTAAAGTAGTTTTTTTAATCATGGTTTGTAGAATGTACATCTTTAAGAGTTGATTAAATTATCATTGTTTTATGCTATTTTGTAATATGGCTGATGAAGAGCTCACGGGGAGTATGAAAGGTGCCCACACTGCTTTTCCCCTGGGTTGCTTCCACTTACTTCATTAATCCAACATTGACTCTGGGGAAAGATGCTTTAAGCCATTTGTCCATTCAGTGTAATGGTTTTGGATAAAACTAGGCAGTACAATTCTTATAACCGTTTACTAGAACACATAAATACTGTGTTGTCAATGCAATGAAAGGGAAATAAGATAGAAGCTATTGTGTTTCCCAGTGAGCCCTCCATGTTGTGCATCTATTCTCTATGCAGGATGTCTGCTTAATGTATGTGACAGCCAGGAAGACCAAGTGAGAGGACTAGCATCAGTCTGGATGCAAAATAGGAATGGCTAATGTAATTCTTTATATATTTATAAAAAATAAGTCAAATGACTAATATAATATTTTCTTCTCTTACACTTGTGGATCATCTTAGAAGTTAGTCTCGAGGGTACATAATGATGTAGAAAATAAATCAGATTTCGTAAGTCAGAAGCAGGAAAACCATTGAGGACTGTGTTGGCATAATCCTAGTAAGAGATGATATTTGAGACTGTGGTTTGGCCACAGGGAGGGACAATATATATATAGATATGGTAGATTTTAGAGAAGTACTGTAGAATGTATTAGAGTTTATGTGTGTAGGTGTGAGAGGACTTTGGGCAGAAGTTTGAGAGTCAGATGAGGTGCAACAGTCAAGACAATGAACAGAATCTGCTTTGCCAAGCCTGTGGCAAAACTGTGAAATAGGGGCTTGCCTGCGTTAGAACTCCATCCACTTGCCCAACATTCTGTACTCTTCTTTTGGAGTGATTTCTGTGGCCCCTCCTTTGCAGACTTTTTTTGTACTCAAGTAACCTAGTGCTTCATCCAGTGAGGCCCACTTGGACTTCTCAGGACAACTAAGACATTCCCTTGAGCAAATAAAATATGAGAAGCCCCAGTCCTTAACATAGAAAACCATGACAGTTCTTACTTCCCATGCCATAGGCCGTGGTCTTTAATTGCTTGCACAATATTCATTTTCTCTTGATACTAATGACTTCAAATGTTCATCCTTCTCAGGTAACGCATATTCATTATAGCAGATACCACATGAAGACAATATCTTGACTCAGAATAAATTATTTCTAGGTCAGAAAGTCAGGCTATGAGAAGAAAGTTTAAGGAGCATTAGGAAGTATTTTGTGTGTGTGTGTGTATGTGTGTCTATGTTTGCATGTGTGTGTCTATGTGTGTGTATGGCTGCAGAGGTAGCAGACAATTTTGTACATAAGGAAAAATATAGAAAGGGTTTGTGCTGTATTTGAAGTAAAAATTAAAAAGGATCCCCCTAAATCATTCTTAAACTACCAAATTTTTTGCTATGACAGAAGGGATAGTATTTTAAGGTAAAAACTAAAATTATCAATGTCATAAAAAGTCAAATGTCTATTTTATCCATGTAATTTTCTATTCAAGGCAAAATAATTAAAAAATATTGAAATTTCATGTTTTTAGTGAATTAATCATGCTGAAGTCCATGATGTATGGAAATAATCCAGATGCTTAAATAAGGCTCAATGATGTACAAAGAGAAAGTAAATAAGTCTTATGATGAATAATTAGTATAACTATTATATTACTTTATCCTGTAATACTTACAAGATGGCTATAATAAGTAAGCCAAAGTCTCAAATATTATTTAAGGATTAAAATTAATTATACATGTGAATTAGCAATCTAAAATAAAACACTCCATCTTCACCAATGGACTGGCAGTAATTTCTAGACCTGACTCTGTCACTAACTTACAGTTTGATGTGGCAAAGTCACATAATGTCTATATTTGTTTAGTTATTTTAAAAAATAATTTTACATGACTAGACAATTTTAAACAGTGCTTTCAACTGCCACAATTTTGTATTCTTTTGTTTTCCAGTCAACTTTGAATTTCCTCATTATTATTATTGTTCAATTTGTATTAAAGTAGTAACAATATCCCAAGCTGGTCAAGACCTTAGAGCTTGTCAATTATGTTTTATTATTAGAGTAATTGAAAATATTCAGTCTCCAAGTGCTGGAATTTCAGATGCCACTAAGTCTTCAAAGGGTTTTATTGACATAGGTACCCCATCTGGAACTTATTCCAGTCTAGACTCTTCTCTGCCACATCTGCTCAAGTGATTAAATCAAAAGTAAAGACCTTGCTCTTAGTTAATTTTCTCATGTTTCAATTTTTTGTCAATTTTTAATATCTAAATTTAATAGCATGAAATATTTGACATATTTTAGTAGGAACCATGTTTCCAAATAAATTTAGACAAAAAGATGCTTGACACAAATTCTTCATGGTCATATTTACTGAGTACGAACTTAAAAAACATATCTACAAAAATGCTTTTGCTGCATGTGAAGTAAAATTCTATTAAAAAAAAAAACCTCCATATTCCTCAAACCAGAAGAATCAGTTGGGTGAGGCACTCTTTCCTCAGATTGTGATATTTACAAAAGAACAACTAAGTCAATTTCATATTAAGTGATAACTAAGGAATGTTGCAACATGTATTTCTAGTGATACTTACAGATGCGATAGGAGAAGTATTAAGGTGTTAAGAATATGAAATATATTTTCAAATCTGAGTTCACATCAGGATCCTGCCTCCTTCTCTCTCCAAACGAGTTATAAAACTCTTTTTTTTAATCCACAAAGATTATGATTCCAACAAAAAATTGAGTCAAACATGTATTGGGCACATAAAAATAAAGATTCCAAACAGCAAATGCAGCTGGTTGGTAAATTATAGTCATGGAATCCTCTGATTAATGAGGCAGAAAACTACAGCTTATAAACCAAGGCAAAAACCTATTGCTGCTCAAGAAAATAATTCTGATGCAGTGAAGTTTATATGGGATAATGACAACATTGATCCCCTAAGAGAGGATCTCATTTTAGCCTTCATAGAGCTTGTTCTTTTAAATACCCTGGTTCAAGTGTCATTGCCAAAGAAAAACTGAAAACTTTTAAGCTGAGTGAAAATGCTTTCTTTTATTTCCTAAAATGACTATGGTAGATGGTATATAAAAATATTATGGTATACAGAATTTTTTTCTTTTTACAATTTTTTTATTTTTAATTATTATAGGTACATAATACTTGTAGATATCAGAAGTTTTGCTTATCATTCCCAGCAATTTGTCTTTGTTATCTTTATAAAGTGTTGGATTAAAAAAACACATCCAAGTATTGTTATAGAAAATGTTTGTAAAGAGACAAATCCACCCAATTATTGGAATCAAGATTCTTATTTTACAGTAAGCAAAGTCTGGAAAGCCACCAGCCTTCATCTCAACATCTCTACCCACCATCACCACATAAATATGGCTAATATAACTCTATCTGATTGTGTTGTACATTTCAGTGCTACTTTTTTTTTTTTACGTGAAAATACTTCTAATTTACCCTGCGTTAACTTCAAATGTAAGTACTTTCTTTTGCTTTATATCCAGGTGGTACCAGATGAATATATCTTGAACTTTGTTACTAGCAGGAAAATGCCCAATGCTATTTATTCCTCCAACTGTGGAAATACATATTTCTGATATTTGAAATCTATTTCAATGCCAAAATTGACTATGTCATTGGCTAAATGGGCTATTAGTCAAGGAATTCACATTTGGATCACAAGTAGAATCAATTTCAAAGAACTGATGAAATCACAAAGCAGCAATTCTGTCCTCAAAGGTAAATATGCTAAATTGAAATGGGAAAAAAATGAACCCAAAGCAATTCTACGTAATATCTTTTCATTTACGGCTGATGTGGACATGTCTCTCAACAATGTTATGTTGCCTAAAGCAAATTAAGCACATTGGATTTAAAATATTTGAAAATAGGTAACACTCAGGTGCCCATTCAGTGAATTACACACTTTAAGTCTAACTGGACAGCAAAAGGCCAGAGGAATAGGGCTAAGGGACAACAAAGGAAAAGATACATTTTAAAGGCCTGGCAATGTTGCTTATCAAAAGGCAAAGACCAGATAAAAGGAAGGTTATAAAAGGAGAAAAACTACCCTATCAGATGAGTGGACATGAATTTCTTAAGAAAATAATGAGAGATGGAGATAGAAAGCCTTGGAGGAGAAACTGAAGACCATGTATTTCCCACATGGTGATTATAATCCGTACTTAAAGGTTGTGTCAAGAAGAAGACAGAGATTTGATTTTGGAATAGGGCACATCTAGTTTCAAATCTCAAGTGTAGTGATAACTGTGCAGTTTGATTCAAATTACCTCTCTGGTTTCCATTTTCTCTTATGCAAAATGAGGATAATAATTTTTACTTCTTAGAATTGAGGTAATGATATAGCTACACAATATATTTGTAAATATTTCTTACAGAGAATGGAATGTGATACACATACATACTTGTTTATTTTCTCCATTTCCTATCCAAGGAGGGAGCATCTTCCAGAAAGTTTTCTATCTCAATGCATTATATGATCATGAAATAAATATCACACTGGAGTAAATGTCAGAAGACTAGACATCACGCATTAGCTTCCCCAGTATCCAACAAATGTCATAGCTGGTATAACGTGCTTTTCACTTGTCTAGCTGTATCATAAACAGAACATGTAAAGCTATTGTTTCTAGTTGGGAAACAAAGAAAGTTATGGTAAAATAATAGTATTTGTTGAAATTAACTGAACCTATGAAGAAAAAATACATGGTTCATAGAAATCATAAGGGAAGCAATAAATAACTTATATAGGCTACTCTGAGTCAATTCAACAAAATTCATGGAGCATATCCTATGAATAAGATGCTACACAAAAGATACAAAGATGAATTCAACAGTTTTTACCTTCAAGGAACTTAATATCTGCTAAAGAAGAAAAGAATCGCACATAGCTAAATATATGGTCAAATTAAATGTAATATATCTTAAAGGTAAAAGATGAAGCTATATTTTTTGTATTGCTTAGGAAAATGGGCCACTGAGACAGACTGATTAGTATCCATGTCTGTTCAGTTTATCAATAAAATTTGCCAGTTGCCTTCTTTGTGCAAAGCCATGGTTCAAGGACATTGCTTTTTTTATTATCAGGGCCAGGACTAGACCTGCTTCTCAACCTAGAGCTTAACTACTTTATGGGTACACTGGACTTTTCTTAAGTGGCACAAGGCAGTACTTACACTATTTAGATTATTCTTCTGTGTTGTTCTCTGAAGCTTTCACTTAATTTTTCAAAAGAAAGTACAAAAGGGAATGAAAGTTTAAATCATTGGCCTTGAAAGAGCCAATGAATTGTGAGTAACTTTAATTATATATGCCGTTAATTTATACTACTTCATATTCTAAAATATGATAGAAAAATATTAAAATGATCGACTGAAGCCAGTGGAACCATGTTCTAGTCACACAAATGATGATACTCAGATACCTTATTCATCTCAAATAGCAAGTTAATGATGAACATTTTTGGTGTTAAGGCCTTAGAGAGCCTATGTGAGTTCCTAACTTCCTACAGGAGCAGGCCCAGCACTGGTCATCATGTTAATTTGTAACAAAACTATGACAGAGGTGAAGGTAGGGCATAAATTGTTATTAGGTGTTTACTACTTTCCAGGCACTTTTATATGTGTTACTTTTTTAATTATCATAGCAACTATGTGGGTATAGTATTATGAATATTTTTTTTTTTTTATATATATATTTTTTTTATTTCAGCTCATCATGGGGGTACATAAGTTTAGGTTATATACATTTTCCATGTCCCACCCATCCCCCCGAGTCAGAGTCCCAAGCGCGTCCGTTCTCATTCTCCCGACAGTGCACCTGGCACTCATCATGTAGTCATACCTCCATCCCCTCCCCCCCACCTCCCTGGGTCTGCACCTTCAAGCATGACCATTCCCCAGAGGGTGTGCAACGCACTCATCATGTAGGCATACACCCATCCCCTCCCCCCACCCCCCATCCCAGTCTGATATCCAATTGGTATCCTTCCCTGATGTACATTTAGGTGATGATCAGGGAAACCAGTTTTCTGGTGAGTACATGTGATGCTTGTTTTTCCATTCTTTGGATACTTCACTTAATATAATGGGTTCCAGCTCTCTCCAGGAGAACCAAAGAGATGTCGTATCATTGTTATTTCTTATAGCTGAGTAGTATTCCATGGTATACATATACCACAGTTTACTAATCCATTCGTGGATTGATGGGCACTTGGGTTGTTTCCACATCCTTGCGATTGTAAATTGTGCTGCTATAAACATTCGGGTACAGGTGTTTTTGTTAAAGAATGACTTTTGTTCTTCTGGGTATATGCCCAATAATGGGATTGCTGGATCAAATGGTAGGTCTACTTGAATCTGTTTAAGGTATCTCCATATTGCTTTCCATAGGGGTTGCACTAGTTTGCATTCCCACCAGCAGTGTATGAGTGTTCCTGTCTCTCCGCATCCACGCCAACATGTGTTGTTTTGGGATTTTTTGATAAAGGCCATTCTCACCGGAGTTAAGTGGTATCTCATTGTGGTTTTGATTTGCATTTCCCTGATGATTAGGGATGTTGAGCATTTTTTGATATGTTTTTTGGCCATTCTTATGTCTTCTTTTGAAAAATTTCTATTCATGTCCTTTGCCCATTTTTTGATAGGATTGTTTGATTTTTTCCTGCTGATTTTCCTGAGTTCTAAATAGATTCTTGTTATCAGTCTTTTATCTGATGTGTAGTATGCGAAAATTTTTTCCCATTCTGTAGGCTGTCTGTTTATTTTCATGACTATTTCTTTGGCTGTGCAGAAGCTTTTTAATTTAATCAGGTCCCAGTCGTTTATTTTTGTTGTTGCTGCGATTGCCTTAGGGGTTTTCTTCATAAATTCTTTGCCTAGACCAATGTCTGTAAGAGTCTTTCCTACATTTTCTTCTAGAATTCTAATTGTTTCCCATTTAAGGTTTAAATCTGTTATCCACCGTGATTTAATTTTTGTGAGAGGTGAAATCTGTGGGTCCTGTTTCAGTCTTCTACATGTGGCTATCCAGTTTTCCCAGCACCATTTATTGAATAGGGACTCTTGTCCCCAGAGTATGTTTTTGTCTATTTTGTCAAAGATTAGATAGTTATATGAGGATGATTTTATATTTGGGTTTTCTGTTCTGTTCCACTGGTCTGTGTCCCTGCCCTTGTGCCAATACCAAGCAGTTTTAAGAACCACAGCTTTGTAGTATAGTTTGAAGTCTGGCAAATCAATACCTCCCATTTTGTTTTTATTGCTTAAGATTGCTTTTGCTATACGGGGTCTTCTCTGATTCCATACAAAGTGTATAATTATTTTTTCTAAATCTGTGAAAAATGATGTTGGTATTTTAATAGGAATTGCATTGAATCTATAGATTACTTTGGGTAGTATAGACATTTTAACGATGTTAATTCTTCCAATCCATGAGCATGGTATGGATTTCCACTTATTTACGTGTTCTGCAATTTCTTTCCTTAGCGTTTCATAGTTCTCTTTATAGAGGTCCTTTACCTCTTTAGTTAAATATATTCCTAGATATTTTATTTTCTTTGTTGCTATTTTGAAAGGTATTGAGTCCTTAATTTGGTTCTCCGATTGAATGGTATTGGCATATATGAATGCCTCTGATTTGTGTGTATTGACTTTGTAACCTGAGACATTACTGAATTCGTTAATTAATTCCAGGAGTCTCTTGGTTGAGTCCTTGGGGTTTTCCAGATACAACATCATGTCATCAGCAAAGAGTGAGAGTTTGATCTCTTCTGTCCCTATTTGGACACCTTTGATTCTGCTCTCTTGTCTGATAGCTCTCGCAAGGACTTCCAATACTGTGTTGAAAAGTAATGGGGACAGTGGGCAGCCTTGTCTGGTTCCAGTTCTGAGTGGGAATGCTTTCAGTTTTTCCCCATTCAGTATGATGTTGGCTGTGGGTTTGTCATATATGGCTTGTATTATTTTTAGGTAGGTCCCATTTATGCCTATGTTGTTAAGTGTTTTTATCATAAAAGGGTGTTGAATTTTGTCAAATGCTTTTTCTGCATCTATTGAGAGGATCATATGGTCTTTATTTTTGCTTCTATTTACGTGGTTAATTACATTTATAGATTTTTGTATGTTAAACCACCCCTGCATCTCTGGGATGAAGCCTACTTGGTCATGATGAATTATTTTTTTAATCAGCACTTGGATACGATTTGCTAGGATTTTATTGAGAATTTTTGCGTCTACGTTCATGAGAGAAATTGGTCTGTAGTTTTCTTTTTTTGTTGCATCCTTTCCTGGTTTTGGTATTAATGTTATATTGGCGTGGTAGAATGTGTTGGGGAGAATTCCATCCTTCTCAATATTGAAGAATAGTTTATGTAGGATGGGCACCAGTTCATCTTTGTATGTATGGTAAAATTCAGGTGTGAACCCATCTGGACCAGGGCTTTTCTTTTTGGGAAGGTTTTTTATTGCTGTTTCAATTTCAGTTGTTGATATTGGTCTATTCAGGAATTCTATTTCTTCCTGATTGAGCTTGGGAAGGCTGTGTGATTCTAAAAATTTGTCCATTTCCTCCTCATTCTCCAATTTGTGTGCATAAAGATTTTTGTAATATTCATAGATAATGTCACGTATCTCTGTGGCTTCGGTTGTGATTTCTCCTTTCATGTTCCTGATGGAAGTTATTAAAGATTTTTCTTTTCTGCTCTTGGTTAGTCTAGCCAGTGGTGTGTCTATTTTATTTATCTTTTCAAAGAACCAACTTTTTGTTTTATTAATTTCCCTTATAGTATTTTTGTTGTCTTTTTCATTTAATTCTGATTTGATCTTAATAATTTCTCGCCTTCTGCTGGGTTTGGGGTCAGTCTGTTCTTCTTTCTCCAGCTCTTTGAGTCTATTCATTAAGTTGTCTAGTTGTAAATTGTCTGTCTTTTTGAAATAGGCATTTATGGAAATGAATTTTCCTCTCAGGACTGCTTTAGCTGCATCCCATAGATTTTGATAAATTGTGTCACCTTTGTCATTTAATTCAAAGAATGTTTTGATTTCTGACTTAATTTCTTCCTTTACAAAATTGTTATTCAGGAGAAGGTTGTTTAGCTTCCATGACTTTGCGTAGGAATGAGAGTTCCTGTTAAGGTTCATTATTATTTTTATTCCATTGTGATCTGAGAAGATGCAGGGTATGATTTCTATTTTTTAAATTTTTTTAAGACTTGCTTTATGACCTAGGATATGGTCAATCTTAGAGAATGTCCCGTGAGCTGATGAGAAGAATGTATATTCAGTGGTTTTCGGGTAGAATGTCCTGTAGATGTCAGTCAGGCCCATTTGTTCTAGCATTCTGTTTAAGTCTACTATGTCTTTACTTATTTTCTGCTTGGAGGATCTGTCCTGTGCTGTCAGTGGGGTATTAAAATCTCCAACTATTAAAGTGTTGTTGCCTATGATTTGGTTTAGATCGAGTAGGATTTGCTTTATGAATCTGGGTGCACCTAGATTGGGTGCATATATATTAAGTATGGTTATGTCTTCTTGTTGAATTGTGCCTTTCACCAGTATGTAGTAACCGTCTTTGTCTTTTATTACTTTTGTTGGTTTGAAGACTAAGTTATTGGAAATTAAAACTGCCACACCAGCTTTCTTTTGGCTACCATTTGCTTGAAATATCAGGTTCCATCCTTTTATTTTCAGTCTAAATGCATCTTTGCCGGTTAAGTGAGTTTCCTGAAGGCAGCAGACACTTGGTTTGTGTTTTTTTATCCATTGGCCCAGTCTATGTCTCTTGAGTGGGGAATTCAGGCCATTGACATTTAGTGAGAGAACTGATAATTGGGATAGATTTCTGTTTATCTTATTGGGTAGAACTTCATTGCTATGTTTTCTCTCTTGAGCCATTGTGGTGGCTAGAATTTGATCTTTAGCTCTTGGGTGGTTTTACATTCGTGGGTCTTTGTTGTGATGATCCATGTGTAACTCTCTTTTGAGTACTTCTTGGAGGGGTGGCCTTGTCTTGGTGAATTCCCTCAGTCCTTGTTTATCCGAGAATGTCTTAATTTCTCCTTCATATAGAAAGCTTAGCTTAGCTGGGTACAAGATTCTAGGCTGGGCATTATTCTGTTTCAGAAGAGTGAGAATGGGGCCCCAACTTCTTCTTGCTTGTAAAGTTTCAGTTGAGAAATCTGGCGTAATTCTAATGGGCCTCCCTTTGTATGTTACTTGTTTCTTTCTCCTTACAGCTCGAAGAAGGGTCTCTTTAGTGGATATTTTGGTCAGTCTGACGACTACGTGGCGTGGTGTTTTCCTATTTGCTATGAATCTACCAGGGGTTCTTTGAGCTTCTTGAACCTGTATATCTAAAGTTTTAGCAAGGCCTGGGAAATTTTCTTCTATTATGTCTTCAAATAGTTTATCCAGCCCTTGCTTATTATCTTCTTCACCTTCAGGGATGCCTATAACTCTCACGTTAGGTTTCTTCACATAATCCCACATTTCTTGAAGACTCTGGTCTTTTTTCTTATTTCTTTGCTCTATCTCTGTGACTGTCTTATTTAATTGGAAAGAGTTATCTTCGATTTCTGAGATTCTGTCTTCTATTTGATCTACCCTGTTCTTGAGACTTTCCACTGTGTTTTGTAGCTCCCTGAATAAATCCCTCATTTCTAGGAGTTCAGTTTGGTTTTTTTTCAATACGTCTATTTCTTTAGTGAATTTTTCTTCCAAATCCTGGAATTTTTTTGCGGTTTCTTTGCGGTGGATATCAATTTTTTCTTGTATATCATTCAGCTTATTTATAACCCAAGACTGAAATTCTTCTGGTAACATATTGGTATTCTGAAACTGGCTTGTGCCAATTGGAGGAGAGTTGGTATTTCTCTTTGGGGGCGAGGTTTCCGTTTGGTTTTTTGTGCTCCCCATATTTTTCCGCTGAGCCCTTCCCATCTGGCTCTATCGTTAGATCTTTTCTCACAGCTTTAGTCTAGTTAACAGCACGTCTTGTACTCTGTTCTTAGGCTATGGAACAGTCTAGGAATGTTGCTTCCTTTATCTATAGGGGGAGACTGTTGTGTGCTGTTTAGAGTTTCTTTTTTCTATCTCAGTTGGGGGACTGCTTCTGATGGGTCCACCCCCAGAGGGTTGGCTTGACCTAAGACCAGTTTGACAAGTTAAATCATTGTGTTGCGGACTTTCAGTTAGTAGGCAGGATTCACACGATTTGCAAGCAGAAAGCCTCTTCTCCCTCTCTTTTTTTTTTTTTTTTCCTCCCCCTGGCTTTTTGGTTCTTCCTCTGGATGTGTGGTTTCTGTCTCCTTCAGCAGGAAAGACACTGGCTAGGCCGAGGAGGCAGTGCCCTCACTCCCTCAGTGCCCCAGCTGCTGCAGCTCCCACGGGCAAAGGTCTACACTGTCCCAGTGTTCCCAAGGTCCGGGCTCCACACTCTTGCGTTTAGGGAAGCACTCAGTGTTCACACCTGGGAAGGGGACCTGGAGAGGGTCTATGGATCAGGGGATGGAGCCTCCTGGGGAGCCGTCTGGCACCCTATGGCTCTGCAGCAATTAGACCTTGGCCCGCACAATTGTTCCTGCCCACCCGCAGATCACTGGCACGGGGGGGCAATATTCAGGGTCCGATAGGAATCACAGCTGGGGGTCTGGAGCACTCAGGAGTTTACAGTAGCTCCTGGGCTGGAGGGACACCGGAAAGGAGAAAAGAAAAAGAAAGGAAAAAAGAAAAGAAAAAAAAAAAAAAAAAAAAGGAGAGAAACAATATGAATAACAAGAAGAAGAAAGAGAAAACAAGAAAGAAAAGAGAAAGAAAGAAAGAAAGAAAGAAAGAGAGAGATAAAAAGAAAAAAAGAAAAAAAAAATCCCACTTTAATATTTCAGGCTCGGGGCCCCTCGCCTCGGTGCAGGTCCGTGTCGGTCCCTTTAAGAGATAGGGCTCCGGCACCGCGGAGGCCTGCCAGAGTTCAAGGTCCTTTCTGCTTAGCTGTGGGAACCGAGATGGCCACCGCGCGTCTGTCGGTCGCAGGCGCCAGGGGAGAGCGTTCAGAGCTCGGCAGGCGCCAGGGCCCACCGCGGCTCCCCAGCCAGAGAGCTGCCGTACGGGAAGAGAAAAGCAAAAAAGTCCCGCTTTAATATTTCACGCTCGCGGCCCCTCGCCTCGGTGCAGGTCCGCGTCTGTCCCTTTAAGAGATAGGGCACTGGCACCGCAGAGGCCTGCCAGAGTCCAAGGTCCTTTCCGCTTAGCTGTGGGAACCGAGATGGCGACCACGCGAGAGCGTTCAGAGCTCGGCAGGCGCCAGGGCCCGCAGCGGCTCCCCAGCCGGAGAGCTGCCGTACGGGGAAAAAAAAAAAAAGCAAAAAAGTCCCGCTTTAATATTTCACGCTCGCGGCCCCTCGCCTCGGTGCAGGTCCGCGTCTGTCCCTTTAAGAGATAGGGCACCACGGAGACCCGCCCGAGTCCAAGCTCTCTCCCGCCTATGTCACCTGTCCTCGGAGCTCCACGTCTCCCGCGGTGATTCTGCACCAATTTCAGCCAGATCCCTGACCGAGTGGATGTGGGGGTCAGTGGGGAGATCAAGCCGCTCTGCTGTGGGGCTGCACCCGCCCCACTCGCCGGTGAGGCAGGCACGGCCGTCCCGCACTCCGCTGTCTGTTTTCCGTCCCGCACTCTCCAAATTATCTCGGTCTGATTTCTCACTCGCCTCTGTTTTTTCATGTTCCCCGTGTCCCACGGTGATTCTCCGTGGGTTCACACCGCCGTTCCTGTGGAGAAGCAATCCTCTAGCGTTGTGGCAGGTGGAGATCCACGCCTTCCTCTCTGGGAGCACAAATCCAGGAGGTCACCTCCACTCCGCCATCTCGTATTATGAATATTTTTAATAAAATTTAGACAAAGAGAAGTTAAGCGACATGATTAGGGCCACATTGCTAAGTGCTAACAGAGCCATAATTCCCAGCCTCACTCCAACAATGCTTTCAAAAATTGTTGGATTACAAAAAGTCCTCTTTTGTACAACTTAAAAATAAAATTCTCAGAATCCTCTTTTGAAATTCTGATTTAGTATTTCTGGAATAAGGCCATGAATCAGAGATTAAAAAAATTGTCCTGATTTTTTTATCAACAGGCAAATTTTGGAAACATCATACCATGTCATGATGTGGAGGTGGCCCCAGACATTATTTTTGTGGCCCTTTTATTTACTATGAGACCCCCTATTCTCCACCCTTTTTGGACTATTTCTATAGGGCTCTTCTTATGTTGAAATCTACTCCCTGGAAAATATTTTTATATCAGTCATTGACATCTGAGTACGAATTTAATTTATAATGTTTCCTTTCCTGGAAATTTGCATCTTTAGCTTTAGTTAAGAAGGCGGGAGGAAAGTCTTACTTTATGGTCAGCAACTAAAATATTCAGAAAACTGGCAGGTAAGAAGTGTGGGAAGAATGAGTAAGAAGTTATTTTAGGGCCCTAGATATCACAGGGAAGGAAAGGCAACTTTCTAGCCCAATATTTAAAACTGTTCTGAGTTAAACTGAAGATATGAAGAATGATTATGTGAATATAATTTTTTTGTATGAGTTCATGTGTTCATTTGTAATTTATATTTTAAAATTCTTTAAAACTGTGACTAAAAGATGTAATGGAAAAAGAGGAAAGTCATGGTGCTGCCAGGAGAAAATGCAGTGATTTCCCCATTGCTTACACCTTCGCTGCCAGAAGCACATATATTCCTGGTGTGGTGCACAATTCACCAGCTGAAATGATAAATGACTCTTTTAGTGTATGGTTGAAGCATTTAATCAGATCAAGAGTTTTTGTTTGCTTGTATACTAAGGGACACTATACTCTGAATTTTGCAAATCAATAAATTGCTCATCTTTCTCTTAACCCTGTAGAGTAATACTAGATACACTTGTAAAAAACAAAACATTAATGAGATGAAATGTATTTTTATGTAGATACAGCATACCACAGAGATATTGTAGGTTTGGTTCCAGACAACTGCAATAAAGTGAGTATCACAATAAAGGGAATCATATGAATTTTTGGATTTCTCAGTGCATATAGAAGTTATGTTTATACTCTACTGTAGTCTATTAGGTATACAATAGCATTATGTGCATATCTTAATTAAAAAATACTTTAGTGCTAAAAAGTGCTAACGATCATCTGAGCCTTCAGTGAGCTGTAATCTTTTTACTGATGGAGGGTCTTGCTTGTATGTTGATGGCTGATGGCTGATTGGAGTGGTGGTTGCTGAAGGTTGGGGTGGCTGTAATAATTCTGAAAATAGACAACAAATGAACAACAATGAAGTTTGGTGCACCGATTGATTATTCCTTTCACAAAAGATTTCTCTATGACATGCAAAGCTACTTGGTAACATTTTACCCACAGCATGACTTCTTTCATAATTGAAGTCAATCCTCTCAAACCCTGCTGCTTCTTTATCAACTAAGTGTTTGTAATATTCTAAATCCTTTGTTATCATTTCAACAATGTTCACAGCATTTTCACCAGGAGTAGATTGCATCTGAAGATACCATTTCTTTGCTCACTCATAAGAAGCAAAGCCTCATCCCTTCAAATTTTATCATGAGATTGCAGCAATTTAGTCACATCTTCAGGCTCCACTTGCAATTCTATTTCTCTTGCTATTTCCATCACATCTGCAGTTACTTACTCCACTGAAGTCTTGAACCCCTCAAAGTCATCCATGAGGGCTATAATCAAACTCTTCTAAATTTCTGTTAATGTCGATATTTTGATCTTTTCCCAGGAATCATAAATGTTCTTAATGACATGTAGCATAGTGAATCTTTTCTAGAAGGTTTTCAATTTCCTTTGCCCATTTCCATTAGAGGAATCACTATCTATGGCAGCTTTGTATGCCTGTAGAATGGATATTGTGTTAGCAGGCATGAAAACAGCATTCATCTCCTGCGCATCTCTATAAGAGCTTTTGGGTGACCCAGTGCCTTGTCAATGAGCAGTAATATTTTTTTTTATTTCAGAATATTACGTTGGTACAAACGTTTAGGTTACATATGTTGCCTTTGTACCACCCAAGTCAGAGCAGTAATATTTTTAAAGGAATTTTTTTTATTATTTATTTATTTTTTGCAGAACAGGGAGTTTAAAATATTCAGTAAACCATACTATGAACAGATGTACTATCATCTAGGCTCTGTTGTACCCATCTATAGAAAGGCCAGTCAGTGGAACAGTCACAACACACAACATTGGTTGGTTAAGTTTGTCATTTTATATGAGTACAGTTCATGGAGCTCCAGAATAATTGCAATAGTAACATCAAAGATCATTGATCACAAATCACCATAAAAAATATATTAATAGTAATAATGAAAAATTTGAAATGAAATATTGCTAGAATTATCAAAATGTGACACAAAGACATAAAATGAGCACACACTATCAGAAAAATGGCACTGATATACTTGTTCAAAGAAGATTTGCCACAAACCTTCAATTTGTAAAGAAATTTAATATGTTTGAAGCACAATAAAGTGAAGTGCAATAAAATGAGGTATGCCTATGTAAGCTGAACTAATATGGGAAGTAGGAAAGTTCACATCCAGGTCTAATAATAAACGATAAATGACATATCAAAGTATAAACACAGATATTTTATTGTACATGCCATAGTTAATGTTGAAGTAATTTATGTTAATAGATTTTTTTGTTATAGTATATTATATTATAGGTAGATGATATTAAATACATGGAAAATAAAGTGCCATAACACCAAAGATGAAGTATACTGAAAAATACAGTTATGAGTTGCTGCTGCTGAATGTTTCTAATGCTAATACTGTGGTAACAAACAAATCCAATTATGTATTTATTTCTAAGGATACTAATATGGCTGACATATAAAAAAGATTTCAATTTAATATAATAACAGTTATTTAGAAAGTGATTGCCTTGGCTCTACAATGAGATTTCCTGTGATATAATACCGGCTTCACATTTCACATATGCTAACTCAATGTCTTGGAAATAATTATGTAACCTTTGTGTGTCTCACTTTCCATTTCTGGAAAATGAGAATAAAAAGCTCTGTATTGCATAGTTGCATATACATATCTTTGTATACATATGCACATGTGGTCCCACAAAATTATAATACCATATTTTTACTGTACCTTTTCTATGTTTACATGCACAATTACTATTACGTTACAGTTGCCTACAGTATTCACTACAGTCACATGCTCTACAGGCTTGTAGCCTAGAAGTAAAAGGTTTTACCATATAGCCTAGGTGTGTAGTAGGCTATGTCATACAGGTTTGTGTAAGTATGCTCTGTGATGTTCATACAATGACACAATCACCTAACAATGCATTTCTTTTGATGTATTTTTTCTATGGTTAAGCAACACACAACTGTATATATCCTCTTAGTTGGAGTCCCAGGGAAATATCTGTAGCCCATTCAAATTAGGATAATTGAAGATGGAATTATTAGCAAAGATTAATAGCACAGATGTGGTGGGGTTCAGAAGAACTGCAAAGGGTAGTGCAGGAACTGAGAATAAATAACAGCAGAGCTGTCACTACCCTGAAACCCAAAGGGACAAGAAGAGGAAGGGGTCTCAGGAACTTGAAACGAGAGTTATGTTGGGCCACCAAAAGGAATAGTGGCTTTCTGTCAAAGGATAGTTAGCCTAAGGACTTTGCAGTAGTTTTGTAAAGGAAACTGATGGTTATTGAGTACCTATTATGTTCCAGAAAGACAAGTTTTATTCTGGTTGCTTAGGGCAGTGATTCTCAATCTTTGCAGTTCCAGGACCCTTTTATGGTCTTGAAACTTTACAAGAAATCCAAAGACTATGCCAGGTTATATCTCTTGATATTTACCATCTTGGAAATAAAAAAAGAAAAATTTAAAACTGTTTATTAATTGACTTAAAAATAATAGTAATTAACTCAAGGGTCCACACACTTTTTCTGTGAATGTCCAGATAGCAAGTACTTTAGACTTTGTGGGCCACAGTCTCTCTTGCAACTACTCAACTCTGTTGCTGTAGAACAAAAGCAGCCATCGATAATACATATAACAATGAATGTGAATATGTTCCAAAGAAAACTTTATTTACAAAAATAGGCAACAAACTAGATGTGGCCTTCAGATTGGATTTGGTCTATGAGTTGTAGTATTCTAAGCCTTAATAAAGTCATTAACATAAACTTGCTAACCTATTAATATAAATAACATATTTTATATGATAAATATTTTCCAATATAGTGTCATAAAGAGGCGTTGTTTCTTAATCTCTAAGGCGTTGTTTGTTAATCTCTAACATCTTGTTTAATAAGAAAGCTGAATTCTTCTATTTACTTCTGCATTAAATTTATTACAATGTTGATTTGATTGACATTTATGAAGAATATTTGGCTTTATCCAAATATATTGTTGGATATGTGAGTTTATTTTAATAACCTTTTATTTTTTTTTTTTTTGAGACAGAGTCTCGCTTTGTTGCCCGGGCTAGAGTGAGTGCCGTGGCGTCAGCCTAGCTCACAGCAACCTCAAACTCCTGGGCTTAAGCGATCCTCCTGCCTCAGCCTCCTGAGTAGCTGGGACTACAGGCATGCGCCACCATGCCCGGCTAATTTTTTCTATATATATTTTTAGTTGCCAAAAATAATTTTTTTTATTTCTATTTTTAGTAGACACAGGATCTCGCTCAGGGTGGTCTCGAACTCCTGACCTTGAGCGATCCACCTGCCTCGGCCTCCCAGAGGGCTAGGATTACAGGTGTGAGCCACCGCGCCCGGCCTTTAATAACCTGTTGAGATATTTGTGGATATTCTTCTTTGATACTACACCGAAATTCAATTAGTAGATATTTTTAAAGAGTAATTGCAATGTAGAAGCTTATACCATATCCGTATACATATTGCTTCTTTTTCCATTAAAACCATTAATTTTTCTTGCATATACATGATTTTATAACATCACACATTGGTCTTTTAAAGGATGTTGTTTGATGTAGTGTTACAGAGCTTCCAAATATTGACACAGTTCATTGTCTAATACTTTATAATTAACCTCATCATTTATCTGATCAGAAAAGTCACAACAAAAATGTGTCAGACTTACAGTACTGGATCCCGCTCTTCTAACACTCTAATTTTTGCTTGAAAGTTCTAATTTTACTATCGGTAAAAAAATACTATCCACAGTTTTCCTTGAAGTAACAGTCTCACTTTGTTCATTTGCAAGGCAATGTCTGTCAAAAGCCTAAGTTTAAATAACCATAGTTTGTATAGTCAGTTGTTCTTCAGGTAAAAATGTTCCCTAAATGAAGCCTCTAGTTCAACATACACATCGCAGAGTTGTCCCACTGCTTTTCCTTAGGACAGTCCTCAAACTCTGGTATGCAGCAAAAGTATTTTATGTGTACTCACCACTTCATCACACAGAATACAGAAAAAAAAAGATGGTGTGCTTAAGAGTAGAGATCTAGAACTTGATTAATTTTTCTTGCCTCATCAAAAATACAGTGATGAAAACCGTAACTACTAGTATGGTTGGGTGCCACTGCTTTGATTTGTGCAAAGGTAACAGCGGTTTTACTCACCATTATTTTTGTACCATCAGTAGAAATGTCAACATAATAAAAAGTAGCAAATAATATTTTAAGAACTATTAATATTATTAAAATACCTTGGATCTCATATACTCTTTGAAAGGTCTTGGGTATCACCAAGTGTCCACATAGCATACTTTAAGAACCATTGCCCTACATTTTATAAATGAGAAAAAGTGAGGGTGTAGAAAAAAGAAAAAATTAGTTTGGTGTCAAAATTTCAAATAACTTGTCTATGGAACAATCAAGACAAGAATATGTTTTACTAACTTGAAACTGAGAGGTCTGTCTAGAATGCTTTGCTACCTCATGTATATACTAAGAACTCTTATAAATACTTCTTTACCTTGAAAGGTTTTTGTGAGTGTCTGAAAAGATAAAAGAACTCTGAAAATTATAAATCCCTACTCATTTTCAAGGTTCTAGTACTCACCACTTTATTGTACCCTGAAACGTGAGTTGACCAAGCTGGGAGCAGGTATATTATGGTTCTATCAGGAATGGCTGTAGAAGAACAAATCAGTGAAACAATTCAGTTAATCCAGAAAATGAGGTGGTTGGTTTGATGTCATTTGACCAAGATGCAGGATGAATTTATATTTTTACTTTCTTTTTTTTTTTTTTAATTTATTTTTTTTTTATTTCAGCTCATCATGGGGGTACATAAGTTTAGGTCATATACATTGTCCATGTCCTGCCCATCCCCCCGAGTCAGAGTCCCAAGCGCGTCCGTTCTCCTTCTCCAGACAGTGCACCTGGCACTCATCACTAATTTTTTGTTTCCTTATGATATACACATTATTTTTTTTCAATCACTAAATGTAATAATGATTTTTATAAGATGCACTGCTTTTATTTTTCAAAATTACATTAGAAGTGTTAATACTTCAGAACTAAAGAAAAATGTTTCTATTAAGTGATTAAGCTCAAACATGGAAGATATTATATCAATTAAAGCAAGCCATGTTTCATGCTTAGATTTAGCCCAGAATTAATATAAAAGTAAATGCTCCACCAGATTTCTATTTAATTAACGGCATTATTTTTATACTGTAGCTACTTATATTGCCAAGAAACAGAATTAAATGCCAATGATTAATTATACCTATACTTGTGAAAAATAATCCCCATCTTTTCACATATTCTATAACTTTAAATATAAATATAAAATTATTACTATTTTCATGAATCACCACACATACATTTCATAATTGGTTTTAATTTTTGTATGTTAATTTTAAAATAAATTATTTATCACATCATTTATTGGGGCTTCAGTTCAGTGTTAGTGGAGTTGGTTGGATCCCATTTGTGATCTTGGAGTAATTGGACTATTATAATGCTTTTGATCTTACAATATGAGTTTGTAATATAGTGATCTGCTTACCATACCTGACCCTCATGAAGGTTTCTTTCTGTTCAGACACAGTATATCCTGCGACATTGAATAAAGTCAGATTCAATTCTTAGATTGGTTTCCTTTAGGCTCCATCCTGCCAAATTGTAGTTTATAAAAAGAAGTGAAATGATGAATCCTGGGTTAAGACCATAACATACAATGCTAGTTAAGCTGTCAAATTGTTGCTGAAATAATTTTATTGAGGAATAGAAATCTCTGGGTCTGTCCTTCTGGAGTCATTGCCCAGAAGTATACACTGAAGTGGTCACTGTCAGTAGCCAGGAGCAGAAAGAGCCAGAATGCAATTAGAAGCTGGGTATGAACTTGGTAGCCTTGTGGTTACAAGCCAAGGAAGTGAAATTTTGTTTCCAACTACACTTGATAACTTTTGGTTGAAACCAATAATTTTATGAGCAATGGTCATAGCAAATGGTCCCAAATATAACAAGTACATATTAGTCATAGTCAAAGATTTAAAAGCCAAGTAGATTCTGATTGTGATGGTTTGTTTTATGGGTCAACATGACTAGACCACGGAGTGCCCAGATATTTGGTCAAACATTATTGTGGATGTGTCTGTAAGGATATTTTTGGATGAGGTTAGCATTTAAATTGGTAGATTGAGTAAAGTAGACTGCCCTCTATAGTGTGCGTGGCCCTCATCCAGTTAGCTGATGGCCTGAATAGAATAAAAAGGCTGAATAAAAGAGAACTTTGTTGGCTTGACTGTTGAGCTAGGACTTTGATCCCCTGTTTTCCCACTGGAACTTATGCCTTTGGCTCTCCTTGTTCTCAGGCATTTGGACTTGAATTAGAGTTTATACCCTCAGCTCTCCTGGGTCTCCAGCTTGCCAGCTGCAGATCTTGGAACTTCTAAGCCTCCATGATCAGGGAATCCAATTCTTTATAACATAATATCTCTGTGTCTCTGTTTCTTCTCTCTCTCTCTCTTTCCCTCTCTGTGTATGTGTGTGTGTATGCATACATACACACACACACAGATATCTGTTGGTTTATTTCCCTAGAGAATCCTGACTAAATGCATTGCTATTGTATAATGAACAAGAATAAAGGTTAAGCTAGAGGAGCTGAATTGGCTGAGAGCTATTTTTTTTGTATACTCTTCTTAGGGTTTTATGTAATGCTGACTATTTTTGGAAACAGAGATACAAAAGATATTACTATAGTTTACTAATAAGAATTGAATAGGGTTATCAACAGAAAATTACAATAAATGATTTATCAAAAAGGTAGCACACATATACAGGTATAAAATTAGCAACATTAACTTCTTATCTATGTATCCCTGATGCCATTCCCTGAGTATGGTGAATTTGCAAGGTAAATTTGTGTGTAATGGTTGCATGTCAAATACACTGCTCTAATATATCTCAGAATTATAATATAATTTGTATTTAATAATGAGGCATGCTACTTTTATTTATGTCACCAGAATAATTAATAAATTTTTTTCCCTTTCTTTGAGTATACATACTTGAAACCCTTGGCATCTGAATGCAGTCATTAGGCCACAGTTAGAGATAATCCAAATTTCATTTACATAGGTCAAAAATAAATTATTGCTGCTTTCAAAATAAACATCATAGTGTAATGACTAAAATTTGCTGCTGCTAGGACTGGATGTATATTTACATCATATCACAGCAATATTCTGATGACCTGGGGTTTTCTAAAATATAAACAGAAGTCTTATTGGCAATCCCTTGACACATTTGAGAAATGCACTTAGTAACAGAAGTCAGTATAGAATCCAGGAATTGGAATAAGAAGTATACCTATAAATTCAACCACTTTAAGTAATCTATGAATTGGCCTGTATTTAAGACCAATTTAGTTAAAATATTATTTTACTTTCTGAAGTTTTTAGCCATTATGCTATATTTTCTTATGAAAAGGTTTGATGTTTTGAAAATTAAATTGATCTGTTTTTCACAATAAGAATGCATCACTATTACCTTAACATTTGCTTTTCTAAATGTAAATGTAATATACCATCATAATTATCCTAAAATAAAGGACATAAAAAACTATACATCAAACCACCATTACAAACATTTGTTACTATTATTTGTTTTCTTCTAAATGTTTTTCCTCACACATTTTCTTTACATAGTTGTAATAGAGTACATTAAGATATTTGTACACACATTTCATTGATTATAACATCCTAACTAATGTCCTGCTGCTGCATAGGTTTATTAATCATGGTTTTAACAGATACATAATATTTCCTGAGATAAATATACCATATATTTAAATTTAAATTTTAAATTTTCAAGTAGAGATTTACCTCTTTGAAAAAGTTATTGGGAAAAATGGGAAAAGAAGCACATAATTTATGAAAGAAGGTTAAATATTAGTTTATTTTATCTGAATATTTCAATATAAAGAGGTAAGAAAATAAGTAAGATATATATAATTGACCAACATAGATCACATGACAGCTTCTCTGTGTGAGAAATAGAGCTATAGGATTGATGGAAGCAGTCAGTTCAATTATTTTTTAATTCAATTTGATTCAGAATAAAGGAAAAATAATGAAGGTAATCTAACTGTTCACTCAACAAATATGTATTGAGTACCAACTAAATTTAAAATAAAATATTGAACTTTCTGAGTACATCTCCCATAGGGAAAAAAAAACAAAATCCAAAGTATAAGGCAAATCTTGCTCTTGCAGCCAGATATAGGATGTAGACATGTACACACGTGAACATGTCTACACTACACAAATGGAAATTCTAATTCATTAAAAATTAATTAACTACTGTTTTAAATATGGCCTAGATTATATAAATAATATTGGTTTTCAGAAGAAGAAAACATTTTCAATGTGTATGCAGTGTTTGGGCAAATGTGGGTTAAAAAGAAAAGTATTTTATACTAAACCTTTGAAGTTTGGCAGAATTTGGACATGGGAGATAGAAGATGAAGGGAAAGTAATTTCAGACAGAAAAAGAATTAATAAATACAGGGAAGAAAGAAATCACAGGAGAAATCAGCAGGATGGTAAATTCACAGAGATTTAAATCAAAAGCAGGGCTGTCATATTAGTATGTATGAAAAATTGATGCTTATAAGAACCTTTTTGAGAAAAGAAAATGAATGAATGAATTAAATATATGAAAATGTATCTTAGGGGAGAATAAAAGAAGATTTCTGATTTAGAAAGTTTGAGGAAGTGAGTTAAGAGGTAAGAGAGATGATATCTTTGGTAATGGTAGTAAATACCCAAATTTCTCATCAGACCCTGCACTATTTAGCAGAAGGAACTATGGTGCTCTTTTTCACTGTTACAACTCCTGCTTAGCAAAGCATCTGGCACATAGTATATGTTCAGTAAGTATTTGTTGAGTGAGAATAATATTCAATAAATAATTTATGAATGACTTCACAGATATCCACCAGATCAGACATAGGAAGAGACAACAGAAAAATATAATGAAGTAATACATATTGGAGAAAAAGAGAATGAGTATACAGCAATGCCATGTGACCATCTTAGGAATACACAGGTAGAATATACTGTTAAGTCTTGCAGACAAATACCATAGTTAATAACTGAATTCACTTAGAAGATTGTCTTTAGTTATGAATAGGACTATATAGCTTTCACAGAATGATAATGAATAGAAGAATCAAGTGGATCAATAAAAATAACCAATATATTGCAAGTAAGCAATTTCATATGAGAAAATATGATATAAATAATATAAACACAGTTATCTTAACAGTATAGCATTTCAGGTTGGAGGTAGGGTACTGGGTGATTGGTACTTGTGAATTATGGGCAAGGGAAGGGCTGCTTTTGAATTGGGAGTTATGATGCTGGTGGCAGGGTGTATCACAAGATTTAAAGATTCTTTTGATGGTGAGACACAACACAATGACACTTGGATAGATGAACTCTTAGTTATTTATAGTTCCAAAAGAGAGAAGGATACTAGGCAAGGCCACACAAGAGCTTCGACCTAGGGATAAGAACAGCAAGCTGGAACTGTAGTGGGGCAGCTTATGTATGGGAAGCAGGGTGAGAGGTAGCTAGGTTTTTCAGGCTCCCTGTGGACTGGCTAATTTGAATAATTTCTCTGGCTCCTGGGCATAGAAACTGTTCCTGGTTGTCTGATGGCTAGCCTCAAAGGGATTAGGTCTGACACAGAGTGGTCTGGAGTGTAAGAGGGAAGTGGTTGGGGTGTGGGCTTAATCAGCTACTCAGGAAGAATGCTGATCAGCCTCTAAATAGGGCTACATCACTGGGTCAAGACAGCATTAAAACAACAACAGCAACAGGAAGAAGCACTGTGAATGCAAGGGGGCTGCATATGACTCACAGATTATATTGGGACCACATGTGTTAGGTAGATAGTGAGGGATTCCGGGTCTCCTACGGATAAAAGTGGGTGCTGCTGCAGTTCACCGTGCCCGCCCCACCAAAATGGGCTTTCAGAGAGGCTCATGGGAGATCTACATGCACAGTAAGACTCAGGTCATGCAGCTCCCAATTGTCTAATCAAAGTAGTTCCATAGTGATGTCTGAGCCACGAGGGAGGTCCCAATCCAGGTACTATAAAATGAGACTGAGACTATCACCAATTCCCCCTTTTTTCCTGCCCTTCCTTTTGCTCTTCCTTTGCTGCGACAGTGGGTCCAGTTATCATCTGTGGCATATGCATCATGCTCTGCAAACCTTTATCTTGCTCTGTAATTCTATCTTTCTCTCCTCAATAAACCTCATTTTTGTGCTTGCCTTACTTTGGTGTGTGTGGTTATTCTTTGGCCACAAGCATGCCAAGAACCAACATTTCAGAATGAAACCTGACACTTGTATAGAATTGACTCATGTGTTGTAGACTAGAGGGGAAAGGGTGGGGGCCTGCTGTGGCCTCAAGGCCACATGTGGCCCTCCAGATCCCCGAATGTGGCCCCTAGACTGAATCCAAACTTTGCAGAACAAATCCCTTTACTAAAAGAATTTGTTCTGTAAAAGTTGGATTCAGCCAAAAGGCTGCACTCAAAGATCCAGAAGGCCACATGTGGCTCCAAGGCTGCAGGTTCCCCACCCCAGTTTGGTCAAATCTTCACACTGGGAAATAACCAAAATATTAAAGAGATTTGTAACTGGGGAAGGACAAGATACGGCTTTATAATGACTGTTCTGAGAACAATGGGGTACCCAGCCCACTGTGGGCAGTTTGAGAAGCACTTAGGACACCTTTCAAGGTCTCTGCTGTTGAGGAGTTTACAACTTGGTATCATATTGTCATAAAATCCTTCATGGAAATTGTCATGGTGGAAGCTTTTCTACAAGCTCTATAAAATCTACTTTATAGTTCCCTGAAGCTTCCATATGTAATATTAATTATTAGCCTATAATTTTCCTTTTCTTTCCTAAGAGTTCTTCTCAGTTAAAGTAATTTTAATAGTGTTGTTTTTCTGACAAGTCTTATGGGTATTTTATGGAAGTGAATATTGGTTTCCTGCATATCACCTAAAAACCATTCAAATATCAATAAAAAAGCACCTTCTTTCTTGATATCCTATAGCTCCTCCTAACAATAGTAAATCATTGCTTCTTCATATATATTGCCAGGAAAGCACCTACTTATTTCTCCTGATGGCACCATATGGAATAATAACCTCAAAAGATTACAAATTTAGCCTGAAGGCATTGTTCACTTTAAGGATGCATAAGACTTAGCACTCAGCACGAGAAAAAGCCTTTACCATGCAAACTATTCAAATGGATTGAATGGTTTCTAGGAATGGCTTTTAAATCAAGATTTCCTCTCTGTTCCTTTTTGTGATTTATTTGAATTAAAGATATATGACATTACATTATAAGAACTACAAGACACAGCCATATGCAGGAAGAATGCATATATAATTCATAGAATGGATCAATATTCTAAGAACACAATAAACAGTTACTTTGTTTAGGATGGACTAATGAATTGAATTGGAAGAAGAAAATTATATCAGAGTGCTTATCTTTATTCATGAATGATAAGGTAGCCCTCTTCTGAACTTAGTGGAGAGAGACACATATTACTCAAACCCCCCGTGCAGAGATGTACCAGCCAGCTGAGAGACATCCAAGTTTGGAGGCAAAGCTAAAGGTTTGTCAATTTGCATGAATATAGCATCTTTCCTGGTATTTATATCACCCACTGTCTGTCATAACGAATCACGCTCAGATTAAATTCTGTTAACTTCCAGATATAAATGTCAGAATTTACTCTTTTTTTTTTTTAATTTTTCAAAGAAAAACAGGAAGGTAGGGGAGAAATGGCATTTATAGATTATTGCTAGGGAAACCATTCAGTTAGGCTCTGACTATGGCTTGTCTGCCTTACTTTGTATGTACTCCATGAACAGTCACCCTATGGCTTGCTCTCAAGTTCAAATTGGAAATTATGATAAGAGATTTAAAATAATTTTTAGAAAGTGAATGTTATCTGATTTCATTTACAACATCACAGTCCTCATCCATTGTTGAGCCAGTTATTTATTTATAAGAATCTACTGGCCCAGATTCTAAAAAAGGTGAACAAACTTATAAACCTCTTAGGCTTTCTTCCTGAATAGGTTTGTTGATCTCATCAAAATCAGAGCTTTTGCTTAAAAAAAAGACCCATTTTTCTTTCCAATAAACGCCCACAATCAGCATTCTCCATTTGCTCTGAAATTTAGCCTGAATCAGTACTATATCCAGCACCTTAAGAAATTATAGGCCTCAATCACTTGTCACTCAACAAATATAGAAATGATAATCCAAATTATTTGTATAGAATTTTACAAAGTTTTGTCATATACATGGTTTGATATAAAGGCCACAAAAGTATTATCATCATCTCAAAGATAAGGAAACTGAATAAATTGACTCATTAAAGATCATAGAGCAAACAAGTAACATGGCCATGACTTAATTCTATGTTTTTCATTTATGTACAGTGAAAATAATTAAAGAATCATCTTTCCATTAAAAAAAAATCATCAGGAAATGCATGGGTCTTATGACAAAATATGTGTTCATTTCAGATTTAAACAGGCCACCTGATATATTTACAGCAGATAATTCAAACAGAAGGGCCCCCACAGTGCACATTATATAACACATTTTTTGTATCTTCTCACATTGAAAAAGTAAGATTTGAGGGAATATTTAGTCTCCTTCATAAAAGAGTAATTATTTTTGTTCACTGGGGCTTTCCCTCTATGTGGGCAGAGAGTAAAAAGCATTGAGAGGCAGCTTTCCCCGAGCTGGGTACAAACGAAGTTTCCTAAGTCATATCCCTTCTTTGAAGATCAGAAAATACCCCTATAAAAATAGTTATGCCACAGTACTCACTTCTGGAAGCTGGTACTTGCTATTAATATCTACAGGAACAGGATGAGGCCCAGACAGTGTTGATTGAGGACTCATCCCTTCATGGTGATTCCATGCACATGTGGCAGGGAGTAGCTTTCCCTGGAACAAACATGAACATCGTGCTAGGAGGCAGTTTTATCAGCAGCAACAAACCTTAATAGAAACGTCATGGCAACAGCAAAATCACAGTTTTTATGACAAACATAAGAGGAAATATTAGATACATGCAGAAACATTAACACATAACAAAATAGTAGAAGGATGGGGGATTCAGGCAATAACTACATTAACAAAGAGAACTGATGGCCGAGACAAGAGTGTTTGTGGACAACCACCCCATTCCACCATGGCCACTCTGCTGGGGAACAAAATTGGGATGGGAAATCTCAAATCCTAGAAATTACACAGGTAAGGACTAAATCAGCATTTCTGAATTTTATGGTTATTGTAAAATTCTCATTTTTTTCTCAAATTGTTAGCTGGAATAGTATCCATTATATTTCTGATTACATTTAAATTAATAGTCCATTATTCTACTACTAAATTATTGGGTAGGTGAATATGGGAGGAGATCAAAATGTTTTTTCCAAAATAAACATTGTGCAAAAAATTATATACATATCATAGCTTGAATCCCCTTGGTAACAGACTCAACTGTGGGAGATGGCTCTCCATCCTTCCAGGTACCATTTCCAAGATGGAACCTAAGCTGCACCTGTAAAAGGTAACCTATTGCTCTATCAGGCTGATGGCTTTCAGATGGTGTACTACTTACAGATAGAACTGGTCAATACCCTTGTCATGTGTTCATCACTGTACCTCTTTTGCTATAACATGGATTCTTGGTCTGATAGGTTGGGTAGTATCATGTGCTTATGGATCAAACATTTTTAAGTTATCTAAAAGTGGTGTTGACTGAGGTTTGAGAGGCAGGAAAAGCGTACACAAACCTGTGCTGAATATAGTCAAGATGAATTGCTGACACTTCAGGGAAAAATGGTTCATTTAATCAACTTGCCACAATATAGCTGATTGTGCCATTTCAAAGGCTCACCATTGTTTCTTTTTGCTGGAAGCAACCTTAGTGAAAGAAAACACATCCTAGTAGGCCCATGAATAGCTTTTATTCTTGACACCATGGCTGCTCTGTTTATAAGCCTAGTATGCCAGCACTGGGAGGGCAGGTGCTTATTTGGATGTGAAATGCCTTTCCCATGGGAGATACTCTCACCTTTTGTGTTCACTCCCATAAACCTATCTTTACAGTTCTTCCCCAAAACTTTGTCCCTAATCTTCCAATTTTTTCTTTCTAAGACCTTGAGTCATTGACCACTGACTATGAGTCTGCATATATTCTTACCTCAGATACATCTTTTTTACTTGAACTGGATGATCAGGTTCATTGAATAACACTGCCTATTGAGAAGATATTTCTCAGCCATGGTCTTTCAGAGCCATCTCTGTGTAAGACCAAAGTGCAACTATGGTCTTCTTTTCAGCTTCTACTCGCACTTTGAGCTGACCCTCTCTGATTCACACTTAGCTTCATTAGCTGCTCATAAAGAGATCCTTTTCCAAAATTTCCATATGTGTGAACTATAGGAGAGTCACAGATGCAATTGTAGTGGATGACATGGGAGTCCAAACCACCTAGTCGGCCTCTTGCAGTACAATGGTCATGCACTCCATTTCTATCAGGGCCCAGTCAATGCCATAAGCTATTTTCTGAATAGTGTAAAATTATCTATCACATATTGCATCATCCTGCTACAGAATACTGCAAGTTTACATTATATTTATTCTGTTGGAACTTGCCATCAATTCCATGAGATATTTTTCACGAAAACAAATATTTTTAATACTGTATAGGAGGCCACATCATATGGGTCATGAGGCAGGGTGTACTATGTCACAGTCTGGACATACTGTAGAGCCCTATTCTGTGATTGGCCAAACTCAAACCAGGTAGTCTCAACCCAATCAGCTAATGGATTTAAGCAAGATTTCAAAGGATGGAATATGGTGCCTGCAGAAAATGAGGAGGCCTTTTAGACATCATGCTTTTTTTGGAGAGAATGCTCTGTAATATCCCAGGCCACTGGACTCCTAAGACAATACCTGATATGGCACCTCTGAATCTTCTTAGTATTTAGCTACACCACTCCCAGCCCCCAGCCCTGGAATGCATATCTCATCCAGTCCCGCACTATACTTGCCACACTTTTTGTAAAGCATTTCACAGTTTTCTGTGGGTCTGACACCCTGATTGCCACTCCTTCCTTGCCATTCATTTTGATAATTGTACTAGCCTTGACTCTATCGGTTAAGCATCACCACCTGGCTTCTATTATTTTAAAAATCCTATGATCCCCATTGCTATCAGGGAGCCCAGTCCTGTAACAGCATCTCCTATCATTAGCCCTGGCCTCCGGAGAACATTTGCCAGTTTCTCAAGAGTGCTCATTCAGTTCTTATCAGTGAATGCCTATCACTTTTGGTAAATGAAATGTCTTCTGGATCCTTCCATGGACTTTAGTCATTTGTTGTCTGTAGTATGGTGCAAGTGGTGTGCCCATCTCTCTGACTCTTGCGATCATTTTTGATCGCAATTGCGATTCCCTTCTGTGACGGAAGTTCTGGAATTTCTATTTTATTTTGTGTGCATCTTTTCTTTCTCCAAATTTCTAAGACAATGCCATCAATGTGTATGCATCATCAAGGTCCCTGCCAGAATGTTAAATCGTGTGTCATAGGATAGTGCTTCCATATCAATAAACTCTCCTTCACCCAAATTTATGTTCTGGCCATGTCCTTCTACCTCAGTACCCTAGAATCCAGTCCCTTATCAGCACACAGTCAGTTTACCCCACCTAGTCAATCTCTGTGCTTTACTGTACACATTGCCAAGATTATGGAACTCCTTCAGGATGAAGTCTCTTTCCTCTCTTGGCCAATGCATACCTCTCTTTCCTCATGCATACTTCAGGTTGTATGATGACTTATGTTGGCATTGTGGCTTAGTTATTTTTGTGGTGGCCAGGAAAAGAGGTCCTGAGTGGGGTATGCATTATTTGGCCCAGTGATGCACTGAAGCTGGCTTGTACCAACTCATGAAAAATCATTGTCAAACATGCCATGATTTTGTTAGCCAATTGTTAAAATGTTGGTAGCTTGAAATCAACCATGGTGTATTTATTTGTAACATGCAAATCAGTAAATGCTATAAGTTAGACTTATGCCTATTTGTTTGATTTTCTTCCTAGATGGTTGTTAAGCATTTATCAGATCACCACTGGGACTCATCAACCTTAAGCAACAAGAAATAAGCAACTTCGACAGTCTCAGAGGATTCAAAAGACTCTGGGGATTTAATGATTTTTAATGTGTCCACCCAGATGTTCCCACCTGATGTCTCTGAGTCCCATTACTTCTCAATCAGGTCTCTGATCTTGGTGTATCTAATTTCCATAGTTGAGAATTCACACTTTCCTGGAAATATGCTATTGCTGTAAATAAGTCCTTGGCCTGATCTAAAGTTGTCTTTTTTTTTTTTTTTTTTTTTTTGGCTAAGGGAGATAAGAATATCTTTATTTGTTGCCAAGAAGCCCTCATGTGGAGGAAGACTTAAGAGTTTAAATTGACAACTAATTACTGTCAGTTTTTCATTGAGTTTCTCTAATGTATCAGTTGCTCCAGAAACAGCTGTATGATTATGTGATCCATATAATTACTACTGTTAAGTATTTCTCAATGGTCTGAGATAGTACACCTGCCAGTGCAATTCCTTTCATAATTGTCCCCATCCAATCTCACAATCTGTGAAAGTTTTCCTAATTTCCATCTGGCTCCAAAATGTCATTTTAGGGTCTACTTCCTACTACCACTTTGTCACAGGTTGGGTCCCCAGGGAAACAGATTCTGATACGCTGAGAGTTGCATGCAGCAGGCTTATTGGGGAGTTATTCCTGGGTTATCTCTGGAATAACCATGTGAGGGAGTGAGGAGTGCAGAACTAAGTGAAAGCAAAGGTTGAACAACATGCATTCATAACAGTGACCTCCTCAATCCTGTGGGGAGCTCTGGAGCTGAAGCAGTCTTATACAACTGTCCTCCATAAAGGCAAGGGCCTGAGCCTTTGAACTGCTCCATCAGTCAGTTATTAGATGACAGTGGCTTTCCAAACAAGGGACTCAGGATTAATGCATCAATAGTCAACACTCTTGAAAGCTGAAAAATGGCGTTCCTCAGTACTTAAGTGGTATTGGGTGGCTCTCCTCAACCTCCACTACAAAACAAGGAATCAAAATGACATTAATTTAGGAATCAGTTTCCATAACATTATGTCCATCATATTTACTTATAAGAAGGGTTTGGGAACTTTAAATTGAAGAGGTTTTAAAATAACATTTCACTTTAAGAATTCAAAGAGCTTCATCTTGTTATTTTGAAAAGTTAAAGAAAATAGTGGTCACAGAAATCAGTCTCCCTTGGAGGTACCCCAGGATGTAATACCGACCTTGCAATATGTCTGATCTTCTGAATAAAATTAAAAAGCCAGAAGGTGTATCATGCAAATCCAAACAGAACCTCATAATTTATAATGAAGTATTTGGTATGTATTAACAACAAGGAGAAATGGAATTCCAAGCTTTTCATGGCCAATAGATTTTCCCTATGTAAACAGGTCAGATTAATCATGGAAATAAGAACTCTGAATAAACTTTTCATAATGTTACCATAATTACTCTTTTTGCTATAATTTTAACATTTATGTGTCTTTGCAACAGAACTCATTTGCTAGACTCTGTCAACATTTTCACAAATCATGAGTTATACTCCATTAAAAAGAAGCTTGCCAGAATTTTTTGATTACCAAAACATCAAAATTAGATTTACTAATTTTACTGGGATGAATTACACTTTAGAAATTCTAAGCATTTCTCTCCCAAAATCCAATAACATTTTAGATTTTGCCATTTATTTATGGTTAGGCTTAAGTGATTATTTAATAAGAACAAAGAGTACTTGCTGCTGTTCGATATGCAAGTAGGAAAATATCATTCATATATTTCTTATTGTGTACTTTTGTATGTTAGTGAGAAATATTTATGTGAGGAAAGTACTATTTAGTTTTATATCAGGTATGTTCTGAATGATCAAAATATGCTGAAGTTATTAAAAAAAGGTGGGCTTCTTTTAATAAAATTTATTTTTTAACAGAAAATTATTAAATCTATAGATTAGAGACTGCTTCTAATTGCTAACAAGTATAGTATAGGTAAGATAGAAATATAACTGAAAATAATGTAACTAAGAAAAAAGGCTTTGGGGAACTTTTTTTCTTTTCAAACATTTTATATATTCAATTTTCTTTTGAGGGCAGAGAATGACTCTTCTTATAAATACGTACATAGGTTAGTATATTTTACTACAAATACACATAGTTTCAAAGGTTTATGTTAATTTACTAGTGTGAATGCAATAATTTATCCACTGACAATAAGAATTACCTTATTTGATTAAGTCATTATAAAGTTTTAGGTAAACAAAGAATGACTAGAAGTGTGATTTTTAAAAATCTTTTTCTGAATATAGTATAGGGACAGGGAAATAGAAATTGGAAACCTAGCACAATATAAAGAATTGAAGTTTGAATCTCTTAGAACAAATTTTTAAAACAATGCCTGAGATATTTTGATCCCAAGTTTGTAAGCTGCTGACTTGTTTGATTGAGACTCTAGGCAAGCATGGAGAACTCTACTTCCTAAAAATGATTTATATGAAAAAATAGAAGGAAGTTTAGCCCTCCCTCTGGGACAGCTGAGAAGGGGATAAGAACTGGGGCAGATGCAGGTAAATGTGCAGGTAGGTCGAGGAGGTGATATGTATTTATGTCATGTAATCTCTGCTTCCTCTATAAAAAATGAAGTGAGGCCATTTGAGCATTTGAGAAATGATGGCAGGAAGCTGCAGAGGACTTGAGGAAAATGGTCAACATTTGGAATAACTGGTAAGAATAATAGATAACAAAAACTGGCACTTATAAAAATAGTTCTTATTATTAAAATTAAACCAACTGGCAACATTCAGGGTACATCCATGATTGGGTACCATAAATATATATTAACAAACTATTCTTCATATTGTATTCATTTTCTGCAGGAGTGCTGAGCAACCCCAGTTTGGAGCAGAGGATATGCTTTGTTACCTTGATGCAGGGCTGCAGACTTTCTGAACAAGCAGAGCCTGAGAAATCAGTCTGGAATAGGTCTAAGTAAGGTAAGGAATGAGTGACATTCATATGGAGACTATCAGATACAGTAAAATCTTCAAATGGCCCATAAACATTCCAAAAATGATTAATCTTTTTTTCACTTTTGTTTTAGTGTGAAGTGTTGAAAATATGCCATTTACTCATGGTATGCATGTATTCTAATGACCTATTAACCTAAATATTCAGTCAAGCAGAAAATTATATTCCCTTACTTGTTGAGATAAACAGGAGTTTGATTTATATCTCTGCCAAGATACATATTTCAAAAACTATTTAAATCCAAATCAAATCCCAAGTTTTTTTTTTTCCATAATATGAGTCACTGAAACTCTTGAGATTTATAATACTTTAAACATACCAGAGGGCAATTAGTGAGAAGGGAAAGTAATTGAAAGATAGTCTAAATTTAAATACCAAATACAATTACTGCTGAATTCTGTTTGAATTCATTCCATTAATTACCAGAATCACTGTGCTCATCTTTTAAATATTTCCTACTTCAAAGTTATTACTCTTGTACAGGTAAGTTAGATGAGACCTTACCAGGTCCTAGATAGGCGAATCTTTCATGGAGGGGGCTGATTTTACATATTGTCCTCATCTCATGTTATTCTCTCCTCTGTAATGATGATATTAACATTTATTAAATAGTTGGTATGTGCCAGACATGGTACCTAGCCTGTTATAAGTATTGTACCTAATTTAAACATCATATAATGACTATTTATTTACTCATTTTTATATGATGACACTAGGAGAGATTAAATAATTTGTCCTAATTGATGTAGCTGATAACCACTCTTCCTTACCTAAACAGGTCTATCTGATTCTAGATTCCAAGATTTAAACACTGCAATTCTACCACCCTGTCCCCCCACCCCAACTACTTTTTTTGTCTCCATTGACATCTGCTCTATAAACCAGATCAGATTTTTTCACCACCATCATCATCTTTATTTTCATCTTCATATTAATACAGTCATATTTTCGTGGCATATAAAAATCTCCCTAAAATTGTGTACATTCAAGACTGCTATTAAATTTTATATGGATATATAATATTTGTACATTTTTATGGAATACATATGTTATTTTGTTACATGTATAGAATGTGTAATGATCAAATCAGAGTATTTAGTATACCTATCACCTCAAGCGTTTACCATTTCTATGTGTTGAGAACATTTCAAGCCCTCTCTTCTAGCTATTTTGAAATATACAATACATTGTTGTTAACTGTAGTGACCAACTGTGTTATCAAACATTAGCAGTTATTCCTCCTATGTAACTGTATGTTTGTACACATTAACTAACCCCTCTTCATCCTCCCCTCTACCCTGCAACACACATGTATGCATCCTTCCCAACCTGTGGTAACTAAGCCAGACCAGGCTTTGAGCCATAAATTTTGGACTCTGATGCTCCAAAGCTATGTAAAACAATGCTCCTGCTTATTATTTTTCATATATAGTCTGCTAGATGGTTGACTTTCTGAACCCATTTCCTGTTTATATCCTTCCTATTTCCCTTCTAGATTTAGGGTGCAGAACTCTCTAGCACCTCTTGTAGACCTGCCCACCAAGTCCACTTAATATACCTAACATGAGCCAATTCCACTAATATACCTTATAGAAGGTATAAGTCTGTTAAGTAGTCACTAAAACTGACAGTGGACCAGTCCTGCTTTCTGAACTACTTTGTATTTTTTTTTCCAACTATATACTCCTGGAAAGCAAAGATGAGGTTTTCTAGGTTCTTAATAAGTGTAATTGTATAATTTTCTTATGGCTACAATATTGCTACAAAAAATAAAAGGAATTCCCTGATCATAGATTGAGTTAAAAGTTAACCATGGCAGCTCTCTTCCATATGTTTAAATCAATTCTTTAATGTTTAAATTATCTTAATAATAATAGCACTCATTGTTTACAATGTAGTGTGCTTTCAGCAGTTTTTTCAGTTAATACTTACTTTTGCCATATTGGACTCATTATTAAAGTAAAACTAACATCTGACAATTTATTAAAATTCTTAGGGCTACTAAAATTTATTAATAAAATTTTGTCTTAGCTTATCTGGTATTGCTAATCATTTAACCTATAAATTAACTTACTAATAACATTTAAGGATGTTATGGAAAATGTTTATTTTGTCAAACCTGTAGATATGATAATGCTTATAATATAGTAAAAACTTGTTTTGTCAGTAGCATTTTGCATAGTATGAGCAAATTTATCAAATAAAAATCTTATGTTGAAAGAGTATAATTTGATTATACATTTGAATTAATAGGACTACATAAAACTTGTGACTAAACTATTTCCCATTTTTAAATATTAGGTGCAAGTTAAATAAATTTTAATGACGTAAATGGATAAAGGCAAATATATTATAACAAAGCTTTATTTTATAGCTTATAAGGCAAAAAGTGAAAGAAGATTGGTAATGCTTCTTGTATTTCCCTGAAGCCAACAGAAGTCTCCCGGGTAGGAATGTACAACATAGGCTGACATGGAAAAAGGATGAGCTCCTGAGAATACTCAGTTATAAGAAGTGAGATGAGCCAAGAACCTACATAAATATAGTATTAATCATATAGTCAATGTACTTTTTAATATTTAGATTTAACTTTTACAGAGCATTATAATAATAAAATAATTATTATAATAATATAATAACATTATAGGTAGTAACTGATAATGCGTAATTACAAATTTAACCTAAAATATAAGTGACTTACTGTAACAAAGCTTCATTTCTTGTTCACTCTATATGTCCAGTGGTGGTTTGGCAAATACTCTGATCCACATGGTCACTCAAGGATTCAGCCTGAGGGAAGTTTGTCATCTCCATGTTAGGAAAAAAAGACACTGGAGATCGTAATTGGACTTTACATTTTATTTTCTTATCCTGAAAGTAAAACAAACAGAATACAATATTTATGAGAATTTTAGTCTCTGTGATATACATATTCAAGTGGTTTAATCTGATTTTCATGTACAAAGTCATTTTCTGAGAGTTACAAAACTAGTCAATCTAATGAAGGAAGTAAACACTGAACCTCAAGTCTTCTCTCTTCTCTTGTATTCTCTTTGTAATAGAATACATTGTCTCAGCATGTTGAGAAGTAATTCTAAATTTACACTCCTAAATGTCAACTTTCTGTTTTTTTATTAGAATTATTAAGGAAGATCTTTAAGAAAAGGCTATTTTTACTAAATAGTAGAGTTGTATTAAACTTTAAAAGTAAAATACAAAAGTGATTATAAAGAGGAATGTATACTTGGGTACATATTAATGCAGTAAGATCAAAAGTTTCTTTCAGTGAGAAGGAGCTGAAAGAGTAAAATATATATACAAATAAATGTATATATTTAAGGGATTACTGTGAGGCTGTTCTCTCAAAACCATTACTTCCGCTTTCTAACCATTCTTTTCTCATTCAGTTTGTTCCAATATTTTTCACCTTATAGTTATATCCATGGTGATACACTGTGATATTGCAAACACAAACTAAATCAGTCTAGAGGGGAAAGAGGGTTGGGGAACAAAAGGCTCCTTGTCCACACACAAATAAACTGGTAAACGTCAATTATGAAAAAGTTTAAAGGAAAATGAGGGGACCAAATGTGGTGGCTCACATCTGTAATCCTAGCTCTTCGGGAGGCTAAGATAGGAGGATGGTTTGAGGCCAGGAGTTCAAGACTAGCCTGAGCAACATAGTGAGACCCGATCTCTACAAAATATAGAAAAATTAGCTGGGCATGGTGGAACACAGCTGTTTGTAGTCCCAGCTACTCGAGAGGCTGAAGTAGAGGGATCTCTTGAGCTCAGGAGCTTCAGGCTGCAGTGAGCTATGATGACACCACTGCACTCTAGCCAGGACAACAGAGTGAGACCCTCTCTCAAACAAACAAACAAAGGAAAATGAAAGCATGGAGTCTAATGATTGTATATGCTATAAAAAGAAGAGGAAATTGATAATTTACATTTCCAAAGGCCTTAGAAGTAATCAAATGAACTACTGGCTCTCAATATTGTAGTAAAACACCATCTTTTCAGGATGTTGGCAATGCTTCGAAGATAAGGAGATCAGTGCCATTTTTGATCAAATAGGATAGTGATTTATTTCTTACAATTTTAAAAAAATGTACCAAAAATGTAAATAAACAAGAGTAGTTAGCATTCCTCTCTTAAACCCCATAAGGTTAACTTTGTGACACTGCATTATTTAATCGAGTTAGGGAAATTCATGAGCAAGTTTATCTGCTCAAACTGCAGAAATCATTATTAGAAAACTCTCCCCTTTGTAGTTTACTATGTCCCTGTTACCTCCAATACAGTCCCATATGCAAACAATTAAAATGTATTGTACCATATGTTAAAAGATGAATGCTACTCCTTCCCTATTCCTCCTGGAGAGCATTGAGTTGCTTTCCCAGAGAGGTATTTTAGACAAACTTTCCTGATTCCTTTAAAGGAGAAGACCTCCTTCATCACCTCGTGCCACCCTCCATTATAGTATATAAAAAAACTTAAAAATTATGCATTGATTTATTTATCTACTAAATAAATATTTGCTGAGTTCCTACTATGCATAGGCACAATTCTGGTGTTTACATTTCATGGTATTAGGAAAGTCAATAAGTTGTCATCATACTTAAAAGTCCTCTGAAATATGATACAAATATATTTTATATAATATACTTTGTCTCCACAAACACATACACATAATACACAGACATGTGTAATCAGATCCCCAAACCACATGTTAGAGTCAGTATGTCCTTTGAAATGTTACGGAATCAGAAGATAAATTACATTATACTAATAGCATACAGTTTGTAAACTATAAGAATTTGCAAAGCAGTAAAAGAAAAGTGAGTGGGTCCAGCATATCATTACCAATGATTTATTTTATGAATTAAATAATATAAAATAAAAACTATCATCCCTCTCAGTACTATTTCATTTATAATGTGTGTGTGTGTGTGTGTGTCTGTGTGTGTGTGTGTGTGTGTGTGTGGTTTATGTACACTAAAAAGAGAGAATAAAAAAAAGTTTAGAATTAAGAGTAGTCCTTTAATGGAATAATTTACTTTAATGGAAGCATCATCAAAAAACAGTACCAATCTATATACTTACATTTGGAAAACTCTAATATAGGGGTTGGGATTTCAGGACTTTTAATTAGACGACTTCTACTTGTGAAAATTTAGTTTTTCACCTCTAAAGTGATCACACAATTTTTGGTGAGTTGAAAGTGATAACATGTATATAAAACTTTTTGGTTTTGATAAATGTTATATGGGTATGTAGCATGTTAACATTGGGGATGCTTGGTGAATTGTAATGGAAATTCTCTGTAATAATTTTGCAACTCTTTTGAAAATCTAAAATTATTTCAAAATCAAAGTTATATGTGGGTTTTGTGTGTGTGCATGTGCTCATGCATGTGCACACCTGTGTAGTCTGGCCCATAGAAAAATTGCTATGAATATCTACTATTGGTTCATAATTCAGACATGGCAATATCTACAGAGGCAAGTGAGGATCAATCAAATTATTTTATAAGCAATATCAATCTAATGGCCATTGCTATGGCACTATGTAGTGTGCTCAGCTAGAATGAAGTGATCCAAAAACCCTTTGCTTTTTATTCTTCCTTCTCTATTTTCAGGAATAATGTAAAATCAATTATTTTTTCTATTTTATGTACATTCTGATACTTACCTTAACTGAATTTTTCCCATTGATGTTTAAAAATTTCCAAATGTCTTCCATCTTAAGTATACATTCAAACAAACCTATTTCTGTTTCACATCCCCTTCTATTCACTTCTAGTCCTTTCCTTTTCCTCATTACCAAATTTCTAGGAGGAGTCTTCTATACCTAATGCCTCAATTTACTCACTTATTTAGTCTACAACCTATTTTAATCTGGCTTCCATTCCCAATGTTTCAATAAAACAGTTGTTAGTACCATTAGCAGTGATTGCCATATTCTTCCATCTAAGGAACATAGTTCAGTACTTACCTTACTCTGGACTTCCTCATTGAAAGAGCCACTTTTCCTCTGGTCTCCAAGGTAACATGCCCTTCTAACTTTCCTCCCACTCTGTCTGCTACTTTTTTGTCTCTGTTGCAGGATTTTTAGTGTTATCATTACTCAACCCTCTATCGTTAACCCATAGTACCACAGTATTCTTCATTCTATACACAAATAATGCACAATCTAGTGTCTTTAGCACAAAATCTCCTCTGAGTCCCTGACCTATATTTTCGAATATCTGCTGAACTTTAATGGCTCAAATGCACGTCAAACTCAGTATGCTCAATTCAGAGGTTATTACCTATTATTCTTTCATGGCTTCTTATCTCAATCAGTGAAGGACACCATAATCCATTTAAATAGCAAACCAAAGACCTAAAAATATTCTTTGAGACTTCTTTATACTTTCACTCAATATACCAAAATCTATCTCCCATTTCAATTGATTTATTTCTAAATAGTCTTCAAATGCAATTGCTTATCTCTGTCTTTTTAGTGGCCGACCCACTAGTCTAAACTGCTGTTAACCTTTGACTAGAATTTGGCAACAAATAATAGCTATTTTTCCTGAATACATTCTGTTCTTCTTTCCTATTTGTTTTCCATAATGCTGCCAAAGTAGTCTCTTCAAAACACAAGACTATTTATATTACATTCTTGTTTAAAGTGATTCCCTTCTGTTTTGAGGAAAATTAAAATATATAAATTGGCCATGAAATAAAGCCTTCCTCCTTCCTGCATCAACATATTTTATACTCCATTTTGCATTCATTTTCAAATTAGCCTTCTTTGACTTCCTTGCACCTGTCATGTTTCCTCTTTATTTCACATCTTTGGAAATCTATGCCATGGATGGTTGTGATTATAGAATTACATGATTAAGTGGATGGTGTTGAAGAACAGAAACATGTGAATCTCTGATGTATTTATTTGTTTCATGATTTAATGGAAGTTTCTTGTTATATTTATTAAAAGATGGAGTCTCATGATGTTGTGAGGCGGGAGTGCAGTGGCTATTCTCAGGCATGATCATAGAGTAGTGCAGCCTTGAACTCCTGGGCTCAAGTGATCCTACTGCCTCAGCCTCCTGAGTAGCTGGGACTAGAAGCACATACCACCACACCCAGCTTCTTATCATTTCTCAGCTATAGTTACTTCATCACTAAAATGGAGTTACTAGTAATATTTACTTTATAGGTTTCCTGAATATATTAAATAAATAATAAAAAGGCACAGACTATTTAGCTAAAATCCAACATGTTAGTCATTAGCTTTGTGCTTTTTGACAAGTCATTTACCATTTTTAGACATTAGTCTCCTCATCAGTAAAATAATATTGAATTGTATATATTATATAGTAGATGTTAGATATACTGATATTGACATGAACTGCTTACTAATGTTAAAAATATGGGATAAATAATAGAAAATTATCTGAGAGTCTTTTAAAAATACAAAAACTGATTTAGTAAATCAGGAGTGATTTCCAAAATCCTACATTTCCAACAGATTCCCAGGTGATGCTGGATTTCTACCTTTAATTTGCCTTTTAGTTATATCAGCATGGCTGGATAGAGAACTTTAGAGAACTTTAGGGAAATGTACCAAAGGTGTAAATAAACTTGAATTATCAGCATAACTCAATATATCAACACTGTTTTAAACATTATGCATTTCTGAGTTATATTATGTTATACAAAGAAAGAAATATAAGACATATATGTATCCTTCCTATCATAGTAATTTAAAAAGTGAGGTTAATTTTTAATATAAGAATAGAAGAAAGTATATTAAACAAATTCAAATGGCACTGAGTAATGCAAATCAAATGGGCAGTTGGAACATGCTATATACATTGTAGATGTGTAATGAATATTTCAAATAGGAATTCAATAACTGAGTAAACTGTTGCTTGCAGAAATAATCAGAGTAGGAGTCAGGAAAATAAAAGATGATTTGAGCTGAGATTTGAAGGATAGATAGATAATAGATTTTTGGCACAAAGAAGAAGGAAATTTCAGGATAGAAAAATAACATTGAATAAAGTCACAGATGCAGGAATGAAAGTGATATATAGAGAGATACCAAGATGAATCCAATTAAACTTATAGGACTTGGAAAGGTTTGGTTCTAAGCAGCATAAGACGTGGAAAGATTTGCTGGTAAGTCTTGGTATGTTATGTGAAATTTGTTACTAGTATAATTTTAAGTACCCAATATTCATGTCACATAAATTAGAATAAGATCAATTTTCAGTATTATTTGTACAATAAAAATACTCAGTTGCATCTCAGTTCTCTTACTTGAATTTCAGAGAAAAATGGAGCAAAAGTTGACATTTCATGGCATTTCATATTGGGAGGCATGTCTCATAGGTGAATGTCACTTATCTATGCCATACTAGTATAAAAATTAACACTCTTTGTGCTGGAGACTAGTGCCTGACACATAGTACTCAAGAAAAATACTTGCTACTGGACTAAAAGAATGTCTGATCAAGAGGCAGGGTGAACCTCAAATACGGAAATCCTTCATACTCAAGCAGATTATTGATGGCAGCAGATTTGTTAAAAGTAGACATTAGTATTGCCTTATTTTATAGAAGAACCATAAATATTTATCCAAAATTCAGGCTTATTATCATCCACATTTAATAATCAGAAGATTGATGTAACTAAACAGGACAATTAGTATTTTTAGAAGGATAATCCTTGTCTAGAGCTTGTCTAGAGCCCCTATAGGTGTGACATAAATGAGAAATTTTAACAATAACTTCTCAAATCCTGTTGGCCATGGATCATCTGAGAGATCATGCAAAAGTTTACTTAAGGAAACATTACCATTTAGGCGGGTTTCAGGCTCCATGAAAAGGATCTCTCATTCAATTAAACATCACCAAATTTATCAATGAAGTTTTCTGGTTTGAAGTATAAGGATTTATATCCTCTCATGCTTACACAGAGCTGTTGCCCCAAGTACCAATGTGATACTATTCAAATTAAATTAGTATCCCAATATTGCAAACTTGAAGTTCTTATCTCACTTTTAAACTAGCAATATAATTATATGCATCTGTCTCCTGGTATTTATTATTTATAAGAAGATAATAAAGTGGATGATTAAGCATTTGCCAGTTACTCCTGTAATCATAGGACCAGCCTGCTAAAGAGACCAAGTTCAATAACATGTAACCAAAATGATAAAATCTTAATGAATCATGAGCTAGCTATGAAATTGTGAGTCACAGAGCAGAGTTATTTTCTTGACCATAAAAGAGGAAGTTGAGGCTGAGAAAAAGATATCTTAATTTAGGTGGCATTTAATAGGAGAAATGAATACATAGACCCTAATTCTAGATATGTTTATTTTCTCAATTTCAGATGCTCTAAAACATAAGTGAATTTTTTCCCCTTTATTAAGATATACCTTAGGTAAGAGTGATTTGGGGAAAACATTTCCAGGCCTCATGATACCTTTGAATTTGTTTGTTCTCATTAGATTCCAAGGTCATCTTGTCTAACAATTCCCTGGTTTCAAAGTCACTTTGTAAATTTTTGTCTTTAGTCGCCAAGTAGATGAGCAACCAAAAGTAATACCACTTCCCCAGTTTTTATGTCCTTTGATTTTTGTAGGTTAGAAATAAATATATATATAAATAAAGATATATATATATGTATATATATAAAGATGGTTGATCTAGTGTAGATACTGTTGTAGCCTATATAGCTCAAGAAACTTGAGTTACTGAAAGGTTAATTCCCAGCTTGGCGTGAGGGACACAGTTAAGTGGTAGCACCTTGGAAGAATCTCTAAACTATGGCTACTCTTTTAGGTAGCCAGCCTACCCTGAAATGAAGCTTATAAACCTGACCTTAGATACCAGCTGGAGGTTTTAATGAACTTTAATGACTAGAAGAAGGTAAAAGAATCACAATGAATCTGACTGGTGTGTGGCTTGAGAAATGGCTCTAGAGAGAATCATCACAGAGACGGTCCAAGGAGTGGTCTAATAGATTTTAAGTAATTTACCCAAGAGACATCACTTGTAAGAAAGAGAAATAAAATAAGACAAGGATTTTTGTTCAGCTCAACAAAAGAGAAGCTAAGAAATGGAGCCCTCAAACATGAATGTTCTATTATATGAGATAGTATGCTTCCCTACCTTTAAACATTTTTAAAACATGAATGATTACCTATCAGATATATAAGTGTGATTTCTTCATTTTTATATTAAATATTTTGTGTTCTACATAAGATTGTTGTGATTTAATACATGCAAATCACATACACAGTAAGTGCTAAACAACTGTTAGTTATCTCTGTGATCATAACTTTATTACTTTAATGTGTCTTATCAATTATATGATGCACTACTTTTTTACATTGCATCAATTGTCAGACTGAATTGTGTCTTAAACAGCAGCATTTATCTTCTTTTTTGGTAATACATAAAATTATGATCTATCAATGGTATCAATGACAGCTTGGATAAAATACAGTATTAATTTTCTTTGTCACAGCACTTGCAATCTTTAACATCCCCATCCAGATAACACTGTCCTGCTAATAGCCACCTGTTCAGGGATTCTTATGTTGGCTGGTATTTATGCAAAAGGGGCCCTGAATTATTCTGCAAGTTACACCTGACTTAAGGCCAGTCACTCTACAACTTGGCCAGTTACCATTAGATGGCAACCAGGAAAGAGCTCTGCTGAATGTGTTAACTATAAATTTGACTGGTTCCCTCCATAATTTGGATTATAGAATATAAACAGATTGCTCAGAAGGAGCAGAAGAGGAAAGGAACAGCTGTGTAGAGAGGAACATGGATGCTATGAGAAAGAAAGACTGTTAAAGTAATTTTATCCCTAAAGCTAGGTTCTAAGAACCAGCAAGACTATAATCTTTAAGATATGTCTAATACCTTTCTAGTTAGGGTGAAATGTATCAATATTAGTTCTTAAATATGAAGTATGTATGTCTGAGTTAAAAATGCATTTAAGAAGAATTAAAGAATTAGCAATACTGAGAAGACTTGAGAGAATATCCTAAAAGCAAAAATCTTTGATAATTTGAAGGTTTTTATGTTGGTGATAAAGGTCTCAAGTTAAGTGTTTGTCCTTAGGTGGCCTGTTCATTAACTGAAGATATAACTAGTCTTTGGAACATTATCATTACCATCAAGATTTTGTGATGACTGAATTTCTCATAGGGAACGGTTGTAAGACATTTTGCCTATTGAGGGGGGATTCTTTAGAAACATGATGACGTGGCATATCTCTGTAGTAGAGACTGCTATATGCCCCCTGTATTCATTTTCTACTTCTTTTTTATTATGATAGAACCTTTGACATTAGCATACCACCAGCCATCCAGTCAGAGATGACATTTTCCAGTCTCTCTTGCAGTAAGGAGTGACCATACCACTAAGCTCTTGCCAAAGGATGTGAGCAGAAAGGATGTACGATACCTCTGAGTCACTTTTACATCAGGAAGCTGCTTACTCTACTCTTTTCATTTGGAGAAATGTGGGGCCGGAATGAAAGCCAGCATTGACTATTCAGGTAAGAGGAATACTCTGGAGAATGCAGAGCACCACGACAAAAGGAGTCTAGGCCCTTCGATGACCTCATGCAACAGAGATGCCGTTTTCATGATGGTCTCAACCTTGACTTCTTTCTGACAAGTTTCCCTTCCCCTGGTCCCTGCACATCACATACTTAGCTGCTTCACCGCAGGAATGCCTTTTGTTCGTCCTTTCTGTCACTCTAGTTATTTGAGAAACTTCTATCTTGTTTGACCCATAACATTCCTTATCTCATGTTTCTTAAGAAGCTTAGCCTATACCATAACCGATACATTCTGTAATGTATTTTATAGGAGGCGAAATGATTACTCTTTTTTTTTCTTTTACAGATTGTGTGATCGGTGGTTGTAGATTTTTCCCGAAATAGATGTGTCTTGTTAAGACCTTTTGCTTACAAATAAGATATAAACTGAAAATAGATCTTTCACTATCATGGTCATAATCTGTTCTTGTGAATTAAGATGGCTTTAAATAGTTCAAACTTATCAAATTCAACTCAGCTCATAGATAAGAAAGTAAATAGATATATAGATAAGAAGGAAAGAAGGAAGGAAGGAAGGAAGGAAGGAAGGAAGGAAGGAAGGAAGGAAGGAAGGAAGGAAAGAAGGAAGGAAGGAAGGAAGGGTGGGTTTAACCACAGATGTTTCTAGAAAGATCAGCTATAGAGTTGAGGCATGAAATCTGGCCAAGCAGATCAAGAAAGCCATGAAAAGAGAGGGCTGTCCCTTATAGAATTTTATTAATTTTAAAGAGGTTATTGTTAACATGAGGGATTATAGGGGAAGATTATATACACATACACATTTAGATATTTGGATTTGGAAATAATTTTGCTAAAAAGACATTGTTCCTAAAAAGAGTCATATATAGTGGGATTTCAGAATAGCTAATAGTCACAGAAAATTTACATAAAAATTTTGAACAAATAAAAATTGTCCTACTCTCTGCAATTTTTTTACTTCTCCTAGTGAAAATTCCAAGATTGCCCAAGTGTGATTCATGTTGTAGGGATAACACATGGCTATATCAGGAAGGACAAAAAACTAGAATTGTGAGAACTCCTGGTATTTGGGTCTATGTGCTTAACATAAAATGCAGAAGGTCAATTACTTCATTCTATTATTGACTGTTTGAGCTGGAAGCAATCTCAGTTCTGTTCCCTTGACTCATAAATGAGAAATTAAAGGTCAAACAGTTGGATGATGTAATCAGATTAATCAAGGTCACAAAAATAATTAGGAACAGAGTCAAGACTAGAACCTTGGTTTCCTGGTTTCCAGTCCAGAGATCTTCCCACTAAACCATGATGTCCTTAGGGCTCTTTATAAAAATAATCTGTTTAAGTATATGGCTGCAGAGAAGAGGCAAGTCTCTCCAGGTAGCCCAATCAAATGCAAAATTCTTGAAAGTTCATTCATGTAAAGCACATCTGGCTAGAGCACTGGTCTGTAGCTACTGCAGCACATGTTAAATCAAAGAAATTGGAATCCGAACATGACTAAGAGGGCTCCAAAGTCTACCACTGTGGGCAGCAGGATTCAGGCCACATTTTAAACTGCTGTAAAGAGAGGGGAGGATTTAAACCCCAAATGGGGCCTAAATAAAGAACAAATCTGTTAGCAGAGCAATTACTCATGTCCTCAGTAAACTGCCTCCTTCAAGGATTAGCAGATAAATCTAGGCCTAGGCATTAATGTTTTCTTGGCACATCCTCCTTCTTCTGCACATCAATAATGATGTATTTACACAATTATCAGATAATCCCACTTAAATTGATCAATTGATAGCTCCCCAGTCATTTCAAAGCACTGCTTTGTTTTCTTTGGCCTCAAACACCTAAAAATATTTCTAGAGGTCAGGAAAGTACAAATTGCAAATTTATTATTCTTGGAGTTTCAGGATGACCTTTAACCCAGTGTTTCAAATCTCTGTGTGGTGCCTTGGAAAAGTGATTTCCATTAAAGTAAATAGAAGTCCAAGGGCAAAAAGCTGAAGGGAGTTTGAAGCTTAACCCTTTCATGCACTTAGACTACAATGAGGAAGAATAATTGGCAGTTATTTATGGCACTTGTCATTTTTAAATCACTTTGCTCTGAAATCAGTGGGTTGTTTTTTCGTCTTTTGTTTTATTTTTTCCCCTTGCCTTTGCAACTTAACAAAACCCTGTACAAATTGTCACAACATGATAACTGCTGTGGAGAAAATCGTTTACCCTTCTCCTACACAAGCCATATCAAACATTAGATGAGTTTAATTTAAAGAAGAATGTTACAGATACTCTATTCTCATTTGTTTTCCTTTGTCGTAACAGATAAAAACTGCTTAGAGTCCAATTTCTTTCATAGTTTTCAGAGGAGATAACATATTTAGCAAATAAAAAAATACTATATCAAGTTAAATTTGAAATTCAGATAAACAGGGGATGAAATTTTAGTATAAGTATGTCCCAAATATTTATTGAAGCAGACTTTCACTGCACATATGCCCGTTGTTCACTTGAAATTCAAATGTAGTTGGACATTTGTAGTCCAGTATTTTATCAGGAAGTAGGATAATGAGATCTTAACATTTTAGTTATTTATGATGTGGTGTTTGCCAACAACAGAGTAAGGCAGCAGCTGAGACACAACATAATTTTGGACACATTTTTCTGTGATCTTAGTTTCACCAAGAATCAAGAGAATGAAAGAGATCAGCAATGTTTTTGGTGAAAAAAAAAATCTTTCCTCATCAACAGTGCCTTTATAATTTGCCTCCTACTTTCATTTTCATCTGCATCTTCCCTTCCTCTCTTGTATCATCTTCTCTTCCCACCCCCAGACTCATTTCCTTTGCTTGCCCCAAGAATGTATTTGTCTATTCCTCACATTCATATATTCTGATCACACTGTTCCCCTATCTGGTACACATCCTTCCCACCTGTATCTTCTCAAATCATTTCATCTCAATCACCATTTAAGTCCTATTTCCTCTGGGAAACTTCCCTTGTTACACAGTGTCTCTCCTTCCCCATCTCAAAACACTAGACAACACTCATGTTGTTTATTTGGCACTAACATTTCAATGTGATTCCTAAATTCTTAATTCCTCCTACCCCATGCACTTCCTCTCTCTCTCACAGAGGCACACATCACACACACACACACACACACACACACACACACACACACTTTCGTTTTTTAGTTAAAGGGTAATCTGACTGGGAGGCACAGAACTTTACCTAGTTTTATTTCTCTTCCAGTGATAATAAATGTGCCTCATATCTAATCTGGCTTAATGGTTTTAATATTTAGCCAATCTCCTAACTTGAAGTCATTCTCTATTTCTTTGAATTAATTCAAACCATCTATTCATTCCTCCTATAATATTATTAAGCACCTGTTATATGCTATTAATAGATATTTCCTCAGTTTTTAGATCACTAAAATGTAAGCTGCACAAGGGCAGGGATTTATCTATCTTGTGTAGCTAAATTTCCAAAAACTAGAAAATGCAGTGGAGGTATAATAGCTAACATAGTGAAAATACATGCCTTTCAAAAATCATTCATTGGTTTTTTAATAAGCAATATTTTATTTTTAATTAAATTTATGTGGCATTTTTTTTACCACTTGATTGTTCTAGAGACAGGTGTTAAAGCATAGCTGTCAGGGGAAAGGAGTGACAAAAAGTCAAAAAAACTTAAAAAAAAGCGAAAAGTAGTTGTTTGATGAATCTTAGTTAAATAAGTAAAACAGAACCTACCACCTATTCTTACCAGTTTATCTCCAATCTAGCTTTTCTTTCTTACCTCCAGTACCACTGTCTTAAGTGAGAACTCATCTCTCTCTTTTAAACAATTGCATCAGTGCCTGCAATAGTTACACTGCCTCCAATCCTTCAATTGTTAGCTTACTGTCTATTATATAGGTTGTTGCTAGGATTATAGCGAGTTCTAATATCTTTACTTCTCTGCTTACGTAGTTCCTAAGATGCCTTGTTACATAAAAGACAAGGTCCACAGTTTTAAGTGTGGCATGTACAATGCTTCACAATTTGGATCTAACTTAAGTCTCCAGACTCAGATGTTTATTCTCTGCTGTATACTCTTGTGCTTCAACCAAATCTGTCTGATTCCCCTTTGGTGAGTCTGGGGTCAGGTACTTATTAAAAGTTGAGGTACAGACCACTAAAAATTCTCGTCTTTTTAAAAGTCAGCAACCATTTGCTGTGTAATGTTGTACACATGTTACTGTCTGAAAGAGTCCTTGCTCATCTTTGAAAATCCCTAGACATCTGTTCCAATTCTTTTCACATATAACTTTCTATGTTATGTCCATCTGCCTTCCCTGCTTAAAAAGAGAAGTTCCCTTCTGTGTACTCCTATAATTATTGCTTTGCCCACATGTCTGCCAGAATGATCATACTAAATCATAACTCATCTATTCACACTTTGACTTCCTTGGTTAGTCGCTGCCTTTTTGTTCATCTCTGTATATATCGATTGCCCTAACAAGTGTTACATAGAGCATGCATTATTTTGATAAGGTAATTCCATTTGGGTAGGGTCTTTCCTTTTTCTTCATGGTCATTATATAAGTATATTTCCTCCCAGGTTCTGGTTCTCCTTTTGCTGTCCATCCTTTTTATTGTGTTGTACCTCATTGTGATAGGTAAGTAGGCCCTTCTACAATTGTGCAAAGGTAAGAGAGAGAGATAGCATCCTCATGCAAATTCATACAGGTAGGAAAGCATTTCTATGGTCTCTAGATCTGCTAGAGTTGAGAATTTGGGATTACAAATGTCAAGCCAAAAGCTCATTATAATCCTACATGCCTCACAGAGGCCCAGTTTAGAGTGTAAACTCCAGGAGAGAAGGGACTTGTATCTCTTTTGTTCACTTCTGTATCCCCAGCACTTGTTACTATAGTAGGTATACAATAGCCACTACATTAATACTTGTTAATTGATTAAAAACCACTTGGCAAAAGACACACAGCTGATACATTTCAGAATTATAACTGAAAGTCAGCCCAGTCTGATTCCAAAGATGATGATCTTTTAAATAGGCTGCTACCTTTCCAGATGCAATTATTTAATCTAAAGTCAAATTCTAGAATATACAAATGGAGAAGTTCCTACTCAATCTAATCTGTATATTCAGGCTTGCTCTTCTGGTGCTAAATGCCTCATCATTTTCTCTTATGTAAATGGTTAATACTTATTGATTTCACATTATTTAAAGTCACCATTCCAGGCATTTTACATTCATGAATATAACTAGTCATTACAAGAAACTTATTAGAGGGCCAGCCATGGGGGCTCATGCCTGTAATCCTAGCACTCTGGGAGACTGAGGTGGGAGGATCACTTGAGGTCAGGAGTTCCAGACCAGCCTGAGTAAGAGCAAGACCTCGTCTCTACTAAAAATAGAAAAAAATTAGCCGTGTCTGTAGTCCCAGCTACTCGGGAGGCTGTGGCAAGGGGATTGCTTGAGCTCAGGAGTTTGAGGTTGCTGTGAGCTAGGCTGATGCCACAGCACTGTAACCCAAGCAACAGAGCAAGATTCTGTCTCAAAAGAAAAAAGAAAGAAACTTATTAGCACCATTTTGAAAATGATGAAACTGAGGTACAGTGAGGTTAAGTGATGTGCTAAAGGTCAAACATCTGGTAGTTTTGGAGCTGGTCAGTCTAGCTTCACACACCTAGACCTCTGTACTGTAGAAGAGTCCAACTGATCAGCAACTTTCAAAGCGGGAGCCAGCCAGGGAAGAGCTGTGAGCTTGAATCCAACATACCAGCTTCTAAAGGTATCCCAGTGCCTTCCGATAAGCATGTGTGCTGACCCCTGGCATACTGCTGTCATTAATGATGGGAAATGGTGTAGCTCATGGCCTCCTGTGGTTAGCAGTGGCAACATTTCACAGACCCCATCTACTTCACCATAAATAGGTGTTAAGTCTGTGAAAGCAAGCAGGAAAATAGCATAAATACAGAGCATGAAGTCATTTAATGAACCAGCAAACATCAGCTCCAGTATTAGGAACACAGAAATGCAAGTTGAGGTATAATAGCTAGTTTTCAGCTGTAATACTGAAAACACGTGTCTTTCAAAAATCATTTGTTCCTCTTTTAATAAGTAATATTTTCTTTTTGATTAAATTTATGTGTTTTTTTCACCACTTAGTTGTTTAATAGACTAATATTGAAGCATAGCTGTTAGAGGCAAAAGAGTGAAGGAAAATAAAAGGGCTTTAAATTAGTATAATTTACTTGGCAGATTTTTATGGTGTGTTATTGGTGAAAATAAAACTTACAGATAGTATTAAATACATTCCAGCATAAAGTAGTATAAATAAAAAATAGGATGTGTGTATCTCTCATACCAGGCTTTTTTATTTTATTTTTATTTGGTTTTTTATTTATTTAGTTACTAGCTGGATTATTCTAGTGAAGTCCTCATCAGCAGTGTGAACCCTCTAAGCTTGCTCCTCAGGGGCACACCCTGAGATGAGAGTGGTTTTGGCCAGTCTCTCTCTTTGTCTGTCTCACTCCCTAACCATACCCAACTGTCAAACTCTACTAAGTAATTTCCAGCTTATTTCTCTGTTGTTTTAACAATATCCTGAGGACTAAGTCACAGACTAATCAAACTTAGATTCCTTTGAAGAAATGATTTCTGAGGTTAGTCTTTGAGATTTGCTTTGATCCCAGAAGGACTATTCCCAGGTATCTCCCATTTTTCTCTCCAGCAAACTAGTTGGCCTATAATTTAGCTGATATCTTCAATAAATCTGTAAGTCCTCTCACAATTGCCTTTGATTACAATCTCTACTGTTTTTGAGAGTGCCTATGGGTTTAAACTCTCCCACACTCTGTTGCAAATAAAGTTAGTTACTTTAGGAAGAAAGTTTTAAATTCTCTGTTTTACTACTAATTTCTTCCTCTAGGCAAAATCTCTGAGCCATAGCTTTGGTGGTAGGGCAGGGATAATAGTGCTAAGTTTCTCTGAATAACTCTGCTGCTTTTGCAGTTGAATGCTCTGTGGATGGGAAAAGTAGTAGCCCAGGTCCCCTCAACTTGCTGCTTTGAGTGTGGAATCCTTACCACATAAGCCAGCACATGGGTGATCCAGGCCCTAGTATTCTCAATGGCATCACATCCAAGGTAGAACCTCTGTCCCTTAAATGGTGGCTGGGCAGAAGAAGGGAGCCCCTATCTCTCAGCTGTACTTGATGAGCACTTCACCTTTGCAGCAATTAGCAGTTAGCAGTTACCTGGGGGCAGGATGAAAAATGCTGATATCAGGCCCTCCTGGAATGGGAACTTGGGGAGAGAGAGCCTTGTGTTCTTGGGTTCTTGGCTGTATCAGTCTGGAGGACAGTATCCACCTCTCTGAGCTGAGAAGAAAATGCTGGAAAAACTCTTAGAGACATCAGAATAGGCAAAGAATTTATGAAGAAGACCTCAAAATCAATTATAATAACAATAAACATAAATGAATGGGAACTTATCAAATTAAAAAGCTTCTGTACAGCCAAGGAAACTGTCATCAGCACAAATAAACAATCCACAGAATGGCAGAAAATATGTGCATGCTGCACATCCAGTAAAGGGCTGATAACTAGAATCTATATAGAACTCAGGAAAATCAGCAAAAAAATCAAACAGTCCCATTAAAAAGTGGGCAAAGGACATGTACAGAAACTTTTGAAAAGAAGACAGACTAATGGCCAAGAAACACAAGAAATGTTCAACATCTCTAATCATCAGGGAAATGGAAATTAAAACCATAATGAGATATCACTTAACCCCAATGAGAATGGCTTTATCAAAAAGTCCTCAAATAACAAATGTTGGTGTGGATGCAGAGAGATAGGAACACTCATACACTGCTGGTGGGACTGCAATCTAGTAAAACCTCTATGGAAAGTAGTATGGAGTTACTTCAATAACTAAAAGTAGAACTACCATTTGATCCAGCAATTACACTACTAGGTATCTACCCAAAGGAAAAAAAGACATTCTGTGTAAAAGACACCTGCACCTGAATGTTTATAGCAGCACAATTCACAATTTCAAAGATATGGAAACAATGCAAGTGCCCATTAATACAGGAGTGGATTAATAAAATGTGGTATATATATATGTCATGGAGTACTACTTAACCATAAAAAATACGGTAAACTACCTATTGTATTATCCTGGATGGAGCTACAGCCAATTCCTCTAGGTCAAGTATCACAAGAATAGAAAAGCAAACACCACATGTACTCACCATTAAATTGGTACTAATAGTCCAACCCTTATGTGCACATATGGGAAGTAACATTCATCAAGTGTTGGGCGGAGGGAAGGGAGAGGAGGGGATGGGTAAATTTACACCTCACAAATGCGTTGTGTGCTGTCTGGGGAATGGGCACACTTGTAGCTCTGACTTAGAGCAAAGGCAATTTATGTAACCAAAGCATTTGTACCCCTATAATACTCTGAAATTTTTAACAAATAGCACACCCCCCCAGAAAATATTATGTCATTTGCTTCATTCCCTTAGGGATATTTCCAAATACTTGAAATAGTAATTTTTGTTTAAATTAAGTAGATTTTTTTATTTTATTTTTTTATAATTTTCACCACTTTTACTTGGGAGTGGATCTGGAGAGCTCCTCATGCTTTCATGCCAGAAATGGAATTTATTTTCCTTTTAAGAATGAAATAATCTTTCCTCTGTGTTTTTCAGCACAGTTATTTCTAAAATTCCTGATGGCGGAGACCTCAGATAAGAAGGTGGGGCTGCTAGAAACTGCCATCGATTCTATGCTTGGCATTTGGAATTGTAACGCCATAGAATTATGAAAACCCAAAACAGAGTCTTAGAACTGGGCAGCCTTTAGTTCAATCCCTCTTTATTTCATGTAAACTCATCATTTACTAATCAAATACATTAGTTTTTAATTAATTGTCAAATATATGAATGCATTAAAAACAAAGTAGGAAAGAACTTACAATGAAAAGCAGTCAGGTATTCACTCCCCTCTTTCCATCCTAGACTGACAAATCAAACCAAATGCATCTAACATTTTTACACACTCATATATACCCACATAGGTTAAATTATATGAATTTATATAAATTATAGCTATATAAAATTATCCCTAATTGTATATATAGAGTTAACGTGTATACACACACACACACACACACACACACACACACACTCGTTTATCTCTTACTCACTTTTAACAATTACTGGTTATATCTCAATATTTAAATTTTATGTTCCTTTGCTTACCCAATATCAAAACTCACTAAAGGAACTGTTAGTGGCAGAAACTGCTTTGTCTCCACTGACAACAGATCCCATTAACTATGTATAACTCTGGTAGCCAGGGCATGCATATGTGAGCTAGGCTCAGATAATTAGCTGCCCCATCCTTGAGATTTGCCTCTAGCATTAGTGATTGCAATGAATCAAAAAGTGGGAACTTCATTCTTGGGAAGTCATCATCAAATTTCTCCAGTAGCAGCATCAGCTCAGCCACAGAGCTAATGCTCAGTGTTGGTGCTGCTGCATACCAACTTTTTCTGAAAGGCCACTTGTGGTTCTGGCAGCCTGGGATTTCATTGTGTCATTATTTTTTCCCTATTTTCTAGTTCTCCAGAAATTCTGTGAATTATACAGAGCCATTCCTGCAATTCCTTTTCTACTTAAGTCAGCCTGAGAAAGATTGTACTACTTGAGCTACGAACCTTGCTTACTTAATAGAACTTTAAAAATTACATAATATATATAAATTCTTATTCTTCAACATCTGATTTCTTGCTGTGTGGGTACTTAATTATCCTGTTTTAGCCCATTTCCCTTCTGTCTTTCTTCACACAAGCAGATTCCAAGTCCAGAGATTTGGAATTTCTCCTTCCTCCTATCCTCTTATTGGAGATATTTGGGTAGGAGCTTTCATTTCACCTGACAATATTTTACCATTTACCTCAACTTTAAAACAAGAAGCAAAATGTCTTATTTCCCGAGGGCCCCACTCCCATTTATTTTCTCTTGTGGATTTACTGCCTTAAAAATTTCCATCACTGTAAATCAAAAGTTAGAAAAGAGAAAACTGCATAAATGCATTTGTCCATCTTGAACCAGTATCTTAAATGATATTTCAGTATTTCAGTTTTATATCTGCCGAATCCCAAGATTGGTAAGTTTTTACTTGGTAAACTATTTTCAATTTCTTTGCATTTATACCTAAGCTATGTCTTTTTTCTATTCTCCTAAATTGTATTTCACAACAAGGATAACTGATGAGTTAACTGTCATGGACAAATTATTTACATTTTTATCTGATTAGCTATGAGTTCTGTGTCTGTCACTTTATCTTTGCCTAGTAAGTTCTGACACTATTGCTTACTTGAAATGCCCAGATCATCTCAGGATTTCATAATACAGGCCATTATAGCACATTTTTCCTGGCAGCAATCAAAAGATGTTTGAAATTTAAATTTTTCTATTTTTTAGAAGAAAGCATGTGTACTCCTGCTCTCCTGCTTTAAAATTTTTCCCATTTATACTTCTAAATCATTAATTCAGATATGCCCTTCTTCTTTTTACCAACATGGCCTCAAGGTTAAATAATAATAAATTAATAAACTGTCTGGTTAGTGGTCAGCTTTGAGTAAGCATTGTCTCATTCAGAATTTAATAACTATTATATGCTTTAATATGCAACTATCTCCTACTAAACTCAAATAACATTTTTATTGCCATTGTACCACTCAATGTTAATTTAGCACAGCTCATAAAAAATTCAATAGAAGTGATAAGAATAGACATTTAACCACTGACCTTCACCGATTGAATCGAGTCTGAGCACTTATTATTTGCTTAGGACACCTAGGCCTAGTCAGCAAGCAGTCTTTGTGAGCTAGGGTTTCCTTTCTTCCTTATTATCCTTGGTACTGTCACTATGCTGTGTCCCCTTGACTAGATTACTTACTATTTCTGGTATGTTTTATCACAGGTTAAATGCATGACAAAAAGATTCATATTAAATTAATTTATTCAACGAAATCTATCAAGTGCTTACTATGGACTAGATATTGTTCTAGTTCCTGGGAATACATTAGATGGAGAACAATGAAGCTTTCCTGATGAAACTTTATTTCTGATGATGTTAACAGACAATAGGCCAACTAATAAGTAACATGCATTGCTTTTTAGGTAGTGAAAAGTGCTATGAGATAAATAAGATTGCATAATAAAAATAGGGAGAGTTGGGGAAGTGAGGCTAGCCATTTTAAAGAGGGTAATTAAGGAAATCGTTACAGATAAGGTAACATTTGAACAGAGATTTAATGCAGGTGAGGAAGTGACTCTTGATTATATCTGGGAAATAGGTAGTTCAGGCAAAAGAAACAGCAAGTTCACGTGTCCTGAGGCAGCAATGTGCTTGGTATGTTTGATGAACAGATAGAATCAGGCAGAATAAACAGTTGTAAGAGGTAAGGTCACAGAGATATTGAGATGGGAACAGATTTTGGGAAGCTTGTCAGCCATTTTAAAAACTTTGGCTTTTACTCTGAGTGAAATGAGAAGCTACTGGGGGTTTCTGAAGATAGAGTTGATGTGATCAGTCTTTCGTTATAAAAGGATCAATTTTGTTTTTGCATTGCAAATGGACTAAGGGTGGGGGCAAGGGTAGAAGCAGGGAGACATTGTAGAAGATTATTTTAACAGTTGAAGTGTGAGATGATGATGACTTTTACCTGGGTGATACTGGTGTGGCTGAGAAATAGATTTTGTAACTAAGTATTTTGATGATAGGACAAACAGAATTGGTTGGTAAATTGAATATGAGGTTTGAGTTTGGAGTTAAAGATGACTCTAACACTTTGGCCCAAGTAGGTAGAAACATGGGATTGACATTTATTGATAGGTGGAAAAATATTGGGGAAAGGGTAGGGTATTTTTGGAGGTGAATGTATTTCAAAGGTTTGATTATGAGGCATGTTAACTTTGAGATGCTATTTAAACATATATATGGAGATGTCATGTAGACCATTGGGCATACAAGGCCTGGCATTGTTGGGTGTTAGGGTTAGAGATAAACTTTAAAATAAGGAAGGTATTTAAAGCCATGGGCCCTGATGTGTAACTTAGGTAATGAGTGAAGATAACTAAGAGAAATGTTTTTGCTTCCTGATTTTAAAAAAATAGAGTCAATTTCTGTTTTACCTGGTAAGTTTTTTTTCTGTCATTAGTTCTTTCCTATATTCCAAATGATCTCAAGCTAAGGATAGGTGACCCAAGGAACTGGATGCAAAGATGCTTACATAAAGGAAATGGATGTTTAAAAGAAACCATAAAACAGATTAATATACAATATTGCCAAGGATAGACAAATTAGGAGGAAAGAACCCCAATTCTTTTTTGTAGCCACACAAAGAGAAGCTTTGGCTGATTCCAAGTTTCTCTTATTCATCATGAACATCAAACTCCTTTTAGGAACTTTAGGAAACCCAACAGCAATCAAGCAAGACTATGTAGTAGAAATAGCACAGTGTATGGAATTAGAGAAACCAGTCTGTGTCCTGATCACTTTATGAGCTCTGATGCTTTGGACTAACCATTGACATTTCCTAGGTTGAGATTATCTATCATTAAGATGAGCACAATAATGTCTGCCTTGAGCACCAAAGAGAACCGTCTTTAAGGATCCAATAAAATAAAGTCTGTGAAAGAGCTCTGTGAATTGTAGGGTCCTCATACATATAAAATTTAATTATTGATACTAGCAACAGTAAAGTTTGGTAATTCTGATAAGAATCAAATGGGCATTAGGAAATGGAAAGTTAAAGCGCCTGAATACTAGCCATAGTTTTATCACTGATCCCTTTTTTTCTTCCTGTATACAGTTCAGATTTAAGAAATCAACATAATTGATGTGTTTGAGAGCATACAGGTGGCAGGGATACAGCAGAGGTGAAAAAATAATGAGTTGCTGGAAATAAAAGGTGAAATAGGCCTATTGCTCTGGAAAAATTAGAAGCAGTATTGAACACCCCATAGTGTAATTACTGAGCAAAGACATTGTGGAGGGAGTGAGAGAATTTAGGTAGATATCCAGTCAGTGGGTAGGAGAGATAAAGGATAGTAAGAGCATGGTGGTCTTGAAGAAAAGGCTACTATGGCTGTAGTAGTTTTGAGAAGCTATGTAGACTTCTACTTAGGGAGATGGGTTATAGGAAAACAAAAGATATAATGTGGTTAGCACACAATCTAAAAATATCTTCTCTTAATAATTATCTTCAGGTAATTATCTGTTGTCATCAAATTGGCTATGCCTACTAAAATTCAATCTCCACTTCCATATATATTTTGTTTTGCTTCCTTTTATGTTTTGCCTATTAAATTGCACTGGAAAATCCTAGAATAAATGTGATCTCATGGGAAGCAGAGCAGCAGGATGCATTTTAAATATTAATTTGGTATTTGAGGATTCATTCACAGAGGTAGAAATGCCAAGATATAAATGAGCTTCCAAGTTCACTTTTCCAGATATATCAGTAAAGATATGAAAGCCATTATTAAACCTTTGGCATCATTGTTCCTTGCTTTACTTACAAATTATGGTTTGGATTATGTGCTATGTAAATGTTATAAATATTCAAAGATATATAATTCTATATATATTAATAAAAACCCTAAATATATGCCATAATAAATTTTATAGGTTTAATGTTTATAGTGACTATAAATAATGTTGATGTATTCATGAATGCTCACTATATGTAAGGTTTTTGCAAAATTAAAAGATGTCACTTAATTTTGACAACAATTTCATATTATAGATGATGAAATTAAGAGTGAAAGATATAAAGTAACTTGTTTATGGTTACAAAGCCAGTAAGTAACCAAAATAAGATTCAAATGCAAGTTTCTCTAACTTAAATTTCTGTCATCTTCTGAGCACACCATATTGCTTTGCAGTACTCTATCAATACTAATCCTCCTAAGCTACTGCAAGGAAATACAGATAGAATCAAAGTTTAATGACTCCTAGGATATTTTCCATACTACACCTTTCTGATTGGTTACACATTCTATATAGCTATTTGTGCATGGATGTTTTCCACATATTTTTAAAACTTTTTTTTAGATGGGGTCTTGCTGTGTTGTCTGGAGTGTAGTAGCGCAGTCATAGCTCACTGCCTTGAACTCCTGGTCTCAAGTGATTCTCCCACCTCACCCTCCAGAGTAGCTGGGACTACAGATATGCACCACCATGCTTCCTATATGCTTTTTGATAAGGTTTTCTTAACATTATTCCTCAACCACAGTTAGTAGCAAATCTTAAGGTAGAATTCAAAATAACCCTAGAGCATGAATTAGCACTCAATAAAGGTAATAATAATAATTACTGATTTCACAATGCCTACAATAGTTTAGGTGCATTTCTAATATCGCTATTCATCACATTAACCTCATAAGGTAGGCAAATATAATGAAGTCTGTTTTATGCCATTTCTTTTATAGATGAAAACATTGAGATTCAAAGTAAGTCATTTTTTCTATGATGGCAATGCCCTAACCAGGGTAAAATTCTAGTACAATTAAACTCCAAAGCTACCTTACACCCCATGAAACATATTGTCTCTCTATTATACCATTTAAGTGATGCTTACTGCAACAGGTGTATCGCCTTGTAGGCAAACCTACTTGCCTTGTAGGTTTGGCATTTTGCATTCAATAGCTATACCGTGAGATAAAATAGATACACTACAGAAAAGTAACCAATAAGTTGAGTAGAAGAAAGAGTCTAGGAAAAAGAATGTCAAATAGGTATATCTTTTTGAGTTCTTTTGGCTATAAGAAATACTGTTTTGAGAAAGATTCTAAATTCACGTCTAGTTTGGTAGAGAAGAGCGTCTTTGCTTATAGCAATATCTTCCATGGAGTACAAAAGAGGAAATGAAGTGTGCTAAAATACTTGGGGATAAATGGATGTGATATTCCAACTTACTCTCAAATGACTCAGATCAAAATTTTAAATATGTAAGAGTGTGTGTGTATGCAAAGAAAGAGAGAGAAGGACAAAACAGCAAACAACAAGGGGTAGAATGTAATCATTGGGATAGTCTGGGTAAAGAATATGTTCCTTGTTTTATTCTTGAAATTTGCCATAAGTTTTAACATATATAAAAAAGTTACAAAAATGAAAATAGAATAAGTGATACAGCTGCCAATTGAACCCACTTATCAGTGTGAGCAATGTAGAATAGCTAAACATTATGTGAATCCAATAATATAAAATAAACTATATAGAATTGCTATTAATTATTGTTGCCAAAAATATTTAATCTGAAGCTAATCAAGTCTTTAGATCTAATTCCAATTTACAGGGAAATACAGGAGACAGAGAAATAAATCAAATGATACCATAAGAAAACAGTCATCAAAATTAAAAAAATAGAACATCCTGGAGAAAAAACTTACCTGATTTTCAACAAACCAGTGTCATGAAAAATGTGGGTCTGTTTTAGATTAAATGTGTTTTAAGAAGCATAACCAAATGCAAATAATTTGTGAGTGACACAGCAAAGAAATTTTGTGATATTTGAGTAGGGAATTGTTATTAAACTGTGCTAAGATTATTGTTAATTTCATTTTGTGTGATAATTAAATTGTGTTTATATAGGAAGATTTAATTTAAATTTTCTTAGGTTTAGAAAAACATAATGAAACCTTTAGAGGTAATCATCATGATATCTGAAGTTAATTTTAAAAAATTTAAAAAATAGACCAAAATATGGGAAATATTAATAAATTTAAGACCTGGATGATGAATATAATTTTTAATGATTTCTGTATTATAGGGTATTTTATAACATTTTTGCTAGAAATAAATAAAATTAAATAGAATCATGAGTCAACAATGAAAGCAGACTGGTAAACATCAGCTTTAATAGACAAAGAAATCAGAAAGAAGACATTTGAGAAGTTACAATCACAGACCAATGAGCATGGCAGATGATAATTATGGATCATACATGAGACAACGTGGTGAAAATACAGTTATCAGGTCGATCTAGGTTGGAAATAGACTTTGAAATTGTAACAAGCTGCCTAAATAACAGGAGCTACACCTGATATGAATCCAGGTAAGAAATTTGCTACTTTCCCCACCCTTGGATTTTGATAGTTAACAAGAGGATCACGTTGGAACAGAAAGAGTAACAGCTTTTCCAATAGTGCAGTTTACATATCTATCATATAATAGAAAAATAACGCTTCCTTATACAAATTAAGAATGCCATTAAGAGTCATAGACCTCATGCTGGCAAGAGAAGAAGTGAGAAAACTACCATGAAGCCAGAAAAAGGCTGCTGTGACTTGGAGGGAAAGAACAAACAGAATGGAGTTCAGGTTAGCCAAAAAGTTAAAATGAGATAAGTTTTTTTGATTTCACTTTTACAGAGGTTTTAATGGAAAATAAAATATTTATGCTGGTTCATATTTCTAGATGCAGATGAGAGGTTACAACATGTAGAAGAAATAAAATATGCAATTCTAAAGAGATATTTTCAAGTGTATCTCTAAAAACATAAAAATAAAGATCTAGAGATATGGAATTATGATGAAGAGGAAACTATGACAGCTATTAGGCAGTAAAATTATCGATTCAGAAGGAAAGACTTAAATTTGAGGAAATAGTGAATTATGGGTTTGCATTTGGACATTCCTGGTATCATTCATGCAATAAGGTAATTCTCAAGATGCTCAAGAGTGTAAAGGATAATAAGTGATGGAATAAACATTAATAATGATTTATCTATTCATTCAAGCATTCTTCAGTAATGATTTTAGTAAACTTGCTGCTAAAGCTATTGATACAAAAAGAATATTTTTTAGGCACTTCGAATCTGTAAGACAGAAAAATATGCAAATAATCATCATATATTAATAGTTAGAGAATTTCTATTTAGTGAAATTTTGTCATTTCCAGTGCTCCTGGGAGCTGTTCATTAAAGATAATATAAGCTTTATAAGCTGAAGTATTTGAAGAATCAAAAGAAAGTTGTATGCTAATAAATACTGCAAAAATATAGGCAATGAGCTCTGAAAGGTAGACAGGAGTTTATCACGCAGATTATTGTAGACTATTATAAGGAATTTGATTTTAAGCCATTAGCCAAGAAAAATTATGGAAAGTTTTGAAGCACAGGAGTGATGTAATTTGATTTTATTATTCTGAGTGACCCAAGAAAACAAATCGTAGAGAAAGCAAGAGTGGAACAGGAGAGACCAGGTTAGAGGTTGCTGCAATACTCCAGGTAGATACAAAGAGCAGTAGAACATGAAATAAAAGGATTTAACTTTACCTAGGAAATCTAGGAAAATATTCCAGAAGTGAGTATAAATGCATTGGTTCGAAGTAAAAAGCAGGAATAAGAGTATTTCTGGGAGCTGTAAAGATAGTCTTCTTTGTTTTTAACAGTTTCATTAAGGTTGACATACATTAAGCCACACATATTTAATGTATATACAATTTGATAACTTTGATATATCTTTGCACTAGTAAAACTATGACCTCAATCAAGACAAGATAGAACATATCTATCCCCCAGTAGTTTCCTTGTGGCCCTTTGTAATTTCTGTCTTCTACTATCTCTTCCCCATTCCCAAGCAACCACTTACCTGTTTTCTGGTACTAAATATTCATTTCCATTTCCTAGAATATTTATAAATCATACCGTATGTGTTCTATTTTATCTGGCTTTTTAAACTCAGTATAACTATTTTCAGATTCATTTATGTCATATTCATTTTTTTCTTCATTGTCAAGTAGTATTGCACTTTCAGACATACCACTGTTTACCCATTCACTTGTTAATAGATATCTGTGTTGTTTCCACTTTTTGCTAATAGCAAATTATATTATTTGTAATACAAATGAAGCTGACATGAGCATTCATATGTATGTATTTTTAAGAAAATATGTTTTTATGCTCTTGTAAGTTGAATTATTTTTATATTTTAATTCATAATTGTTTCTAATATATAGATATACATTGAATGTCTTTCTATTGTTCTTTTATCTCATGACTTGCTAAATTCACTTTTTAATTCTAGTATCTTTTCTGGAAGATTCTATTGAATTTTCAGTATAGAAAATCATGTCATCTGCCAATAAAAGCTATCTTACTTCCTTTCCACTCTGTATTCCTTTTATTTCTTTTTCTTGCATGATTACACTGGCTAGAAACTCTAGCTCAATGTTGAATAAGGGTGGAGAGAGCAAATTTGCTTTGTTATTCCCAATGTTAGTAGAATTCAGTCTCTTGCTATTAAGTGTGGTGTGAGATGGAGTTTTTTGGCAGATGCCCTTTATTGTGAACAGGCATGTTCTATTTTAGTTTGCTAAGAATTTTTATAGAGTGACAAGGGTGGATTTTCTCAAATGTATTTTATGTGTTTTTTAAGAGGATCATATTATTTTTCTTTTCAGTTGGTAATATGGTAAACTATAATTTTTAGTGTTAAATCTAGTGTTAAATCAACCTTCCTGGGATAGACAATACTTGACCATTATATAATGGTGTTTCCTATATATCATAGACTTTTATTTGCTAATGTTTTTTATAATTTTGTAACTATTTTCATGAGTTATATTCACTTGGTATTTTTTTTCTTGTAATATCTTTGGGTTTGCTATTAGATTACTGCCGTTGATTAATATAGTGTTCATTTCTGATTAAAAGTAGCTAAAGAGAAACATTGTGCATATTACTCTGTGTGAATCATTTTTTGTACTTTATCTTATTTCATTTCCTTTGCAATACCCCTTACACAACGAAAAGATCACATGTCTAGTAAAAGGCAAACTGCATTTCAATTTTGTGTCAGCTCTCTATTTATTGCCTCTCAGCTCCAAATTCACCCTTTTAGTATGATATCAGTTGAGGTTGCCAAGGGCTGTTGTGGGGAAAAAGAGTCTTCTCTTTGTTCCTGTGTCACTTTCTTATTTCCTTTTTTTTTTTTCTTCACCTTATTGTACCATAATCAGAGGCATTCTGCTTCAGCCGCACAACCAGAGTGTACAATTCCTCTGTAATCTTGGATCCGTGGCCCCACCCCACTGATCACCTTACTGCAGCTATCTCAAAGTGGACACCATGTGCTTCAAGGCTAGCACCACACTGTCAGTAAGTGAGCTTCTGATACGTTGATTCCCTTTGTGTGTCTGCCCCTTATCTTCTGCCTGCCTGCATCCCAGAGTTTCTTCTGTGTGGCCCTCCCAATAGGAACACTGCACAACCCAGGCTGGGCCCTGCTGCATGTATGATCCCAATATGCCAACTCCCTCTACATGCTGGATTGCTAACCTTGGCCCACCTACATACCAGAAGGTATTTGCTCTTTGCCTAGTGACCATGGACCACTTCTGGCATGAGCATCCAAATGAACTTCTCCACCATCATGTTGGCCATTACCACGCCTTTTCCAACAAGGTCTGATTTCCATCATTGTAGGAGGGCTCCCACCCCTGTGCTTCCTTCCTTGGTTACTCCTCCTCAGCCCCAGCCTATTCTTTTGTGTTTTCTTTACATCTTTGTAGTTACTCTGCTGTTATTGCTAATATTTATCTGTATTAAATTTTACCTCTTCAAACTTTCTCTGAAGTTTCTTTCCCTGGATTGGATATAGTTTCCAAAAATGTGTTTTCCCCACTAGTTCATGCCAATTTCCATTGCCTGAAAACAAATACCTCTACTGTCAAATAATTCACTACCTCAGCAAAAGCTGTAAAAGTTAAAATTGTATTTCTCCTGAAAGCACTTAACCATGCTCATATCTAGAGGCTGTATTGTTAATGTAGTCTTACATCAAAACATAAAAATGTTACTGTTAGCCAAACCAACACACGAGAGACAATACATAAAGATAGAAATAATAGATCCTTACATCAAATTCAAGTTGCAAACTGCAGTTTGTGCAAAATCCTGCCTTGTAGAGGATTTTGGAGAGGCACTTCTACTTTGTTCAGCTTGTCCTACTTGTGCCTCAGTTGTACTTCTTGGGGCATTTAATCTTTATTCAGAGTCGGGGAGCATTTTCCTAGCTGTATGCTGCTTCTCATTATCCTCTCAGCCTCTCTATTTAACACCTTGGCTCCCCAAATTCTCAGGATTTCACTGTACCTTGACCTCTGGCCAGGTTTCCGACACTCAGTTCTGGATTTTTCCTGGATGAACCTAAAGGGAACATCAGATTTATGCTGGAGAAAGAGAGTATCATGATGTTAAAGAAAAATAATCCTAACTTTTTGGCATCTGGGTCTTTTGACCCAGGTGGTAACTGGGTGTAACTGGAATAACTCTTGAATGTTGTATGTTAAAAAAAGTTTTCCATATATTTTATTTGTGATGAATAATATTTCAAATGGCTTCTTCTTTTAAATCTTTTGGTTTGTGACATGTCCCAGCAGTATATGTCCGGCAAAAGCAAAAAAGAAGAGTAAGAGGTAATATTAAAATCCATCTTGTTATGAACTGAATGTTTGTGTCCCCTCAAAATGCACATGTTGAGGCTCTAAGTCCCTGTGTGATGATATGTGAATGAGGGGCCTTTGGTAGGTAGTTAGATTTATCTGAGGCCATGAGGATGGGTCCTTCTGTGGGATTAGGAAAGACTGGAGATTCTCTCTGTCTCCCCCCATCGCCCATGTGAGAACACAGCAAGAAGACAGGAACCAAATTAGCTTGCACCTTGATTTTGGGATCTTGGACTTCCCAGATCCAGAATTTACAAAGTTAAGAGCCTTTGTCTATTGTTTAAGCTGCCCAGATTAGAGTATTTTGTTATTATCAGCCCAAGTTGAGACATATCCTAATAGAATTACATTAAATCAAAATGTCTCTTTAAAATGTCCTTCAATTTATCTTAGTTACTTGTCTCAAAATTACCTGTATTCTAGTATGGAACCATTGAAATGTGAAAGAGCTTAACATTCAAAACGATCTGCTAAGTTCAATGCAAAGAATACTTTAGATGAAAAGTTCTCTTCATCCATCGCATTATATCATATAAGCAATTGTCAATTCATAAGTTTTGTCATGAAAGACATTTGAAAAGAGGCCATGACGTAGAAAGAGTTATATGGTATAGTAATGACATGGAGAATAAGGACAGAAATTCATTTTGTTAATTGGCTTTTGAGAAGGCAGTTTCTAATAAGTCAATGGAATGGCTGTGAGGCAGGCAGAATCCAGATGGAAAAAAAAGATTAAGAAATGACCAAATAACCAACATAAAGAGTTTAACAATGATAGGAATGATCTAGTTAGGAAGAAATTCTTAAGCAAAACAGAGTGGAGGGGACATATTTTAGAATAAGAAGATTAAGTTTATTTTCAGGAACCTATACATTGCTGGTGTTGATGTAAAATGACAAGACCACTTCGGAAAATAATTTGGTTTTGTCTTATAAAGTTAAGCACACAATTACTATACAATACAGCAACTCACTCTTTGGTGTTTACTCAGGTGAAATAAAAGCATATGTCTACAACCTTTGTTTCTGATGGCTGAGAAAACTGGAAACATCCCAAATGGCTATCAACAGCTGAGTGGATAAACAGATTGTGGTTTAGGCACACAACGGAATCCTACCCAGAAATATGATAGCTGATCCTGAAAAATACTATGCTTATCAGAACAATTGCAACACAAAAAGTATATATTGTATGATTACATTTATCAGAAGTTCTAGAAAAGATAAATCTATAATTATGGAAAGCAGATCAGTGATTGCCTGCATCCTGGGGTAGGGTAGAGTATTTATTTTGAAAGTGCTGAAGGGAGTAATTTGGGGTAAGAGAAATGATCTATTTTTTGTGTACATTTCTACACACAAAGTTATGCATATTTGTCAAAACTTATTGATCTCTACACACATATAATGGATACATTTTATTCGTGTATATATTACCTCCATGAAATTAATACAAAAGAAAGATAATGTAATTAAAGCACTGGTCTGTGGTATATGCCCAATAAATTGTACTCATTCTTGTTTTTGAAAAAAGAATGAGAATTGAAACTTCCACTTCTGGAAAAGATGAAGTAGATATACTCCGTAAGTATGACTAATAACCTTGAAATTATATATAAAGCAAATATAATAAGACTCTGAATGGTGGAAAAGATAAAGAAGACCTGCTACAGATCTCAGAATCCAAGAAAAAACATAAGAGTGAATTTCTTGGATTTTCTTTTTGGCTTATATTCCAGATTGGGTGCTGTAGATGCATCAAACAACATAGCTGCAAAATATGTGAAGCAAAAATTGATAAAACTTTTACCATTTTGTTTCTGTTTCGAGAACTTATTCAGCTATGCTTTTAGGGTAGTTTTGCAAGTGATAGTCTTCAGGCCCAGAAGATTTCACTGGAAAATTGTAACAAATATTTAAAGAAGAATTAACATCAAATCTACACAATCTCTTTCAGAGAATAGATGAGGGAGACTAATCCCCAATTCATTTTTTTTAAACTAAATTTTTTATTTTCAGATGATTGAAGATTCAAATACAGTTGTGAAAAATAGTACAGAGATCTCAGTGTACTCTTTATACTCAGTTTCTTCCAGTGGTAATTCTTGCAAAACCGTAGTATAGGTACAATATTACAAACTGGATATTGAAATTGATTCAGAAAATATATAGTTTTATCACCACAAAGATCCCTCTTATTTCCTTTTATAGCCATACCCACTTCTCTGCCCTAACCCTCTTCCTAAATTCTAGAAATCACTAATCTGTTTTCCATTTCTATAATTTTGTCATTTCATGAATATTGTATCAATTGCATTGTATAATACTTGTCATTTTAATGTGAACTTTTGTTATTTGTCATAGTGTCCTTGAGATCCATCCAAATTGTTGTGTATCAGTAGTTTGTTCATTTTTTTGGTAGCATTCCTTGGTATGGTGTATCACAGTTTATGTTTAACCACAAACCTACTGTAGGCCAATTCGGGTGTTTCCAGCTTTTGAATGTTTTGACTAAAGCTGCTATAAACCATATATAGATATTTCTGTGAAGATAAGTTTTCATTTTTCTGGAATAAATTTCCAAAAATGATTGTAAACAGCATATATTTGGGTCATGTTTATTATCTGCTATGCCAGTCTCTGTCTTTAGCCTGTTGGATTTAGATAATATGCATCTAAAATAATTATTAATACCTTATAGCTCAAGTCTTCCATTTTGTTATTTGTTTTGTGTTTGTTTCTTCTGGTTCTCCTTCTCTGTTTAATTTTTATTATTCAAGATTCCATCTTGATTTATTTATAGTTTTTGAGTGTATCAATTTATATAGTTTTGTTAGTGATTGCTCTGAGTATTACAACATACATGTGATTTATCACAGCCTACTGGTAGCAATGTTTTACCACTTCAAATGACGTATAGAATGTTTACTATCATTTAGGTTCCTTCACAATCACTACTTTTTGATATTATTGTCTTTAATATTAGAGGGTGTTATAATTTTTGTTGCAATTATTACATAAGATTTTGAAAACTCATGAGGAGGAAGGTAGTCTATTTATATTTACCCATATTATTACTATTTCATTCTTCCTTCCTTATGAATAAAGATTTCTTATTTTATCTATTTGTTTCAGCTTGGAGAACTTCCTTTAGCCAGTTAAAAACTAGGTCTGATAGTGAAAAATTCTTCCAATTTTCTTTTCTCTGAGAATGTCTTTGTTTATCTTTCATTCCTGATGGATAGTCTCATCAGATATAGAATTCACAGTTACCAATTCTTTTATTTCAGTACTTGAAAAATACTAATCCATTTCCTTCTGGCCTCCACAGTTTTAGATTAAAAAATATATGCTCTCATTGAATTGTTCCTGATAGGTAAGATATCACTTCTATGGCTGTTTCAAAATGTTTTCCTTTAATGGTTTTCAGAAGTTTAATTATGATGAGTCTAAGCATGGATTTCTTTGGGTTTATCCTATTTGTTTTTCACTCAACTTCTTGGATTTGTGTTTGTTTTTTGCCAATATTTGGAAGTTTCTAACCATTATTTTTTCAAAAACACTTTTAGCTCCTTTCTTATCTCCTGAGACTCCAAGGATACAAATGTTTCATCTTTTGCTATTGTCCTATAGGTCTCAAAAGCTCTGTTTATTTTATTTTTTTCAATCTACTTTCTACCTGTTGTTCAGTTTGGGTAAATTGTAGGAATCTGCTTCAAGTTTACTTATTGTATCCTCTGTTCTCGCCACTCTACTCTTGAGCCCTTACTGTGAGGGGCTTTGTTGTTTCTATTATTGCATTTTTCAGTTCTATAATTTTCATTTTTTAGAACTTCTATATTTTTTTAGCTGAGATTTTCTTTTTGTTTGTTTGTTTCAAGAGAATTTGTAAGTATTGCTTACTGAATCATCTTAGTGATGGTTGCTTTAACATCTATGTCCAATAATTCCAACATCTGGTTCAGTTTGGCATATGTTGATTATCTCTTTCATTTATGTTGTAGTTTCTTGGTTCTTGGTGTGATAGGTGACTTTTAATTGTATTCTGGACATTTTTTTCTATTGTGTTAGAAGCTCTGGGTCTTATTTATTTATTTATTTATTTATTATTTTAGCAGGTAGTCTCTTTATTTAGATTTAGCATGTAGGTCCTCCTAAACTAATTGATGGGGCTTTGGTTCCAATGAAAATTTAATTTTCAGAGACTTTGTGGTGTTATTTTGATTTAATATATTTATCTAGTGTCATTGTGGCTCTCACTTGTCTTGGCTACTGCTTCTTTAGTGGGTAGAAGGAGCTTACACAGACCAGGCCCTTGATACTTCTAGGGAGTTAAAGGAGTCTGCAGATTTCTGGGATGAAATATTTTTTCTGGGCTGGATACTTGTTGTGGCATCTGCTTTGCCAGTGACTCCCAACTCTGTGGTATGTCTGAGTGTGCTAGAGATGTCTTTACCAGTGCTGAGGAAGAACTCTTATCCTGTATGCTTATTGTTAGTTGAGTGTCTAATTAATCCCTTTTGATGCTTCTATTGGGCTTGCTGGATATTATCAGTAGGACTTTCATTTCACTCAATTTGGGGAAGGAATGAGCTTATGTGGTGTGACTTCTGTTGCTAGATTGGTGGTCAGGAAACACCAAGCCTACATTGCCTTTTGTTGAATGGGGAGTTGTAAAATATTTCTTCTGACCTGGAATCCCTAACCAACCAATGTTAATTTTTCTACCTTTAAGAGTTCTCTTATAGTTGTGTTATTTACAGGCTTTATACAAGTAACATATCAGAAATGATATAGAAGTGATGTGTCCACACCATTTTGTCTGAATTGGAAGTTCCCAATTAATGTTACCCTGCTACTAATATCAGATAAAGGCAGCTAAAGGAAAAAAGGAAGGAAGGAAGGAAGGAAAGAAGGAAGGAAGGAAGGCAGGCAAGCATCAAAAATGAAGAAAGAAAGAAAGAAAGAAAGAGAGAGAGAGAGAGAAAGAAACCTACATAGCTATAGGTTAATGTCCCTTGTGAATGTAGAGCCCAATATTTTAACAAAATAATAACAAATAGACTTCAGCAACAAAGGATTATACAGCAAAACAACTGCAGTTTACTCCAGGGATGCATGGCTGGTTCAGTATTTGCAGATCCAATATGTAAACCGTAATAATAATAGCCTAAAAAAATCACATGGTCATATGAATTGGTGCAGAAAAATACTTGGCAAATTTCAATAGCCATTCATAGTAAAAGCACCCAGAAAACTAGGAATATGGGTAGAATTTCCTCTATTTGATAACATCTACAAAAAACCTATAGCAACATCATATTTAATGGTGAAAGACCAAATTTGATCAGAGTGCTTAGACATCCACTTTTCTCATTACCATTTACAAGGACTAGAAGTTATAGCTGAGACAATAAGGAAATAAAATGAGAGATGTGCAGATCAGAAAAGAAGAAACAAAACACTTTCTTTTTGTATTACACAGGATGATCTACCTAAAAAATCCCATGGAGTCATCCAAAAAACTCCTAGAATTAATAAGGAAGTTTAGCATGTTCTTGGGATATGATAGCAACTTGCAAAAATTATTTATATATGTATATACTAATGACAAACATCAGGAAACTAAAAATAAAAATAAAATGTCATTTAAAATCTCTCAAAAGCAGTGTAAATCTAATAAATTTGTGTAGATATGTATGCTGAAAACTAGAAAACATTAATGGGAAAAATTGAAGCTCTATAGAATGATGTACTATGTTCATTGACTCAATATAATAAAGATTCTAATTCTTGTCAAATTTATATCCCAGCAATATTTTTATTGATATAGAAAAGATTATTCTAAAATGTATATGGGGTTAGAATACATAAAACAATTCTGAAAAGGAAGAGTAAAGTGGGAGAAAATCATTCTAACCAATTTCAAATGTATTACATAGCTAGTCATTAGGACTATATGGTGTTGGTGAAAGGATGGACATATAGATCAATAAAACAGAATAGAAAACACATATCTTGCTCCATGTGGGTATAGCCTACTAATTTTTTTTATAAATGTACAAAAGTAATTCAATGGGAAAAGGATAACTTTTCAACAAATGGTGCTGAAAAAATTGAACATCCATAGGCAAAAGAAAAAAGGAACTTCAATCTAAACCTTGTACTTTATATAAAAAATAACTCAGAATAGGTCATAAATTTATATGAAAAAATGACACTGTAGAATTTAAAAGAAAATACAGGAGAAAATCTTTAGAACCTAGAGCTTTGTAAAGAGTTCTTTAACATAACACCAAAAGCATGACTTATAAAAAACATTTTTGACTTTACTAAAATTAAAAAGTTTTTCCCTGTGAAAAGAAGATGAAAAGGAAGATAGAGATTAGGAGACAATATTTTTAATGCCACATATCTAACCAAAACTCATATAAATATATAAAGAACTCTCAAAATGCAACAGAAATATAAAGCAAAACAAAACAAAAAATAGTCCAATTAAAACATGGGCAAAAGACAATGGAGAGACATTTCACTCAAGAAGATATATCATATAAAAGGTACTTATTATCACTAGTCACTAGGGAAATGAAGATTTATCACTACACATCTATTTAGAACAACTAAAATTTAAAAAGTGTGACAGTACCAAATACTCATAAGGAAATTCAGAAACTGGATCACTCCTACATTGCTGGTGGAATGTAAGATGTTACAGCCACTGTGGAAAATAGATAATTTTGTAAATACTAAACATAAACTTACTATTTGACTATTTTCCTCTATATCTTCTCTGTATGTGTGCATATCTTATAAAGATACTTGTGATTGCCTTTAGGGTCCATCCAGACAATACAAGATAAACTCTTCTTTTTAAGATCCTTAATTTACTCTATCTTTATCTATGAAAGTTAACATTCACAGATTCTAGGATAAGGACACAGATATATCTTTCTGTGGGTCACCATTCAGTTCATTACTCTCTTTATAGTTAAATATGCCCCCAATTTTTCCCCCAAGTCCCTGAATACCTAAGCCTTAACAACCATTTAGCTATTTAATATCTCTAAAATTTTATTTCATTAATGTTAAATAATGGATTCACACAGTATGCTATCTTTTAAGGTTGTTCTTTTTTTCGCTCAATATAATGTCCTTGAGTTCTATTCAATTTATGGGCATCACTATTTGTTCCTTCTTATTGATGAGTATTATTCCATGTTAATGATTGTACTAATTTGTTTAATCATTAACCTACTTTAGAACATTCTGAAGGTTTTCAGGTTTGAGCTTCTATGAATAAAGCTGTTATGAGCAAATACGTACAGGTCTTTGTGTGTACATATATTTTCATTTCTACGGGATAAATCCCCCAGATTGAACAAATGCATAATTATGTGAATTAACTTAGTATTATACATTATAGAAAAGTTTTATACCCAAAAGAAAAGTTCCAAATGAAATACTTTGGGAGTAGCAGTTACTGATTAGATCACAAGCAAATTTATGAATTTGAACATGTATTAACACACAAAGTGTAATTTGGAACATGTGTTAATATGAAATTTTGATTGTTGAAATGTCATATTTATAAATAAATTCATGCCATAAAACATTGAAGACCAGGCTGATGATCCTGGATATGAACTTTCAATTCTGGTTTGACTCAGGTACAAATTGACTGTCACCAATATAAACAGGTGGTATAAATAGTGACTGTAAATGTGACTACCCTATTGTTGTGTGCCTCTGTTTATGTGTATGAGATAGCATGTGTTAGTCATTATAGCAGCATTTATTTCTTAACGTGCTGTTGACTCATGACTGCTTATATTAATTTAGTGATTTCATTTGCTTCAGCTGCAGCAAACTACTTTCAGTTAACCAAATGCAACCTATTCTTTCTATTCATAAAATTCTCTATCAACAAGAATACAAACTACTTGGTAAACACTCAATAAGTGTTAGCAACTATTATTTTTTACTTCTCTGATTTTTAAACTCTTGGAGGATGGAAAATGTATTATCTATATCTCTGCATTTCCAGTACCTAGTTTAATGTCTGAGATATAGTGTTTGACCAGTAAATGTTGGTTTGAATGGATCAAAACTGATTTTTTTTTTCATTAAAAATGACTCACGTTGCAATGGATGAGTTTCTTTATATGATTTTGCCAACAAGAAATGTTGTTTCTAATAAAGGTCCACATAAGGATGATTCAGCATATGTAAATCCATAAATATGATTCACCATATAAATGGAAGCAAAAAGAAAGATCATATGATAAATGCAGAAAAAGGATTTGACAAAATTCAGCATGCTTTTATGATAAAAACTCTTAACAAAATAGGCATAGATGGAACATACCTTAAAATTATAAAAGCCATCTATGACAAACCCACAGTCAATATCATACTGAATGGGGTAAATTTGAAAGTATTCCCACTCAGAACTGGAACAATACAAGGATGCCCACTGTCACCACTTCTATTCTACATACTGCTGGAAGTCCTAGCCAGAGCACTCAGGCAAGAGAAGGAAATTAAGAGTATCCAAATTGGTAAAGAGGAGGTCAAATTATTGCTCTTTGCTGATGACATAATCTTATATCTAGTAAACTCCAAAGATTCTACCAAGAGACTCCTGCAATGGATAAAGAAATTCAGCACAGGCTCAAGTTACAAAATCAGTGCACACAAATCAGTAGCATTCCTATACACCAACAACAGTCAAGCTGAGAATCAAAGCAAAGACTCCACACTTTTCACAATAGCTACAAAGAAAATAAAATACTTGGGAATATATTTAATGAAGGATGTGAAAGATCTATACAAAGTGAACAACAAATCACTAAGGAAGGAAATTGCAGATGAGGTAAACAAATAGAAAAACATATCATGCTCATAGATTGGCAGAATCAACATTGTTAAAATTTCCACAGTACCCAAAGTGATTTACATATTCAATGCAATGCCCATCAAAATGCCAACGTCATTTTTCGCAGATCTAGAAAAAATAATTCTCTTCATTTGGAACCAGAAAAGAGCCTGAATAGCCAAAGCAACCTTAAGCAAAAGGAGCAAATCTGGAGACATCACTTTATGAGACTTTATACTACAAGGCTATAGTAACCAAAACATCATGCATGGTACTGGCACAAAAATAGAAACATACATCAATGGAGCAGAACAGAGAACCCAGATATAAAACCATCTACATATTGCCATATGATCTTTGACAATGTAGACAGCAATATACACTGGAGAAAGAATCCCTCTTCAATAAATGGTGCTGAGAAAATTGAATAGTCACATGTAGAAGATTGAAACAGGATCCATACCTCTCACCACTCACAAAGATTAATTTAAGATTGTTAACAGACTTAAATCTAAGACATGAAACCATAAGAATTCTAGAAGAATATGTTGGGAAAACTCTTATAGATATTGGCTTAAGCAAAGAATTTTTGATGAAGACACCAAGGGCAATCACAGCAATAACAATAACAAAAAAAATATGAGACTTGATTAACTTAAAAAGCTTCTGCACAGCCAAGGAAACAATCAATAGAGCAAATAGACAACCTACAGAATGGGAGAAAATATTTTCATGCTATACATCCAAAAAAGGATAATAACCAGAATCTACAAAGAACTCAAGCAAATTAGCAAGTAATAAAATCAAATAAACCGATTATAAAGTAGGCAAAAGACATGAACAGAAACTTTTCAAAGGAAGATAGACTAATGTCCAATGGACATATGAATAAATGCTGAACATCACTAATCATCAGAGAAATGCAAATCAAAACCACAATGGGGTATCACGTAACCCCAGTGAGAATGGCTTTTATCAAAATGTCCCAAAGCAGTAGATGCTGGCATGGATGCAGAGAGAAAGGAACACTTATACATTGTTGGTGGTACTGCAAACTAGCACAAACTCTATGGAAAATAATATGGAGATTCCTGAAAGAACTAAAAGTATACCTACCATTTGATCCAGTAATCCTACTACTGGGTATTTATCCAAAGGAAAAAAGAGTAATTTTATCAAAAAGACACTTGCACTAGAACGTTTATTACAGCACAATTCAGAATTTCAAATATGTGGAATCAACCCAAGTGTCCATCAATTCATGAATGGATTAATAAAATATTGTATATGTATACCATGGAGTATTGCTCAGCCATAAAAAATGAATTAATACTGTTTGTAATAATCTGGATGGAACTGGAGACCATTCTCCTAAGTGAAATATCACAAGAATGGAAAAACAAACACCACATGTACTCACTATTGAATTGGAACTAACCGATCAGCACTCATGTGCACAGATGGAAGTAAAACTCAGCGGAAATCAAGTAGGTGGGATAGGGAAGGAAGGGATGGACAAAATCATACCTAATTGGTACCATGTACACTATATGGGTGCTGGATACACTTATAACTTTGACTCAAGCAGTATAAAAGCAATCTATATAACCAAAACCTTTGTACCCCCATAATATTCTGAAATAATAAAGAAAAAAATGTTGTTTTTATATTATTGTCTTTTTCCATGCTTATAAGCACTGAGATAAAATCTTGATAATGTTCATAGCAATAGCCCCTCCTGGCCTTCCAGTTTAGTTGTTAATACAATATCTGCATATGCTGTTGATTGCAATTAGTAGAGGGGAAGCAAAAAAGGGAATATATATGAGAGGCATTTTATAATTTAATTAACCAGCAAAAAAAAACCCCAATTATTTGACTATTTACTGTTGTTGGAACAAACTGTTTGAAATTTTAGTTGCCATTAAATTAGTTGTTATAGGCTCAGTAAACTAAATGCAAACCAATAAGAAAATATTTGCATGAATTCAATGAAGAAAAAAATGTTTATATAAGTTATATTTTTTCTTCTACAACATGAATTAAAGAGAAAGGGAAAATATTGTAAATGTTTTGCTGGCTAACAATTAGAAAACTAAGGCACTTGAAAATTGAGTGTAGTAATTTTCCTAAATGATAGTACATCTGAATAACATACATCTCATTAACTCAAATCTACATCTCTCAACTTCAATATACTAAAAGATTTGAAAAAAACCCATTTTGAGCATTTGTTCTTTTGGAAAATTCCTTCCTTTTTTGCATGAGAAAGAAACTAGTTGAGCAAGACTAATCTATTTTGGCCCCTCAAGCCAAGTGAGTAGCAAAAAAAAAAAAAAACAGTTAAAAATTTCAGATACAAATTTAAATTTGGGAATGTGGATAAAAGAAGCTTGGTGGGAGCAGGGTCATTACTATTTGTAGTGAAGTTTCTGAAAGTGTTAGAATAAATAGCACTGTAAATGGTATTACTTTAATTGTAAAGTATGACTTTAATCCATAGTTCTTTGCAGCTTGATGGTACACATTAGCTTATTCAAAAGATAAAGCCACAGTAGAATAAGGTTTGAAATTGTTTTAATCAAAAAGTTACTTCCTTAATACTTTTTTATTACATTTCTTGGAAATAAAATCAATTGAAAATTACCACTATATTTCATGTTTTTGATGATTTAACAAGGAGATGTAGAGGTTAAATGCATCTATTTTCCACTGGAATAATCACAATTACTTATACTGTTAGTTCTATATTTAGCATCTGTGTTGATGTAAAATGCTTGGAAATCAGGCCCCGAAGTCTTATTTGTATAAACCTTAGAAATCATTCAATATCAGCACACCTCATTTTTGATAGTGTTTACACTGATTATAGGTAGAGCTGATCTTTTTATATACTAATTTTGCTTATATTTCAGAGATAATTTTCCGAGATCTTCCTAGTGGTGAGTAATACTCTCTATATCTGGATGTTTTGCTTTATGGTTTCTCTCTGAAGGAGGTTTTGGTGTTAATCCCCAGACACAGGATTTCATTTATTAGACCCATGATATAAGCCTTTGTTACTGAAGCATTTCAGGACAATAACACAGAGATGTGATATAAAGGGATATTGGAAACCTAAATAGAGAGTTCATCAGAGAATAAACTGAGAATGGAAAAGGATTCTTGTTAAGACAGGAAAAGTGATGAAGAGAGAAAAAGTAAGTTGGCAACTACCAGCAGGATGATTATAATTCTGCCCTTCCTTGCCCTTGGATCATAGAGAAGGTCACAACACCTCTGCTACCCCTGTAATTTAAGGGCCTCTGGAGTATGAGGCTAGAAAGTCACATGCCACTGCCTGGACTTTTCCTTTTGGATGACAGGAAACAAAGGGATCACAAATCAAACCCAACAATGCAGAAGCAGTAGTACCAGTAGAGAGGAAAAAAATGCCAGTTTGACTGATACAGAACTGAAAGGGAATTCCTGGCTGCTTTCTGGATATAATATGTGTATTGAACTTTAAGGAAATTCCAGGAGGCTGCAAATTGAAGAAATTATACCCTAAAGTCTTGATAATTTTTCCTCCCCCCCAAGAAATGATTCAATGCTTATGATTCATTCATGACTTTTCATACTGAGGGCACCTTGGAATTTTTAATGCCTATAGATAGCCTAAAAACTTAATGTCTGATATCTGTATTATATTTTCTATTAATTAAATGCAGTTATAAAACTTTTTGACAGGAATACTTGTTTTATATTTCAGGTATTCTTGGAAATCATAAGAAATGGCTTAATATACCACCCATAAAAATTCCATGAAATTAATATCCTGATATATAATTTATGAAATATCACATGGATTATCACGCTACAGGTATCTCTGAGAAGGCAAGGCAGAAAATAAGATGCCTTGTTAATTAATATACACCCTTGGAAAATTCGATAGCTGAGGCTTGTTCTTTCAGTCCCTTTGACTCCTGTTTCCTAATAGTTTATCTCTTACATGATCTGCTGTGTGAGCATATTATGGTATGGAAGGAAAGTCAGTGGTGTTTAAATGTATTGAAACTCTAAATCAGGGTTTTTCAACAATGTTGCTATTGATATTGTGAGTCAAACAATTCTTTCTTATGGAGGGTCTGTTTTTGGCATTGCATAATGTTTTGCAGCATCTCTGTCCTCCATTCACTAGATACTAGTAGCCCTCATCCTGCCCCAGATAATTATGACACCCAGATTGTCCTAACCAAATTTGCCAAATGTACCGTTGCAGGCAAAATTGCACCTGGATGGGAACAACTGGTGTAAGACAATTATAGCAATTACATTTTACTCCTCAGTGATTGATTTAGGAATGATAAATCACACTTAAGTCACAATCAAGTTTTTAATAACTTGTGAAATCAGGGAGGCAGATAAGGAAGTAGTGTTGAGACAAACAGAATTAGATTCAAGTTATGATTCTGTGAATTTGATTAAGTTATTTAATTTCACAAAGCCTCAGATTTTTCAAATGTAGTGGAAATAGTAGCATCTATGTCATAGGATTGCTATGAGAATTAATTAAAATAAATGCAAACTCCTTAACAGATCACCTGGAATTGAAAATTTACTTACAAGAGGCAAGGGCAAAATTAGAAAGATGAAACAGGAGTCTGTAGCAATAATCCAGGTGAGGAAGTGATGGTGCCTTGACCAGGGTAGCAGCAGCAGGAAAATGGTGAAATTATGATTATATTTTGTAGGTATGGCTGAAGGATATGCAATGGATGCAATATGCCGTAGAGAGGGGCCAGGTGCAGTGGATCACCCCTGTAATCCTAGCACTCTGGGAGGCCGAGGCGGGTGGATCATTTGAGCTCAGGAGTTCCAGACCAGCCTAAGCAAGAGCGAGATCCCATCTCTACTAAAAATACAAAGAAATTATATGGACAACTAAAAATATATAGAGAAAAAATTAGCCTGGCATGGTGGCGCATGCCTGTAGTCCCAGCTACTCGGGAGGCTGAGGCAGGAGGATCGCCTGAGCCCAGAAGTTTGAGGTTGCTGTGAGCTAGGCTGATGCCACGGTACTCTAGCCTGGGCAACAGAGTGAGACTCTGTATCAAAAAAAAAAAAAAAAAAAAGGCCAGAGGAGGGAAGAGAGTTTTTCGCCTGGACAAGAAATAACTGATATATTAAAATAATTCTCAAATAACATGAACTCACAAGGTGAACAAATTGATATCAGATCACAGGAATATTTTTGATTTTGTCTAACACAGGTAGAGTTGATATTCTGTTGTTTGATATGGCAGGTAGTTTTCAGAATATCAGTCTTCAGATGTAGCTGAAAGGTAAAACGATTTATGAGGGGATGAGACAAATCTCCATCTCTCCCCTTCCCACATGAGGATTCAGTGACTGTAACCTGTTAATAATTCATTTTGATCATTTGAAATACAAGTCTGCATATAATGTACTGATTAAATTACATTATGTGTAGCAGGGTGAATATATTATTAAACAAATTACCTTTTCCCATAACCATGAACTGTGCATCTGTAGCAAATGGTGGAACATTTTAATAAGGAGTGGTGTAATTATATTACGGTCACTGCTTTTTGCAGGCTTATTGGCCACATTTTGGAGGTGAATATCTTCATTTGAAGATATTTATTGTAAAGAAAGGGTTTTTAAGTTATAGTGGGTACTCATAACTCACTGAAAGTATCTTTGCTTACAAAACAAGGAAATATTGGGGAGGAACTTTTGGAGAAATTATTGAACTTAGGAAAAATAAATCACCAAGTAGCCTTTCTTTTTATTTCAGAAATCACTCCCTTGGTACCTATCTATATACCTCTTTATTTATCTATCATCTATCTATTTTGCATCGAATGCAAAATAATGCAAAGTAAATAAACAAAACATAATAAAACACAATTTCCTGTCTTTGTTAGACCAAAACAAAATGCTCTAATAAGTGGAAGATATATTTGGAATTCTCTGGCACTTGCCTTTAATCATTTATGGGGACTCAGTACTGACCTAAAAGAGAGACCCACCTGAGGCTCCTAAATAGGAAAATTCAAAGGGACTAATTTCATAATTAAAAAAGTCATTTTGACTGTAGAATTCTATGACCTCACTACAATTTACAATGAGTCCAGAGCAAGGGTGTCAGAATCAAAGGGATTAAAGTTGTGTTTCAAAGACAATCAAAAGATTAAAAAAATAAGGAACTGCAAACTGGCAGGATGTTTGGGTTTTGCCCATGTAGAATTTAATGATGGTTCTTCAGTAATCCACCCAATCAAACAGGAGAAATTGGAAGGTGTTACATTTTCTGGTTTATAGGGAAAAAAGCAGAAAGTGATATTACTAAACAATAGGTCTATAACTAAATAACTGGTGAAGTATATAAAGAAGTGAAAAATCAGTGAAGACAATGACAATTTTGCTATTCAAATACTAGAATACTTTGATCAGACTAGGGTAATTGAACCAATTTGCTTATCTCCCTTCTAAGAGAGACACATTTTGGCATCTCAGGATGGATATAGAGCAGTGGCTGGTTCTCAATCTGAGCTGTACTTTACAATCACCTGAGTCACTTTCGGATTATATCCATGCTCAGTCCCATGCCAGAATAATTGAACAGAATCTATAAGCAACAGGGACATGGCTTAATGGATTAATAGTGGATTAATGATTCATAGTGTCAAATCTTCCCAAGATGATTCTAATGTGCAGCCAGGTTGAGAAATGATGTAGAATACTGGGAAGACTTTGTTCAAAATAGTCCGGTGTATTCCAACAATTGGAGAACCCCTCAACCTAACAGGCTTCTCTGTAAAAATTTACAGGGGAGGTTTGAATCTCAGTCATGATGACATATTTGTAGATTTATTTAATCAGAAAATCCTTTCCTTAACATACAGCAGAGTTCAACCTACTTAAAATAAGGTTCATCTTGATTAGAGTTAGATTTTTAAGAGGAAGTGGAATAAGGTAGTAAATAGCAGGTATGACCAGAAACAAGGTCTATGATACTTATGAGACACATAACACATGCATGCACACTCACGCATACACACAACCAAACATAAGATGTGTTATACCGATTAAGCTTACATCTCAGTAATTAAGTTATAGGATTTCAGGAGAAGAAGTGTGACTGCTAAAAGAGAAATGAACTTTTCTAAAGATAGATAAATTGGGCTTTGGGATATCATGTTTGTGTAGTGTCATAGTGTTGTGATTCTACAGGGATGTTGTGTTATTTTAGGAAGAAACATGAATTTGCTATTGCCTTTATTTAGCAGTTAAATATGGCTAAAGAAGTATGTGTGGATATGTAAATTGACATGGGATGAGCTGAGCTGAATTATTTTATTGTCAACTTCATTATGTTGAGAACATTTCCCAGAATCACCTTTACGCTATGCATTTCTCTAATGATTAGTGATGTTCAGCATTTATTCATATGTCCATTGGACATTAGTCTATCTTCCTTTGAAAAGTTTCTGTTCATGTCTTTTGCCTACTTTATAATGGGTTTATTTGATTTTATTACTTGTTAATTTGCTTGAGTTCTTTGTAGATTCTGGTTATTATCCTTTTTTGGATGTATAGCATGAAAATATTTTCTCCCATTCTGTAGCAATAAACTCTCTAAGCTTTGGTTTATATATCGATGTTTTAATTTATTTTTTAAAATAGAGTTCTGCTGGGTATAGAATTCTTGACTCACTGTGTTTTTCTTGCAGGACTTTAAAAATATTTTCCTTATCCCTTCTGGCCTCTATGGTTTCTGGTGAAAAATTTGTTGCCATTACTTCTATTGAGAATCTCTTGTATGTGATGAGTAGTTTGTCTCTTGCTGGTTTCAAGATCCTCCCTTTGTCCTTGGATTTCAGCTGTTAAAACAGCTGTGGATCTATTTGATTTATCCTATTTGCAGTTTGTTGAGATTCTTAGATGTTTAGATTCACATCTTTTATCAAATTTGGAGTGTGGTTGACCATAATATCCTCAAATATTCATTTTGCCCCTTTCTCTCTTCTTTCTCTTGGATTTCCATTACATGTATATTGACATGTGATGGTGTCTCACAGCCTTCTTAGATTCTACTCATTTTGCTTTATTATTCTTTCTTTGTGCTCCGCAGACTGGATAATTTCATTTGACCTATCTTCAAATGTGCTTATTTTTTTTTCTTCTTCCCAATGAAATCTTTTGTTGAACTTCTTTAGTGAAATTTTTATTTTCATTATTGTACTTTTTCACATCCAAGATTTCTATTTGCTTCCTTTTCTATAATTTTTATCTATTTATTTTTATTTTCTATTTGTTGAGATATCATTTTTCTGGTTTCCTTTAGTTGTTTGTCCGTGGTTTTCTTTGTGTCTTTAAACATACTTAATTAAGAGAAGCGATTTAAAGTTTTTGTCCAATAAGTTTTTGTTAATTTATCTTTTCATTTGATTGAGCTATATTTTCTAATTTCTTTGCATGCTTCATGTTTATTTGTTGGAAACTTCCTATTTTTAGTATTTTAGTAAATGCTACCTTTGTTGCATTTGGCATCTGTGGTCTCTATTCTTTTAGTTTACTGTTCTGCTAGTCATTTGGCGTTTTGAATTTTATAATGTGGTAACTCTGCAATTCAGATTCTTCCTGCTTTTCAGGGTTAGCTATTGTTGTTTATTGTAGATTACAGTTGCCCATTTTTAAAATGATTTTTTCAAACTGTTTTTGCAAAGATTGTATTTCTTGTGTGTAGTTGCTGACATCTCTGTTCCATTAGCTCACTAGAGAGAGAGAGAGAGAGGAAGGAAGGAAGGAAAGAAGAGAGGAAAAGAGGGAGGGAGGGAGAAAAAAAGAGAAAAAAGGGAAAAATATTCTCTGTTTATATACATATGATAACCTATAATCAATAATGAAGCAGGTTAGAGTTGAAGGGAATATTAAAGCTCAGCCAGTCAAAGAAAGCAACTTGTTCAATATTGCTCTATTATTTACCAATAGAGCAGGAAGAAGATCCCACACGTGCTTTCAGTTTAGCACCTTTCTATGTACATTCCTATAAAAAAGAGAGGGTTGATGTTGAATATTCATTAGTACAAATTTTGTAACTTCTAATTTAGTTTCCTGTTACTGACATGAAACCTAGAGCAATATTAATAAATATCACCAATCCTGAAAGCCAGTAACATCGGTTTTCATAATCAAGATTTTGAATTGTTGTAATATCTGACACTTTTAGAAATTCATATTTAAAGAAAAAATATATTTCACTTTCTTTTATGTTTAGCAAAAAACGCACAGAGAAATTAAGGTCCAATTCTTTTTTCCTAAATCTTTGTAAAGGTATATTCTTCTTTTATTTCTCCCCGATTTGCATTTTATATTTTTGGCTTTTAGCATTGATTCTGTAGATGTGAAAGGAAAATTTTCTCCTTTACCCTTGGAAGTTTTACTGAAAAATCAACTGACAATAAGGCAGATTAATCGGAGAAAAGGCATGCAGCTTTATTTTATTATACTTTTACATGACATAGGAACTTTCAGAATGAAGACCCAAACCCTCAGGGGGTGCAGAGCTTATATACTATCTTGAGGTTACAGAAAGAAAGGGAACTTGGATCCTGGCAAAACAGGTTATGGGATGGAATTCTGTTGAGGGGCAATAAATGATTACTGGGGAGAATTCAATGAACTTGAAGAACATACAATGGTCTGAGACAAAGTCTGTTGGGCCTGCAGAATGGACACTGGTTTGTGACAAAAGTCTGTCCAGGTTTGTTGACAGGCTTTAGTCTTCCTTCCTGCAATATGAGTTCAGCTAATGAAAATTCAGGGAAGGAACCAGAGGTAACTGTTTTCTTTCTTTGGTAGGTCTGGACTTCAGGTAGATAAGGGAACTTCAGAGAACAACTTTATCCTGTGCATTGAGAAAGATGGTTGAGGGGTGGGGGGAGGTCAGAGAGACCCTGAGACTATTTTATTTTTTAGTTCAGCGTGCTGCCATATTTTGGTGTATTGGTTTCTGAGCCCCAGCAATTGAAGTGAGACCAAATGTAAGAAACAATATGTATGCATATGTACAGGGGAGGGGAAAAGTAAAAGAATAAAATTATGTCATGGAGTAGCTACTTGAGAAATCTTTGTGCAAACACAAGTTAATTTACTATTTAGCAAAACGTAAGATACTTCATGTGACTTGAATGAGCTAGGAACAGTTAAACCCTTGGACTGGAGAAGGTACCAATGCAGCAAGCACAACCTGATATTCCTATGTTGCCACTGATATCTATAAACCGCAGTCAATTGTTTTATAAGAAAGAAATGCCCAGTAGCCAACCAATTATGTGTTTAAACCTATAAATGTTCAGATCTCACTTCTGTTGTTAAAACTTTTGCTAGCTTCTTTTATTGGTATTTTTGGTTTTTTTTTAATTTTTTTTTATTTCAGAATATTATGGGCATTTTTATTTGAAGACAACTTTAAAGAGAATTATGGCTTCTGTCCCTCTTATATTTAAAGCTGATATCATTCTGCCTAATAATACTTAGTTCCATTGAAAAGCCAGAATTTAGGAATGTAAATGTCTTTCCTGTGCTTTGCCTTATAAAATTTGTAGGTGATCTCTGCAGGCAAGCTTTTCAACCTGACTCAGTCCTCACTGTTTTATTTTAACATAGTTTCCCAGCTGGAGAGTATTGCACGTTGGAGGGATGGTGATATATTTTTAAAAGTTTATAGAAGTTCTAAATGGGAACAAAGGCATTCCCCACACTTTAATTGCTTGTAGCATACTTGAAATTTTATCTGAACAGAAAAATAAATCGCAAACATCAAGTTTTGTGGTTTCACAGCACTACTCAAGCTTGAAGTCATTAAGAAATATATTCAGCATTAACAATAAATCATTTGAAATACAGGCAACCAATATGAATGCTTTATCCTTTCCTGATGGATAGTGGCTTAGGGGATAAGTGCCCTAGAATCATTATTCTTAGAAGAAAAATAATACTTTATTAATAAAATAAGACTCAAAGTCTTTCATTTAAAGACTTCTAGTTACTTTTTTTCTGGGGGAAAATGCATTTCATCATTTTAAAGCAAGGAAATGGATGTGTGTTAAGTGATTTATCCCAGGTCTGACTGAAAGATTCAGAATTAGCTTCTAGTTTTGCTGTCTATTTTTTGCTCAACCCTCAGCTGGCAACGCGTGGCACATATAGAGGAGGTGTGAGCAGACGTCCACCACATGGGTTTCCGTGATGCGTGCCCTCTTCACCTATTGACCTGCCACATTCTCTTGAGTATTCTCGTTTTGGTCTTTTAGGAAAAGCCGTGAGATAACATTGAAAACTAAAGCTCACAATCTCTGATCATTCTAAATTTTCAATATGACATACCTATGTTGGAAATTTTAAAATAATATATTTTGACATTCCTTCACACTGTGATAGAAATTAGAACTGCTAAAGTTGAGAGTAAAGGTGGTGGATTTTAAGCTTTTTTTTCCTCACTAAAACACAAATAAAAGGATATTTAGGACTTAGCATGTGTAGTAAGGGTAAGGATAAATGTTGGAGAAAAATAGAGGCAGGAGTTGTAGAGATTGATCAGAATTCCTGAAGGAAGCTCTATGGATAAAGACATTATTACAAATCCATGAATTACCCGATGTTGCAGGTACCAATTCCCACACCCTTTATTTTTTTCCTGTTTTGAGGATGTTGTGCTTTTATATCAGGCTTCAGAAGTAGATTAATAAATAAAATCCTCTTCAGTTTTACAAGGATGTTGGAATGTCATCATTTTTAAATTTCACCCCAGAAAGCCATGTTTTCTACTGATAACACCTGTGCTTCTGGCATAAAGCAGAAATAAACTTACTAACGTTTGCTTTCTAATTGAAATTTAAACAGAAAGCAAATTCACAAATATGATTTTTATTATTCCCTGGAAAGTACATTAGTTGTTCTTAGGCTTTCAGTGTCCTTAGCAGTGCTTTGAGCAGAAACTCTTAAGTACAAAGGAAGCTGATAAGAACCATTTGGCTTCCTTTATTCAAAACCCCTGATGTAAATTATCGAGTACTGATTGAGCACCTATTCTATGCCTATTGTTGATGCAGTATTGTGCACCTGAAATGATTATCTATATATCAATATGGCTGGGCCACTCCATGCCCTGGACGTATCTTCTTTCTTACTATGTTCCCTCCAGTCACAATTAATGCCTCCCCTGTTTCTACCTTTAATCCCTAGTAAATTTAAGCCTTGAATAGACTATTATGTCAGGAACATCAGCTTACTTCTGGAATTTCCCTAGGACTTTCATTCCCCACAGTGAAATTCTTTCAGGTAGGGCTTCAGAACTATAACAAGAGGTTAGGAGTAGCCAACAGGCAAGGTGAGCACTGAATCCATCGTATTCACTACTTATTCTATCTCAGTAGGGCACGATGTCCTCAGGACATTTTTGGTTGTCACTGTCAAAGGGGTGAGGCAAGAATGCTAGTTTCCTGACAGTGCTTTGGAAAATCCCACTCATCAGAACGTCCTTCATTCCATGAAACTTTCAAATATATTTGTGCATATGAATTAGTGTAAAAGCTATGTCTGTAGAAATACAATCCAAAAACATATCTTTATATGACATTTTAAATTATAGATAGTGTTTATAATTTTTAATAATAATTAAATTTTCTGGGGATAAAATGCTATGCAAATAGATTGAATATTGTATTCTATATTACTGGGAATTTTTCCAAGAATTGTTTACCATTTAGAAAGAAATCACACCATGAGTAGAAATGCCACTTTTGCATATTTGAGTCATCATTATAACCATCAGTTTGAATTTATGTGTAGTTCATTAATAATCATTTTATCTATTGTAAAAAGCACATGACCATTTTATTAAATTTTCTAATGTAGCCATGCCAAAGCATTTGCATATTGAATAACAATTACAATAATAAATTATTTTAAATTTCTTTTGTAGATTACTGTGAGGATACTATATTGATTTTTAAGTCATATGAATAAATGTTTAATATTAGTTGTGAATTTCATTAGAATTCCAAAGGGAATTTTATATTATAAAGTTATTAAAGAAGGACACTGAGCCTTCTAGAATTAAGAATCATAGTTCTGTTATAAATGAAGTGAGAGTGGAAAAATATATGACAAAAACAAGAATAGCCTCCTTATATGAGACTGAATTCAAGTCAGAATATCAGATAGAAGAGGATTCAAAACAAGTCAGAGCAAAGAGACACACTGTCATTCTGACTCAACTGGAGTCAGGTGGTAGAGCAATCTCAAGTGGCCAGCTGGCTAATTCAAAGGACATTAGTTCTAAGAATGGAAAAAGAAGAAAGTGAACATACAAAATGGCATTTTTATTTATGACGTGATTTCTTTCTAAATGGTAAACAACTCTTGTTAAAATTTCCAGCCATATAAATACAACATTTGTTCAATTTACATAGCATTTTATTCCCGGAAAATTTAATGATTATTAAAAATAATAAAAATTACTACAGTAGTTAATGATTGAAACAGGCAGGCTTTGGGAGGCTGAAGTGAAAGGATAGCTTGAGGCCAGGAGTTCAAGATCAGCCTGAGGAAGAATGAGACCCCCATTTGTACAAAAAATAGAAAAACTAGCCAGGCATGATCGCTGGTGCCTGTAGTCCCAGCTACTTGGGAGGCTGAGGTAGGAGACTTGATTGAGCCCAGGAGTTTGAGGTTGCAGTGAACTATGATGATGCCACTGCACTCTAGCATGGGTGACAGAGACCCTGTCTCACAAAAACAAAAAAACAACCAAACAACCACCACCCAGAGAAAACAGTCAAGGTCCAAAGGAACTGCTAGGTGAATGGGAGAATTTATTTCACTTTTGGGCACTGTTCAGTATGTGGATCACATGGAAAATCCTTAACAAAAGATGTTGTCTAAACACCAAGTACCATTTGCCATAAAGTGAGAGCATTAAACTATTACAGGAGTTGACAAACTTTTCTTTAAAGGCCTAGATGATAAATATTTTAAGCTTTATAAGCCAGATAGTCTTCCTCACAACTACTCTATACTGCCATTGTAGTCAAAAGCAGCCCTAGGCAATGCATAAACAGATGAATACGACTGTTTTCCAATAAGATTTTTGTCTGTTTTCCAATAAAATTTTGTTTATAAAAATGGGTGGTGAGCTGGATTTGACCCATAGACCATAGTTTGCTAACTCTGGACTATTATATTGGCAGTTGTTAATGGCTCAGTGAATTTATTTGAACTTAAGTGTGTTTTATCATTTTTCTCCTTCTGTGTAATCTATAGCTACGATGTTTCCAATGTAAAACTTCCACTTTGCCCACCAAGTTGAATCAACTCAAGCTCATATAAGATAGTTTGCAATATATAGAATTACATTTACTCTGAAAGTATCCACATAAAAATTATAAAAGCTTTTCAAAGCTCTGCAGAGAGGAATATAAATGACAAAGTTTAAAAGTGAGAGGGAGTCAAAATTTGTTGTAATGGGGCATACTATCTTTTTTCTTGCCCCCTACTTCGTTAATTGCTTAAAATGTTTTGCAATAGTTAAATTGTACAACCAAAGTACTCTTTTCCAGACAATGAGAGCAAATTTAAAAAGCATCAGTGCTACACACAATTATAGGAATTAACACATCAGAAACATGGAGTTGACGAAAATATAATATTGAAAGGATATTTACCTAGCCACTAGTATTACCATTACCCGTTTTTGGCCTAATCAAGAAATAGTTGTGTGTGTCGGGGGGGCGGTGTACATGTGGGGTGGGGAGTGTTTCTCAACAAAAATAGCTCACTTATTCTTTTGCCATTTGTCAAAATTTTTTACATAGCAGATTGGTCTATTTAATTTTGGTGAAAACTCAGAGCCTAAAAAATGTAATTATACTGAATTTAATTCCCATTTAATATTTCTTTTTTGGGTGACTTCCACCTTATAAGTTTTGCCCAAAGTATTTCAGATTAATGCTAACCTAAGTAATTTAAAACCTTTGCAAGATTTAAATATAGTATTTAGGAAACAGGGCTTTGAGGAGACACTGCCTAGGCCCAAATTATCAAACAGTAGTTTAGTCAAGTCTCTGTTATTATGCTCTGAAGGATCTTCACATATGCTTCCCCAGAAAGAAAGGAAAACTGTTGTTTCTCAGGAATAACGTAGAAATTTTCCATTTTACTCTCTTCTATATCTCATCTTGATCAAATTATTATTTTAGTCATTTATCCACTTAACAAATACTTAATGAGGGCTTTCTACACACAAGACCTGTTTACACAAAGTAAACAGACATGACTTTTGTTCTTATGGAGTTCCTAGGCTGATAGAAGAGCGAGAGTAGACAAGTAAATGCAGAAATAAATATCTGTTTAAAAGGTAACCAATTATTTAAGCAAAGATCACAAGATACTGGGCAGTGTAGTAATGTGCTGCACATACATGCACCTTTTGTGACATGTACACTCTCTGGTCCAAAGATGTCATTTACATGGATTCTAAGGGGATCAGTATCTCTGGGATTGGCACTGAGATGCCTCTGGTACTGCGACAGAGAGAACAGTGTGATGGGGGACAGGCAGAAAGGGAAAAAGTGGGAAAGGAGAAATGTCTTTTGTATGTGGTAGTCAGGAAAGCCCTTTCTGGGGCGTTGACATTTAATAAACAGAGGAGGAAAAGGGGCCAGCCATCTTACAGCAGAGAAGGAGTTTTCTAAGAAGAGATTAAAACAAAAACCAAGGCCAAAAGTTTGGAAAGGACAGTGTTTCTTTGAGGAAATTAAAAAAAAAAAAAGGTCAATGTGATTAGAGCTAACATGTGCCATGTGGTGACACAGTAGGAATCCTAAGTGGCTTTTTAAGTCACAATAAAGATTTTCAATTTTATTAGTGCAAAGGGAACAAATGAAAAAAGGGTGATGTGATCTGACATGTGTTTTCAGAGAAAGCTCTGGCTGCTTCATAAGTCAAAAGTCCTAAGAACACCCCATTTAGGAAGCTATCTCATTGGACCAGGATAGTGTAGTAGATATAAAGAGAAATACACAAATCTAAAATATATGTGGAGAAAGAATTGACAGGATTTTGCATTTATTTATTCAACACACAATTATTGATTACATGAAGCACAATTAGGTTCTATGAGGTCAACTAGATTGGACATAATTACATACTTCTAAATTATCTAATTAGACTTGCCTAAAAATGCTGGATAATTTGGCCAGAATTGGAATTTTCATTGTCATTCAGATAGACTTAACCTCTTTTATATATATAAATATATATATGTATATATATACACACTCATAAAAGATGGTAGAAAATTCAAAGCACAAATAAATTTCTCTTTTAGGTCAGAACTGTCTTACATCAAAATGAAGAACTACCTGAATGAATCTAAACTATTGGTTTTAATAATATTCTCTTGCTTACTTTTTATTTTATAAGTTTTCTAGGGTAAAAAACAGTTCATTAAAATAACTTTAGTGTCTAAATTAAATATTTCCTAATCTTCTATGTCAACTGAATTTCATTAAATAAAAGAGGGTTACAATAACCTCAAATATTACCAATAGTGCTGTTTCTTAAGATCCAGCAAATCAAGCATAATTAGAAATAAAGTAACATTTGGCAGTTTTATCTTGTATTCATTTGAAATCTTGTATGTATATGTCTTTAAAATTGAATTCCACAGGAAGGGCATAATAGAACTATGATACTTTTGCAGGAAACAAATTGAAAGTCCAGAATTTTGCTAAATACTTGATTAACTGATTTTAAGAAAATGTTCTTATTTAATTATTTCTCCAGAGCATCTATGACCTTCTGGCATGAATTTCTCTGCTCATTTTTTGAAATTCCTACCACAATTTGTCTGGTATAAATCCCTTAGCCACCATCAGATTCTCTCTTCAAAGTTCTTTAGCCACTAATCAATCAAACAACACCTCTTTCTCTAAGTCTCAGGAGAGGATGTCAGTTTTGGCAGAATGAGTTCAAGGAACAAAATAGCTGCCACCCCTATAGTCTGTTTGTAAAATGCTGAAATTCTAGTGAAGACATTCACCTTAAATGTAATAGTTATTTTAACATTATTTTGACTTCAACAATTAAATAGAGAGCTAAGAAAGATAATTTATTTCACAGTATAGATCAAAATAGTGAAAAGAAAAATAAAACCACTTTCCATTTAGGAAGATCCTTTTAAAAGATCCACTTTTCCTTTATTAAGTCTTCTACAACAATATTAAACCATTACTGTTGGACACATCTTTCTAAAATATCAGAGCTAGGGCTAGAAAAGACAGCTCAAGAGGGGAGTTACTTTGGAAAATGAAAATAGAAAATATTCCTTTGCTTATGATAGCTGGGTAATAAAATTTTCATAGGCTTTGAAACGAAAGTATCCCAATAAGCATACATAATAAGAAACAGTGATTCACAAATCTAGCTATACATCAGAATCTCTCAGTGAGCTTAATAAACAGACACTGTCACATTCTAAAATCTCACAGGGTGGGGCCCCGGAAACTGATATTTTAACGTTTCTCAGAGAGTAATAGGAGTAGCAACTATGAAGCATATTTATAAAATAGAGGTATCTTGGGTATACGAAAAGCCATTTAAATGAAAATATTTGAAATCTGATATATATGAATTCATAGATTTACATGATATCACTGAGTGTACAAAATTGTAATTTGTTCATTTGGATACCTGCATCTCTTTAATTTTATATCTCTATTATTTAGCTTGGTCCTTACTACATAGCAGTCATTCAAGAGATTTTTGTTGAATGATTATATAAATTGAAAGGACCTTAATAACAGGGAATGGATCTTATACCTTTCTATATCTTTTGGTTTTAAAGATAGCTTTTGGAAAAAAAAAAGTCCTTCAGTATGCATGAAATTCATGGCTATTATTGAGAGAGTCAGAGAGAAAGTGAGGAAAAGAAGACAGGTTAATACATGTAAATGTGCACATACACACAAAGAAGCAAAAGGAGACACAAGTAGACAACAACAAAGAGAAAATAATTCTGGTTTTGTTATGGTGATGATCAAATAGTTACAATTGAACTAACCCTCACAGAGATAACATTTTTAAATTCTGGAAAAAATATAAAAAAGAAAACTGTGTGAAGGTACAGGAAAGTGACTAAAAGCAAGAAGAAACTAGAAGAGATTTAACCCTTCAAAGAAGAGAATCACATAGGATGAGATCTATCTGTATACAGCTTTCCCCCTGAAGACAATGTCAGTCTATATGGCATGAAGCAGCTAGAACTCAAGCAGATAGTTGCAGTGTTTATGGACTTAGAAGTCAGAGGACAGATATGTAGGAACCAGAGAAAATGGAAATTGCAGGGGAAATATATTTATGGAGAAGCATCAAGAGGGGAAGTCCCAAATCTGAAAATAATTTTCCTTAATATTATTGACTGACACTTAATTAGACATGTGCAGGTGAGATTATATGGATATGAGAAAGAGATAATAACTAGAAGTCTGGAAGTAGTGAGACTAGATTGCAAGTGGTGCCCATTTCAGAAATAAAATAGTTTGGAGTTTAAGTCCTATAAAGTCAACAGGACTTCAAAGCCCATAAGACTCTCAACTGAAGTACAAAAAAGTTCAAAGCTTAGGAGTAAATTCCAGCAAGACGTTAGGCATAAAGCCAAAACTAATCATTCTAAAAATAAAAGCAAAACCAAAATAACCCCACCCTAACAAGCCATAAAACCAAACTACAAATGGTTGAGAGTGACATTCCAGTGATTCAACCACTTAATAGAACAACACTTAACACCCATCAGAGGAAGATAACAAAATCTGGAATCTATAGAATGAATTATCTATTATTTTCATAACACAATAAAAAATACTGGATGTGAAATAACAAGAAAATATGACTCACAATCAAGAGAAATTCATTAGAAAGAAACAGATTCAATAACAATCCAGATGTTGGAATTAGCAGACAAGCACTTTAAAATAACTATGATAAATATATTAAAGAATCTGTAGGAAAATATCAACAAATAAAAGAAAATATTTAGAAACTATAAAAATGACACAAATGGAAATATTAGAAATTTTAAAAATTGCAAAATCTGAAAAGAATAATAGATTAGACACAGTAGAAGAGAGGAACAGTGAACCAGAAGACAGGTAAAAATTAATCTGGGAGGGAATGAGAGAAGCTCAATTGGTTAGTAAGACACTATAAAATAAGTTAATAAATATATAATTCGAATACCAGAAGAAGAGATTAATGCAAAAGTGAAATATGATGATGAAATATTGGCTAAAAAAAATTTCCAAATTTGATCAAAAAGAGGAACCTACATATCCAGGAAGCTCAGCAAACACCACACAAATACAAAACAAATAGTATCTAGTAATATCATAGTCAAACTTTAGAAGAGAAAATCATGAAAAGCAAGAGGAGAGAAAAAGACACATTACATATAATGAAACATTAATATTGAAAACAGAATTTCCATTAGTAATGAAAGCCAGAGGAAAATAGCATAGCAGCTTTAATATGTTGAAAAAATTATTTTGGTGTAGAATATCCTGTAAATTTTTCTTCAGAATAAATACAACATAAGGACATTCTTTGGGAACTGAGAGCTGAGAAAATTTGTCAAGCATGCGTGTGTGCATTGTGCACCCACACATACACGCACACCAAAAACAAAAATAAGAGAATACTCTTTAGGATGAAGGAAAATGACAACATATTAACATTAAATTCTACAGAAAGAAAGAAATAGTACTTGAAATGTTAAATATATGAATAAATATATAAGATACTTTTCTTTAAAATTTTTTAAAATCAATTAACTGAAAACAAGAATAATGACAAATAAATGCAGAAAACATAAGGTATATAGATGTCAAGTACATGACAACAATAGCACAAAGTATGGGTAGAGATAGATGTGTAATTATATAGAATCTCTTGGTTGCATTATATGGGAAGTGATAATATGAAACCAAGATAATAGGCAGTGATAAATTAAGAATCCATATTGCAATCTCTGGAGCAACTTCTTAAAAATGTAAAGAGATAGAGATACAAAGTCAAAATAGGAGTTAGAATGAAACAGTAAAAGTTATTTACTTTACCCAGAAGAAAAAAAGGAAAATAAAGCAAAACAAAAATAATAGGAACAAATAGAAAATAATAAAATAGTGGACCTAAACCCAACCATTCCAATAATTAGATCACATATAAATGGATTAAATATTCTGATCAAAGTCAGAGATTGCCAGATTGGATAAAATAGGAAAATGTGAGTAGATGTTGTCTATAAGAGAAGCAAGTAAAATCTAAAGATATCAACATCTTGACAATGAAAGGATGAAAAACCGTATTATGCAAGAAATCATCACAGTATAGCTGAAGTGAGTATGCTAATATCAGGCAAAGTGATTCCAAAATAGAGTATTATCAGAGGTAAAGAAGTAGGTTGTATTTTAATACAAGAATTAATTCAAGAAACCTAACAATCCTAAACGGTTATGCACATAATAACAGAGCTATGAAGTGCCTGAAGTGAGATTGGCAAATCCAGATGGAGATATAGAAACATTCACAATCACAGTTGCATATTTTATTAATCTTCCCTCATTGACTGATAGAAAAATTAGATATAGATAGAAAATCAGTAATGATATAGAAGATTTGGACAGACTTTAAGCAAATTTGAATTGATATTTAAAGATTACTACATCTGAAAAACTCCAGAACACACAATATTCCAAGCAACCAGGGCATATTTACCAAGATAGACCATCTACTCTTCCATGAAACAAGCCTCGATTAATGTTTAAGGCTTGAAGTCATACAAAGTATATTCTGTGAGCATATCAGGTATAAATTAGAACCAAATAACCAAACTATATCTACAAAATGACAAAATATCTGTGGGTTAAATAATCTGTGAGTTAAAGAATAAATCACAAGAGATATTGAATATTAATTTAGCCTAAATGTTAATGAAAGCACAACATAATATTTATGGGGTATAAATAAAGCTGTGCTTAGAGGGAAATGTATAAGATTATATGCTTGTAATAGAAAAGAGATTTACAATCACTTATCTATACTTCATGTTAAGCTACAAAAAAGACAAACGGATTAAATGGAAAATGAGTAGTAGAAATGGAACAATGAATACAAGAGTGAAAATCAGTGATCTAGAATACAAATAAGAGAAGAAATCAATAAGGCCAAATGTTTACTCTTCAAGGAGCAACACAATTGATAAACTACTAGCAAATCTAATCAAGAAAGAGTGAAAAAGAATGAATGAGACAGGAAACACATTACTAATATCAATAATAATCATAAAGATATCTCTATGGATCTTAATGACATACAAAATATAATAAGGAATATTATGAACAGCTTTATACTGATAATGTTGACAGATTAGATAAAATAGAAAAATTTCTTGAAAAACACAACTTTCAAATGTAACACAAGAAGAAATTAAAAATCTAAGTAGTTGCATTTTTACCGAGTATATTGAATTTGAAATGAAAGCCATCTCATGGGCAAGGTAAAGATTTTTTCAGGTAGACATAAAAAGTACTGTTAAATAAAAGAAATTATTAATTGGAATTGATCAAGTTTAAAATCTGCTTTTCTAAAGTCAGCATAAAAACATAAAAAGACAAGCCACAGCCTGGGAGAGAATATTCACAATACATATATCCAGAATTTATAGGGAACTACAAATTAATAATAAAAATATTTGAAAAGATACAACAGTAAAGAATATATAGATATGACTAAGCACAAGAAAAATACTCATTACATTAGTCATCAGTGAAATACATATTAACTAGCCTTCAGATATGACTATACTACCAGTAGAAAGGCAAAAGAAAAATAGATGGACAAACAAAAAACTGATAATAATGAATATTTTCAAGAATATGGAGCAGATAAGATTATCAAATACGTTTTAGAGTATAAAATGGTAAAACCACTTTGGAAAATTCTTCTGTGATTCATTGAAGTTAAACATACACTTACGTATGAACCAGATATTTGCTTATGATAAATAAAAACACATAGCTACACAAACACTTGTATGTAAATGACCATAAAGTTTTGTTTTGTTTTGTTTCTTTTTTCTATAATAAGTAGAAACTACAAACAACCAGGACATCTGTCAAAGGTGAGTGAACAAAATGTAGTATACATATACAACTGTTTAACAATAAAAAGGAATGAATTTATGATACACAAACAACATAGATGAATATAAGCATATATTAAATGAAAGAAACTAGAGCTATAAAAAACTTGTTAGATTCTGTCTGTATGAAATCCTAGAACTGGTAAATCTAGATTATTTTGATAGAAATAAAAGCAGTCATTTTCTCTGTGTTAGGGGTATTGTCAACAGAAGAGCACAAGGGTATTTTCTGTGCTGATAGAAAGTTTCTATATCCTTTTGTTTGTTTGTTTTCAGATAGCGGTAACTTGGGCATATAGTTGTCAAAATTGATCTAACTGTACATTTAAAATCTGTGCATTTTATTGTTTGTACATTTTAGCTCAATGAGATAAAAAACTATGCAAAGAAAGAGGAAAATATAAACTAACCTGTAGCAATCGTACATAATACATAAGTATATAGAACACTCATACATGACAAAGTGATGAAATTATTCTAAAATTGTATGTGTTAAACAATGTGAAGTGATGAGCTATGGCAAAGAGGATTGGGATAGAAGGAGAAAGGGAGTAGAAAGAAAAGAAAGTATTCTAGGTGAGAGAAGCTTTTAGGAAAAGAGGTGGAAATAATTGAGATTTGTGTAGGTCATGATACTGGGCTCAGTATTCCCTATCAGTAATGTGAAGTATTATGAGATAAATGGATGTGTATAAGCATTTTTCTCTCTCCTCTCCCCTCATAATGTGTATGTCATAGAGAACTACCAAGAAAGTATTATACTTAAATAAACATAAAAATCATAAAAATAAATAAAACTTGCAAGTTGTAAAATATTAGAAGAGCTATTGAAAAATAGGATGAAGGTATTATTTCTAAAAACAAAATCATGTTTCCTCTTTGTGGGATAATTTATACCCTACATTTAGTCAGTAAATTCACTTTATTTATTGCTAAGAAACTTGGCTGGGCATAAGAATTGCCCTTAGGATTTATTTAAAACATGGTACCCAAGGCACCACCCTGAAAGGTTCTGTCTCAGTAGAACAGGTGTAAGTCCCTAGAGTCTATTTTTAACAAGCTCACTTAGGTAATTCTGATGCAGCCAGCCTGATAACTACCATTCTGCAAACTACTATATGGAACACTTGAGCCAGATGAATCCTCAAGGCCCCACCTATTTCTCCATCTGAACATGCTTAACACAGTGCAAAATCAGAAAAGCAGCATTTTAAAATTCTGTGCCACTTTTGAAATTAATTTTTATTAAAATAGAAAAATCTTGAATGAAACAGTGAATGATTTTCAGCTTAAAGAACTAGTATAAGATTGTCTCTGCAGGGAAAGTGATTTTATATTCCTTTGTATTTTTTTTTCCAAAAATTAACTCATCTGTGTTGCTGAGCAAAATATTGGATTGGGTAAATATTTTATAGGGATCAGGTGAATATTTCACAGAGATCAAAATGCCTTCTTGTTCATCAAGTCCAATGCGTAATACAACAAAGTTCTTTAAAAATATCCTTCTAAACTCCAAAGGAATTGAGAGTTTATTAAGCATATTTATAGTACTGCAGTCATATGGTATTTGAAATAACAGCCTTTTAAACTTTTTAGTTTTATTTTTTTGTTGTTGCTGTTGTTGTTTTTAAGGAAAGACTAGCAAATCAAAGGCTGTTTTCGATTTCTCTGAACTTTCAGTGTTAGGATCTGTAATATCTTGTATATCTGGCAAACTTGTATGTTCCACTGGAGGTATGATAACCAAGAGTGAGAAAGAAAAGAAGTCAGCAAAGGATGAAAAGAAGAGATGTATTGCAGACAGACTGATGAGTATTTAAACTCTGATTTTCATTGGACACTGGGAATGTCTTCCATTCCAATCAGTGTCCTTCTTGGCTGAATTTACCCACCAAGAGCTACAGCCTCATTGAAACCCATCACCACATAAAAAATGAGATGGAAAAGATGGGAGAAGGAGCAAGGAGGGGTTGTCAAGTAATTTGTCATTGTAGCTAAATTAGACAAATCTGTTAGAAATAAGCAATATGTAGAAAAATAATAAAGTGTTTTGAATTAGAAGTCCTGAGTTGAAATGATGATTCTTTTTCCATATTTACCTTACAATATTGAATAAGTTATTTAAAATGTTTGCCTCTCAGTGTCCTGATCTGTAAAATGTAGACTATACTGCTTTATGAAAGCGTTTTGGACAGCATTAACTTTTTAAAAAATACTAGCATGGTGTCTAAAATATAGTAGAAATGCAATGAGTTTAGGTAGAACCTATTTTGGTTGTTTGCCTTTAGTATGAGTGGCTGGACTTGCTACCAGAAAGGCCATAACATGATCATCTAAATCTAATTGAGAGGCATGGCAAGTAGAAATAATAGTAATAATAAAAATAGCCAATATTTATTGAACACCTCCAATGAACTACATGTGATAAACACTTTACATTTTTAACCTCAGAATACTCTTGTGAAGTAAGCACTATTACTTTCATTTTGTAGCAGAAAATTGAGGCAGAGAGATGCATTTCATTGCCTGAGATCACGTTAGCTATTGACTCTATAATAACTACTGATAAGAACACTGTGAGAATGTTACCAAGCCAATGCCTTTTTACATGTAACTGGTCTGTATTAACAATTAGAACCCCATTTTCGTACCAATCACTTGTCATTTGATTGGCTCCATAGACTCAGAAAATGTTAGAGTTGGAAGGGACAATAGAGATGATATTATTCAGTGGTTCCCAAACTCCACAAACTAGGGCTGTTCCATGACAATGAAAATACAGTAAGAAAATGAAGAATTTTTTTTTTTTTTTTTTTTTTTTTTTTTAGAAAAACACTAAAGAACACTTAAGAGTGGAACTGAAGTCACCCTGAAGAAAGAAAAATTCTGCCTGTGGACTGAAGCTTCAATTTGTGCCTGAGAAGAAGTCCAACCTGCCCTTCGTAATAACCAACCCTGTGGATTTTGGACCTGTCTAGTCAGCCTACACAATCATGTAAGCCAACCTTCCGTGTGTTTGTGTGTGTGTGTGTGTGTGTGTGTGTGTGTGTGTGTGTTTGTGTTTATCCCCTATTGGTTCTGTTTCTCTGGTGGAACCATGATTGATAAAACCATGAACCTAGACCAACACCTTATTTTACAGATGAGGAAATTATAGCCTTTAGATAGTAAGATTTGCCCAAGATCACACAGAAATTTAGAAGCAGAGGCTCAGATTGAACTGAATTATTTCCCTCCAAATTCTATGCTAATTTTTCTATCACACTGCCTAGTTTAGGTATTTCTTTCAGGATACGACACGTTGTTCATTATAATTTTCAGTTTCACAGACCATCTACGGGGAAAGTCTCATGACATATGGAAAAATAGACACATCTATTTTTCAAATAATTGTTTTACATTATGTAGAAAAAACAGTCAAATAGTTGGCAGAATTTTTTTGCATTTTACCCACTTTCAATTTCTACTGAATTAAAAGTTCCATTAAATATTAAATCTACACTGTTAACTTTCTCAAATATAAGGTGTGGTCCTTGGTTTGGCTGTGATCCTGATGCTAAAATATTCTAATAATTTCTAAATCTTCTATTTTATTTCTTCCTGATTTTGCCAATGAGGACAAAAATAAATCTAACAATGTATGTCCTGTCTTTAATGTACACTGAAAATATGAATTTATGTTCTTAACATGACTTTGGAGTATTTTAATAACATTTGGCTAAATCTATCCAGGAAATGAATTGCTGATTGAAAATTTGTACTCTATGGGGAGAAATTGAACTTTTTCAGGTTACTGAGATAATGCAAGTTTCACCCAAAACAAAGTTAGTAGCAAATATTAAAAAATCCAGTGCATTTCCATAGGCAGCAAAAAATAAAATGAATGAAAAAGTGAGAAATGGGAAAAAGAATCCTTGATCTTGATTCTCAGTCATGTCATAATACACTTTCCTTAAGGCATGCATAGTTCTCTGATACCTAGTTTAGAAACCCACTCCTAGACCATGTAGGGCACAGGGTATTCATTTATAATATGAACAAATAAATAAGTGGCTTCTCTTATATCAAATATGTTTATTCGACAAAAATAAAATGAGGCCACTGTACTTTAGCCCAGTGCAGGGGTCAGAAAGAGGGACATCGTTTGATTCAGAGAGACCTGATTTTGTATTCTACCTCTGCCACTTACCAAATAAGTAACCCTGGACAGGCCTCAATGTGCTCATCTCTAAGAATAATAATACCTACTTCTAAAAGGTTGCTAGGAGAAATATGTAAGTTGCATTTGTAAAGGATCTGTCAGCATTCCAGCAACCTGAAGTGCTTGGCTTTCTAGAGGATTCCATGATGCTTTACCTGTCTATGTCTTCATCCGTGACTTGTTTCACTGTCCCCCTGTCCTCCCAAGTTCACTGTACTAGAGCAAGCCTCACTTTAAATCGGTCCTCAAAATTACCTAGACTTTTTCCTATTATGGGTTCTTCTTACATCCTTACCTATGTTTAGAAAACTCTCCTCTAACTTTGAATCTGGCACTTCCTTCTCATCCTTCAGTTACAACTTAAATATCTCTCAGAAAGACCCTTCCTGAGCACCTTTTCATAATGTGCTTTTCTGCTCTTCTTGAATACTAATTTGGGAATCTTAGTTTTTGAATGTATCAAAACTTTTTCATTGTGTTTGCACTATTGTTTATGTGTTTATTTACTGCCTTATAGAATTGTACAATGAGATCAGAGACTATGTCTTTTTTATTCTCCAAACTGTATATTTATTTAACCCAAAAATCTATATATAATAAACACTCAAAACTTTTTTTAAATAAATGAGTGAATGAATGAGTTAATGAATGAATTTAGTAGATACTCATAGTGCTTGTTTTTTTTTTAAAAAAAAATACATTTTGTGTGTGCTTTTTAAATGAACCTCAAAAAGAGCTACAGAGTTACTAAGGAGCACTCCAATTGGAAGCAGGAGAATCAGTTTCCACTCAAGTTTGTGCCAGATGTTGACAGGTGATTTTGCCAATGTAGAAACCTCAGTTTGCGCACATGTGAATTACACAATTTGGACTGGATCGTCTCACTAAGATACCTGTGAAAAAAGTTCTTAACCTTGATTGGAACAGGGACTCCTTTAAGGATATGTATATATGTGCATGATTTTATGCAAAATACTGATAGAATTTCAAGAAGTTTTCACAGACCCATGGAAACCCATTCAGAGATCTCTAGGGATACATAGATTTCAGATTATGAACAACCCCTCTTTTGGAGCACAAACACTCCATTAAGTTATAATATTCCAAAGGATTTGGCAAATATTCAATTCACCTTGAATTCAGCCAGAGAATTAAACTGACTCCAGAGTTCAGAAGTTAAGTATACAAATATTATCTGGAATTTTCATTAAGAATCATTTCTTGAGAATATATTCTCGTATTGTTTTAGTGTTTCTTCTATTAGGAAAGGCACAAATGAACTACTGATAATATTTCCCCTTTTTTTCTCTTACAACATTGTTTACTTAGAAACAGTAGGTAATTCTCATAACACACTATCAGAATTTCAGTTTCTTTTTTTCAATCAAATATGGATGCACATATATAATAGAAACACCTCAATTATTCATTGTACCTACATTGCTTATTGAGTATTTTTATTTATAAAATTATGATTATTTACTTCTTTATGAATGAGTCCCAAATTTAAGCAATAGTATATAGTATAAACTATGTGTATAAAAGATTCAGAATCTATAAAATGAATAGATTTAAGATAAAGAATCATTAAATCTTACTAAGAGAAATCCTGGTAGAAAGTAATTCTGTCAAACTGAGAAAATCTGAACCTTTCCAAAGTAAAGGAGGAAAAAAGAAAAGTAAGCCTTCATAAAATAGGCATTCAGAGAACTTTAAAAAAGTAATAACAAAAAGGTATTATGATTATTATGATACCATCCCTACCAGAATGAAATGAGTAACAGCACAGTAGGTTGTTTTAAAGTAATACTGCAAAAATAATGGGATACAAATACCTAGTAATTGTTGCTAGTTTGGGAATAGTCCATTTAATAATTATAATTCTCTTCCAGGCATATTAAAATAATTATGACTTATGGAGAATATGGGTATTTGAATATCCATTTATTCAACAAATATATATTAAGCACCAAAGACGGTTAGGCATTGTTTTGTCAAGGGAGGGAAAATGTGATAAAAATGACAGACATAATTTCTGTCCATTCCAAGGCTGGCTAATTTCATTTGCCTCTTGAAATCTACTCACCATATTTAATTATTCTATGTGGCTCAGAAATACATACTAATGAATATTGTCAACCAGCCAACTTGCTATCCAGAATCGAGTTGTGTTAAACCTATACTGGGAAGTTGTAGGCAGGAGATCAGATGGTGGAAAGAGAGTAAACATGGAACATTTTCCCTCAGCTCCATTTCTGTTTGACTTCAAGTTAGGAGTGGCCAGATTCCTCTTTTAAAGGCCACATCACTTATTTATAGTTAAAACCACAAATCCAGTAATTTTTTCCTCCCTTACCACCTTATTTTTTTGTTTGCTTTTTTGTTTTTTGTTTGCTTGTTTGTTTTGACACAGTCTCACTCTGTTGCCCAGGCTAGAGTTCAGTGGCATCAATATAGCTCACTGCAACCTCAAATTCTTGGGATTAGTTGATCCTCCTGCCTCAGCCTCCTGAGTAGCTGGGACTACAGGTGTGCACCACTACATCCCTGCTAAGTTTTTTACTGTTTGTAGAGATGAGAGTTCTCTATGTTGCTCAGGCTGGTCTCAAACTCCTGGCCTCAGTGATCTTCCTGCCTCAGCCTCCAGGAGTGCTAGGATTACAGGTGTGAGTCACCATGCCTGGCCTCTCTTGCCGCTATAAGTGCAGGGAAGGAAAAGGCTTTCATTGTAGCTGGGCCCAGCATATTTCCTCATTTCTTTTTCATTTCCCTTAACTCTACTGGTCTTAGTCCATTTTGTATTGCTGTAACAGAGTAGCACAGACTGGGTAATTCATAAACAATAGAAATGTATTTTTATCATGGTTTTGGAGGCCGGGAAGTAATTAAGCAATTAAATTTCAACATAAGTTTTGGAGGGGACATTCAAACCATAGCATTCTGTCCCTGACCCCCCAAAATTCATGTCCTTCTCACATACAAAATACATTCATCCCATCCCAACAGCCCCAAAGTGTTAACTCATTCAAATATTAAAAGTCTCATCAAAATCATATATGGGTGAGACTCAAAGCTCAATTAATCCTGGGGCAAACTGTCTTTAGCTGTGAGCCTGTGAAATCAAAACAAGTTACCTACTTCCAGAACATAATGGTGGGATAGGCATACAATAGACATTTCCATTCCAAAAGGGAGAAATAGGCAAAAAATGTGGAGTAATTTGTTCTAAGTAACACCAAAACCCAACAAGGCAAACAACATTAAATCTTAAAGCTGGAGAATAATCACCTTTGCATCCATATCCCATATCCTTGGCTCACTGGGGCAGGAATTGGACCTCCAAGGCCTAAGGCAGCCCCACTCCAATAGCTTTGTTGGGCTCAATCCTCCCAGAAACTTCCACGGGTTGGAGTTTTGTGCCAGCAGCTCTCCCAGGCTAGCATTAAATGTTGATGGCTCTACAGTTTCACAATCTTAGTGGTGGTCCTGCTCTTATGACTATTAGTTCATTGCTCTTAAGTAGTGTATTCCATAAAGTACTAGGATTTATACAATTTCATCAAGTTCTAGGCAACTGTGTAACAAAACTGGCCTTTACTCCAGTTCCCAATACCTTGTTCCTCCTTTCCATTTAATACCTCATAAAAATGATCTTTACCATCCATATTTCTATCAACATTCTGTCATGACCACTTAAATAATGTCTAAGAAGCTCCAGACTGCCCATATAGCTCTTGTCCCATTCATGGCAATCTAGACTTTTTCTAGCATCTTCCTGCAAATTCTTTCAGCTTTTGCCCATCACCAAATTCCAAAGCCACTTCCACATTTTACTTATTTTTAGGTATTTCAGGTATAACAAGAACCCCACTTCTGGTACCAAATTTTCCATCTTAGTCCTTTTTGTGTTGCTATAATATTAATAGAATACCACAGACTGGGTAATTTATCAATCAGAGAAGTTTATATGGTTCATGATTCTGGAGCCTGGACATCCAAGAACATGGTGCCAGCATCTGGTGAGAACCTCAGTGCTAATGTCGCTCTATGGCAGAAAGTGAAAGGGCAAATGATCACATAAGACAGAGAGGGAAGATGGTGGCCAAACTTCATTCTTTTATCAGGAACCTACTCCTGCACAATAACTAACCCACTTCCTTGATGACTGCATTAATATATTCATGAGAGTAGTGCTTTTATGATCTAACCACCTCTTAGTTGTCCCACCTCTTAATGCTGTCATGATTGCAATTAAATTTCAACATGAGTTTTTAGGGAAACATTCAAACCATGACACTACCCAAACCTTATAAACCCACCTTTGAATTTGCCTTGTATCAGTTGGCATCCCATTACATCACAGAGACTTTCCCTTTTATAAGATGACATGAATAAATAAATAAAGTTTTTCAACTTCTTGTCTAATGTTTATCACCTCTCATATTATCTAAATTCTGTGCTTAAAACCAGACTATAGACTGAGTGTATTTTTAATATTAACAAAGACAGATTTGATATTAGCACATGAAATTAAGTACACTTCTTCTGCTTATAATTTATATTTTACAAGGAAAATATGTGAAGTTTTAGTTTTGCCTTGTGATAAAAGATACACTATAGATTGTACAGAATTAAATATTTTAAGTAGAGACATATATGTGTTCTGAGTGTATGTGTGTGTGTGGGGAGAAGGGGAGAGAGAGAGAGAGAGAGAGAGAGACAGAGAGAGAGAAAGACAGAGAGAGAGAAAGAGAGAGAGATAAAGAAATATATGCAAAAATAGGCACATCTAGATTCCATTTTATATAATGAAAATCATTTTAAGAAACTTTCATAGAATCTTGAATTTCCTTTGCAATCTCATTTCCCACAGCTTTAAAGTACACATGCAAAAATATAAAAGTGGGAGAAAGAAAAAGCAAAGGTAAACTTTCACTCCTTCAGTGTTTCCTTCAAACATTTTCATTTCTAGTTTGTAAAAAAATGAGACTTCATGAAAACACCTCTATCAAAAGAGTTCATGAAGTATCAAATATCTTAAAGTTTCAACTGTAGCTTTTAAAATTACATATGTTATTTCTACATTTGGGATAATGATTTATAACTTGCTGTAAGGCCATTTCCTGATTGTTTCATGGCAATTAAATATAACATCTTCAGCCTTCTTATGTTCATAGGGGTTCTAGTCAATTAGGCAAGAGAGATTTGTATAAAGAATGCACAAGTCATTGAGACATTAAGGTCTACAAACTTCATTCCAATACTTGGAGCCAGATATTTTGTCTATCCACAATTTGGATTTTTTCTACCCCATTTTACAATGCAAATTAAAAAGACATATTTATCCCGACCCGCTTACAGTAGAATGTCTAAATTCTTTTTAATTTTCCCAATGCCACTCTTATTCAAGACATCAGAGCACGTAAGGTGCTAGTTAAAATGCGCCACAAAACTTTTTAAATTTGGATGGCTCAAAATTTGATCCTTTCAGTTTCTGGAATTGAAGGAGAGTAGTGAATAAATATTAAACTTCTTTTTCATGGGATTTTGCCAAATTACAGAGACTTATGTGCATATTCATTAACTATTATCACACATGCTTACATACTTCAGTCTCTAAATTTTTATTGTCTCTCAGGCCTTAGTAGGCAGTACCAACTTATGAAAGCAACTAAGGCAATATTTAATAAATTTTTAATTAATCTATTATTATGTTGTTTTGGATTTTAAGAAAATATTAATATTGGCTATTGTAGCAGGCTGATAACTGCAACTATTTAATTATTTAGCAAATAATTAAATTGCAAGTCAACATAATAGGTAACACAGTGGGCCTCTGTGAAAAGTATGAAAAAATTGCACCATGATCTATTGGAAAAGGGAGAAATAACCAAATGAACTGACATTTTGTTATCTCGGTGTTCCCAGGAAGTGTTTTTTTTTAAGTAAATGCGTATGATAATTTATGTTACTATGCAGGCATACCTTGAAGATATTGTGGGTTTAGTTCCAAACCACCCTAATACAGTGAGTATCTGACTAAAGCAAGTTGCATGAATTTTCTGGTTTCCCAGTGCATATAGTTATGTTTACAAAATACTATAGTTGATTGTGCGCAATAACATCACATCTACAGAAAAATACATTAGCCCCTCACCTCGAGCAATGTTATCCACATCCAGGATTTCAAATATTTGCCTCCTAAATGGATATGTCTACCAAACCAGCAATTCAAATCCAGTCCTTACTTTTGAGATCTATATAATCAACTTCCTGTATGCAACAGATACCTCAAATTCAATAGACATTATACTAAAATCATCTATCTTTGTGCATCTGTTTCTCCCATTAGTTTGCTTTATTCATTGAAGTATACCTCAGTGAACATAATCATACAAACAAGAAACTTAGAAATCAGCCCTATACCTAAAGGCTCCTGAAAGTCTAAACCAATTCTATATTTCTACTTTCTATATAATTTTTAATATGTCCCTTCTCTATCCCCACCTTTCAACTATAGAAGTTATATACTCTCTATCCCCACCTTTCACATAGAAGTTATATATATCCCCTCTATATACTTCTCTATCCCCACCTTTCACATAGAAGTTATATACTCAACGACTTTGTACTAGGCACAGTGTTTGGTTTTTCATTGCCTAAACCAGATTGTCATTATGTCTCATTTCTTGTTTTATCTATTGTAATGATTATAAAAAGTGAATTCCATCATGTCACCTCCCTACTTGATCCTTTGGTAAATTTTATTTGATTATAGGTTAAAGTCCAAGCTTTAATGCAAGATCCTTCTTGATCCAGCTCCTACCTATCTTTGCAGAATTAAATTTGTTTTGTTCTCTCAGACCTTTCTAGCTGCCCATTTGGCTTCCTTTCTTTAGTGTATTTTTTTCTTCATTTACAGCTACTCAAATCCCATAACACCTCTAAGATTTAACTCACTCTTCTGTTAATCTTGGAAGACCTTCCAGATGTGTCCTCCAACAATGTGTTAAATATTTGACTTGCACTACAACACTCAGCATATAATCTTGTAGTACTTAGTCTGTCTTTCTTGTGTATGGTAGAAAGAGTAATATCTCTTCCTCACCTATTGCAAGGTTTTCAGCTGATATCACTATAACAAATGACAGATAGGAAACAATATAACAAATTTATTAATTAAAATTTTACATGACATGGGACCCTTTAGAAATGAAGTTCCAAAGACCTAGGGAAAACTAAATTTTTATGCTAAGTCTGATGAAGGAAGTGGATAATTGTGGAGAAACATGATTGGAAAAGAAGAATATGATGTAATGTAACCAACTAAGAGGGGGGACTCAGCAAGACCTGTTTGATCTGATACGTTTTTATCTCTCTGTGTAGCATTTCTTTCCTCTGTAAGGCAGGATACCTGTCACTTCAGGGTCTTATGACCAACTTTCAGGGAGGTAGGTCAGAGAGTCACCTATACAGGTTTTATGGCTTGCTTTAGGGGGAAAGAGAGGCAAGAGACAGGAGGACTGGAGAAAGTGAGAGAGATCTTGCTTCTGAGGCCCTCCTGTCTCCTTCAATTTAAAGATACTCAGCATGTCAAGGTGCCATACTTTGGGGTATGATGCTTTGAACCCTGACACCTACTAAGCTGTGAATTCCTTGAGAGTAGGAGATGTGTCTTTTATCTCCGTTTTTTTTTTTATTTCAGCATATTACAGAGGTACAAATGTTTAGGTTACATATATTGCTTTTGTTCCACCTGAGTCAGAGCTTTAAGTGTATCCATGTGCTCAAATACCTTCTTGAATACAGAATTGAGTGAAAGATGATTGAAAATATTCTCATAGGGAAACTATGTAGCATGAAGCTACTGAGTATCCATACTTTAATTTCCTTACATGGACTTGATTTTTACAAGTTAATAATTTTGAGAGGCCTTTGTTGAATTAATCTTTCTATGACTACTTTGGCCTTTAGAGAAAACACTGTCATGGGGAAATTTTTTCTTTGGCAGAGCACTATCTACTTCCTCATTTGGCAAACATGCCCGGCAAAGGAAACATCTGACTGCAGCACCAGCAATCTAAAATAATAAATAAATAAATTAGTTAATTAAAAATCAACATACTGGTAATTTGGCTCCAATATTATATTGTATGGGGTTTTCTTAAAATTAATATCATAAGATATACATGTTAAGATGCAGTTTGAGGAAAGGAAAAAGATATATCAAAATTTGAAAACAATCACTACTAAATTTACTTGTCCAATTGTAAAAATTAGCAGTATTTGTTTTTCTCTCTGAGTAGTAGTTTCTATTTTCAGGAATTGGTCAGTGTTTGATGCGGAATAGCAATTAAAATTGTAGAGTTATTTTTAACAAATTTAAAAAATATATAAAAAATAAGTAATTTTAAAGAACCCTTCACAGCCTAAGGAAATTGAAGAAAATATCTCCAATTAGATTTAATATTTTCAATTTTGTGTTGTTTGTGAGGAAGATAGTTATTAATATAATGAATAGCAATTATTTGCATTTGGATATCTGTTTATAAACTTTATTTAGGTTATCATCCCCTAACGACTCCAATAAAATAAAAGATACTCCAGGGATTCACATACAAATTATTTTAACTAGCATGTGTTTATACACCAGATTATTTTAGATTCTGAGAGTTAAATGTATGTAATAAAAAAAAAGTCTGGGCCAAGTGCCGTGGTTCATGCTTATAATATCAGTGCTTTGGGCAGGTCAAGGTGGGAGGATTGCTTGAGGCCAGGAGTTCAAGACCAGTCTGGGCAACATAGTAAGACCCCATCTCTAAAAAATATTTAAAAAATATTATCCGGCCATGATTGTGTGGCACCTGTAGTCCCAGCTGCTTGGGAGGCTTAGGCAGAAGGATCACTTGAACCTAGGAATTTGAGGTTACATCAAGCTATGATCCCTATGATCCCTCAACTGTACTCCAGCCCGGGTGAAAGAGCATGACCCTGTCTCTTAAAAAAAAAAAAAAAAAAAAAAATCTATGTTTAAAGTGTTCCTGGAGGTGAGTCTGGGGAAAGCAGTTCAGCAAAAAAGAAAAAAAAAAAAAAAATTACTAGAATATAATGAGGTTTATGTTATTATGCAGCTAGCTCATAATTTTGTTGGAGTAAAGATGAAGGAGCTAGTGAGGTAAAGACTGGAGGTATAATTATCAAGTAATTCAAGTAATTTAGGTCCTAAGCTATACTTATGTCAATTATAGAATGAAGTGAAGCACTCTGTCGTTGGCTCATTCTCCATTGTGTCTTACACACATAGCCCTAATCTTAAAGCATAATTATTCTTCCTTTTGGAGCTAAACTATGAATAGCAACTGTAAACCTTGGGCCTCTCAACCTCCTGGCCTCCCACGTGTGTGGCAGCCCAGCAAGAATTCTGATTATGAGGACCATGAGCCACTGCACATTGCCAGAACACACAGATGGGTGGCAGCAGTGGTTTTTCTTTCCCATAGCCCAGCTATTATGTAAGGCACATCAGGGAAGTGTGTACAAAATTGGCATCCAGGTGTTAAGGAAAAAGAAAAAAATGTATAGTGAATGTGCCAGGCTCAATTGAGCTCATTGTACTGTCTAGAAACCACTCTTGCTCCAGCTGCCCTTGAGACTGTCTGGAAGAATCACAGCAGAGCTGGGGTAAAGTACAAAAAAAGGTTAAAGGAATAATTTTTTTTAAAGAAAGAATTAAAAATAAGAAAACCCCAGCTATCTCTGTTAGCTAATTTGGAATAAAGACGGTACAGAGGGTCTTGTCCCTTTTTTTAATTATTATTAAGAGACAATAACATTTCAGAAAACTGTAAAGGGGGCAATATTCACCGTATAACACAACTCTAAAAAATGATTATTATCATTTTTTTCCTTCTGTTGTCCCTATGCATCATGCAGATTGCATAATTCAGGAATTGGTTGTGTTTTTTCCTATGGTATTAGGTTATTAAGTATGAAATGTCTGATTTCCTTAAGTAATAAGTTTGACAGTTGATATCTCTGACATTTTACTTTGACACTTTTTGTTTTAGATCTGTTGTGAAGGTATATTCTCATTCTTCCAAACACATGGTATAGCTTGCAATTATCTTTCAAATTTTTGTAGATCAATTTTTGTGAAACCATGGATAATTCATAAATTCATGTTATTTTTGAATATGAGTTCCATCATGGAACCAGTGCAGCTCAGACACCTAGAAATATCAAAGAAGTGTTTGGGAAGGATGTGGCTGATGAACGCATAGCATGTCGATGGTTTGAGAAGTTCTATTCTGCTGATTTTATTTATTTTTTATTTTATTTTATTTATTTATTTATTTATTTCAGACAGTCTCACTCTGTTGCCTGGGCTAGAGTGCTGTGGCGTCAGCCTAGTTTGCAGCAACCTCAAACTCCTGGGCTCGAGCAATCCTCCTGCCTCAGCCTCCTGAGTAGCTGGGACTACAGGCATGTGCCACCATGCCCAGCTAATTTTTTCTCTATATATATTTTTAGCTGTCCATATAATTTCTTTCTATTTTTAGTAGAGATGAGGTCTCTCTCTTGCTCAGGCTGGTCTCAAACTCCTGAGCTCAAACTATCCTCCTGCCTCGGCCTCCCAGAGTGCTAGGATTACAGTCATGAGCCACCTCACCCGGCCTATTCTGCTGATTTTAATTTTGAAAATGAGCCACGTGGGTGACCTGAGACCAAACTGAATTATGATCAGCTGAAAGCTATGGTGGAACTGAATCCATCTCAACTTTCGTGTACATTAGCAGCAAGGTTGGACGTTACTATTCCAATAATCTTGGACCATTTGAAACAAATCAGCAAGATAAAGAAGCTGGATGGATGGGCACCACATGAATTAAAGGAGCATCAGAAGAGAAATCTTCTCGAAGGTTGCCTTTCTTTGCTGTCACAACATGAAAGCCAACCATTTCTACACTATATTGTTACATGTGATGAAAAATGGATTCTTTTTGATAATTGCAAGCATTTGGCACAATGGTTGAATGCTGATGAAGTGCTGAAACACAGTCCAAAATGGAATATTCATCAACAAAATCTAATGTCTGTTTGGTGGCCCAGTGCTGGCATTATCCACTACGGCTTCATGAAACCTGGTCACTCCTTACAGGGGATGTCTACTGCAACCAGTTGATTGAAATGATGAGGATACTTGTGATTAAGCAACTGAGATTGGTCAATAGAGATAGGCCAATCCTCTTGCAAGACAACGCTTCACCACATGTTGCACAAACAATGCTGCTCAAGCTACAGAAGCTGGACTTGGAAACTTTCTGTCATCCACCATATTCAACAGACCTAGCACCAACTGACTTCCACTTCTTCCAGGCTTTGGACCACTTCTTGCAGGAAAATTATTCAATTCAATTCTCAACAAGCTATGAAAAATGCCTTTTGCAATTTCATTGCCACTCACTCTCCAGGCTTCTTTGCTTCTGGCATAAAAAACTACCGTTAAGATGGTAAAATTGTGTTGATAGTTTAGGCACATACTTTGTTTAAATGTACTGCTTATTTTTTGATAAATAATAAACTAAACTATGATTTGAAATTGGACATTTCATATTTAATGACCTAAATAGTTCCCTTCCCTCCTTCCCTCCCTTTCTCTCCCCTCCTTCCTTCCTTTTTTCCTTCCTTTCCTCCCTCCCTCCTTCATTCCTTCATTCCTTCCTTCTTTCTACCTTTCTGTCTTTCTTTCTTCGCTTCTTTTTCCTTCTTCATTTCTGGCTTGTTTTTCAACCTTCAGTCATCTGATATACCTGAAATCAATAGCTACAGTCATAGCATAAATAGTATAGGCTGCTTATCATAAAAGCTGTGTAACTTCTGGAGTCTCAATTTCCACATCTGCAAAATGTGCTTAATATCATTTGCCTCCTCAGCTAGCTCTTATGCTAATTATATACCATCATACCCTTATCACAGTTGCTGGTATGAAATGTACTCTAGTAGTTTATGCAAATGTCATTGTATAGCTTTACAGCTTTTCCTTATTTTGAATATTTTACTAGAAATAAATTACTATAATAAAAGTTATAAAAGTTTTCATGTTTTTTATGCAAATTTGATTTAACATTATGATAAAGCAAGAATAGAAAAAATAGCTCCTACTTCATTTGTTATACCAAAATTCTAAACTGATTACATATTTAAATAGAGTGAATAAAATCAAAACCTCTTAGAAGAAAATAAAAGCACTGATTTACATAGTCTATGGTGGAAAGAATTTTCTAAACCAAGGAGCAAGGGTAGAGGTATAAAGCTTATAATTTCATTGATTTTGCTACAATTAAAACAATAGCAACAACTGCCAACATCAAAAGAAAAGTCACAAGATCAGGAAAGCAAATAAACTTGGAATAATGTTTTCAAAAGCTTTCTTGGAAAAAAATTTATTTTCTTATATAGAGAGGATTTTCACAAATCAACAACTAAAGGAAAAATGCAAAGGGGACATGGAGAAAACATTTACAAAAGTTGTCCCGATGTAATAATCACATTAAAGTATGCTTTATCTTACTAGCTGTAACATAATTGCAATTTAATACACTTAGAAGATTAAAAGAGATTATATGAAAAGAATAGTGTTAGTGTAGTTGCAGACTATGGGGCACTCTCTCTTGCTATATGTTGTTGTAATATGATCAAATCTGGAATTCTTTTTATCTGATACTTTGAGTTAAATTTAATTACTCAATTAAATCTTATTTGATACATAAAGCATATAGGTTTCATAATACAGTTATTTTTCATAATTTGGTTGTTATTTCATTACTCAACCTGTCATTTGTCCAGAATCTGCAACAAAGCAACAAGACAGCTAGGATCCCACTGTAACGCAGCCTTTGGCACAAGGTGGACAGTGGCATGAGCTAGGAGGCATATTTTCTGTTCATGCACTTTGCAGATGACACTGTATCTTTTTGTTAAATTTCAAAGTCTCAATCTCTAGACTGCAAGTTCTAAAACTATTTGAATCACATCACATTGTACTGAAATATTAAAATGTGACCCAATTAATTGAATTATACAAATGCCAAGAACTAACTTCCATTTGTTTCTTTTCACTGCTTTGGCCAAAAAAGATAGTGTTGTATTCTGCATAGTCAAAAACCTATGCGTCAGCTTTGTAAAAGGAAACAACAGAAAGCTTTTATTGCTAGAGTAAATGATGCAAGCAATGACAGGAGCTGAGGTAAAGTGGTAAAATTGGGCTGGATGATGAGAATCTTTTCATGACAGTTAAAAGAGTCACAAATTTATCCTAGAAGTAATGCATGTTAATGTACAGTTTTAGGAAAGTTTATTACAAAGTAAGTTCTCTTATTGAGAACCTGCTAAGTGCCAGGCACAGCAATGGCCACTGGAAATGCACAGATTGAAGAAGTTTGACTTGCCTTCACTTGTAAGAAACAAAAATAATCTAGTCTAAGAAACGCAATTATGAGACACAAAAAAGGTTTTGGGTCACAAGCACTGTGACTAGCTTAGGAAAGGAGGTGGATATCACGGGGCCAGGCATTGATAAGTGTAAATGATAAGTGATCAATCGCTGAAAACCTTTTTTTAAAAGAAGGATTGCTCTAATGAAGAAAAGCCTTTTTATCACATTGTATATAAATATGTATTTGAGCCCATATTATGTTTTTAAGAGATGAGTTCAAGTTAAATATGATAACATATGTAAATAACCTAGAAGAGTGATTGACTTATGGTTAGGTCTCAAATAATAATTAGTTGAATCTTTATACAACTTATGAGTGTTAAACCCAAACACCATTTCTGGAGTTGTTATTTAATAAGTATTAGCAAAGCCCTGATAATCTGAACAGTAAACAGGAGAAACTCTTTGCCCAATGGAACCTGGAGATAAAGTGATCTCCATTATCTCTTTCTCAAAGTCCCATTTCTTGAATATGCTTCTTATATTAATGAATGATCTTTCTATCGTTTAGCTCTGCCCAAATCTAACACCAAAGGCACCCAGTTGATACAGCAAATCAAAACTGAACAAATTATAACTCCTTTATTTGGTCTTTTGTAGGAATCAGGCATACCTTGTGTTTTGTTGATTTGACCTTCTACAAGTAGCATGGACATTACCAAAGAAAAGATTCTTTAGAACAGATGCTATGATTTTGTTGTTGCTATTGTCATTGTTTAAAATCTGACTCCAGGCTAAAATAGTTAAGATTTTGTGACCACAGTCATACTTGAAAAGTCTCAGGACCTAAAACCAAGACTTCTCTGTATGAGTCAATAATAGGGATAGAATTTTATTTATAGAACAAAGAGATAGCCCATTTCAAATGTTTATGTTAATTGTGTTGACTGGAAACCATTGTTTTAAAATACTTTTAAAATCCTGATTAATACTTTACATTTGTTATAGAATGTCATAGTTTACAAAGTTTACATATTTTTTTAATTTAGCCTAGCATTCTCCTGTGTATTAATAAATTACAAGTATTATAAATGACAAGTTTATTAATGACAGAACGAAAACCATAGTTGCTGGAGAGGCAATGTAACTACAGTGCAGGGTTACAAGAATGGACTCTGCAGTGAAGCACACCAGGGTTTGAATTCTGACATCACTACTCTGTAACTACTGATTAATTGTAAGTTGATTACAATTCACTGTCTTCATTAGTACAATGCCTATAACCATGTTTATTTTATATAGTTGTGTTGAGTATAAATGAGACAATCTATATTAAACACTGCTTAGTTCTTGGAAGAGAGTAACCATTCATCAAATGTCAACCAGTTTTATTACTCATGTTTACGTTGAAAGCAAATGGCAGAGCCAGAGCCTCAGTCAAGATTCTGGTTTCTGGCACCTACTCCATTGTTTTTATTTTACATTTTACTATTGTGGTAGGTAAACTAAATTTGGTCCCCAGAGACATGAGGTCCTAACTTCTGGAACCTGTAATTATTACCTTATTTGAAAAAGGAACCTTTGTAGATGTGTTTAAGTTAAGGATCTTGTGATAGGGAGATGATTCTCCATCACTGTGGTGGACCCTCAATGTCATCACAAGTTCCCTTAAAACAGAAAGTCAGAGAGAAATCTGATGTACAGAGGACCAGGTGATGTGAAGATGGAGGCAGAGATTGCAATGATGAAGCCACAAACCTAGGAATGCTGGCATTCATGAGTAGCTGGAAGAGGCAAGGAATGGATTCTCCGGTAGGGCCTTTGGATGGAGTGCAGACCTGCTGACACCTTAATTTCAGACAGCTGGCCTGCAGAATTGTGACAAAATAAATATCTATTCTTTTAAGCCACTCTGTAGTAAGGTGTTACAGTGGCAATAGAAAACTAATATAACTAGGCATATTCATTAACTAAAATAACTTCTTATGTTTTTTTCTTATGTAGTGTGTTGATAGCTAATAATATTAGAAGAGTAGCTTCCCTTTTTATGAACATATAGTGTAGGCCAGGCACAGTGCTAAATGGTTTTGATACATAATTTCATTTCCCAAGAATCCAAAAGGCATGTCTTTTGGCAATGAGATCCTTGAGTACAGAGAACTAAAAAATTCTGTTATATATTATAGCCAGTATCACGAACCTGCTATGGAACTAGAGTGCTCTTTAAGGTGGACCAGGCACACCTCAGCTCCAGGACATAGGATTAAATACTTATTTCTACGCTGTTTCTAATTCACCTGCAACTGTATGTTCTTATTATCAAGATAAATAAAAGAGATATCTGTGAGTGATAAACAAAAAGAAGTTGTAGTATAAGGAACTTTGGGGGGAAAGAGGCTGTTAATCTGCAAGATTACCAGATTTATATTATCCTATATAGAATTTTTAAAAGCTAACTGGAATAATATAGCTCCTGATTTTTAAAAACATAATTTTTAACAGCAAAGTATTAATGCTAATTTGGAAAATGGTTTGCTTACCAAGAGATAGATTGTTTCCTCAATTCCAAGGGTGCCAGATTCTCTGAAAAATGATCGTTTTGTCCCAGTAGCTATTCTCTAATCTAAATTGTGGTTAAAAACACTTTGTTGTAAGTTCAAAATCTCCCAGTACATAAAGAGTTTAGTGCTTTTCCTCTGACATAAAAGTCTTTCTCAAATGGTTTTAGGTTTTATTCCCCCCCCCCATATTCTAAAACAAGGAAGTAATTCTTACTCTGAAAACTTGGAATACTTGAGAATTAAGAGAAATTGAGTGGAAATTTTTGTGAATAGATGTTTATTTTCATTTTACTAAGTAGAGATTTCATAGTTTTTACTAGTTTTTCACAGTGGCTTGTGTTCAAAATTAGCTTAATATAAGCTTGCGTCTTTAAATCTAGCATAAGCTTAGTAATCATATAGTTATCACCATAAATTTATTATTTATTTATCATTTTTTAATTTCAGTTTTAGATTGTTCAGAAGTCAGTGATCATAGGCAATTACAGAGCTCTAATCATGCTGACACAATACCATATATTCAGCTTACACGTTCATTATTGATGCTACCTTCCCTTATTCCATTTTTGTCTTCACCTCACCTATTGGCTGTATATTTGCCTTGAAGTTTCACATTTAGTCAATTTAAACTATATCCTGTTCTAACTTTGCATGCACACACATGATTCTTTCTGGTCTTTATCACCTTTATGAATTTTATTTCAATTCAACTTTCTCATACAAAAACATCAACTCTAGGTGACTGATGTGGCAAGGACAAGGACATGGAGTCACATGATTATCCCCGGCAATGGAATGTGAATGGGAGTGAAAAGGTGCCACTTTCATGCCTGGACTGTGTAATACCCTATAATATCCTCTGATCGTGCTGCCTCCTCTTTTATTCATTGGATAGCTGAAACAGAAGGCTTAGAGAAGGCCCTAGGGCATAACAGAGCCACTAGACAGAAAAAGCCTGGTCCCCTCAGTCACTGCTTGGAAGCCTGCCTGCCAACAACTACTTGGACCATGATATGAGACAGAAATTAGCTGTTATTGTGTGAAACCCTTAAGAATTTAGGGATTGTTCACTAAAACTGCTCATGTTAATTATCATCTTCACACATGGAAATCTACTTGGTTGGTTCCGATTGTCTAGTTTTCTCTTCCTTTGTGGGTCCCTGTAATTGGCTCTCTATTTCTATCATTGGCAGACTAATCCAGTTCTTCTTTCTTCATCATTCCCATCTGATCTCACTGAATTTTTAAATAGAACTTTTACTTTGTACTGTATCTGGGTGTCTATAAACTTAAATCTTTATGTAAATAAGAATGAGTCAGTTTTGATGTTCCAGCTTAATACATGTTTTTGTTCTTCTTACTCATCGTCAGAGTTAATCCACTGCCCTGAATGTTATCACAGGTTGAGAACTCCCACTGGATAGTAGGAATCCCTCCTGTGAGTGCTTACAGCAACGAAAGCCATTAACATCAGAGGCAGAGAGATGAACTTCCCTGGTCATTCAGCTCTTTCCATAGCAGCCCTATACCTTCAAAAAAACTCCAAGTTCTCAAGGTCATGAATTACTTACAGGACTGTTGTTATTCTTATAACTCATAAATTCCCATAACCCAATCCTACAATATTGAAATACCAAATGTTGAAATGCTCCTGAAAGCCCAATTATGGAGATGGGATTAGGGCATTTTCCTTTGTACCCAGGACAGTTACATTATGTTAGGTAGAACTGTTACCTTGTCATTGTTTTTCTTTGGAAATTAAGTATGGTTTAAGGCAATGTGTATTGGTGCCAAGTCACAGAAGTGGACTTGTGCACTTAATTTTAGGTGTCAACTTGACTGGATTAAAGATTGCTTAGAAACTTTGTAAAGAATTATTTTGGGTGTGTCTGTGAGCCTGTTTCCAAAGGTTAGTTTGTGAGTCTGAGTGGACAACGTGGGGCAGGTCTGCCCTCAATGCTGGTGAGTACCAGGCACCTGGGAGGAACAAATACAGAGAAGCTTAACTGGTCTCTCTCAGAGCTGGGACAAACATTTCTTCTGCTGCCTTGGACATCAGAAGTTTGACTCTATGAACGTGCATTATCACAGTGTTGGCTATGTGTGTAAGCATTGTGTATATATGTAAAAATGTTGAAACTTCCCCAGTAAACAGAGATGTCCTTCTTGCACATTTTTATTTCTGAATGATAACATTTCTTGAGATCTTAGCTTTCTGTGTGGCTGCATATGTTATGATGACCCATCAAGGTTTTAGATGAATCTTGTCAAAGAGAGGTTATCCATGGCAGTATTTCAAATGACTGCAACAGTATAGGGAAATCTATAAAGACTTTTATCTACATATCATCATAGGAAACCATCCTAGGCTAACACCCTGATTTTCCATGTACCAGTAGGACCCAGGGGAGTACTCCTAGGATTGGATTTTAAGGGTGCTTGATCAATGAGGTTAGAGTATAAGACTGGATGATCAAGAATTTATTGTCTAAGAGATACCTTATTGAGTTACAAGATTTAGCACATTGGCAATGATCTGAGAGGATAGGGTAAATTCACTGCTTAGTGACTTTTAAAAGACTAGGAAAAATAGCCAGTATTGAGTGTAGCAGAAATGTCTAAATTGCCCTAACACATGCTAAAGGAAGAAATAAAGAGGCTATGTGAAGTGAGCATGTTAGAATGTATATGTGATATGAAGCTGAAAATTTTACCGCCAGATTATTTTCCACAAGAAGGACCAGAATATTGACCATTGTCCAAGGACATCTGGAGGTGTATTAGGGAAAGAGACACTAATATCACTAGGAAGTTCTGTGATAACTCCCATGAACGACAGGGTGGTTTATAGGAGAGAGAATTGCAGAGCCATGCTCATTAACATGCACAGAGATGAAAAGGCCCTGAAGTAAGAGAGCTTAGGAAGCCACACTTTAACCACCAGAAACCAAGAATCTGCAGTTACTGTAACAACTGACAAGGTCAAAAGAGCAGCCAAGGGAACTTGACATTCAGAGAGTTGAGAAGGTTAATAGAGTATGGTGTTCCTAAAGGTAAAATAGATAGCCAACAAGGGTATTGTTTAACATCTATTACAAAAGAAAAAAAAAATAGAATGGAAAAGCATACTATAGGCATTCATTCCAATAAAAAAAGTTAAGACCTGTTACTTAGTTCCAAAACATGAACTGATATTCAGATCCAGAATCCACTGATTAAGAAGGTAGCCAGGCTCCTAAAGGGAAGGATCCTGCAGTGCTGTGGCAAAGACATAGTGTAAAATTCCTCAGGCACCTATGGCTAATTACTCAAGTGAATGTACCTGTAGAAAAGGGAAATGATAAGACATTCTGAGGACTATTGGCATAGGAGGCTGCTATCGTTAGAATATTTGTCCCTGTCTAAATGCATTTTGAAATTCAATCCCCAATATAACAGGAATAACAAGGTGTAAACTTTAAGAGGTGATAGGGTCATGAGAGCAAATGGATTAATCCATTTATTGATTAATAGATTAATGGATTAATGAGTTGATGGATTAATGGATGAATGGGTTATCTAGGGAGTGGATTAATTATCATGACAGTGAGTCTGTTATAAATCCTGGTTTGCTCTCTCATGAGCCCCCTCACCACCTGTGCAGCCTCAGGACTGTGCAGAGAGTCTTTACTGGTAAGAAGGCTCTCATCAGATGTGGCCCTTTGACCTTGGACTTTGCAGCCTCTAGAACTGTAAGAAAACAAATTTCATTAATTTATAAATTACCCAGTCTCAGATATTCAGATATAGCAGCAGAAAACAGACTAAGATAAAGCCAAATTGACACCCATATCTGGAGACCCAAAGGATCATGAGGTCCCCCTGTTACAGGTAGAGCCTATGGGGATCTGATGATACAGTCTTGTTTAAAGTCCAGTTCACAGTGAGTGCACTGTGTCCATAGACCCATCCAGTGGTTGTTGGTTCTCGAGTGCATCATTGAAATTCATTGACTTGGCAGTTAGAGTAAAACCTACTTTAGGTACCTGCAGTGTGGAGTGAGAACTATCATCATGAGGAAAGTCAAATAAAAACCTCAAATGCACTCAATGCACACAGACATCCATATAGGCCAATAAAGTAAATAAACAAAATAAAACACCATTTCATCTTTGAGGAAATGGAAGTGCTACCATTAAAGACCTAAAGGAAGCATAAATGGTGGATCCTATAATAAATCCATTTAACTTGCCAGCTGCCTCTTCTAGAAGCCTGATAGATGCAGGAGAATGACCATAGACTACTGCAGACTTTATCAAGTTGTAACCCTGATCACAACTGTTGTGCTATATGTATTATAATTGCTGGAGGAGATAGCATCTTCTATGGTATGTGGTTATTTCTTTTTCATTACAATTAAAAAAGAGGATCAGAAACAATTTGAATTTGCATGGAATGGAAAATGATATTCATTTATAGCTTTGTCTTAGAGCTATGTTTATGCTTTATTCTGTTATAATAGAACATGAAGAGCTCTGGATCTCCTAGACAACTCACAAATATCACACAGATCCATCACATTGACATGCAGAATGAAAAGAATGAGTAAAGTGGCTACAACAAAGAAGGCCTTGGTAAGATACAGAGAGTGGAAGAAAAACCCTATGAAGTTTCATGAACTGGCTGCTTCAAAATTTTTCAGATGTAGAGGTCAGTGTGCCTTCTTCAAAGTGAAAAACAATTTGCTATATCTTACATGGCCCATCAAAAGGAGGAAGTATAGTGCCTGGTAAATTTCTTTGTGTTCTGGAGGCAACGTATTCCTAGGCATTTTGGCACAGAAGGCTTGCAGTTTTGAGTGGAGGCTGAAGAAGGAAAGGGCACTGGGATAGGTACAACCACACTGCAATCAGCAGCCTCCTTTTTGGGACATGTGATCCGTAGAACCTAGACTATTGGAGAGATCAATGGTAGAAACACACTATGAAGTTTGTGAAAAGTATCAGAAGGGGAGTCACAATGCAGGCCCCTCGGAGTTTAGGGTAAGTCTATGCCATCTGCAGCAGAATGTTTTACACTCTTCCAGAAACAGGTCTTATTGTGTTACCAAGCCACAGTAGAGACAGAAAACCCAACTATGCTATTCCAAGTGACCATGCTTTTAGAACTATCCACTTTCAGCTCAGTTTTGTCATACTTACCAAATCATAAAGTCAGGTAGTCTTAGCAGCAGCCCACAGTAAACTGGTTAGAGGCCAAACAGGACCAGTGGGCACAAGTAAGCTCTGTTAACAGGTAGCTCACACATCTTAATTCACCAACCATCTGATTCGAGGCTGGCAGGTGCTGATTTTGCACGCATCATCTGCTTCCTAATGTCATTATAAACTCAACAGATTATTGACATTATAACATCAGTGAACCAAAATATTTTCATAAATCAACATTTCTAAAGTATTACCTTTAATTAAATAATTTTCCTTTCTTCCCTTTTTTCCTTTTGACCATTCTCAGAAATGCTTCTGTTTGCAACTCACAGTCCTTTATATACAAATTATGAGTGAATGAATAAAAATTCATAGTGATAAATATAAATTTCCATGGAATCCTGGTAAAAATCACCATGGCTAGTTTTATAAAACAAAGATCCGTTTTAAAAAGTCAGATAAGGTTATGGACAGCAAGATAATGAAAAATAATGAATAGAGAGAAATAGGTGAATATGTAGTTATTTTTATGTAATTGAAGTTTAGAGCCAGAGCAAAATTCAAAAACAACAAAGCATTTATAAACCAAGTTCAAATTTATTTAATTTTCAAAGGCATCATATGAATAGGAAATTCAGTTGGCTGAACCCTCATGTCTGAGTTAAATCTCTGGACTATTAGGATTTTAGACAGTATCACCAATGTGACCTAATGAATTAATAAAATTCAGAAGCACAGAGAGCAGGGCAATGTGTACCACATGGATGGAAAAACAGTAAGACAAATGCACATTCTGAGCTTTACCAATGTCGTACCTCTCATTCCTCAGGGTCTACGTTCTGTATTTGCTAAGATATAAAAGTAAAAACCTGAAGACACAAAACTGGCTTTCAATTGTGCACTTTTATAACTTCTATAAGCCATTATGAACTGTTGCAGATTTTAGAGTCTATCTCTTCTAATCTAGACACTGAATGTGCTTGAATAGTTTTATTTGCTATATTGTTAGGTTTAGGTAGAAAATGCTAGAAGGAGACTCTAACGTAGTTCCGCATTAACAAAATTCATGGAAATAAAAGTTGTGACTTCTTAGTTAAAGGGCCAAAGGGAACATAAAAGGGCTGATTCTGAGGATATAGCCTGCCTCTACAGAGTCTTATTAGCAGAAGAACTTCAGAGGGTTGGACACAAGTGCGAGTGGATTTTTCTGGAATGCATTCATTGGATAAATTAGATACACTCGCTAGTTCAATCCTATGCCAAGTCATTGCCATACTAGATTATATTATTAGTAGCCAGACTGGCCTTATGTTTCTGTTGACAACTGAAAAGAACTGAAATTACTGGGAAAAAATGTATTGAAGTATCAAAATTACACTGTGTTTTTTCATTGGCAGAGTAGTCTTCTATTGTCTTGTGGATAACTAATTCATATTTAAATTTGATCAGTCTCTGCTAACACTTATGGCCACAGATGTTATTGATGCTCATAAATGCAGTCAATGCCTCTTAAAAATCTTGTCACACTTTCTCAGTTACCTTATGTATCAGAACACTTGAACTGCCTTTTTAGTCATTAAGAATTTATAGTTTCCTGGGGATCACTGAGTAATCTTTTATTTTAAGAGAACATAGAATTGGGAATTACAGTGTGCTCAGAAATAGCTAGCACTTCAAAGGCTAAAAGATTCATTTAAATTATGAAATGTGGACATGTGATTCCTGGATATACTAAAAATTTTATATTTATGTTTAGAGTTAAAGATAAATAACTATGAAGAGATGGGGATGAGTTTTTCATAAGTGTAGGTGTAATTAATAATTGGCCCTTAACTCTGTTTCTTGGCACTGTAAGTGTAAAACTAATGTCATGTTTCTTAAGTAGAATTCTCAGTGGAGTATTTACTTATATATTAATTTCTGCCTAAATCTAAATGCCAAATGTGGTTTGCTTAACTTCATATAATATCTTCCATATTTGCTTTTTATTATTTTATGGAAACTTATTTCTTAAGTTCTGAAAATATAGTTTGACATATATAAAATAATTTTGAAAAGTAAGGACAGTGCATTTTGTAAAATCTTTGTTATATTTGGTGGCAGGAGGAACAATGTCTGTGAAAAAACAAAGAATTTGATGGTAAAAATGTCAATTAACCAAATAATAATTTTATCAATTAATACTTAAACTAAGTGACTTTGTTGGATTAACTGGATTGTTTCAATGCTTTTCCTTGTACTTTCATGCCTCAGAGAGCCATACACCCTGTTCCGAGGATGGTAAAGTCCTATTTCAGAAAAGAATATAGCAGCGAATGTGAGTATGGGAGTGAGATTTATTATTAAAACAGTAAAAGTAAATGGGTTTTAAAGGGATATTAAAAGCCCTCTCACCTTTTGTCATTCTCACAACAGTTCAGGATACATAAGGTAAGTATTTATAATATTTCTTACAATAATTCACATATGATGTAGAAGAGTATTCTAACAGGGCCCTCAATTTAACAGTTGGAAGATGCAGATACTTGTACTGACTCTGCCACAAATCAGCTGTTTGACACAAACAAAATTTCCACTTCTTTGAAGCCTTGATTTTTCCTTTCCATCTGTAGGACTTGAATTGAGTTTTGTGAAATTTTGGGGTTCCAAGGAGATATCTGAACCACCCCCTAATATGTAAACTTTATGAGAAATACTCTTACTTACCACTCTTTCTCCAGTTTCTTGGCATTTCCAGGCACATAGTAGACAATAAGTTTTCTCAGAGAATTGTTACATGGCTAGGTGAAAGTAGAGACAAAATTCTAGCCCTCATCATCACTTTAGTCAGACATTTTTATGTTTTCTTTATGAGATTACTGTTAAGATTTGTTTGTATTAAGAAATCCAATATTTTAAAACAGCTTTGTAGAACTTGACTGGGTGATCTTTATGATCTCTCCTAATTTATAAAAATGAGGCCTTATGAATTTTTGCCTATTGAATGTTTTGAAGCTGAAATAGAGATGGCATTAGAAACCAAGCTTTCTGGCATGGTAGTCATATATATTTTTTTTTTCCCAGTAAGCAGGATCTACCCAAATGGATATTTCATTTAAAAAAGTAATTATTCAGCCTCTTTGAAGTCTTCAAGGAACCACAGGAATAGACTATACTAGTTAGGAACATGGTTTGGAGGTAGTTATGGGTATCTGGCCCAATTCTGTCATCTACAACCAGATTGTTTATTTAATCTGTAAAATGAAACAGTAATAATACTTCCTTATGGAATATTTGTGAAAATATAAATAACATAACAGCATAACAAACTAAAAATCAATGAACTGGAAAATGTTATAATTATCCATAATATAGCATAGAAAGAATAAAACAGGGAACATAGAATTTAAAAAGTTAAAAGATTAAAAATATATAGTAAGTATTCTCAAAATACATTTAATTGTAGTTCTAAAAGAGGATGGGGAAAAAAAGACTAGAACAAATAAGATATTGAAAAGGGAGATGAGTCTTTCTAAGTACTTTCTACAGATTCAAGAAGCTGAAACAACACCATGCACAACAAATAAAAAGCTATGAGCAACTAGAAACATTACTGCGGTGAAGACTACCAAAAATTAACAGCCAGGAAAAAACAAAAAAAAAAAAAAAACAGGGAAATGAAAGACAGATTATCTCTAAAGATTTGGCTATTAGATTATCAGTTAATTTCTCAAAAACAGCAATAAAAGTCTAATACAGAGGATTAACAGCTTCAACGTGTTCAAAGTAAAAGCTCCCAACATAGAATTTTACATCCATCAATAAAATACTTTCAGGTATAGAATACACATTCTTTCCCTGAGCTCATGGATCATTGTTAAGGATAGATCATATGTTAGGCCACAAAATAAGTCTTAACAAATTCAAAAACATTGAAATTCATATCAACTATTTTCTCTGACCACAATAGAAGAAAACTAGAAATAAATAACAAGAGAAGCATGGGAAATTATGCAAACACATGGAAATTAAACAATATACTTCCGAATGACCAGTGGGTCAATGAAGATAGTAAGGACATTTTAAAATTTTATGAAACAAATGAAAATGATACAACATATCAAAACCTATGGGATACAGTCAAAGCAGTAATAAGAGGAAAGTTTATAGCAATAAGTGCCTACATCAAATAAGTGGAAAACTTCAAATAAACAACCCAATGACATATTTTACAGAACTAGAAAAACAAGCAAACCAAACCCCAAAATAGTAGAAGATATTATAAATATCACAACAGAAGTAAATGAAATTGAAACCAAAAATATAAACAAAATGAAAAGTTTGTTGTTTGAAGAGGTGAACAAAATTGAAAATCCTATAGACTGATTAATAAAAAAGACAGAGAAGACCCAAATCAATAAAATCAGAAATAAAAATGGAGATATTACAACTGATGCTGTAGAAATCCAGAGGATCATTAGAAACTGTTAGCAACTATAGGCCAATAAATTAGAAAACTTAGATAAAATGGATAAATTCCAAGACACATACAACCTAACAAGATTGAACCAGAAATAAATCCAAAATATGAATAAACCAATAACAAGTAACAAGATAGAAGCAGTAATAAAATGTCTGCTATCAAAGAAAAGCCCAGGACATGATGGTTTCACTGCAGAATTTTACCAAACATTCAAAGAACAACTAGCACCAACCATTGTTAAACTATTCCAAAATATCAAGAAGGAGGGAATACTCCCTAATTCATTCTATGCATCTTGTATCACCCAGGTACTAAAACCAAAGACACAACCAAAAAAAGAGAACTGCAGGTCAATATCTTTGATGAACATATGCTCAAGAATCCTCAACAAAATACTAGCAAACTAAATTAAACAACACAGTAAAAAGATTATTTATCATGATCAAGTGGAATCCATCCCAGGCATACAAGGGTGATTCCAGATATGCAAATCAACCAATATGATACAGTATATCAACAGAACATAGGACAAAAGCTATATGATTATTTCCATTGATGGTGAAAAATCATTAGATAACATTCAACATCCCTTCATAATCAAAACTCTCAAAAAACTGGATAAAGAAGGAACATACCTCAATACCATAAAAGCCACATATGACAGAACCACAGCTAGTATCAAACTAAATGGGGAAAAACTGAAAGCCTTTCCTTTAAGACCTGGAATGAGACAAAGATGCCCATTTTTACAACTGTTATTCAATATAGTTCTGGAAGTTCTAGTTAGAGCAGACAGAAATAAATAAAAGTTAGCCAGACTGGAAATGAAGAAATCAAATTATCCTTCTTTGCAGAAGATTTGACCTTATATTCAAAGAAACCTAAAGATCCTCCCCAAAATTTTTAGAACTGATCAGCAAATATAGTAAAGCTGCAGGAGACAAAGTCAATATACAAAAATCAGTAGCATTTCTATATGCCAATAGTAAACAATCTTAGAAAGAAACCAAGAAAGTAATTCCATTTACAATAGCTACAAATAAAACAAAATACCTAGGAACAAACTTACCAAATATGTGAAAGATTGCCACAATGAAAACCACAAAATGATGAAAAAAATTGAAGAGGACACAAAAAAAGGGAAAGATATTCCATGCTCATGTATTAGAAGAATCAATATTGTTAAAATCCATACAACCCAAAGCAATCAACAGATTGCATGTAGCTCCCATTAAAATATCAATGACATTCCTCACAGAAATAAAAAAATAATCCTAAAATTTATATAGAACCACCGAAGACCCTGGATAGGCAAAGTCATCCTGAGTATAAAGAACAAAACTGGAGGAATCACATTACCTGACTTTATACTAAAGAGCTGCAGAAACCAAAACAGCATGGTATTGCCATAAAAATAGACATATAGACCAATCAAACAGAATAGAGAACCCAGAAATAAATCCACACATCTATAGAGAACTTATCTTTCACAAAGTTGCTAAGAATATACAGTGGGGAGAAGCCAGTCTCTTCAACAAATGGTGCTGGGAATACTTGATATCCATATGCAGAAGAATAAAACTAGACGCTTATCTGTCAGCATATACAAAAAATTGAATAAAAACGAATTAAGGACTTAAATATAAGACCTGAAACTACTAAAGAAAAACACTGGTGAAATGCTTCAGTACATTGGTCTGGGCAAGAACTTCTTGAGTAATATCCCCAAAGCACAGGCAACCAAAACAGAATTGGAAAAATGGAATCACATCAAGCTTAAAGCTTCTGCACAGGGAAGGAAATAATCAACAGAGTGAAGAGACAACCCACAAAATGGTAGGAAATATTTGCAAACTACCCATCTGACAAGGGATTAATAACCAGAATATACAAGAAGCTCCAACAATTCAATAGGAAAAAATCAAATAATCTGATTAAAATGGGAAAATAAAACATGAGAATAGACATTTCTCAAAAGAATTCACATAAATGTCCAACAGGTATATGAAAAAAAATTCCTCAACATCATTAGTCAGGAAATAACAAAAGGTTGTGAGACTGTATAATTTGAAGACTCTAGGAGAGATCCCTAATATGCACTTTTTTAAATCAATAGCTTGACTATTTGTTATAAATTTGATTTTGAATGTCAAAAGCTAAGTACTATTTCTTTCTCTTTTCATTATTTCTTTAAAATATTTAATCCACATTCCAGACAGGAATAGTCTAGATCAATTAAGAAAAAGATCATGTACTCAAGAAGGACAAAACAATAGGTAAGTATATTATTACTTTATTTTAAAAGCTGTCTGCATTTTACTAAGACTGGAAATACAGCAGTCCATGAAACTTGCTCTATTTTACAATCCACCAATATGCTCACAGTGAAGTGTATGCCAAACATGCCTATTTTTGAAACTTGCTGAATTCACCCTATAGAAAACAGCACAAGAGAGATATCTTGAGAGTCTTCCTTTTTTTTTTACTACATATTCATGCATAGAAAAATTAAAAATGGATTCAATAAGAAGCCATATTTCACTGAGTGTTCATACTCCGTGACTACTTATGTAGCCCATGAGTTTATGATTTAAATAAACATCTTAAATCTTTACCTGACATAATAGTGGCATGGATTCAAATTTTCAAGACTGTCCCTGGTTTTCTCATTGTGTTCTTGTCCACAAAAGTCATTTGCTAGTACATACGTAAGGTTATATAATACATATAATGTAGCAAGACTTATTTTTACAGAGTCAGAGATTAGAAAAATATATCGTTTTCTTATTTAGGACTCAATATCATAGCCCTTAAAACATATTCATGTTTGTGCCTAATAGTCAATCTGTTCCAAATGACTTTGAAGACATTGGCCTATCTTTGTGTCTTAACCTATCCTAATGTCAGACAAATGTATAACTCCTTAACCATAAAACCAAATGTGCAAAACACATGTTTATAATAAATATATTCAAGAATATATATATTCTATTTATCATATATGCAGTATTCCCCTCCTTATCTGCAATTTCACTTTCTGTGGTTTTAGCAAGGAAGGGAAGGAAAGAAGAGAACAAAGAAACTACTATAAGATTAAAAAGAAAGGAACATAAGGAAAAAGAAAAGAGACACATGAAGCATTTAAATAGCAAGGCACTCCTTTTGAGGTTTGGCCTATATGGAAATCAAATCTATGTCTTGGGCATAATTAGCTACTTGCTTTAAACAGGTCACCAAATTTGCACTTATACTATATGAATTAAACAAAAGGTGCTATTGTCAGGCACTCTAGACTCTGTACTTGAGATAAAGTTGAACAGTATATATGGATAATATGCATCAAAATATTTTTCTTGATTAAAAACTGTTCTGTGATTTTTTGAAAGTTTCTATGGGAAAATGTGTTTAATTTTACATTTCATGAAAAGAAAGGAATTGATAAAAATAAAAATAAATCAGTATAGCTAAATAAGACATCCAACAGCTGAAGGAAAGAGATATCACAATCTAAAAGATATTTTTGATCTAACTTTAGCCAAAAAAGCTTTAGTCAAAGAATACATTTTAAAACAAAATTGAAAATTTAAAATATAATTTTCTCCAAAAGTTCCCTGAAAAGGAAACTATTCTTCACTAATATTCAAAAAGTTAATTTGCAATTGGGACCACAACTTGGACAACATTTACACTTAGAAAAACTCTTTCCTTTGGTTGTTAATAGTTTAGTCAGTGAGTTGAACTGAACTGTTGATTTTGCTTGTAACTAGGACAGAAAGTTCTAGTTAGTGGCTGGAAAAGAAAAATATGATTTGAGGACTAAGTTAACTTTTAATTCTAATAAAATGGAACAATGCTCCTGAAACAAGGAGAAAATGCTCAGGGGAGACACTAAGGCTTTAGATGAGATCTATCACACTGCTCCGTCAGTTTGTATCCACAGGCAAATTTACTGGAAACTGTTCATTATCCCCTCTGAGCATAATAGCTTAGGGATGAGCAGAGCTACTGGCTCTAGGCAGAACAGACAAGCGTTCAGGTTTGCCTGTCTTATTTTTCTCTACCTTGTTCACCAGGCCTAATAATCACCCACCAAGTACTCAAATACTTTCACAGCTCAAAGTTCTCTCTCTCTCTCTCCCTCTCCCTCCCTCTCTCCCTCTCTCTCTCTCTCTCTCTCTCTCTCTCTCACACACACACACACACACACACACACACACACACCTTTCTCTCTCTTTCTCCCTCACTCCAACCCTTGTCTATGTTTTAGTAGAAAAAAGAAATTATTGTAAGAATATCACATATTTGCCTCATCTGGATAAATTGGGGTTACCTGAAGTTTTAGGGCTCATTTCAGCGCATCATTTTGTTCATCCATAAAAGTCCTGGACCTTAACCTTTCTTCCCATTCTTCTTTAACCTTATAACTGTTTATTATATTTTCAGGAGTTTCTGTCCTTTCAAGATTGATTGTAGGGTTGAATCCTAGAGAATTACCATTATTACATAAATTTTTCAAAGTTATATTTTTATACTTTTATCCTTTTAACTTAATGAGATACCTAATAAATACAGTTTCAGGTATTCTAGTAGATGACTCAGAAATATATGATTTTATGTTAGTAATTTATATCTTAAGAAATGTCTTCTATCTTAATTAGTCACTGGTTTATCTAGCTTCATATAAAAGAATGAGATGTAATGAAAAAATTTGGAGTGTATTGAGTTTCCAGTAATGGCAATCCATCTACTGAAAACAGCTATAAAACCTGGGAGATTTCATACATCCAGTGAACATACTGGAATGCTAAAAAACAATGGGAAATTATAGAGCTGAGATATAAGAGAAAGACACCTAGGAATGCTGTTCAGCATTTAGGACCACATTGCCCCTAAGGTATGTGTGCATTCCAGAAGAGTACCTGTTAGCTTCAGAAAAAGGGAAGGAATGTTGACTACCAAATGAAAATTAGAGTTTAAGGCCATGCAGGGAAAGAGTAACCTGAAAAATCCTAAGTAATTTGGACAGAGTCCCCAAATGAATACATTATATGATTTAAAAAAGAGACACAAATAGAACTACCCTCAAGGACTGGAGAGAGTATAACTTTGCATTATCTTATTTCCTAACATTAGATTTATGTGATCCAAATGGCTAGTGTCTTTAGCCATCTGTCAGAAGCAAATATAAATTTTCTCTGGAGGAAGATAGCATTATACTTAGTCTCTAGGTATTTTTTCCCCTATATTTAAAAAATACAATGTCCATCACTTAAACAAAATTCATCAGGCATATGAGGATAAGATATGTGACCAAAATCCAAGAAAACATAAAATTCACCAGGATCTTGAGATAAAGGATTGTCCCACAGAATGCTTTAAAATAACTATGCTGAATATGCTAATAGAAATGAAAGGAACAGCCTTGCTAGAGAATGGGAAATTATAAAAAATAAAAATTCTAGGATTGAAAAACATAATAATTAAGAACTCAAGGGATTTAACAGTTGTCATACAGGTAAAGAAGGAATTGGAAGATAGGTAATAAGAAAGTATTGGGAATGAAGCATGGAGAGAAACAAAATGGTTTTATACACACAAACATACAGTAAAGAGCATAAGAGACATGGGATATATAGTATTTTAAAAGTCTGCCAGATATGTTATTAGATGTAATATGATTTTGAATATGAGAGAGCAAGAAGAAGAAGAAGAGGAAGAAGAAGAAGAAAAAAAAGAAAGAAGAAGAAGAAAGGGGGGGAGAAGAAAAAGAGGGAGAAGAAGAGGAGGAGGAGGAAGAGGAGGGAGGAGGAGGGGAAAGACGGAAGAAAAGGGAGAGCAGAGGAGGAGTGGGGAAGAAGGAGAGGAGGAGAGAAGGGAAGGAAAGGGAAGGAGACAAGACAGAAGCAATATTTGAAGAGATAATGACTGAGAATTTTTTCAGAAGGATGAAAGATATCAAGCTACACATTCAAAAATTCTACGAACCTGAAACATGTTAAACAAATGTTTGGCACTTGCAAGATAAAAAATGAGGGTACAGATGATTTATTGCATGAGTTATCTGTGGGCTCTATAAATGATACTACTAGTCTTTAAATAAGGATAACTCAGAAAGGGGACTGGGCAACACAACAATAAAAGTAATAAACTTCTGTAACAAACTTACTGTATTAGCTCATCTAAGTCAACCATAGTGAAAGTACTATAAAATTATTTCTTTTAATTTACAGATGAGAAATTAGGATAGAGAAAGTTTTGCTCAAGGTCACACAGTAAGTAATAGGTGCTACTGAAAGTGCAACTCATGTTTGTTTGCTATAAGAGTCCAGACTCTTAACCATTCAGTTCCATAATATCTCAATCATGTTGACATATTGATTTCTTTTTAGTCCAAAAATTATAATTGTCAAGGTCTATCACTTCACAAACACTATTGCATATTCACATAAACACTGTAGTTCATTTCTTATTTATTCATCCACATATTCATTAACTCAACAGATATTTATTTGGTCCCTTCAATGAACTATATACATTTTCATAGGCATTAGAGTTACATTAGGGTCAACAACTTTGAAGAGTCTGAGATTTTTCCTTGCAATTAACCAGTTGATGTGCCATAGTTTCATGATGCTAACAGAAGAAAGATACTTCTGGGTCAGAGGAAAAGAAATTTATTACACAGCAAACAATATGACCTGCATGTTGGCCCCAGTTTCACATCCTCTTAAGCCATACAGAGTGACAGTGAATGACTTTGAGGGATACTGTGCACACAGTGGGTTTGCATCACTGCTGAGAGACCCCAGGCTTAAGAAACCCCAATCTTTCCTAATGGATTGCAAGCAAACATGCCCAATTTTTGGCCCTAGAGGGAAATATTGTATTTATTCTACACGAAAGAAAAGAAACCTGCCCTCTGTTCTGAAAGGAGGGACTATCTATGATTTCTTTCAAGAGTCTGTTACACAAACATTCTTGAAAAGATTGTACAGAACAAAAGGCTATATGTAGGTGTTTCTGCTTATAAGGTGTACAGAAATGAAATTGACCCAGAAAGAACTGTCTCACAATAAAAAATGAACAGATGGAAAAAAATTTCTCCTTTGTGACACTTAATGTTTTAAGGAAAAAAAAAACAGTAAATATGTATGACAAAATGCTTTTCAAAAATGTTTCAGTTGATTAAAGATGATTAATGATATGGATAAAAATAGAGTGGGTAAAGGAGATTGGGAGTATTGGGGAGTGCAATTTAAATTTGGCTTGGCCAGGGTAGGCCAAGAAGAAAAGGTAACATGAAAAGAATTAAAAGGAAAATTTCCCTGAATATTGCATTTTTCACTTGTTTTTATTCTAATTTAGTTGCTCTTGGGAGAAATGAACACACTTGAAATAAAACATCTTCCTAATTTTATCTATTGTAGATTAAGGCCTCACATGAGAATGGTAAGAAAAATGTAGAGGAGAAAGCCTCTCCTAACCACCATGTTTCATATACGGTGTTTATTAGGGACAGGAGCCTATATATACATGGGGTTTGATTAATGGGTACATTCAAGTCTCCAAAATGTTGCTCTGGAAAAGCAATTTTAAATCCCCAAAGTGCTTTGGCCCTATTATAATCCCTTTGGTACCCATTTTATTGTAAATGAGAAACCTATTTTTCTCAAGAGAAGCAAACAAACAAGACCTCATCTTAAATCCTCAGAGGTTCAAGTTGACTTTGCAAGTCAATGCTGGTGAGATAAAAGTGCTTCCAATTTTGGTAGTGTACATTTTCCTTGCTTGTGATATGTTTTCTGGTCATTACCCATGGTGCTCTCCCAACTCACAGTTAATTCATCCAAACTGGCTTGTGTCCTCCGGGACTAAACTGGGAAGTTTGGGTCTACTTCTGGCTTCAAGAAATGGTATTTTGTGTATTTTGAGGGAACAGGAAAATGATGGTTTGGATATTCTAAAATCCTGCAACCCTTGAGGGCAATATACTTCACATAAGGCATGATAATAAAAAATACAACAGAAGATTTTTTACACTGATCTATCAAAGCAAGCTCAGAAACATAATATCATTTTAGAAAATTTCTACTGCCATGTAACTGGATATTATATATGTAGCATATATAAATATCTGAATTAGGTTTAAAGACTTAGTGGAAATTAATGTACTGCATATAATTTATTAAAATAATTTTTCTGCTGACTAAGTACCTAGAAGATTACTTGCTTGACAGAGACTGTAAGAAATACAGCTCTGGGTATAGAAATGCTCCTTTTTTATCACTTATTTTTCAAAATAAAGTCATATTTATGGCCATAAGTTTACAAACTCTATAGATTTTGCAGCAGCTAACCCCTAAAATGATTGTCTAATGGTAAAGTACTTCTGAAGTGTAAATTTGGATTTCAATGCTGTCAAAAGTTGCAGCAATACTTTCTTACATATATAGACAAATAGATTTGCATTCTTTTTCTAAGAATACAAATCACTCACCACATATCACACAGAAACGTGGAAACATAATTTCTGTCTTCAAATCATGAACAGAGGCACATAATTGTGGGTTGCTTAAACAAAGGTATGTAAAATAAGTTTGCATTCCAGCTAATTTAACTATTTTACTCTTTCTGAAGTTGATTCTCATCAATGTAATATAGTATTCTACTACAGTAGAATGTGAGCGTTTATGGGCAAGTCTGGGAAAATCAAATTAACCTACTATATAAAGAATATGGTTTTCAAATTTTTGAATGATTTATTTCTGCAATATGTCATATTTTAACAAACTCTGTAATCCACTGAAATACAGTCAGCATTCATACATTTAAGAAATTGGAGGAGGATATGACATTGGTGAAGATATAACACATTTGAGATGTTAGAAGACAATTCTATTTCAAGAATTATAATTTTTTTTTAAATTGCATGAGTACTGAAGAGGGCACTGAAATGTTTCTGGTATAATAAGCTGAGTAAAGTATAAGCAAACAGAACTCATCTAGGCATTGCACAATATCCATCCCAAGAATGCAATATCTGGAAGGAGAACTCATAAGGTAAGCCTCATAACCATCTTTGCTTTCTATCTGTAGAATATTTTCCAAGGGCTGCAACAAGCTGGAAGAAAATGGACGTTACTAATTTTTACCCATTGAATTTGCTGAAACTACCAAGGTAGTCATATGTTTCTTTTTTTATACCATTATTATAATGAATTACATTGATTTTTGAATGCTAAATATCCTTATGTTTCAGAAATAAACCTAACATGGCTATGAGGTATCTTCCTTTTGAATATACTTCCTAAATTTGATTTACTAGTACTTTGAAAGAATTCACATCTCTTTCATGAGTGAGATCATATTTTTCTTTCTTGTAATTTCTTTTATGTTTTTGTCTCTTGACATAAATTTTGAAGTGTTCTCTCTTTTTCTACTTTCTAGATTATTTTCTGTAAGACTGATGTTATATTTCTCCTTAAAAAATTGAGTACATATACTGGTGAATCTTCTTGGGCCTGAAGATGTCATTTGTGGTAAGTATTTAATTACAGATTCAATTGCTATAATGGATATTTAGATTTTATAATTCTTCTTGTATCATGTTTGATAGGTTGAGTATTTCTAGACATTCGTCTGTTTCATCCAACTTAAACTGTCTGTAAAAATATAAAAGTACCCTATATATATTTATAGGTTCGTGCATTAGTAGATATAATAAATTAAATTTTCATTTATAAATTGTTAATTATAGGGTAAAGTGTGAGAAAGCTTGAATGTTTTCAGTTTTGTAATGTTATACATGAGGTTCAAGTAAATATTTAAAACAATACATGTTTCTTTGCAGAGATTACTTGTGTTGAGTCTTGAATTTCAAAAGTAGATTTGTATTCATAGAAAATGCTCTTCATAGCAACAATTTTAAATTATACTCTGGAAAACATTCTTATCTCAGTCAGAGAACAAATTATACTAGCTGTTGAGAGGACGATAGAGCATTTCAATAAACTTAATCTATAGAATTAGATAAATTATTTAAGGTTAGTTCCTAATTAGGCTTAAAAATATCAATAATTAATAATTCCCTAAACTCATAGCAAAACTGCTTTATTCTTTTCAAAGAGCTTTCTTTCTATTTCCATATTAGATGCTCACATCAACCCTCTGAGGTAACTTGGGAAAATGTTACCCTCATTTATTGGGTGAGAAAATGGAATCTTGGGGATGTGCAAAGACAGTTTATTTATTATAAGAATACTATCGGAAGAAAGATGCTCTGAATCCCTGGGCAGCTTCATCATCAGAGGATTAAAATGGAATTAATGTAAAATCCTAACACTTCACTGTTTGCACCCTTCTTTTTCTGGGTCCTTACAACCTATAATAGTTTATAAACTCAAGCTAACATATGTACTATAATTAAATGTAAACCAGAGAAATAAAAATAAAACAAAGCAACAACAAAAATACAAGTATCATGACAGAGTTGCCATTAGGAGAGAATTTGTGAATTGTTCAGGGAGAAAAAAAGGAGTGCTCTGTATTGAAACAATAAACATCTCTCTGATCAACAGTTCAGTTAAAAAAGAAGGAAGGAAGGAATGGAGAGAGGGGAGAGGGAGGGAGGGAGGAAGAAAGGGAGGGAAGGAGGATGAAAAGCAAGCAAGCAAGCAAGCAAGTGGAGACTCCCAGAAAGGAAAAGAAAATTATGGCACTTTCCCAAGGAAAAAAATTAATATCTATTACTCACTTTGAAATACATATATAAAATATATATGCATATATAATATGCACATAGATATATATACATATTATATATGTGAAATCTCTTATTCTATTTCTTTGAAGAACCTTGACTATTACAGCCAATATGTTTTTTTTTTTTTGTAATTTTTCTTTTCCTTTTATAAATTAAAGAAAAGGAGAAATCTGTCTAGCCTTTCTGCTTTCCCACAGATCGATTGTGGCTTGTTGGCAGCGCTCAGTTTCCACTTACGTGTGTCAGATCAAGTACAGTTTTTGATCATATAAACCTGAAGTTTACATGGTACCTATGATAATTGTTATAGAAAGACAGGTTGACATTCAGAATATGACTGGACAGCTCATGTAGAGAGACAAAAATGGGCTGACCACGAGGGGTGCAAGTGTTGTTCCTGTGACAGTTATAGCTCACGTTAGTGAATTAATCACGTGCCGTTCTGAATTTGTAAGTGTCTTCAGAGCTTGAGTACCATGTAAACACCTCTGAGATATTAATACTCCCTTGGTGTGCTAATAAAATCAGGGTGCTGAGCCAGCAAAACAAAGGGACAGATATGCAGCTTAATAAATTAATTAAGAAAATGAATGTAATCCCCAGAGGCCTCTTGGTAGTATTCTTGTGTACATGCACCAAACACATTATGCAGAGAAATCAACTTTTGTTTTTGTCTAAAACTGAAAGGGAAGCATTTTTTTTTTCCTTTCAAATATCTACCAAAGGATGTAGAATGCAAAGGAAGAGAGAAAGAAAAAGAAAGCTGGTAATTCAATAATATGGATAATATAATTTTTAATTTGTTTAATTAAAAGAAGTTAAAATTAAAACATCTCTGAAGCCTGATCTTTCATGCAGCCTACAGTACAGTAATTAGCACTAGAATATAAGATCCTCAAGGGTTGTGATGGTCAATAATTCAACTTTGTATCCCTGGAGCCAAGCACAGTGTCTGCCACATGGTAAATCCTTAATAAAAATTGTTAAAGGGAAGAATATTTAATGTAATTAACTATTAATGAAGCACTCATAGTAACTAACTATATAATAAATTGTTACTTAAGATAATGAAGATGTTTGATAAATGAATTGCTTAATTGATAAACTGATAAACTGATAACTTTATCAACCTTAAATTCAGTTTTAAATGAACAACATTTTTACTTACGACATATCTTAGACACAGTACAGTGAAGAGACAGAGACATTAGATATGTTAGAAATACTCTTGCTCTTTGATGGTCTCTTTCTATTATTACTTTTTAATGATTTTTGTGGCTTATGGGGAGTGACACTTTTTCCTCCTCTGAATTTGCAATCAAATTGAGAATATAACAGGCATCTATTAGGAATAAAAAAATCATGTCTGGTGTTAAAACTGGATTCATGAAGATGATGATCTGAGTTTATTTTCTTCTTTCCCTTCTCTCACCAGAAACCAGACCTATATGGTAGGGAATTGGATCCAAGACTGTGATTGTCCCCCAGGATTATTATTTTCTTTTCTAATAATAAAATATCTGGGATTTAGCTGGGAAATGGTCATCAAGAATACAATATATCTGCAAATAATATTTTATAGTTTATTTTCTAAACAGATGCCACTAGGGAACAATGTGCTAACCAATGGCTACAAGTGTTCTCTAACAGAATCAAGAAATTGTTTATTACCATTTCTCTTCTTTGACCTATTTGGAATATCTTTGGAATGCAGACATGATAGTGGGAACTCTAAGTCCCATTTTGGCCTATGAGAATGAGAGCTACATCTTGGGGTTACAGAGAAATGAGCTGCAAGGAGACCAAGGCTCTGAGTATATAATGATGCATTATTACCATACAAGAGCCAGAGTGCTTATATTCTGAATTTTACCTGTGAAATAAATAAATCTTCTTCTAAAATCACTGTTACATTATTACATTTGAAAGTCAGAATGGAACATAATCTGACACAGCAGAACAAAACAGACATACAGGCAACAGCAATGGAAATTGCTGTCTTATTGCTTTTTGTCCATTAAAACTCGATAGCAAAGTCAGTGATATATGAAACCATGGAAAAGCCTTTAGAAGTCACAACTCAGTTATGGCCCAAGTATGCTTACCATATGGAAACAGAAGCAGAGTAGAGCACAAATAGTTTATAATCATCATGAAGAAAAACAAGAGAGCCACACATGCATTGTTCCTTTTCTTTCTATTGTTTTCAATTACATACACCATGTTTTTAAAAATATAAGGCATTAGTGAGAGATAGAGAGGAAAATGAGTAGTATTATTTTGCATAAGTATGAAGTCTTATTGTAGAAACCTAAGAATAAAGCCAGAGTGATCCCTCAACATTTATAGAATTGGAAGGAATAAAAGTGGTGATATTTACCAGTCAATAAATAATTTTGTTTTTGCTTATTGTTTGGTTTCCTAGTTTACCTTTTGAATTTCCATCCTCTGTAATGTGACCCAACTATAGATATTTCAACCAAAGTGGATACTTGACCCAAAAGATTATCTCCCAGGAATTCATAATAATATAACAAAAAGAGATGAATCAGTCTCTATGAATACCCAGACGGTAACTTCTACACTTCATGAATGCTGTGTGTGGACTTTGAAGGAGCAGTTTTCATCAGTTTCAGGGAGAGAACATTAAACATGTTCATGGCATAAGCTGATATATGGGAGAAAAAGAAGTGGCTACTGGTTTTCAGATTCTTAGTTCTGGTTCCTTCCTTCCTAAGGACAAGCTCATCCCTGCCTTTGAGTTTTAAGGATACCCAATAGGCACATGGAAAATTCTATTTGTGCTCAACTTGTTCCTTTAGCTCCTAAAATTAACTCCTAAAAAATGAAGACTATTTTTGCTTTAGCTGATGCAACAAATATGTTTACGCCAACCCATAACTGATATATGTTTTTTATTTAAGTCATATTATTCCAGTTAATTTTGAGAATCTATAGTAGCAATACAAAGTGAAGATTATTTATTTCTGATTTAAAACCCTGAATTGCACAAATTAATGTGGTGGTATATCAGTTACAACGTGTTTGAGTGCTAGTAAGTAATCCTAACATAACCGCTTAAACTTTATTATCTCACAGAATAAAAGCCTAGATCATAGTAACTCAAGGATCCCATTAGTGGCCAAAGCTCTTTCACTGTTTTAGTTCTGTCATTTGAATGTAGGTCTTTGTTGCCTCTAGATATCAAGAGAGCCAATCTACTTCCAGCTTTGTGTCTACACCCAGGTAGAAAGATGGAAGTAAGAAGGAAAGATAGGACACAGCCTTTTCCTTTGCCTATACCAGGAAATCCAAGACTCTCCCAGAAATTCTTAGAGGAATTTTGTTTACTATCATTGGGAAAAACTATGATATATGTCCACACCTAGATACAAGACAGCTTTGGGAAGTAAATACTTTTATCTAGGTATATTAGTGCCCCCACATAATGGGATTCTGGTAAATAAGGAAGATGGGAAGAAGGAATATTGGGATCTTATAGTAGGTAACTCTGAGAATGTATCAATACCTAGTAATACAGCCAAGGATGTTTCGATAGAAAAACTGAATGAAATAAAAAAGGAGTCTGAATTCAAATCAACTGAGTTGTTAATAAAAATAAAAATATATGTGTATATGTAGTAATTTTATGAATTTCTTGGTCTAGTTGAGAGGAGAGATGTATTCCCAAGCAATTTAAATAAAAATTATATTACCAATAAATTTATAATTAAATTTTAATTAAAATTAATTATTATTTAAAATAAAATGTACGAATGATAAACTCTCAATGAATGTAAAGTATTGGCATTTTCAGTCAGATTTGTTGGGTTTTTCCAGCACAGTATCTGGCGATATAGCTGAAGCTCAATAAATGTAAATTAATTATTGATATTTAAAAATATCTCCTCTATATTTTCTGTATTTACTATGTATTTTCCCAAACTTGTGAATTTTAACAAGCATAAAATAATTAACAATATTAAAAAATAGTAGCAGAAATGACATGCTAAGAAAACCCAGGAGAAAGAGTTATAATACCTCCTTTGTGGGTTCTGGGAAGGATTCTCAGATGATACGAGACAGAATACATGGGGAGGAAATGATTAGGACATTCCATTCCTGGCACTGCGTGTGAAAAGGAAGTGTGGGGCATGGTTAGTACAGTTCTTCAAAAGTATATGTGCAGCCATCACAACAGGGGCAGGAGCAGAGTGTTCTGAATGATTTTTGACTAAGTTTTGTTTTATGGCAATAAAGAAAATAACCCCGACTTATAATTAATGACTAATTATTTTCCCCTTTAAAAAGATGGAATCAATATTCTCTGCTTATCAAATAAGATCTTCTGACATCCGAGGGGGCAGTTAAAGTTTCACGTATATTGATACATGCAAAGTATTTAAGCCTTACAAAAGTTCCCATAGGAAGTATCCTTATACAATGCTATTCTTTGTTATCATGTAATGCTGCTATTTACAAAAAAGGGAAAGGGTATCTACCTTCTCTCAAATGAGGTGATAGAATTATGATTAGATATGCTCCTAGAGGGGAGTACTACTGCCCCAGGTCCTCACGTTTTCATAGACAGAAGTAGCCTTTACTCCCCAGAAAGGGGAGTTTGATGTCTGCTCCTTTTATTTCTCCTCCCCAAGTAGAAGGAATATGTAGAAGGAATGAATTATCTGATTTTTGAAGGTGGTTCATCCTCTGAGTTGACACATTTTCTCTTCTTCTGTGTTTTAAACCTACCATAGAATGCTATTTCTTTAAAGGAACAGTGCCTAGGTTGGAGTGGATTAGTTCATTTCAATGAAAATATGAAGAATGTCAACTCTAATTTTAGGTTTAAGTGACACTCTACAATTCAGCTTCATTGGGAATATTTTTTTTTATTTCAGCATATTATGGGGGTATGAAAGTTTAGGTTACATATATTGCCCTTGCCCCCCCACGCCCCTGAGTCAGGGCTTCAAGCGTGTCCATCCCCTAGACAGTGAGCATCGCACTCATTATGTATATATACACCCATCCTCTCCCCACCCCACATCTGCCCGACACCCGATTAGTGTTATTCCTAGATGTGCTCTTAGGTGATGATCAGTGAAACCAATTTGATGGTGAGTACATGTGGTGCTTATTTTTCCATTCTTGGGATACTTCACTTAGTAGAATGGGTTCCAGCTCTATCCAGGAAAACATCAGAGATTCTATATCCCCATTGTTTCTAATAGCTGAGTAGTACTCCATAGTATACATGTACCACTTTTTATTAATCCACTTACGTATTGATGGGAACTTGGGTTGTTTCCACATCTTTGCAATTGTGAATTGTGCTGCTATAAACATTCGGGTGCAGATGTCTTTCTTATATAATGACTTTTGTTCTTTGGGGGAGATGCCAAATAATGGGATTGCTGGATTAAATGGTAGGTCTACTTGTATCTGTTTAAGGTATCTCCATATTGCTTTCCACAGAGGTTGTACTAGTTTGCAGTCCCACCAGCAGTGTATGAGTGTTCTTGTCTCTCCACATCCATGCCTACATTTATTGTTATGGGACTTTTTGATAAAGACCATTCTCATGGGAGTTAAGTGATATCTCATTGTGGTTTTGATTTGCATTTCCCTGATGATTAGAGATGTTGAGCATCTTTTCATATGTTTGTTGGCCATTCTTCTGTCTTCTTTTGAAAAATTTCTATTCATGTCCTTTGCCCACTTTTTGATAGGGTTGTTTGATTCTTTCTTGCTGATTTTCCTGAGTTCTACATAGATTCTAGTTATCAGTCCTTTATCGGATGTGTAGCTTGAGAAAATTTTTTCTCATTCTGTAGGTTGTCTGTTTGCTCTTGTGACAGTTTCTCTGGCTGTGCAGAAGCTTTTTAATTTAATCAGGTCCCATTTATTTATTTATTTTTGTTGTTTCTGTGATTGCCTTTGGGGTCTTCATAAATTCTTTGCCTAGGCTGATTAATTTAGAATAATTGCCATCTTAAAAATAGATATGTTCCTTAAACAATGGATATCTCTCCATTTACTTAGTTCTTTGTCTCAGCAAGATTCTGTTATTTTTAGCATGCACATGTATTTTGTTAGATTTACCAAATATTTCATCAATTCAATATCCTATTATTCACTGCAAACATATAGAAATGCAATTGATTTTTATATATTAATCTCGAATCCTGTAACCTTGCTAAATGCTCTTATTAATTATAGTAGCTTTTTGTAAGTTCTTTGGGATTTTATCTAAACAATCATGTAATAGTTTAGAAATTATTGCAACTAAATTAGTATTACAGGTAAATAAATAGAATTTTTTCCCTTTTCTATTACTTTTCAATTTTTTTCTAAACTTATTGTGCTAACTCAGATCCTGATACACTATTGAATAAAAGCAGTAAGAATAGGAAGTATTGATTGAGTGTTTCTGTCCCCCCCAAAAAAAAATTTATATGTTGAAGCTTAATCTCCAATGTGATGATATTTGAAAGTGGGACCTTTTGGATTTTATTAGATCATGAGGGTGGAAAAATGAGGTACAGGAGTTCATTTGAAAAAAATTATTGTAGTCTCCAAGAGGGACTGAAAACTGAAAATCAATATTACTCTTCAATGTCAAGATCAAAGTAAAGTTTTCTAGTCACAAAGGCCTTTCTCTCAGCCATAGTCACAATTTTACAAGGGCAACAGTCTAATATTAAAGGGGGAAATAAAAATAATTTAGATCCCCATCTCAAATTTAAAAATGCATGCGTTAAAGTAAAACAGCATAATCCTGGACAAGTTTACATCATCAATCTGTCAGTAACATGAATAAATCCCATTTTGTAATCATTAATAGAAATATGAAACTGAAGAAATACACATCTCTTATTACTTATTCAGTATATTAATCCAAGGTCAAGACCCATAAAAGCCACAAACCTAAGTAAAGTGGACAACAAATGATGAATATCAGTATTAGTTGTTGGAACAAAGCTCCAAGCAGATCCCTGGGTAACATTACATGTTCTAATATTACTTACAGAATATATCATTAAAACACAACATCAAGCTCATTTTTTAAGTAGAACAAGGAAGATTTTATTTTACTCTTTTCAGTTTGTTTCAAAGCTGATTTATTTCATTACATCCAGTTCCTTATGCACAAAACTATTTTTGAAGAGTTAATGCTCATAAGTTATTCTTCAATGTCTTTTGATAAACCATTATAGTACATAATAATACTCATAGCTGAGAAGTTTACATATCTATTTTATGTAAACTACATATTCCACAGTTTTAGCCTGAATTCTTATCTTCTGATCTTTCAGATAATAGAACACACCTTTTTATTGAGATCTACATAAAGACCCTTAATATTAAGAAAAAAATATGATACAATGGTTTTCTAGCTTCTTCCAATACATAACATTAAGTTCATTTTTTAGACCTTAGAGGAGGAAAAGGCCTAAGGCTCATTGGAAAGCAGTACATGGGAAGACAGTGGGTGATCTCAATATCTTTGGTCTTTGACTTTTAGCATCTTTACAATTCTCATTATTATAGTTGGATATTATTTTCAGGCCAGTCACTTTTATCTGTCTGATGACAATGATTATTGAGCTTTGAGGGCATTTCTTACAGGGCCTATGCTACTGTCAACTTCCTCCCACCTCTGTCACTAAAGTGTAAAACTTTGGGGGCAATGTAATATGTGAAAAGAATAACACATACCATCATACATTATATCAGTCAAGGGTAACACTTTGAGGAAACACATTCATTTAAACACACATACATATATAAACACAATCTTTTTGAGGGTATTCTCTCTATATATCCTCTTTACTGCTTTGGCTTAGGACATCCCTTTGTGCACTTAACAGCTTTCACTATCAATGCTTAAAATATGAAATAAATACTTTTTACTCCAATTAACTTTTTTAACTGCTATAACTTTTTCATGTAGGCATTTAAGGGTATGACTTTTCTCTTTAGGACTAATTTGGTGAATCCCATAGATTTTGGTAGCTTGTGTCCCCTTTGTTGTTCAGTTTGGGAATCTTTTGATTTCCATCTTAATTTCATTATTGACCCAATATTCATTCTGTAGCAGGTTTTTTAATTTCCATGACTTTGTGTAGAATTGAATGTTTCTCTTGGGGTTGATTTCTAGTTTTATTCCACTATGGTCTGAGAAGATACATGGTAGCATTTCTATATTTTTTAATTTGTTGAGAATGTTTTGTTTTTTAAGATATGATCAATCTTAGAGAATGTTCCTTGTGCTGATGACAAGAATTCTTGGGGTAAAATGTTCTGGAAGTGTCTGTTAAGCCCATTTGTTCTAGAGTCCCATTTAAGTCCAATGGTTATTTATTTTCTGCTTGGATAATCTGTCCAGCTTTGTCAGTGGGGTGTTGAACTCCATGGTTATTATGAAGCTGCTGTTTATCTCTTTGCTTAGATCTAGTAGGGTTTGCTTTCTGAACCTGGGAGCACCTATGTTGGGTCCATACATATGTAGGATTGTTATGTCTTCTTGTTGAATTTCTCCCTTTATCATTATGTAACGACCATCTTTGTTTTCTTTACTCTTATTGATTTAAGGTCAATTTTATCTGATATGAGAATGGCTACACCTGCTTTCTTTTGATTTTGATTTGCATGGAAGATTTTTTCTATCTCTTCCCCTTGAGTCTGTATGAGTTCTTGTGGGTTATATGTGTTTCCTGGAGACAGAAGATACTTGGTTTGTATTTTTTCATCCATTCAACCAGCTATGTCTCTTGAGTGGGGCATTCAGACATTTCATGTTGATTGATAGAATTGATATATGGGATGCTGTTTTGTTCATCCTGTTGGGTAGTACCTTTTTGCTCTGTTTTAACTCTTGAGCTATTGTTTTATATGAGTCCTGAGCTTTATGAGTGGTTTTACTCTGTTGGGTGTGTACTGTGCTGATCCATGTATAATGCAGTTCTGAGTATTTCCTGCAGGGCAGGTCTGGTCTCGACAAAATCCCTCAGTATTTTCATGTCTGGAAAAGTCTTTATTTCTCTTTCATGTATGAAACTTAGTTTTGCAGGATATAAAATTCTAGGCTGGCTGTTGTTCTGTTTAAGAAAAGTGCAAATGGGGTCCCAATCCCTTTGGGCTTGTAAGGTCTTGGTTGAGAAGTCTGATGGATTTTCCTTTGTAAGTTACTTGATGTTTTCACCTCACAGCTCTCAGGAGTTCCTACTTCACATTAACTTTGGCCAGTCTGATAACTATGTTTCTTGGTGATTGCTTCTTTGCAATGAATCTCTCAGAAAATTCATAGCCTTAAATATCTACATCAAAAGATAGAAAGATCACATATTAACAATCAAGTGATATGTCTCAAGGAAATAGAAAAGGAGGAGCAAACCAAACCCAAATCCAGAAGAAGAAAATAAATAAGATCAGAGCAGAATTAAACATAATGGAAAATGATAAAAACAGTACAAAAGATCAATGGCACAAAAAGTTGATTCTTTAAAAGATAAGCAAAATTGATAGATCTCTTGTTAGATTAACCAGAAACAGAAGAGAAAGGACCCAAATAAGCTCAATCAGAAATGAAAAATATTACAACTGATACCACAAAAATACAAAATGTCATCTGTGAATGCTATGAAAATCTCAATGCACATAATATCCAAAATGTACAGGAAATGAACAAATTCCTGGAAATACACAACCTTCAAATGCTCAATCAGTAAGAAATAGAACTCCTGAACAGGCTACTAATGAGCAACAAGCTTGAAGCCCCAGAAAACATGGATTCACAGCCAAATTTTACCAGACCTATAGAGAAGAGCTAGTACCCATACTGCAGAAATTATTCCATAACATCAAGGAGGAGGGAATCCTCCCCAACTCATTGAATGAAGCCAGTATCACCTTGATACCAAAGCCAGGAAAGGACACAACAGAAAAAGAAACAACAGACAAATATCCCTTATGACTATAGATGTAAAAATTCTCAATAAAAGACTAGCAAACCAAGTTCTACAGCACATTGAAAAAATAATTCACCATGACCAAGTAAGCTTCATCTTAGGGATGCAGAGATGGTTCAACATACATAAATCAATAAATATGATTCACTACATAAATAGAAGCAAAACCAGAGACCAGACAATCATCTCAATAGATGCAAAAAATAATTCAACAAAATTGAGCACCACTTTATTGTAAAAACTCTCAAGAAATTAGACATTGAAGGAACATATCCCAAGATTATAAAAACCATGTATGACAAACCTACAGTCAACATACTGAATTGGAAAAAGCTGAAATCATTCCCACTAAGAACTGGAAAAAGACAACGGTGCCTACTGCCACCACTTCTATTCAACATAGTGATGGAAGTCCTACCTAAAGCAATCAGGCAAGATTAAGAAATGAAGCGTATCTAAATAAGGAAAGAGGAGGTCAAACTATTGCATTTTGCTGACAATGTGATCTTATATCTGGAAAACCACAAAGATTCTACCATGAAACTCCTGGAATTGATAAATAAATTCAGCAAAGTCTCAGATTCCAAAATCAATGTAAACAAATCAGTAGCATTCCTCTACACCAATAACAGTCAAGCTGAGAGTCAAAGCAAAGAGTCAATACCATTCACAATAGCCACAAAGAAAATAAAATATGTAGAAACATACTTAACCAAGGAGGTGAAAGATCTCCACAAAGAGAACTATGAAACTCTGAGAAAAGAAACCACAAACACAAACAAATGGAAAAACATATTATGCTTGTGGATTGGTATAATCAACATTGTTAAAATGTCCATAGTATCTAAAGTGACTTATAGATTCAATACAATGCCCATCATAATACCAACATCACTTCCACAGACCTAGAAAAACTAATTTCATGCTTTTTTTGGAACCAGAAAACAGCCTGAATAGCCAAACAAATTTTAAACAAAAAGAAAATGTCTCAAGGCATCACATTACCAGACTTCATACTATGCTACAAGGCTATTAGAAACAAAATAGCATGGTATTGGCACAAAAGTAGAAACACAGACCAGTGGAACAGAACAGGGAACACAGATATAAAACCATCCACATACATCCAACTGATCTTTGACAAAGAAGACAACAATATACACTAGGGAAAATAATATCTATTTACTAAATGGTGCTTGGAAAATTGCATAGCCACATGCAGATGATTGAAAGAGGATCCATATCTCTCACCACTCACAAAAATTAATTCAAGATGGATAAGAAACTTAAATGTAATGCATGAAACCATAAGAATTCTAGAAGAAAATGTTGGAAAAACTCTTCTAGATATTGGCCTGGGCAAAGAGTTTATGAAGAAGACCACAATACCAATCATGGTAACAACAAAAATAAATAAATGATACTTAATTAAATTAAAAATCTTCACAGCTAAGGAAATAAACAACAGAGCAGATAGACAACCTATTGAATGGTAGAAAATATCACAAGCTATACATCCAGTAAAGGGCTCATAATCAGAATCTACAATGAACTTAAGCAAATCAGCAAGGAAAAAACAAACAACCCCACTAAAGGTGGGCAAAAGACATGAACAGAAGCTTTTTAAAGGAAAATAAACAAATGCCAATAAACATATAAAAAATGTTCAATGTCACTAATTATCTGGAAAATGCTAATTAAAACCACAGTGAGATATCACCTAATCCCAGTTAGAATGACTTTTATTAAAAAGTCCAAAAACAATAGATGCTGGAATGGATGCAGAGAGAAAGGAATACTTGTACACTGTTGGTGGGATTGCAAATTAGTACAACCTCTGTGGAATGTAATGCGGAAATACCTCAAAGAGCTACAAGTAGAACTACCATTTGATCCAGCAATCCCATTACTGGGCATCTACCCACAGGAACAAAAGACATTCTGTAAAAAAAACATCTGCACAACAATGTTTATAACCACACAATTCACAGTTGCAAAGATGTGGAAACAACTCAAGTGCCCATCAATACATGAGTGGATTAATAAAATGTGGTATATGTATACCATGGAATTCTACTCAGCCACAAAAAACAATGGTGATATAGCACCTCTTGTATTATCCTGGATAAAGCTGGAGCCCATTTTATTAAGTGAAGTATTCCAAGAATAGAAAAACAAGCACCACATGTACTCACCATCAAATTGGTATTAACTGATCAACACAAGTGCACATACAGTAGTAATCATCGGGTGTCAGACAGGTGGGAGGTGGGATGAGGGGATGGGTATATTTACACCTAATGGGTGCGGGGCACACCATCTGGGGGATGTACACACTTGAAGCTCTGACTTGGGCCAGACAAAGGCAATATATGTAACCTTAACATTTGAAGCCCCATAATATGCTCAAATATATATGTGTATCTATATAAAGTACAATATGTTCAGGACACTGGTGAGAAAAGAGGTATAATTCCCCACTGTACTTCTTTTTTTTTCCTCCTTGGCTGTGTGATCTCAAACATAATTCTTTCATGTAGTCCTTAGACTTCAAATTTTACTTGCATTCTCCTGTGTTTAAACACTGGAATTGTCTGTATGATTTGACCTGTTTGTCCCTCCTGGCTTTGATACTGAATGGTCTCTGTATAAAAAGCCCAAATTTCAGTTCTGCTCCCATGATCAACACCCTACCTTAATCAGATTTTATTTTTCCCAACACACATCAAATGACCCTCTTAAAATCGTCTTCCTTGTGCATATGCACATCCAAACTCACACTAACAAACAAAGCCACAGTGCCTATTTAGAAATCCTAAATAATTTTCAAGTCCATGTATTGTAACTCCTTCTGACTTTCCTTTCCTCATCCTACTTATCATCCTGTGTTCTTTCATTTACCTCCCTTCTTTGGTTTTAATCTAGATTTTCTCTCTTACATAGATAGATGATAGTTAGATAAAATATAGAGATATATTTGTATAAAATATATATAATCTTAAGTAGGAATTTATATTACTGCCTTTATATTATTAATCTAAAAATATCTTAGCTCCTTGACCTTCAAGATCTCAAAGCCATAACATTATATAACTTGCCTTTATTGTTTGACTTTGTTTTTGTATGCTTAGTATTTTATAGCCACCCACAGATGATGGCAATGGGCGCACTTTTATAAAGCTAAAGATCAAATGAATAAATTACAAATCAATGTACCATTCTTTGTGTATGTGCCCAGAGCAAGGAAATGACTGCATTTTCAAAACCAGAGTGTAAATAAATAAACATTTTAAAATCTGGGTGAAGAGTGCCATTATGGCAACTACATTCTTTACTTTCTGTTACATTTTAAGAAAGTCACCTTCCATATCCAAAGAAGACAATAGGCGTGTTACACAAAAATCAGAGGTAAAATTGGCCAGTGTTTCCATTACTCTTATTATCATCACTTCTGAGAAATGGAATCTTGGTGACATTTTTTCTGGATGTTATAGCATTGACAAGTGAAGGAGGCATCTGAATTTTAATGTTTGATACTCAACATGGAGAAGGGTGTGATAATCTCTTGATGGGGCTATGACCTCGGTGTGCAACCTCTCACTTAAGTGGCTGCAACAAAGGCTCCTAAGTGGGATCTGGTAACTAAACATCTTCCCCTAAAGGACAAAGAACAGCGGCATGCCTCTCTCCCCTAAACATTAGCAACTTCATGTTTTACTGTAGGGACAAAGATTGTAATGTGATGTGGCACAACATAAATACATCCTTTTAAGAATGATGGCAAGGATAATTGCAAACAGTCAAAAAGTCTTCCCAATTTTTGTTATCACCTTATGATGGCAACCTTATGGGTCTCCTCCAGAGCTCTTCCTGCCTCTGCACAATAGTTGCAGCTTTCTTTCCATTCCCCATTCATTGTTTCTCACAAAAGTGAGGGCAGTAATGCGTATATTCTTCATCCTTCCCATTTTTACTGGAATTATATGTTCATAGGTGACATCTTTCTGAGATGGTGCTGAATAACAAGGCCAAATATAATGATAAAAATTGTATAGTATGAATCTTAATCATGTAGTTAAGAGCAAAAAAACCTGTTTAAAATATGTTTCTTTGTCTTTGCTATTTCACATAATACTGATGCTTTGAGGGAGAAATAACACTCCCTGAGGTTTTTTGCTGCATCTATCTTATAAATGATTCTCTTTGATCAAAGTCTAGTGCCAGCTTTCCTTTTCTTAGAGTCATGGAGGATGATTTCATATCACAGTATTTTGACTCTTGACAGCTCAGTGGGAGTGAGGAAAAGGAGGAGGGGGATTGACTAAAGGAGAGGAAAAGGTAGTGGAAAGGAATTCAAAGTCAGGCCAAAGATGACAGGCAACACATGGGAGCAGCTGTACAAAATGTTACTTGATCTCTTCCAGAGATTGATGTGCTGGGGTGAATGACAACTACCAATTAAAATGGTGGCTGATTATCATGTAAGAAGTGACACAATTTGTCTAAGACCTGGAGTAAAAGATGAATCACTTTTATTTGTAGAAAATTCTAATTTAAAAATATGCATTTTTAGATGAACATCTGTGGTATGTTTTTGAAAAGAGACATGTGGTAATTAAAATCTTTTTTATTTTCTGACTGAGATGTTCATATTGTATTTTTGCTGCGTGTCAATTTTTACATTTCTATAAATAAGAACAAAGCAAGTTTTATGCAACATCTAGAAGTTTATACAACTTATAATGTTTAAGACTATGTCAAAATTAGATACCTTGATCATGATTGCAAGTTCATACCTTACTATAAAAACCATTGGAATATTGACTTTGAAAGATAGTGACCTTTTTGTGGACTTGTAGGTCTTAAAGCAGATCCATAGGTCTTTTTCAGGGCAAGTGTGCTTTACTGTCCTCAAAATACTTACTGTCTGCATTTTCTAATTTTTGGGGAGCTTGAAAATTGACAGCCACAGATTTGTTCTCTTGAATGCATATCTTTCACAGTTAAGAGAAGAATTTTCCAATCATTCATGTACAGAAAATTGTTTTATTGTTCCAAAGGGAAAGATGTAGCTCTCTGAATGCAAATAGTTGTTCATGGTTTGCAGAGCTTGTCTGGATAAATTAAAGAATGCCATATATAGACAGGCAATTGTCTCAATTATAAAAACAGTAATGCAAAATAAGCAGAAATAAAGGCAAATTTTATTTAATTGCTCTTCATTTTATTGCACTTTGCAAATATTGCATTTTTCTTTCTTTCTTTCTTTTCTTTCTTTCTTTTTTTCTTTCTTTTTTTTTTTTTTTTCAAACTGAAGGTTTGTGGCAACCCTGCATTGAGCAAGTCCATCAGCATCATTTTTCTAACAGCGTGTGCTAACTTTGTGTCTCTGTCTCTCATTTTGGTAATTGTTTCAAACATTTTCATTATTATTATGTTGATCTTTGCTCAGTGATCTTGATGTTACTATTATAATTGTTACAGATGGAGCCTATATAACAGTAAATTTAATTGATAAATGGTGTGTGTGTTCTGCCTGCTCCACCGCTGGCCAATCCCCACATCTTTCTGCCTTACCATGGGCTTCCTTATTCCCTGAGACACAACAATATTGAAATTAGGCCAATTAATAACCTTATAATGGCCTCTAAGTGTTCAAGTGAAAGGAAGATTCACATGTCTCTCACTTTAAATCAAAAGTTAGGAATTATGCTTAGTGAGGAAGACCTATCAAAAGCTAAGATAGGCTTAAAGCATTTTTAGCAATAAAATATTTTTAGGTAAGGTATGTACATTGTTTTTCAGACATAATGCTATTGTACACTTAATAGACTACAGTATAGTATAAATATAACTTCTATATGCACTGAGAAACCAAAAAATTTGTGTGACTCACTTTATTATGACATTCACTTTATTGCAGTGATCTGGAACCAAACCTGCTCCATCTCCCAGATATGCCTACATATGTATTGAATGAAAACAGAACAGTTTACTTTAGTATTTTGTTTTGTCTTATATTTTTTTTTCCGAAGCCATATCTTTGGGCTTCCATGTCTATCAGCTTGTCTTGGTATTTTTACTTCCTAGAAAATTTTTTGGGGGGGTCTCTTCTGTTAATTATAGATGCATTTTAACCCACAGTGAAAGATGAGAACATTAAATGTATCAACAAATACAGAAAAGATATTGGAACAACAACTCCAGTAGGGATCTAAGACAAGTGGTATAGAAAATACTGAGATCAGAAAGGGAGTAGAAAATAAAACTAATACATGAAGGTATTTCCATTTACCTACTGTACTGTTTGACCCAAATTATCACATTTAATCCTAAATACAATGACATGATATTTTCATACCATTGTAGGAATAATTTCCATTTTAAAGAGAAAATTGTAAGCTCAGAGAAAGTATAATTTTTTGCAGGCACAATTTTGATAAGGAAAGTACAATTCAAGCTTAGATTATTTAGGTTTCAAATAGATGTGTCCCTTTTCATTATACACTTATTTTTAAGTAAAAAGTAAATGAAATAAAGTTTAATGTTTTAAAATATCTTCTTCAACATTTATGCCTGTTTAATAGCAGAAATACATGTTGTAGATTGTTGAATCTGCAATGGACAAAAATATATCAGAATTTACTTTTTTATAAATTAAATAATAACCAAGAGTTGGAACCCTTCCTTACACTATGTGTGATAATTAGCTCAGAATGAGTCAAAGATATTTGCAAGAGTTAAAGATAAAAAAACTCAGGAGAAAGCATAGAGATAAATGTTCATGATCATAATTTAATAATGCTTTCTTAGATGTGACACCAAAAGTACAAGCAACAAAGACAAACTAGCTAAATCTAGCTTCAATAAAACTAAACACTTTTGTGCTTCAAATGATGCCATAAAGAAAGTGAAAAGAAATGCGAGAAAATAGAATGCGAGAAAATATTTGCAAATCACATACTTGATAAAGAAATTGTATCTAGAATATATAAAGTACTCTTGCAATTCAATAATAAGAAGACAAACAACCTAACTAAAAATTTATCTGCATAGACATTTCTCCAAAGAAGATACAGAAGTGCAAAAAAGAATGCTTAAAATCATTAGTCATAAGAGAAATGCAAATAAAAACACCAATGAAGTACCAACTTACACCCACTGGGATGACTATAATCAAACATCAGATAATAACATGTGTCAGTGAGGACCTGGTAAGATAAGAACCCAATTACACTGTTGGTGGGAATATCAAATGCTCTGGAAGTTTCTGAAGACATTAAACGTAGAGTTATCTTTTGACCCAGTAATTCTACTCCTAAGTAGATACCCAAGAAATATTTCATAGAAATATTTGTCCATGAAAAAACTTATACACAAATATTTATAGTAGATTTATTCATAAAAGATAAAAGGTTGAAACAGCACAAATTTCTATCAGCTGATGAATGGATTAAAAATGGGAAACAAAGGCAATCACTGCAACAAGAAAAATAAATACATGGGACCTGATCAAATTAAAAAGCTTCTGCACAGCCAAGGAAACTATCATGAGAACAAACAGAGAACCTACAGAATGGGAGAAAATATTCGCATGTTACACATCTGATAAAGGGCTGATAACTAGAATCTATGTAGAACTCAGGAAAATCAGCAAGAAAATATAAAACAACCCTATCAAAAAGTAGGCAAAGGACATGAACAGAAACTTTTCAAAAGAAGATAGACTAATGGCTGGAAAACATATGAAAAAATGTTCAACATCTCTAATCATGAGGGAAATGCAAATCAAAATTGCAATGAGATATCACTTATCTCCAGTGAGAATGGCCTTTATCAAAAGTCCCAAAACAATAAATGTTGGTGTGGTTGCGGAGGGATAGGAACACTCATACACTGTTGGTGGGACTGCAAACTAGCACAACCTCTGTGGAAACCAATATGGAGATACCTCAAAGAGCTACAAGTAGAACTACCATGTGATCCAGCAATCCCATTACTGGGCAAAAGAGATTCTGTACAAAAGACATCTGCACTCGAATGTTTGTAGCAGACCAATTCACAATTGCAAAGATGTGGAAACAACCCAAGTGCCCATAAATACATGAGTGGATTAATAAAATGTGATATATGTATACCATCAGGTTCTACTCAGCCACAAAAAACAATGGTGATATAGCACCTCTTGTATTATCCTGGATAGAGCTGGAACCCACTCTACTAAGTGAAGTATCCCAAGAATGGAAAAACAAGCACCACAGGTACTCACCATCAAATTGGTATTAACTGATCAACACTTAAGTGCACATATAGTAGTAACATTCATCGGGTGTCAGGCAGGTAGGAGAGGGTAGGAGGGGATGGGTATACACACACCTAATGGGTGCAGTGCGCACTGTCTGGGGGATGGACATGTTTGAAGCTCTGACCCGGGTGGGGCAAAGGCAATATACGTAACCTAAAATTTTTAGCCCCATAATATGGTGAAATAAAAAAAATATAAAATCATATAATAATTAAAAAATAAATAAGTAAATAAATAAAAATAAAAATGTGATACATCCCCAGAATGGAATATTATTCCATCATAAATATTAGTGAAATATCAATACATGCTACAACACAGATGAACCCTCCATATATGCTGAGTGAAAGAAGAAAGTCACAAAATACCACATATTATATGATTCCATTTGTATGAAATGTCCAATATAGGCAAATCTATAGGGATAGAAAGTATATTAGTTGTTGACTAGGGCTGGGGGAAATGGAGAGGGGGGTGTGGAGTGATAACCAAAGAGTACAGGGTTTCTACTTGGGGATGATAATAATGTTCTAAAATTGATTGTGGTGATTATTTCACTGTGCTTGCTCTTTGAAGTGCATCTTATTGTAATGAGTCATTTGAGTTATAATAAATAAAAGGCAGGCCTTGAAATACTGCCAGTTCATATTTGCAGTCCATAAATGGACTCATGAATAACATCTTACAGCATAAAGGGAATGGAATTAAAGTTAAAAGTCACATATATTAGGGGTCACCTTAGAGAATGTAGGTAAATTCAGTTCTTATAAAGATAGTAGCAATGGGAAGGTAAAAAAAGAGATAGGGAACAAAAACAAATGCCTAAAGTCATGTTAGCATTTAAAACCATGACATCAAACAAACAAGCAAAAATAAAAATAAAAACAAACAAGCAGAATCTTTACTATGACCCTGGATCTAGTCTTAGAATCTTTCAGAGAAAGAATCCCAGGAAGCCAAGCTAATTTATTAAGGATGAAGAACACAATGCAACATTTTGCCTATTAGACTTTGAATAATTCAGTACTTTAAAATTTAGTTCATACCATGTGCCAGGCCTGGGGGTAAAGTTAATGACACATTATTATTTCCCTGAAGAAGCTTAGGATCTAGGTTTGTGTGTGTGCACACTAATGTCATGTCAACAGTATGTTGCATTAGTAGCAGACTCATTAGCTATACCATGATTAACTTCATCTGGTGGATATGGGGTAGAGTGGGGTGGGCAGCACAGACAGGAATATCATATAAAGGATATCATTCAAGACATGTTTTGAAAGATATGTAGAAGTTCATTAGGTACACAAGATTTCAAAACAAAATTTTAGGAGAGTAAACCAAATTCACATATAAATGGGAATTTTAAGGAAATGACAAGATAACTTTAAGTTGTTAATGAGAAAAAAAAAATCCTGAAAAACGAACAAAAAATTCCAAGAGAGAGCATAAAATGAAATAAGGTGAATTAGTAGGTAGAAACCAGGTCTTAAGGAGTTCTGCAAGGTGCTAAAATAGAAAGTATGAACTTTATCCTATTTTAATGTTTAGAAGTGACTTAGAAGTTTTAAATTAGGTACTCGTATGATCAGATTTTACTTCTAAAGTAGCCAAGCTACTTAAATTATAAGATTATCATTAAAACAAGTAAAGTAATAAAATAATTTTTTATTGGAACCACTATAAACCAGGCACTATGTAAGGCACTCCTAATGAATTACTGTTACTGTCCCCAGCAGCTTTGCCCTAGGTGATGAAATATGTTTTGGGTGCTAAAAGCACTTCTTCCAATATCCTAGAGATAGTAGTGCTAAAGATAAGATTCAAACTCTAGACAACTTATATCAAAATCCAGGTTTTGCCCACTACACCTCCCTGCATTTAAAATCACTCTAATATATTACAGGATGCTCATGGAAGTGTTTGTGATCTATAACAAGACAGGCTCATTAGGCGGAAGAGATTGTTAGGATTACACCCAAGTGAGTGCTTTTTACTATATTCACCTATACAGGACATCTTTCTTCCCGCCACCTCAATTTACACCAAAGCTCTCTGCAGTCTAGAAAATTATGTTGACCTCAATATAAGCTTGGAGTTCAATAGAAAAACTCCAGTATTGAAATGGAGGATGAATTGGATAATGCTCCTAGACAAAAACTCAAGAGATCTGAACCAAGATGCCTGGGCTAGTTTTCAGGGTAGATTGTAGGCACAGAGAAAATGAGAAGGAAACTCAGTTACCACAATTTAAGAATATAGAAAAGACTGATAGACATGTAAAGGGATAATCATCTTAAAAGAAAAAGAACATAAGATCAGGAGTCACATTGCTTTTGTTCATATCCAAATTCTAGCATCTTTTAACAGTATAAGCTCAGGTATGTTCATTAACATCTCTGTTTCTAAGTTTTCTCATCTATAAGTGGACACATTAGTGATCTGTTATTCAAAATGTTGTTATGAGTACAAATATAATAATATGTGGCAACGTGCTTAGCAAAATGTGTGGCACAGAGAAACGGCTCTTTTGACTTTCTGTGTTTGTCTCTGTCTCTCTCTTGCATGTTTTTTTTTGTGTGTATACATACATAGAGTCATCACTCTGTATCTGTGGGAGCTTGGTTCGAGGATCCCCTGGATACCATCCCCCAGGTATCAGAATCTGCAGATACTAACATTTTTGGATGCTGTATCCCTGATAGAATATGGCATAGTATCTGTGTATAACCTATACACATACTCCTATATACTTTAAATCATCCCTAGATTACTTATAATACCTACTACAATGTAAATAATATAGCTGTTATATTGTATTTTTATTTGTATAATTTTTATTGTTGTACCATTATTTTTGTGTTTTATTCAAAGTACGTTTGATGCATGTTTGGTTGAATCCATGGACACAGCACTTGCAGATACAGAGAGCTGGCTATACATACATACACACACACAGAAACTTGAGCCAGCTATTTAACTTCTATTAGGCTGATTTTATACATTTCTAAAATAAGGACAATGATATACTGCACTTTCTCAAAGTGTTATTATGAGAATCAAAATAAAATATTGTTTATTTATTACCTATAAAGTACAACACATGAAATGATCAGTATAGAAGCAGAAGGGGTGGCAATCTCAGTAGTAGAAAGGTACAATAATAAAATATAGGAATAAGCAATAAATACTGTAATTATATAGTAAGAATATGTCAAGTTTTTAGGCACTCAGACTAGATTTCAATATTCAAGTATGACTTTAAACAATGGAAAATAGGGCATAATATTCCCCATTGAGGGAATAGTGAAGACAAAGGCAGGATGTGGGAAAGTGAATGTACTTGTCCAGGGGAGGAAATAGATTAGAAAAACTGTAGACTATGGTATGCAGAATGATATAATTGAAGATAAATCTAGAAAGATACTTTGGAACCAGATCATGGAAGACCTAAAATTGTATATTAAGGAGCCCACTGAAATTAGATAGCAAATTATATTTTATTACCTATTTTTTAAAATAGTATTTTATAGCCATGATTAACTAGCAACAAGCTAGCCTAAGGACTGATTTTGCACTTTCTGCCACCTACTTCACAGTTTTATTACAAAGATTGTATGGCATGACAATTAAAGAACCTAGTGCATTGTTGGAACTCAATAAATAAAACATATAATTATACAGCAAGTAGGAAGCCATTTTAAAAGACGAAGAAATCTTTTCTTCTGTAAACCATAAACATGTGGGAATTATTATCTCAAAAGGATTATGTAGATTTTGCATTAAGTACATTGCTTAACATATAAAATCTTTAAATTTTATATATTTATAACAATAATTGAAAACACTGTTATCTCAGTGAGAATTAAATAATATATATAAGAGCATCTTGCTGGCTGCAAAGTATGATTTTAAAGCAATTATTAGTTATATATAGGTTGGGATGAAGGTACTTTTCAGTAATAAATTTATAACCAGTTAATAAAGCACTGTAAACTCAGTTGGTAAAGGCTCACATAGCACATTAGAGTTATGAAGCCAACAAAGCGATTAAGACTTTTTGGAATAGGTGACACTTGGATTTGGAAGTGGCCAAGAAATGAAGGCCCCCCCCTTTTTTTCTTATATAGCATGTGCTTATTGAGCACCTGCTATGTAAAAGTTCGATAATTGCTGTGTTCATATAGGAATGACAAAGTCATCAATTTTATGCCAACTTCGTCTGTCTTTTCGGTGAAAATTACAGCCTTCCTGTTTTCCAAGATAAAGTGCCCAATGCTACACGAGCTCTAACTGAGTTGTCTGGCAAAATGTCAAATGGTATTAACTTGGTTTCCCTGGCCTTAGAGAGGTGTTGAATTACTCTCATTTCTTTGAGGTTATGTTGCCTATAGCTCAGCACAAGACATCAACTAAGAATCAGTTGTGCCACTTCCCCCATGTGGCTGCTCTCTTTCTATCAGTAATATTCTATCACTCCCCAGACTAATGTCTTTGTTGTCAGACTTAGTCTTTCTCTCAGAGTGGCAAAGTCAATCCAGAACAATGGCAATTTCAACTCTGCTGAAACCAGACTCTACTTCCCATGGTTATAGCTCCCATGGACAACATTTTTGAATCAGGCCTAGGCTAAACACCATAGTCAATTAGAAATTCTGCTGAACAAAATAAAAATTCCAAATAACCAATAAGTTATGATACTGTGCAATTCTTAAAACCTGGTTTGTTTCTCTTTGAATTGGCCAACTTAACCTGATGTAAACGATTATATTGGTCTGTTAGTTCTCTCTTTACTAGTTTTACTCTAAATTAGTGTTCCCATTTACAAAGACTTTGTTGAGCACCTATTGAATTTTAATTACAAATATCAATATGAATAAGAGACAGTATCTACTCTGGAAGAACGCCTAAAGACTATGAGAAACAAAAGTAAAAATATAACTGCAAAGAAACAAACCTGAAAGAAGGGACAGGAAATTACCTAGGATATCATTCTATACTGAGCAAGAAAGAGTCTGGAGTGTTTAAACATCCCTGATAAGAACAAAAACATTGCATTTATCTGTACATTAAGACAGAAATACTAGGGAGAAAAGTATGGAGAGACCTCAAAAACTACAAATAGAACTATATAATACAGTAATTCTACCACTGTGTATATATCTGAAAGAAAATCAGTATATGGAATAGATATCCGCATTCCCATGTTTATTGCAGCACTATTCACAATAGCCACAGTATGGAATCAACCTAAGTATCTATCAGTGGATGATTGGATATATATAACCTGAACTTTTGTACCCCCATAATAAGCTGAAATAAATAATATAAAAAAAAAATTCTGTTTTTAAAATGTAAAAAAAAAAATGTGGTACATATCCACAGTGGAATATTATTCAGTCATAAAAAAGAATTAAATTCGATCACTTGCAACAATATGGTTGGTTCCCTCTCTCATATCTCTGACACTTGGTAGGTTCCTGAGCTGCTGGAGAGACTTTCTGCCCACACAAGCCCAGGAGCTGCTGCGGCCAGTGCACACCTTGGTTTTTGGAGCCAAGGACTATAATAGCATGGATTAGTCTCCTGTCAAAAAGTTATTTTTGGAATGAATGAATAAAATGATTAAATGCATAAGTGAATATACAAATAAATGCAAACACTTAGCCTGCACAGGCATGCCAGGTTTTTATCTGTGCCAAACCATATTCCTCAGGCCTTCTTCCTTCAGTGTGCTCCAGCCTATGCCTTTCTGCTGGTGCATGCATCTCTGCATCTGAGGGTTTTCTCTAAAGCAGGACAGAAATTGGAAATGCTTATACCCATTAGTAGTCCATAACCAATGACCAAGAGGAGTTAGGGTCAAAGGACCCAGGTCAATGGCCCTTCTCGTGCCATAATTCTGAGACGTAAGGTTTATGTTGGTTTTCTAATGATTTCCCCCACAGGTTTAAGCTCCAGTTACACAGTGCTAGTTGCCTTTATAACGCACTATGTACTGACTTCCTTCCCTTGCTTACTTCACTTCATTAGTCTCATCCCAATGTCTCCTGCACCTTCCGATATACCATTGCACTAGTACCCTATCATCAGGTTCTGCTGCTGGGCTATCCAAACTAAAACATCCAATTCCCACATCTGTTGATCCAACTCTATAAAGATGTATGTATGAAGAGCCAAGTTAGCACTTAGAAGAAGCCTTGGATAGATCCTAAGGTGTCAAGTGACACCCAAGTGAGTCTTGAAAGAGGACCTCAGTTTACTTCCCAGTTTTCCTCTCTCATACATAATCTTCTCCCCCTTTTAAACACTTTGAAATATTTTTCAAATGGAATCTTGGTCCTCATTTTCTTCTCCATGAAGTCTATTTTACTTTATTAGTCTTAAGCATCCATTCTAAAGGCTTCCTTTGTTTCATCTGGGGAGAAACAACCCACAGCCTTGTTACCATTCTATATTCAGTCTCAGATACTAAACTAGTCTGAAAATTGCAAAGACTTTTTCAAAGGACTTCTGAGCCTTTTCCTACTATTGAATATGTTCATTTAATAAGTAACACACCTATAAAATTTTCAATACATTCATTTTAGGCTTGTGTATTTAATACATGGTCATGGATTATAAACTTTTAATCCTTATTTGTTCAGTCACAACTTTAATTGGGGCAGCTCAATGTACACTTTATAGTGTTACATAAAGTGTTTAATTATGATTCTCATTTCACTAATTATAATCATTATCCATCATGATCAAAAAGCAATAATCTTCCTACACATAGCATTATACAACACAAATTACCTGTCCTCTAGCACTTATTGTGCAAAATATAAGATGTTAATGCACACAAACATCTAAAAGTATATATAGTGCATGTTTATGGCATTGATGTTAAAGAATTACTGATCTACCTTTCAGTAAGCAAAATAAAAATATCAAAATTTAAATTTTGAAAACATGTTTTAACAATTTATGCTACCAAATAGTTTGGAATTTGACTTAGAATGCCTTCAAATAATCAACTTCTTAATAAAATTAACATGTTTTCTTATAAAACATTTAACTTTGTACAACTTTTTAGAGCCACACTTGCTTATTGTGGGTCATTAGCTATAGGATATAAAACCCAAAGAAATTATCTATATTAACTAATTGCATTTGTAAAACTAAGTTCATGTATGTATTCTATGGGTAAAGTAAATCAAATCAGTCAACCAAAACCAATATCTCAGTAATTCAAGGGTATATTATTAATTAACTAATTCCTAATTATGTGAATATTTTATAGCGACTTTATGTGCTTGAATTATGCTGATAATTATTAACTTTGGACTTTATTTGGTTGCTACATAGCTTTAAAAATGAAATATAGGACTTAAAATCATAAAATGTGGGAAATTTGCCTATTCATACATTGAAAGAGGTTGAATTTCCAAATATTGTCATGCCATTAAAATAATGGGGTTTAATTAGATGAAATATTTCCCATAAACTTGGATCAGAAGGAATAAGAATATAAAGGCAAAAATTCCTTATTTAGGAAAACTGCAATGGTGTGTTCTTAGAGTAGGGAAGGAATGGGAAAATGTAAAATAAAACAATGTGAATCCCAATAATATGACTTTGGTGGTTCTGAATATGGGCCCCCAAAATTTTGACAGTTATCTGATTAAGATTGAGGTCTATGGCCTGTCTTCTTAAATCTCAGGTCATTTGTGGCTGTTTTAACCAACAGAATAGTGATGTCATATTACTTCCAACATCAGAAAAGGACTTGTAGCTTCCACTTGGTCCTCTTAAAATGCTTGTTTTCAGGAGGAAACTCCCTCTCAGGGAGCTCCCTCTATGAACTTAGCTGCTATGCTAGAAGAAACGAAGCCACGTGGAAAGACTGTATGCAAGTGCTCCAGTTGAAAGCCTCATCTGAGGTCCCAGCTGAAAGCCAACATTAGGCAACAGACATTTGAGTAAAAGTTCTTCCAGACAATTCCATGTGCCCAGGCATCAAGTTACCCTGAGTCATGGAGTCATCGCAGCTAAGGCTGCAAATACCACAGACTACACAAGTCATCTCTGCTGTGATCTTCCTAAATTCCCATAGACTCTAAGTGCATAACAAACAGGTTGTGTGTGACTACATTTTGGGGTGGTTTTGTTACACAGCAGTAGTGATTGGAACCATGGCTGAATTCAATAAATGCTTATAAGAATGGAAATAAAACCAACCTGATAGCTACAGATGCATGATAATATTACCTAACATTTTTGTATTAATATGTCCTTTAACCACCAAAAAGAACAAAGAATTATATGTTATTTTAATTTCATAGATGAGAAACTTGAAAAATTAATAGTGCAATTGATTTCCTAAAAATTCCATGTTTTCTAAATGTCAAAGTGAAGAAACAAATTTAGGCTTAATGTAAGTCCATTGCCATGGCTATATCTTTAAAATATGTTTCATTGAGCTGTCACTCGTTGGCAGCCTATCAATGATACTAGATGGAGGATTTACAGTGTAGGTGGTTGTATTAGTCCACTTTTACTATTTCTTAAAAATGACATATGCGTGCATTCTTTATATATTCTCCTGTATTCCCTGCCACAATGCCAGCTGGACTACCTAGTTGTCCAATTAAATTCTGCAGTGGAATTAGAGGGATTCTATTAGGTTAGACAAAGATGGATAAAGTGTTTAGCACAGTGCTTAGCATGTAGAAATTATGGCTGTGCTTATCGAATACTTTCCACATCATCATTATTATTAATATTATTCTCATCACCAGAAGATGCATATTTTAAAAAGAAGTTGTAGTAAAATACCTTTGTAAGAAAAGGATGGTTTAAAAAGAAAAGGGTACTTGCATAAAGAAATGGGAGTCTTTTTTAGGTTTTTCCTAGTAGAGTAATAACATCAACTGCTTTATCAAACAGTTATAAACCTCCGAAGTAGATAATAATCCCCCTTTTACAGATGAGGGAATTTGAGTTTTGAAACTTTAAGTACTTTATTTAGTAATTTGTTTAGGGTCATTGGGGCTAGGTAGTGGCAAAACCAGGAGTGGAAATAATTTTTTTCTGTTCATGAAGCTTTTGTTATGTAATCACCACATTTCTCCATGTGCTTTAAAAGCTTAAAACATGAAATTTAGTTTGTATCTGAATTAGTTTGCCATGGCATGAGAGATATATTTAATTATTTCAGGGGTGTATGTGTGTGTGTGTTTGTGTGTGTGTGTGTGTGTGTGTGTGTGTCTGTAATCAAAAGAAGCCAAAAGAAGTAATGCTGTGTAATTTTTTTGAAATTGATAAAATTGTGATTTACATAAGCAAATGTGAATTTTCATTGTTCTCAAGAAGTTTGTTTTGTAAAGAAATTTATGAATATTTTGTCGTATAACAAATACTTTGTTATTCTTCTCTAAAGAAAATAAAACCATTAAGTTTTCAAATGAATTAGCTGCTTCCATTTTTTTTTTACTTTTAAATAACCCAAATTAACTATAAAGGCATGTTATTTAAAACATGACATATATAAATTTATAAACATTTCCTCCCCCAAATTCTAGAATTAAAATGAGTAAATCCCATCTGCTGGGATTTGATAAAAACTAACCTTTAATATTAAATATATGCACTAACGCCCAGTCTCATTCCCTTTTTATAAAAAAAAGAGGTAAAAATAAATTGATTCTCTAATGTAATAATAAATTTCTTGAGCATAAAGTTTAAAAGGTACTTGCCATTGTTCATTTGGATGATTTGGCACAGTGTCAACAAAAATACTCCATTTCTCATTCCCTCTCCTTGCACTTAATATCATGTAGACAGAGCCAAAATATGAATTTTGTTCTAGAGTAGTTAAACATAAAATGATGATTTCAATAGTGTTTATTCATTTAGTTTCATCTTTGTCTATAAAACCCACATTAGGAAAATCTTTATATTGATCCAATCTAACATAGACACATTGTGCCAATATTGCAGAGTGATTTTTGGCGACAAATCTCAACATTGTGTGTAAAATCAGATTTGGCCCTAAATGAGTATATTAAATAACATAATTATAGGTTCATCAAATTTATTATGTGTCATCTTCTTATAGTTTTTAAAAGAGTAAACTATAAATTATCTCTTTGTTTCTCCAAGGCTAACCACTTGGATTACTTTTCTTTTTTCTACTATTTTTTTAATATTTTGTAGGGCTTATGGGGGGTGGTGGCGGGGATCCTGCTATTGCCCAGTCTTGTCTCCAACTCCTGGCCCCAAGCGATCCTCCTCCCTCAGCCTCCCAAAGTGCTGGGATTACAGGCATGAGCCACAATGCCTGGCTCACTTTGATAAAGTTTTAAAAGCAACTTTTGTCTACTGCACTGTTTAAAAAAAAAAAAATTAAATGAGTCATCTAGAACAGCAGTCTCCAACCTTTTTGGCACCAGGGACAGGTTTCCTGGAAGACAGGGAGTGGAGGGGTGAGTGCGGAGCTCAGGCAGTGATGCGAGTGACAGAGAGAGGCTGTAAATACAGAAGAAGCTTTGCTAGGTCGCCTGTGACTCACCCCCTGCTCTGCGGCCTCGTTCCTAAGTTTTATGGAAGATAAGTTTTTCACAGATGGGCATGGAGGGGGCAGAGATCAGGCAATGATACGTGCCTGGTTCCTAATAGGTTGGAGACCAGTATGGGGTCATGGCCTGGGGTTAAGGACCACAAATCTAGAAGATAAAAAGTAAAATGAGGAATGACTAAGTAAGGGCTTCTGCCTAAAAAAAATATGTGCTATGTGATTAAGATTTATTTTTTTAAAAAGATAGCTTTTGAATGAACAACTCTCCACATACGTTAACATATACGGCACATTCAATTTGCACCAAAAATTTACCAATCTCTACAAATCACTTACAGTTGGTGGCTGATAACCTTATGTTAATTCTCATATCATCCTCCCTGAATAGTTTTGTTGTTTTTCTTCAGTGAATGATCAACTTGATAGTTAAATGGTAGCTAATTAGGTGCTATATCACATCGATTCAAAGCCTAAATCCCTTACCACTTAAGCTATGCTTTTCCAAATAATCCCACCTCCTCCAAGGATGTGTTTCAGGAAAAAAAGAAGAGTGAGCACTTCTAAATTTTTAAAGAGCCAATCAGAGCAAGGCAAAAGCTGGGCTATGCCACTCTCATAAATACAGACCTCGATTGGATTTATCTTATTTTCTTTCCAACCAGGATCCTGAGGATCTTTCACACTAAGCCAGTTGCTGCCTGCTAGAGTGTCTTCCTTCTCTGTTGGCTTCTCATACCTGGCAGACACCAAGGTTCACACCAAGGCAAATTTGCCTGCTGTTTCTTTAAATGTGCACCTTCCTTCCTCCAAGGGAGTCAATTATTGCCCTTGAAAATTCATTCTCAGCTCTGTACTGTTGGAAAGTCAACTGCCATACCAGGCTTGAGTACTAGCCCATACTATAGAGAATGTCCAGAAATGCCCATCAAGCTTTTGCTCAAGAAGGTTGTCAGATGACCAGATTTTGAGGAAAGCAGTTTGCTATTGAGATTTTTCATATTAATTCAGCAAATATGCCCTGAAAACTTAAGGGAAGTATGTAAGCATCTTGAGCAAGCAAATATTTTGGTGATCGTTTATACTAGCATTCTTAAAACATGAGTGCAAATGTATTTGTACTTCATATTATAATAATTTATTAACTATAAACACATTTAATTAACATATTTAATTAACTACCTATGTGTTTATATTATTTGTTACATATGTTTTTTTTGCACTATTCCTATTAACTACAACTGATTTTTTAATAAAATCAGAACATCCCTTTTCTATTATTTATTTTTGTTTCAGTTTTTAATTGTGATTTCTCAAAATAGTGAATTCCTTGGAAATACATTGAAGATTTAAAATCTAGATATAGGTTGAATCACATACTACACTAAATAGCATTATATGCCTAAAGGAACTAATTACACTAAATAGCATTATGTGCTTAAAGAAACTGTGAACATCAGTCCCAGGAATTGCCCTAGGACAGAGAATCTTTAAAAAATTGTTTTGACATATTTTGTTTGCTTTTTTGTTTTAAGATTTGTGCAGGGTTACTGTTCTGCACTAGTTTACAGTCCTACCAACAGTGTGTAAGTATTTTTTTCTCTCCACATCCACACCAGCTTCTTATAAGAGCCATTCTCACTGGGGTTAGGTGATATCTCATTGTTGTTTTGATTTGCATTTTCCTAATTATTAATCACACTGAGCAATTTTTTGCATGTTTCTTGTTCATTAGTCTGTCTTCTTTTGAAAAGCTTCTATTCATGTCTTTTGCCCACTTTTTAATGGGGTTGTTTGATTTTTTTATTGCTGATTTTTGAGTTCTTTATAGATTCTGATTATTAGTTCTTCATTGGATGTATAGCAAGCAAATATTTTCTCCCATTTTGTAGGTTTTCTATTTTCTCTGTTGATTGTTTCCTTGGCTATGCAGAAGGCTTTTTAATTTAATTGAGTCCCATTTATTTTTTTGTTGTTGTTGCTGTGATTGCCCTTGGAGTCTTCATCAAAAATTCTTTGTCTAGGTCCTTACCTAGAAAAGCTTTTCCAACATTTTCTTCTAGAATTCTGATGGTTTCATGCATTAGGTTTAAGTCTGTTATCCAACTTGAATTAATTTTTGTGAGTGGAGAGAGATATGGATCCTGTTTAAATCTTCTGAGTGTGGCTATCCAATTTTTCCCAGGACCATTTATTAAATAGGGATTCTTTTCCCCAATGTATATTGCTATCTACTTTGTTAAAGATCAGATGGCCAGATGAGGATGTGGGTTCTCTGTTCTGCTCCATTGGTCTATGTCTCTATTTTTGTGCCGCTAGCATACTGCTTTGGTTACTATAGCCTTGTAGTATAGCTTAAAGTCTGGTAAACTAATGCCTCCAGATTTGTTCCTTTTGTTTAATGTTGCTTTGGATATTCAGGCTCTTTTCTGGTTGCAAATGAAGAGTAGAACTATTTTTTCTAGATCTGTGAAATATGGTATTGGTATTTTGATGGGCATTGCATTGAATCTGTAAATCATTTTGGGTAGTATGGACATTTTAACAATGTTGATTCTGCCAATTCATGAACATGATTATGTTTTTTCATTGTTTAAATCACCTACAAATTCCTTCCTCAATAAATGGTAGTTCCCTTAGTAGAGATCTTTCACCTCCTTGGTTAAGTATATTCCTAGGTGTTTTATTTTCTTTGTAGCTACTATGAATGGTATTGAATCTTTGATCTGAATCTCAGCTTGACTGTTGTTGGTGTATAGGAATGCTACTGATTCATGTACATTTATTTTGATTGTTCAGTGTTTGGGTGATTTTATATACTGGTGGGTTTCTTTTGGGCTGATCGATGTATTTTGCAGATCTGAGTATTTCCTGCAGGGTAGGTCTAGTTTTGACAAATTTCCTCAGTGTTTGTGTGTCTAAAAAAGTCTTTATTTCTCCCTCATAGAAGAAACTTAGTTTTGAAGGATACAAAATTCTAGGCTGTCCAGTTTAAGAAGACTGAAGATGTGGCCCCATTCCCTTCTGGCTTGTAAGGTCTCAGTTTAGAAGGTTGTAGTTAGCCTGATGTGTTTTTCTTTGTAAGTTACCTGATGTGTTCACAAAACACTCCCTTTGGGTCTGCAAATGGTGGCTGCATTTCTTCTTGCATTAGTCTTTCTCCAGACCATGATGTGCTTCTTTTTCACCCTCTTTGGTATCACATTGATGGTGCATGCAAAGGAAGCGTGTGCCCTGCTCTGATGCAGTTTCCAGGCAAGCAGCACCAGGGAGGCTGGTGGGCAGGGAGCTCATGGTCTGAGCCCCCCTCAATCTGCTGAAGTACCACAAGAGGAAAAGTCTGAGCCCCACTTTCTGTAGAAGTGCAGTGCTATGGCTCAATTTCTCTTGGTAGCTGTGTGTGGGGGAAGGGGAGGGGAGAAAGACAGTCTGAATGGAGGGAAGCTAGTAGTCTGTTCATGTCCATCCCTCAATCCAGGAGGCTGCCTTCCCAGAGTGTCCAGGCACAGAAGTCATGTAGGTCACTCAGGACCCACTCAATCCCTGTGGATCTTGTAGTCTGGGCCAGAGTTGGGAAATGTCTGTGTGGAAGCAAGCAAGATGAAACCTGAGGAGTTGAAGCCCCCTGGGGAGGACAAAGGCACATGGTCAGTAGGGAAGCAATATGGCACCTGCCATCCTGGCTCCAGTCTATGGAGATGGGAAGCACCCAAGGGGGGCCTGAGAGCCTGGTGCCCTGTCCACAAGAAGCTCTAGCTTACTGGCAGCAGCAGCCTCTGGGCTCATGTGGGTAGAAAGTGTCTCCAGAAGCTTGGGAACCAGCCAACTATCAGAGATGTGAGTAGGGCAGAAATAAACTGCACCATCTACCCTCCTCACTGGACTCCAGCCTCTTGTGGGTTGATTTCTGCTGATAACTGGCTCCTTCCTGTTTTTCTCTACAACTTCTTCCCATATAATCTCCTTGAGGTTCTGGTACCCTTCCCTCAGATCCACACCTGATCTCTGTTTGTCTGTTTGTTCATTTTTTACCTTTCATCTAAAACTTTTCCTTCTTACTGAGACATTCTGGCAGCTGATGTCTCTGGTCAGCCATCGCCTGACAAAATTTTATTGGAACACAGCCATTCCCTTTAATTTATATGTTGTCTATAGCTTTTTAACAGCTACAGTGACAGAGTTGAAAAATTGTGACAGATATCATATGGCCCTCCCAGCCCAAAAATGTACTGTATGACCTTTTATAGGAAATGTTTGCTGATCCCTGGTCTCTGTCTCTGGTATTTCTCTTTCACCCACATGACTGACTGGAAATGGTCAGCCCCCATTATTTTTATTCAATAAAATGTTATAAAAAGTGTTAAGTACTCATCCTAACCCAGGACTTCATGACTATTTTCTAAAGAAATCCTAAGTTACTTTTTTCAACAGTTCTTCTAACACACTTATTAATTACATTTTTAGTTTTTTTATCAACTCATCAAATATTTATTGAATGACTAGTATTTGTTTTTTACTTCTATATGAGAATATGTATAATCACATATGGTATTATTCTTGATGGTAAGGTGTTTTAATTCTAGTGGAAGAAATAGAAGAGTAAAAGAGTATGATATGTGTCAAAAGTAGTCATATGCATAGGGAGGTTATAAGACTGCAGGGGAAGAATATATAAATCAGCTGCTGGGCCAAGGTAAAAAGTAAATAAGGCTTCTTAGAATATTAATGAACTAGAACCAAAAAATGTTTCTTTCAGACTTCAAGTGAGGCTGAATTTAAGAATAAAATAATGGTGATAAGGACACAAATTAGGAGAATACAGCCAAAATACAAGTTATAAGAATAATGATAAATGGGAATGAGAGTGTTGGGTTAGGTGAAAAAATATACATATAATGAGATAAAGTGAATAAGACCTGGTGATGATTACTAGTTGGAGATGGAGGCAGAAAAGGGAGATATTTATGATAACTCAGATTCTGGTTTGGACAATCTAATAGGTAAATGGTGACTTTATTCACATATATTGGAAATGCAAGGAAACAAAAAAATTTTCAGAAAAATTAGTTTGGTTTTTTTTCACCCTTATTCCAAGAATAAAAAAAGAAAAAAAAACTATGTTTCTAAATGGAACTGAACATTTATACTAGGATGTATTCATTTGTTCAAAACATACAATGTGCTGTACACTACCAGGTCTTGGAACTGATGAGTAGAATGGAAGAAGATTATTCTGGCAAAAAGAAACCAGGCAAGTAATGATAATAAATTGTGGTAAATCTTTTATTGTTATGTAAAAAATTGCTGTTCTAACTGGCAAACATCCAGAGTTCATATCATTCTCCTTCTACACAGAATTTTTTTTTTTTTGGCCAAATCTTTGCAGAATCTTTGATTTCTAGCCAGAAAAGGAAAAAAAAAAATCTTGTCACTTAAAAAGTGAAAAATTCAAAGCCTCTACTGGTAAAAAGGACTTTAGTTACTCTTTTAATAGAGAAGTTCTCACAGCTGCCAAGGCCATCCCAAACTATGCCTGGAAACCAAGAGCTCTGGTGAAGTCAGAAACAAATTATTTAACCTATGATACTTTTAGCCAAAAGTCAAATATGCTCATTCTCAAACTGCCAGATTCAAGAAAGACTGTTCTAAATGCGTTGTTTTTAAAATTTAGAAAACACTCTAGTAAGATGTCATGGAATTTTTTGTGCTTGCTTGTAATAATCGTTATTGTTAAAGTTGTGACTGCTATAAATAATCTCTCACTATTGCAAATTTTCATATCTATTAGGGGCTTTAAATAACAACTTCAAATGGGCAATAAGCTCTAAAATTTAATGCAGACAAAACATGAAGTATTGGTTACTGCAATATAATATAACGAGTTTATATACAAAGGAAGGAATGGTGTTAAAATGAAACAGATGTTATAAAATTTCATTCTCTATCTTTTATTTATGGAGTATTTAAAAGACCTCTGTGAATCAAAATTGGTATGATCTCTGATACTAGTGGGTCTCAGAGCTATCTTGAATACTTTCAAAGAATACCCAGGTTTAACACTTGCTTTTGATGAAAACATACCATACCTTTATCATGAATCTGTTTGCTAGACAGGATGGTTTCTATAATATTTGATACTATCCTATAATAGAGAAGTGGGCACAGCAGCAAGCTGAAGATGAACATTTTGGATTGATGCCTAGTCTGGAAGTTAGGTATAGAATGCCTATCAAGGCTTTATCTTGGGATACAAAGAAATTAGAAAATAGACTTAAATTTAGCCCAAGACAATGTGAAATACAATCTACCCCTGTTAATGTGCACATACATCCTCAGAGGCAGGAAGTCCAGTTAGTAACCTTGAGTCAGAGTAGAGAACTGTCCTTAGCTTTGTGGAGGCATTTATGTTTATTCCAATTTTATTAAAGCCCAACATATGATCAAACTGTAATTTGCTGCAGTGAATATCCTTAAGAACTGTGTTGAAAACTTTCTTGCTTTCTAGACGGTGCTGTTTTCCCATGTGCAAGCAGAATTTATACTGGTTTCATAAATCTTAATATTAAGTGAAAAAAACCTACCAAAGAAATATTACATATAGAGCAGGCTTGGAATTGGCTGTTCACATTTTAAATAGACCATACTTTTTTTTCAGTTTTCTCTTTATTATTTATTTTAGTTGACAAATAATAATTGTACATATTCACGGCTCACATAGTGATGTTTCTGTCAAGATGTTTCAGTTTCTTGTATATTCAGGATATTAATCTGTTGGATGGATGAGTAGTTTGCAAATATTTTCTCCCATTTTGTAGGTTGTCTTTTCACTCCGTTGATTGTTTTCTTCATTGTGCAGAAGGTTTCTAGTTTGATATTACTACATTGGTTTATTTTTGCTTTTTTATCTGTGCTTTTGAGATCTCATTCATGAAATCTTTTTTCAGATCAATGTCCTAAAGTGTTTCTCCTGTGTTTTATTCTAGTATCATTACCAAAAATCCTGTTCTTGTCCCCACAGCCAAATGAAAAGGGGAAACAGTTTGAGGAAAAGGAAAGAAATTTATTAAATTGCCAGCAAATGAGGAGGATGTCAGACTCTGGTCTTAAAGAACCATTGGCCTCCCTTTAAGCAGAAATATGGAGCTTTCTAAAAGGCGTTTTCAGTTTCAGGGTATTGCTGTTCAACTATAGCATCTCCAGTCAAGATGATCTCCTGACCTCTGTCCAGACAATTCTGTTGAGCCATCTCCTGTGGTTTAAGATACAAAGAAAAAAGAACATTTTCTGCCCCTTTGATTATTGGCCTCAGGCAGGAGTGCAGGTTTTAATTCTCCCAAAAGGGTGAGGGGTTTTAAAGAGACAACTTGTAAAACATGCTGCCCTTACTTCTGTTACAGTATTTTCATAGTTTTGCTGACTCTTACTTCTGTTACAGTATTTTCATTGTTTCTGATCTTACATTTAGGTCTTTGATCCATTTTGAGTTGATTTTTGTAATGGGTGAGAGGTAGGGTCTAGTTGCATTCTTCTGCAAATGGTTATCCAGTTTCCTCAGCACCATTTATTGAAGAGGGTGCCCTTTCCCCAAGGAGTGTTCTTGGTGCCTTTGTCAAAAATCAGTTGACTGTAGATATGAGGATTAATTTCTAGGTTCTCTTCCATTGCTCTAGGTGTCTGTTTTTATGCCTGTACCATACTGTTGGTTACTCTAGCTTCGTAATGTATTTTGAGGACTGGTAATGTATTATTTCCAGCTTTGTTCTTTTTTTTTTTTTTTTATTTGAGACAAGGTCTTGCTTTCTCACCCAGGCAGAGAGTGAAGTGGCAAGATCATAGTTTGCTGCAGCCTTGAACTCCTGGGTTCAAGTAATAATCATGCCTCAGTCTCCTGAGTAGCTAGAACTACAGGCATGTGCCACCACTCCCAGCAAATTTTTTAAAACTTATTTTGTAGAGATGAGGTCTCATTATGTTGCCTAGGCTAGTCTCAAACTCCTGGTCTCAAGCAATTCTCCTGCCTGGGCCTCCCAGAGTGCTGGGATTACAGGGCTGATCCACTTTGCCTGGCACCAGCTTTGTTCTTTTAGCTCAGGATTGCTCTGGCTATTTGGGGTCTTTTGTAGTTCCACATAAATTTTAGGATTTTTTTCCTATTTTTGTGAATAATGTCATTGGTATTTTGACAAGGATTACATTGAATCTGTAGATTGCTTTAGTTAGTATTAAAGAGCCCACATTTTTAATCAAATCACCAGAACTAATGATGACAATAGAAGTTTACGCTGACTTGGAGGGGAATATCCCTAGGGACTATGGGGTGAATTGGTAAAGGAAGGGAAAGTTTCTCCATAACCCTAACTTCATGCCATGTGAGTACATGCCTGTAAGGACAGTCCAGCCTAGTTTAGCTCCCAAAATTTCAGGTAGTGAGGCCTGGAAAAAAAGAACATGTTTTTATTGTATAACTTTGTATTTTTAAAGGAATTTGCTTAATGGTAGAATAATTTTCCTAGGTATAAAAGTCATTTTCTTTCTCTAGTGACAAGCAGTAGAAGCGGGTAAGACTAACTGGGGAAACATGGATCCCATTTCCTCTGCAGGGAGAATGGAAATCTTTAGGCTTCTTGTCTTTCAGAACATTTTTGCACAGCTGATGATATCAGTAAAGCCCTTTAATTGTCCTGGCACTATACAAACATAGTGCTTCTCTATTCAGAGTCTTCTATAGCCTAAAGTGCAGAGCCAAGTTAATAACAGAAAAGAGTAGAAATTAGAAAAGAGTCTTTACATTGCCACTATAATGTAAATAATACTAATAATGTTAATAATATTAGTAATAATGGTAATTAAGAATGGTTATTTTGTAATTGTTCTCTGTGCCTCTATTTTTGATAACTGTTGTGTTATCCATAGAATAAATGTTACCATATTATACTTCTTATATATGTAATAACATAATAAAGAGTCTAGTGTATGTATTAACATATTGCTATTCTCTGTAGTTTAAATAAACATTATTATTGAAGTAATTTTTAATCATTCCTTCAACAAAAACTTTAAAACCTTCTATATTCATGGCATGTTCATGTGGCATTGAGTTGAAGTAATAATTTTAAAGGTTTTATTTAGACTCTAGGACCTGTATGCCGAAGTTTAAATCTGCTTTACTCATAATTGTCCACACCTGGAAATAACCCAAATGTCAAGCAATGGTTGCATGAAAACCAAGTTATGATATAACCATCCAGTGAAAAATTACTCAATAATAAAAAAATGAGTAAACTATTGATATTTAAAACAGCATGAATGAATGTTAAAAGTGTTATGCTACGTGAAAGACACCAGATATAATAGACCATATGGTATATGCTTCCACTTATTTGACAACCTGGAAAATGCATAGGGGCAAAATTTATATCAGTGGTTGCTATATATGAGGGTTTGGAAGAAGAGATTGATTACAAAAGGGCACAAAGAAAGTTTTAGTGGTAGTTACAGAACTATATACATTTGTCAAAATTTATAGAATTGTACATCCCAAAATAAATTAATTTTATTATATGTAAATGATCTCAAACCTGAATTTATAAAAAGTTGGCTTCTAGAAGTTAGAATGCACAAATGTTTTGCTTTAAATATTCAATTTCAATATTCATTAAATATTGAAACTTCATGAATGTGCTTGGCAATGATAATGTTGATGACAATGATGTTAATAATGACGACAATTAAGGTGTTCAGTACACCTTGAGGAAAAAAAGAAACTGTGGCCTCTTGCCTAATGGTCACAATTTCTTTTTTCCCACTTGACTGCATTATCTTATAATTTCAGGGGCGTTAGCTAAAATTCTGTAATGACAAAGGCTTGAATATAACACCTATGCTTCATCTAGTTTCACAGAATTCACCTGGGGACATTGTGGGAGGACAGATGTGGATCATTCTTTTCAGTCTGACACTGTACTGATGCCACTCACCATTTTCCCCACTTTTGTTTTTACTTCTAGCAATGTCTACCTCCAACAGTTCCAAAATAGGTAATGAGAAATAATAATCTCATTTCATAATCAGCAATAAAGAAAAACTGATGAAGAAAGTGGCCAGCGTGTAATCATGGGCTTGACAAAATCACCTGGATGTTTTTAAGATTCTACTTGGAGATTTAGATGTTCTTCTGAGAGCTGTACACGAATATTCTTCCTTCAAATAGTTTGTCATCTTCCTAACTCAAATTATGATGAGCTGGCATATGTCAAAAATTAGTAGTTATGTTTAAAACATAAGTATCATTTATAAACATCTAATCCTGGCTTAAACTTAGTTTCAGAACTAGGTATTTGTAGGCATCATTTTATTTACAGAATATTTATCCCATTTTGAAATCTCACTTTTTTATTTATTAGCTTGTACTAGATAATATTTATAGGTACTTTGGACTTCTACCAGTTAAATGCTATAATATTAGTAGTGTTTATGTGATGGTGAAGTGATTACATTTAAATAATTTTTATCTGTCTTTCCTTGATCATAAAATACACTTGATAGTATTGTTTATCCAACTGAGAGAACATAAATTTAAAGTTAAGAGAAAGGGGACGAAGTTATAAAAAAAACAAGGGATTAGATGGTTTATGAAGAAAGTTACATCATCAAGACACAGAATTTAGATTTTGAGAAGGAGGTAGGGCTTTTTACTCCATAAGGTAAGGAAAATGTTCCTTTCCTAATCCTAGAACCAAACTATCTAAGGTAGGTACTATTAAGCCATATTTTAAAATTCATAAAAACAAGGGGGGGGTCAAGAAAATCAAGTTTCAAAATGTGCAGTTTTCTCATTTAAGAAGGGTGTCCTTTACATCAATTCATTCATAGTCTTCAAATTTCATTTTCAATTAACTGACTAGAAATATTGCAAATAACTTTAATACATTCAGAAGACAGATCTACATCCGAATGTACAAGCACATACCTGTGTACTTTCACAAACATGAATAGAATACCTGCTACATGGAAGATGCTCTATTAGCCTGGGTCTTGTTCTTAATTAGGTAAGATAAAAGTCTTTCATAGCATAAGAACTTTAAAATAGGATTCCTAGTGCCCACTAGAGAGCCTTTGAATAAGAAGGTCTTGAAGATGAAGCCAAGGAGTCTGAAGGTTTACCAATCTCTCTATCCTTTCACCAATATGTAAAAACAAACATGCAGACAGACACTTAATAGCAGTTAAGCCAATGGTCAGTAAATACTGGCTTAGTTTTGAAAGTAAATTCCAGTTTTGGAATTTTTTAAATATATATGGTAAAAGTGATAAAGAAGAATGCACTAAGCAAGTGTTTCAGGTCATTCTCTTCATACTGTTCATTAACTTTCCAGCGGCACGATTTATATAGTCACTTTCCTTTAGCCTTTAGTTTCTTTTATATAGCCACAACAGGCTCAATCTTTTAAATCTGCTTTTATGACCTATACATCTGCCTATTTGATATTATGTCCAGCACAGACCACCAACTTTTTCATAAAAGCCATAAAAAACCTTAGTAAATTCACTTAAGATAGATAAAAATCAGTGATCTGGGGGAAAATAAGGTTATTCCTTTATATAAAATACCAAAGTTGTGAGCCTTCAGCCTTTTTCCCTTTAGTTATTTAAGAGGACATGCTGATATATACCAGCTGAAAACTTTTAAAGCTCTTTCCTTTAATCTTACGCGTTGAGAATGATCTGCAAATTCCAATACCAAGTTTATGTTGGCCTTATAAATGCCAACGTATTTCTTAGAGATACAATCATTCTGGCACTGAAGTTATGCATATAATTCCTTGGAAGAAACTTAAGATATTTATCTGAACATGTTTAAAATTACCTTTTTAGGGATTTCTTTTTCCACTCAGGGACAGAGTTCCGCTTGGAAGGTCTTTTTTTTTTTTTTTTCTTTTTTAAATGATGTAAGAACTTAAGAAAAGGGGAAAAAATTGGATAGAATCTAAACTCTCATTCTAGAACACATGTATATACACATAACCAAGTACCAGAGAATGATACTATGTGGTTTGTTATCACCAACAAAAACAGTAAACCATTTAACTCCTTTGAGCATCATATCAGTCAGAATAGACCATATGATTGATGCTGACATTATAATAATTACAACAAATAACATAAAATTTTAGTGGTTTCAAAATAACAGACATTTCTTTCTCATATACCCTAAACATTCAATGAAGGTTTGCAAGCGGGCTCTGATTTCATAGTCACCCAGGGACCCAGGGGGATGGGGAACCTAATTCGATTGATAGGAAGTTGGGAATGTTGCAAATTTTGCGCTGCCTCTTAAAACTTCCAACAGTATATGATATACATCTGTTTGGCACACATTTCATTGGCTGAAGCACATCCTATGGCCATAGGTAACTCTAACAGAAGACGAGAATAATAATCCTGCATAGGCTCAAAGAAAGTGACCAGGAAATATGTGGTGAACATCAAAAGTGACATCACAGGTCTAGGCCTATACCTTTCAGAGAACTGAGAGAATGACATCACAGGTATCCAGGTTCTAATCATGGCACACAGACCTGGTGAGTGAGAAAACAAAGTAGGGAAGTGATGAATCACAAGAGAGAACCACACACAGCTAGGTTATCTGTGAAAGGGAAGCTAGACAGAGGGCTGAATCTATGTGCAAAACCAATAGATTAAGTAAGGGGGGGCCAGATGAAGAAAGCTTCAAAACAGAAAAGGGAAGATGGGATCTGGAGCGTTTTCTCTGCTAATTCATGAGAATTTTTAGGATGTCTTGGGTTTCAAGAATAAGCTTGGTCAGAACAACTAGACACTGGGTAGACTACACTTAAGACGTGTTCATTATAATAGATGTCACCTACTTCAGTGCTGTGTAAGTCAACACTGTATAAAGGGTTTTTAAATTATTATTAAGTAATTAATGATGACATTTGTCACGTAAGCAATTAAAACAATAATTTAATTTAAAATAGTGTAGTAGCTACTTCAAAATCAGGTTTGGCTATTTCTAAACTTATTTTACTTGACAGTCAAAGTGATGTCGTTTGATGATTACCACTAGGGCTCAACTTCAAAATCAGGTTTGGCTATTTCTAAACTTATTTTACTTGACAGTCAAAGTGATGTCGTTTGATGATTACCACTAGGGCTCAGAGAAATATTCCCCTCTGTGGTTGCTGCTTTGTCTTCCCACTTAGGACGAAGTCAATGAATGACTGAGGCAGTTGAAGACATATACACTGTGGTTTAAACAACATTTCAGAGATTAACTGATAACAACTATGTTTCCACACTCATGTGGCAGATGGATATGACTAACCCTGATCTTTAAAAATAATACCAGGTCTATTGTTATGCTGATCTAGAGCATCAGCAAATTCTTTTTTTTTTTTCTTTTTGAGACAGAGTCTTACTTTGTTGCCCGGGCTACAGTGAGTGCTGTGGCGTCAGCCTAGCTCACAGCAACCTCAGACTCCTGGGCTTAAGCGATCCTCCTGCCTCAGCCTCCTGAGTAGCTGGGACTACAGGCATGTGCCACCATGCCCGGCTAATTTTTTCTATATATATTTTTAGTTGTCCAGATAATTTTTATTTCCATTCTTAGTAGAGACGGAGTCTCGCTCAGGCTGGTCTCGAACTCCTGACCTTGAGCGATCCACCCACCTCAGCCTCCCAGAGGGCTAGTATTACAGGTGTGAGCCACCGTGCCCGGCCAGCAAATTCTTAAAAGAGACTATCAAAATAACATGCTTCTCCATTCTCACTTCTGCCTTAAATCCTATAATTGGACAGAGATAGTACAGTATATCTGTCCCCTTCACTAGACTAAGGGCTTTTTAGGGCAGAGATTGTGACTTTTTTCTGTGTTCCTTATGCCTAGCACATGCCGTATGCTGTACACATTCTTTTTTGAACATAAAAATATTTTTGTCTTTATGGCAGAGTTTAGGTTTTCCTTTAAGACTTCTGTGACTTGCTTGGAAAATAAAATGTGCGTGTAAGTGACATTATGTCACTTCTGGACGGAAGCTTTAAGAGCTAGTATGGTGTTCACTGTATCTTTTCTTCCACTGCTGCAATAAATAACAATGTTCCAGACAGACTCTACCAACTTGGGATCCCAAGTGAAGAAAATGTGGCACAGAACCTCAGCTGACACACAGCGGACATGAGTGAGAAGTATTCTTTGCTACTGTAAGCAACTGAGATATTAGGATTGTTTTTATCTCTGCATGACCTAGTCTAACCTAACTGATGTATGCAATATTTGGATCAAAGTATAGGACTTCAAAGAACAACAAAATGCTTGTTAAGGAACATAATAGTTGAAACAAAATCCATGAATGAAAGCTTATGGCTTTTTGCTTATAGGTAATTTCTCAGACCCAAACTTGGATTCTAAATGTAAAATCTGAAGCTCAGAAAAGTTGAGTCACTTGATCAACTTTACAAAGAGACTTCAAAATCCATGCTCCTTCCACTATACCCTGTGTCATGCAGGTTTTATTACTGTTTTGCATAAAGGAAATCTGAATTTGTGGAAGTTAATTGGTTACTTAGAAGTAGCTCAATTGACTCCATGCCTGGAGTTATTTTCAGTACCATGAATGATATCTTTATTGTCAGAACGCTTGAAATTCATATTTTAGAAAAGTGGTATAATACAGCTGATTGTAAGTCATCCTTGGTGCACACTTTCCACTCACTTATTCCTCCTATCTCTTGTGCATGTAGAAAGTCAGAAGTAGCGTAGCTGAATTCCAGCCTCAGCTCTGCCTCTTCGTAACCATACAGATAGAAGCCATATACCAATAAAATGGGGGTAAATAAATATATAATGCCCCTAGCATTCTGAAACAAAGCAGACAATGAATAAATATGAATTATCTACTCTTCTATCTTTTCTATGTAAGAATCCTTACTGATACATAAGCATATGGCCAAATCTGAACAAGTCACAATAGCAGTGGGCCACAAAAAGAGTGGGGATGAGAAAGTATTTTATTTTTCTTCCATTGACATCTATTCAATAGGAAAGGGTATTGTCCTATGGCATCAAAGTTGAGAACTAGACGGGCTGAATTAGCTTGTTATAAGTATCATAATTGTATTTACACATTTTAGAGATGTCAGAAAAAAGATGAGCATTCTACTTTATCTTTTATAGTAAAAAATTAACCTCCAGAAATTCTCTGAATCTACTCCATGTGAAGGAAGCTGATTGACAAGACTCATCAGGAATCTAGAGTACTGGACAGTCAAGGATGAAGTCAAGAGCCTGTCACAGACTGGCGGTGCACAGTCTGCAGTTCAGGCTCTGCTCACCAGGGCCCAGAGAAAATGAGAGATACCCTAATAGGTTTACTGGCTCCTGTTGGGATCAAAGGCAGCAGGTAACTTGGCCAGCCTTTCTTCTCTGCCTTTTCCCAGTCCTCCTGCCCTTCAGATGATTCATCTGAGCCCATAATCAGGGTTTTTGGAGACTGAGTGAACTTTGTTAGAGTTCTAAAGAGGAGAAAAAATCCTCCATTTAAAGTAAAAATAGTTATTCTCAAAAGAACATTCAATATTCATATTCTATTAGTAATCTGGCCCAACTTCTGTACATTCTATAATCCAATAATGCATCTACTTGACATTTATAAAAGACATCTATGCTGTCTCATGCTCCATCCTCTGGGAAGCATTTATAAAATTGCAAGGACGTCTGCTCTGTATTGTGTCTAAAAGAATGCTAGAAATTGCAGGTGGAAATAAATTATTGTATTATCTATTTATTCCCCTGGGGAATAAAATTGTCAGTCCTAGTTTTCTATCTCAGCTCCCTCTAGCATAGTGATGGCTTCATTGGGATGGGAATGGGGCTCTGCCATTGCTCCTTGTTGTTACAATCCAAAGTCTTCCTTTTGCTCAGCATTTTCTTTTTCAAATAGAGTTTGTTACTTGAAGCCCTGCAGAAAGTAAATGCATCTGCTCTCAAAGGTTTCCTCACTTTGTAGAAAGAAGATATATGGGTTATTTAATTCTCATTTCTATGCCTACAAAAATACACTGCCATCTTCTGCTTGCTCCACACTGGGAATATATCTGATTTATCTTTTGCTTTTTGCGCTAAACAGGAAGGCTTCAAGCCAAGTCTTTTATTGGGAAAAATGCTCATCTTTTATTGGAGAATTCTTTTTGTTAATGCTATTCTAAAACTCTCACCTCTTGAATACTGGCTCAACTGCTGACCAGATTCAGTAATAATATAAAATGGTTACCATGGTGGCTAGTGGCTTAATGAAAAAGAATCAGTGGGTTGCATTTGGGATCAGCAAATCAGGTCAGAAAGAAAATCACCTTTCCTTTCTGTAAGCCTCAGTCATTTTAGTTTGGGTCCTGACTGAAACCTTTGCCTCATTCTAAAAGAGGCAAAGCATTCTAAAAGAGGCAAATTGTCAAGCATGGAGAATCTATCCATATCTCTCTTCTATAAAACCCCTATATAGACTCATAGAATCCCAAGTAAAAAAAAAAATGGGGCTTAATAATTTATTATGTCTACTTCTTTGCCTCTGACAAAATATGTACTGAAACATAGATTAACACCCCACCTCTACCCCCTCCCCAAGATATTCTAGTGTGGTTTGGTTCAGATAGATAACTTATTTTCCTTAGTGCTAATGAGTCCAGGGTTATGAATTCAAACCCTGTGTGAGTCAGTTAAGCGTGCTTGCCCTTGGAGTTGCTAACAGCCTGCACTGAATAAGAATGTAAATAAAGCACCAATAGTGGACAAACAACCAAAAGTATATGCTTTCTTGATGGAAGGCTAATAACGTTTGCATGCATGAAGGAAATCATTGAAAATATGTTAAAATTATTCCACACATATATTGTCTCAACTCTTCTGATAGTATGTATATAGTTCAATACTCTTAAAGAAAGACATTTTATTTTCTATATAACCTTAGAGCTGGAAGTTCTCTCAAGAGGTCTTTTCATCTGGCTGCCTGACTTCCAACAGGTGAATTTGAGTTCCATTTATTGTTTAGCTCATACTGGTTTTGGAAATGGAGAACAGCTGGTAGGCATTTTCTTAAGAATACCTTTTAGGCCGGGCCTGGTGGCTCATGCCTGTAATCCTAGCACTCTGGGAGGCCGAGGCGGGTGGATCGCTCGAGGTCAGGAGTTCGAGACCAGCCTGAGCAAGAGTGAGAACCTCCCCCCTCCCCCCGTCTCTACTAAAAATAGAAAGAAATTTTATGGACAGCTAAATATATATATATATATATATATATATAGAAAAATTAGCCGGGCATGGTGGCACATGCCTGTAGTCCCAGCTGCTTGGGAGGCTGAGGCAGGAGGATCACTTGAGCCCAGGAGTTTGAGATTGCTGTGAGCTAGGCTGACGCCACGGCACTCACTCTAGCCCGGGCAACAGAGTGAGACTGTGTCTCAAAAAAAAAAAAAAAAGAATACCTTTTAGTATTCTTAAAGACAATAAAGTCATTCTTTTGTCTTTCTGTCACGTTAAAAAATCCTAAAATATAATTTCTAGGATTTCAATTACATATTGTTTAGTAAGTTTTGTTTATCTTTATTTTTTGCCCCAATTTTCTAGAAAGCCATTAAAATAGACATTACAATTTTTCTCTCTTGCCTTGGACTACTAAGGTCCCTGTTCAGGCCCATGGAGCCAACTCTAGAGAAAGTGACTCTTTTAAATGCACTGATTGGCTGAGGAAGTAATTTTCTTGTAAACAGCTGTACTCTAGGACATTTATCCATTTATAGCCCATCATATGTTTCATTGAGGATTAAGAGTAGTGTTCTTAATAATGTCAACATTTCTTAATGGAACTAGGATCATTTTGTAATTCAGTTATCATTTATGTACTGCAAAGACATTTCCACCAGGAATCATCACCCAATGAGACTGATTTGCCAAATTGGAAAGAGTAAAGGGTAGTGGCATGTTCCCCTTTGAGAACTGCAACAGCTCATGGCACAGATGTCCTGATTGTCACTCAATTTAAAGGCTTCCGTAGCTAAAAAACAGTTTGCCTCAGAACACTATTTATTGAGTCTTAAGTGAGCATTGTTAAGAGGATAATCAATGCAAACAGGAAAAAAAAAGGTCCTAATCTGATGACAAAATTAATAATCTTGAACTTCATGACAACATGGAAAAGAAATCCAGACAGCCTGGAAATAAATCATCAGAAGGAAATATTTTATATGTAACAACATAACAAAAAATAAACCATGTCCCATCTGAGTTCAGGAGAACAAGAATAAATCTTGCTTAAAAATAAGAAAAAATCCCTTCTGGGGATACACAATTAAAATCTGATCATCTGTCCGTTTAGAAAATACTAACTAATATAAAATTGGGTCCAATAACTGTTCTTTGCAGGTGACTCCTGGGCCCAGATATCCACTGGATAGATAGGACAAGCTGGGGAGAGACACTAATCCTTGCCTTGTCTTCTGTTTTACTTTTTCAAATGTTTCAAAACAATTTTTTAGGGAGGTTGATGTGTCTCCCTTGCAGAAGAGGTAGCATTTCTTTATCTTCTCAATGCTTTTCATGTATTTGGATTGCTCAAGCCATTTATATACAAAACACCCACTTTGAGCTGGGTGTTCAAGCCTGGTATTCCAGCTACACTGAAGGCTGAGGTGGGAGGATTGTTTGAGTCCAGGAGTTTGAGATAAACCCAGGCAACATACAAAAACCCCAACCCTAAAAAAGTGAAAACAATTATCCAGTGTGGTGGCATGGCCTGTAGTCCCAGTTACTCAGGAGGCTGAGGTGGGAGGGTCACTTGAGCCCAGGAGTTCAAGGCTATGGTGAGCTATGATTGAGCCACTGCACTCTAGCCTGGATGACAGAGCAAGATCCTGTCTCTTAAAAAATAAAACAAATTTTAATTGTAATGAGCAAATAAGTAATATTTGAGTTGATACTGTTGGATTAACATAAATTAATAATCGTTGCCTAAGTCAATTACTACAGTGGTTGTTGTGCAATGGTGATTTTGCAATTTTAGCATTACTGTTACATTTATGAGTTGGCAATTTTGTGTGAAGAGCTTTTCCTTTTCTCTTTTCATACATATTTATCTATTTATTTAATCTCCTTCCTCCCACGGTCCGATATCAGGTCTTCGACAGCAACACGTCTGTACAAAATCCTAAAACATTAATTCTTAGTTTGCCATGCTAATACTAATACTAATAATGTCAGTCTCATAAATCCTTCCTTGGACTTCCCACCATGCCTCCAATGCATTCTTTGTCTTCCAAATGACCTCTTCTTTCTCTCGCTCTAAAAAAATAAAGTAAAATAAAATAAAATCTTATTATGTACATTTTCAAATCTTCCTTCTGATTTCCAAGTAGCCAGAGCTCATCTACGCCAGTTCTCAGACATGTTTTCTGCATTCTCTGCATTTGTTTTGGAATGAATTTATCTGTGTTTTATTACCCATAGGTTCCATGTCTTCTCCTCCCTTCTGTATTTAATCTGTTTAACTTTTAATTCAGTTGTAGATTCTGGAGCTGGCTCAGTTGTATTTGTGTATTTCCCTACTAACATGAAATTTGAGAGTTTTAGCCTTCTCTGTCTCCTAGGTATAGTCTAGACATGAGTTAATGTTGGTATAATTTGCTTTCTTATTGATATACATGTTTGGGTATGTGTGTAAGGGGCAGAATATATGGAGATATTCAACTTTAGTCATCCTTTTTATCCTATAGAAACCTGGAACCAAATATTTACCAATTTTTTCAAGTTATCAGTGAATTCTAATCCTGAGTTAATCAATGTATGTAGCTACAAAGGTAGCAAACAGACACGGCAAACTTGCAGTTTTGAGTATAGAAGTGTTACAATGAAGACGTGATCTTCCATTCAACAAATACATTGAATCTTTTTTTTTGTGTGTGCCAGACATTATACTTAGTATTGATGATATAGTGATAAGACAAAAAAAAATCCTGCAATTCATAGTTTTATGAAAAGGTAGATGTCAAATTAATACCTAGAATAAATACCTACAAAGTGTAAAACTAAACACTTTGGTATCTAGACTATGCAAAATAGATAATAAAATGTATCTAATATAAAAACATAGTGATGTATTTTAATAGGCTATTCAGAGAAAGAGAAACCTAAATGGTAAGCCAGTGTAAGGAGAGAGTCAAAACGTCATTTATACTGAGGTAAACTAGTATTAGAATCATGCTGAAATAACAGTTTACACATACCAGGACAAACAATAGAAAGTAAATAACAGTGTATATTGACAAGGATGTGGGGAAACATGAAACTCAGGCACTGTTAATGGTCATTTAAGCTGATATAGCAGGTATAGAAAAAATCTGACAGTATTTGTACAATTACATATATAAATATTACATGACAGCGATACTATTCTTGTGTGCATGCATGTTATATGTGATACATACATACACACATTTTTATATATATAATATATCTCTTACCCAGAGAGAAACACATAAGGGTGTTTACTGCATAGATCCTAGAAGGGGCCATATTCAAGAATAGTGTTTGTTGTAAGATAGAACAAGAGGCAATATCATTGTCCATCGCTAGAGTAAAAAAAAAATGTGATATACTTCTAGTGTCTAATGCTATGCAACACTTAGTAACAATAAACTACACTAACAATTTAGATCTTAACACCGGGTGGGGAAAAAAAACAGTAATAAAAAAACTAAGGACATATCAATTGAACACATTAGAAGGGTTGCCCATGATTGGGAGTTGAATAGAAATAGAGATCAATTATGAAGGGGCAGGAAAATAATGCAAGACAAGATTGTATTTTTGCAAGGAACAGAAGGCTGATTAACCCAACTCTGCATTTAGGATCACGTCAAACACTTGCATGATATATAAGAAACAAACAAAAAGCCAAACTTTATTCTTGATCAGTTTTTCCTGCTTGAAGAGTTTATACACAAGCACAGTTACTGAAAATCTCATCCCAGACATCCCGTATAGTGTGTCTATATGACTTCTGTTGGGAACATATTAGCCATTTTCATTGTTTTTATTCTCTTATTTCTTTTCAAGTGTGGTCTTTCAAGTATATAGATTCCTGCTACTTCTTACTTTAGCAATTTTTATGCTGATAACTTTTAATGGAGATAATCAAAAGTCATAGAAATAGTAAAATGGATTAAAAAATTATCAGGGACTTCTTACCCTCTAATTGACTTCACTCACTCTACCTATCACACATTCTACTATGAGTATTATAACAACTCCACATACTTTCTTCTTAATGCTACTATTTCAATTCCCCGACTTGATTCCTCAGAGCATGGCTCCATCAGTATATTTTTAAACTGTCTTTAAAAACATACTGTTGGCTTAGAATTAGAAGAGAAACTAAAAAAAAGTACTGTTGTTTTGAACCTATTTTTCTTCTTTAAGCATTTAATACCCTATAGATCTTTAAGTGAAAAAAGTCAATAATTTAGTAGGTTCCACAAAAAAGTATATCCAAAGTGATGACTTCAAGACACTAAGACACTGAATTACCTTCTGAATTATTAAGGAAAGATTAAATTGCATGAACATTTTCAGTGCTATTCCCATTTGATTAGAATATGTAATAAATTAAAAAAAAAACCTCTTTGCTTGTCAATTAGCAGAATATTTTCTTCAATGTCCAGCTGAGATATTATCTCCTCTGTGAATATTTCCTTGCCTCATTATTGTAAATTTTAAATATAACTAATTGCAGTACCATCTTTGATCTTGTGTCACTGCTCTACTCTGGCCTGAAATCTCCTCATTCTTCTCAAGAGATTTGGCCAAGACTCTGCTGTGTTCTGTTTGTTCGGTTTTAAGTCTATGCCCTCTTCTATCAGATCAGTTACTTCCTTTTTACTTTTAAGAATTTTTTTAATTTTGATTTTTTTTTCTAAATTTGACAGAATTTTCTTTAGTCTTTTTTTTTTTTAGGATTATTTACGTATCTATTTGAATAGCAACTGGTTGGTGTTTATTTTCCAAATATTATTTTAGTTTTATTCTGTAAAGTGCTGGCTCTCTGTCTTATTATTTAATGCCCTAGAACAGATCTGATCTGATTGCTTAGCTTTTCAGTTTACTTTTTAATCATAATCTATAATGTGGTTTCCAAACAAGCTGTTTCAGTGCCATATGAGGACCTTATTAAACATACAGATTCCTCAGCCCGAAACTAAATGTGCTAGAACAGAATTTTCAGGAAAAGATCCCTAAGATCTATATTTCTTATAAATAGCCACATGTGACTGTGAGGTACAGCAAGGTTGAGAACCTCCCCATCAGCTGTATTTTCACCCAGGGTCAGTTTCTTCCATTTATAATGTTGTGATACAGTTATTTTCTTTCAGTAGAAAGACTCACTTCCTCATTGGGTGCCCAGTTTCTAATTCCCCATTATATAGCTCTATAATACTTCCTATGTCAAATTCTCTGAGCAGTACCATTAAATATCTTCTTTTGCCTGGTAGTATGTTAGGCTCACGTAGGAGCATCTTTGGTTTGGGGCCATACATTTTGATAAACACTCACACAAAAAATAACATTATTAAGAAATATGGGTGTGAGTGCCTCAGGAATTCAGGATTTGGTGCTCAGTACTGGCACAGTACATTGCATAAGCCAAACTATCTACTCAAATATTTAACAGCATCTAGACCTCAGGGAAACAATTCTTCCCAACTTTTTCCCTGTGTTCTTGAAAGGAAAGGCAACTATATATAAATTGTTTGAAGGTTTGCGGATAATGCTACCATTGGTGTGATGGCAGTCTGCTTCTGAGTGAAGGTGGACCCGGCTCTATGAACAAATTTCAATGACCCCTATATGTTTTTTATAATCCTCTCCCTTAACTAAGTACTTGAACTTTTGAGTTGTTTCCTTGCAATGGTGGATTTTCTACAAGATAAAGGAGTTGAGATTGTGAAGGCCCCTGGGTAGACTTCCTGATGCCAAGATTCACCATCTCCACAACCTGCCCCCAATGCACATAGTCACTTGTGAGCTACACCACGACCTGCCCCAAGGCACCTGGCCCCTCCTTTAAAAGCCCATGTTCTCAGTTAGTTGGGAGAAAGATTCGAGGCAGTTTATCCCATTCTCCCAACAAGATGTCTTTCATATTAAAAAATTCCTTTCTTCCTTGGCAATCCTAAATAATTGGATCTTTGCGTGATGAGCAACTGGACCTATACCAAAATCCTCTTTATTAGTTTTTACAACAAAGGGAAGATTTGAGCAATGGCAATGCTTAGATAAAAGGAAGACATGTTAAGTAATTTGACAAAATTTTTCAGAGAGCAGTATTATAATATATTCTTACCTATTTTTGTGATAGTTGTGTGATTGTTATATGAAATTGTAATATATTGAGGGAAAGAAAATAATTTTTGAACTAAACATATATAGTCCTATGTCACTGTGCATGTTTAGTTCAAGTAACTAGTTTGACAGAGATACATTCTGAGAAATGCATCATTTGTGGTGTAAACATTATAGAATGTACTTACACAAACGTAGATGGTACAACCTACTACACATGTAGGCTATGTGGTATATCCTATACCGCTAGGCTACAAATGTGTGCAGCATGTGACTGTACTGAATGCTGTAGGCAAATGTAACACAATGATAAGTATTTGCATTTCTAAACATATCTAAACATAATAAAGGTACAGTAAGCATACCATATTATAATCCTATAGGACCACTGTCATATATGTGGCTCATCATTGACCAAAATGTCATATGCCATGTGACTGTATTACTTTGTGAATTATATATGTATTTATTTTATTACACATCAAACTATCACTATCCATCAGCAGAACAACCAGACATCTTTTAAAACCATTAATTTTAATCATGTTTGCTATTTGACTGCATGTTATATAAAATATCATAGCATTGCTTCTTCGTTAAAAAAAAGTCATTATCAAGACATACGTTTCTTTTGTTTTAAGTGAGAGATGAAGTTTATTGAGGAAGGACAAGATAGGTTTATCTTACAGGGTAAGAGCAAGATATAGGTTTACAGAGCAAGAGTAGGATACGTTCGCCACAGAATAGCGAATGGCCCTCTCTGTCATAACAAAAGGGCAAGATACATGTTTCAAGATAGATCATGCAACATGTTTTATTTAATAAGTTATTAATGTCATTGACAATTTTTAAATATTTATAAAAAGTTATGTTGCCTCCATTTATATTAATGTACCAGGCCCTACAAATACTAAATATAGGTCTATCCCTATCAACAGATGCAACGGGCTATTACTTAATATTAATTCATTTAAGTTTAGCCAATATCACTTAAGATACACAGCTACACCTTGTCGACTCTCTATGGGTGCATCATAGAGCCAATAGTTCTGAGAGTTTGGCAGCCAGCAGGTAGCAACAGCAGTACAATGCCATGCTTACGGCCAAATAGAAAAGCAGCTTGTCATGATTTTGTTACAGATAGAGAACAATGTTAAGAGCAGCATTTATCATCACGCCAAAAATGTAGCATCTACTTGATGTATGCTTATTGATTTGAACTGGACTCATTTTCTTATGAGGTATGACACTGGTAGAAAATTATTCAGGTATTAGAGGGGCTCACCAAGTGAGCAGTTCACTAACATTTACAGCTTTCTCTTAACTCAGGACTCTACTTATCACATGAACAATAACGTTATCTTCCTGAATTTCTCTCCTCTCTTTAATATTGTCCTCTACATATCTAACCTTAACGTGGTAGTGTTCTAAGATAAAGTAAGGGGAACACATTAGCGAGGGTGACAGGGAAGATTTATTCAAGGAACTGACATTATTTTTCTGAGCTTGGAATAAGATGGGAAAGAGGATTCCCGCCAGAGGGCACAGCAGTGGCATGTGCTGGCAGTTAGGAAAGGGTGTGGCATGTTCAGGAAGCATGAAAGTAAATGTATTAAGCAAAGCAGAACAGTGGGACAGCTTAGATGGAAGAGGTATAATAGGTAGAGACAAGATTAGCAGCATCTTATTATAGATATTGATACATGATTCAATTTTATTCTAAGTTAAAGAGACATTGCATGTGTTTGTGATATATATGTATATGTATATACATTACACAATTCATACGTACCCACAGTATATATACATACATATACATAACCAATTTTCACATACAACAGAGTACACTCATGTTAAGAATGCAGTTTGAATTTTGACAAACATCTATGCCCACATAACCAACATCATAATAATATAGAACAGTTTCATGGCTCTACAAAAATTCCCTTTTGTCCCTTGTAGCCATCTTCTCCCCAGCCCCACTTGTAGACAGTCACTGATTTTTCCATTACTATAGATCAGAGTGTTTCACCTTCAGCAATATTAATATTTTGGGCTGGGTATTTGCTTGTTGGGGCATGGGGGGATGCTGCCCTGAGCACTGTAGGATTTTTAGCACCATCCCTGGCCCATACCCACCAGATGCCAGTAGAACGCTTTCTCCACACTACCAGTTGTGATAAACAGAAATGTCTAACCCTGAAAAATGTACCCTAGGGAGCAAAACTATATCTAGTTGAGAACCATTGCTATGGATTAGTTTTTATTGTTCTAGCATTTCATACAAATACAATCATATAGGATACATTCTTTGTGCCTGGTTCCTTTGTCTCAGCATAGTGGTTTTGAGATTCATCCAGGTTACATGTACAATTCTCTTATTTCCTTTTACTGAATGAGAACACAATATTGATAAACCATATTTTATTTAAATGTCTACTTTTTGTTTGTATTTTCTTTAAATCCTTAAAATAGTGGCTTTAATCTTGGGATGATACTTTTATCATCTTGGTCTTTCTGAGTCTATTTCTATTAATTGATTTATCTACTAGTTAAGAGTCACCTTTTTACTCATGTTTGTTATTTTTTAAGTGAATATTTGATATTATTAATTTACCTTGTTGAATGCTGGATTTCGTTGTCTTTCTTTAAAGAGTAGTAGATGCTTTTTGGCAGACAGTCAAGCTACTTGGGATCAACTTGATCTTCCAAGTCTTTCATTTTTGTTAGGGTAGGTGACATTACATATTTTAAAACAGAGAGGTAAACCTGAGTGTGCTTTACTTTAAAAAACACAACGATGTGGCTTACATTAGATCTAGCGAAATGTAAATATTACCATTTCAATGTTCTCTGTAAAACCTTCCAAATCCTCCTCATCACATAAAGAAGAAACTCCAGCCATCTTAGTATTGTTTGCAAAACATCCCATAATCAGGCTTCTGTTTTCCTATTTTGTTTCTTCTCAAGCCATTCTTTGCCTCTTCTATAACATTTCTCAAACCTGGATTTGTTTTTGATTTTATATATATATATATATGTATATATATATTTATACAGACACACACACACACACACACACACACACACACACACACGCAGAGGGGGATATATATATAGCTATATCCCCCTATATTTCATAGCTTCTCTGTTTCCTCTTCTTCAATGGGAAACATTACTATGCCTATATCCTTGAAAGCTAAATTATACATATATATGCATACATATGTGGACTCAATGAATAAATATTTTTTCGCTTGATCCCCATAAATCATCCAATCATTGAGAAAATTGAAGGTCACAGGGTTAAAGTAATTTGCCTAGTTGTGGATCCCATAACTGAAGTATGGTTGAGCTAGGACTTAAATTTTAGGTCTCTGAAGAAAATTTACTCCTCTTTCCACTATATCAAATAATTTTTTCTCCTATTCCTTATGATAAATGAAGAAAATCTTTGCTAGGCATATAATTTTGTTCTATAAACTTATCAGATTAGCTAATTTAAGAACCAGGTTTCACAAATTCTGAAAAAGACTTCAAACTTACAGTTTCAATTTTCTATATGTTCAAAAGCATTAATTTTTTCAGACCACCATGATTCTTGAGATCCAATTGAATTCCGATCCTTAATTTGCAATGCTAATTTAACTTTCTCAAAATCTGGTAGTTACAGATTCTAAATAGGTCAAAAGTTACAAGAAATTCATACTGTGAGCTAATAAGCCAAGTGCAAAGTTCCCAGTAGAACACAGAGATTGCACTTAGCAATTTTTCTTCAAAGGGTATGAAACTTCTGGTTTTATAACACTTTCAACAGACTAAGTAACAACTATATAGATAATTACAGCTTATCCATTGCATTTAAATTGAGTTGCAAAAGTTTGGGTGTTGTATTATTTTTCAAGCCAAAAATTATAATGACGTCTTATACTTAAAAGAGGTTTTGTAATTTAGAAAGTACTTTCATATGCATTATCTTATTTTATCTTCATGACAATCCTGTAGAGAGATATTATTATCACCACTTTACATGTGCTGAAACAAACTCATAGGAATTGCAAATTTCTCAATGTCACTCAGCATATGACCATACTGGGGACCATTTTAGGACTTGAAATCCATCGAAGTTTACATTCTATTATATAAATAGGAAATATTTTCAATTACCAATACTCTGATAGAATTTGAGAGTACTTGCATATCCAAGAGAGGAAAGATAGCTATTTATCGTTCTGTAATTCCAGTTTTAAAACTTCTTTCACTCTTCAGATAAGCATGGGATTATAAGACAAAATAACATGATCCCTTCTGAACATGAGAGAAGTTAAATATATCTTCTCTAAAAGCATTTCAATAAGCAAAATATTACTTATTCCACCAATAGAAAAATGGGGTAAAACTTTAAGGACCTAAATCAAGTTCACTCTAATTTTTGTTGAGAACCAATAGTCAAAGAATGGCCTCCACTTAATTCTTTGGAGACTTTAGTGTCTTCTCACAGACTACAGCTATTTCTTTCAAATAAAACAAAAGATAATATTATTTATTTATTACTCTGTGCAAGAAATATGTTTGATATTATAGAATATACAAATATGAATTAGATACCATCTCTCACTGTCCATAGGGATTTGAAAATTATCAGAGGGGACCAATGCACACACAGATGATGCCATAGCTTCTATTAAGTGGGAATTTACCTATAAAAAATAAAACTTCACTAGAATTTATGTTTCTAATGAAATTATGTCATATGCAGTGGTCCCCAACCTATGGTGAGTTGTAAAATTATTTCATTATATATTACAATGTAATATCAATAGAAATAAAGTGTGCAATAAATGTAATGTGCTTGAATCATACCAAAACTATCCTCTCCCCTCCCCAGTCCGTGGAAAAATTGTCTTCCATGAAAATGGTCTCTGATGACAAAAAGGTTGGGGACCACTGATAAACAGCTAAAGTGGAATTCTGAGACCCTTGGAAAAACAGGCATCCCCCTGAACAACTGAAGGCAGATTACATTCAGGAAAAGAGGTGAAACCTTTACCCATGAACTTAAAGCCTCAGTAGAATGATGGCTATAAAGCTGGCCAAAAAAATAAAAAAGACAAAAAGCTCAAAAAGGAGCCTACTTTTGCCAACTAAGTAGGAGGAGAGAACTAAGGAGTAGGTTGTGAGAGAAAAGATAATGAACGTCTATAAATACAGTCTAAGAAATCCCAGCCACAGAAATAAAAAGACCATATAATGTGCACTTCAAAGCCAGTAACTCAGGCAGAAAAAGGAGGTGAAAAGAATTCACAAAAGTCTTCAGATTTGGGGGCTGTTCTGTATGAAAAGAAAGACTATATACTTCACTAATATTTCAGGGCAGTGAGGGCACAGAGTGTTGCAGGCATGGACATTGGTGAATACTTCGGGCAAAAACACTAATAAAAGTACCTGTCAGAGACAATTGGAAGTGAAAGGAAAGTAGTTTTTACTGTGTTATTATCAAGTAGGGCCATGCAAGGGTTAACAGAGGTAAAAGTAAATAAGAGATTTGTGCAAAATTGTGTTCCCCTCTCTCACATACCGAACACGTGAGTAATGTAAGTCAGGCAATTCCCTTTGTATTTTTACTTATGAGAGTGGTGTAGATATGGAACTAGTAAAAGAAAGCATCATTATCTACTGGCCCCTGAAGACACTCAAGTGTCTCCAAACTATAGGGTCTATGATCAGTGACATTCAGTGGAATCTAGGTTTTCTACTCAATGTAGAATAGGCAGAGGTCTAGACTAGAAACCGCAGCTTTTCCAATAGCTCTGCTTTCTCAGGGAGTGCTTTAAAGACTATTCCCAGACTTTCATTGACCATCAAAGTTTACCCTGTCTCTCTGCAGACAAGTCCCCACTGGGCAAACATCACTTCTCACATGTAGCTGTCTTTTATGGAACAGTTAATATGGACCAGTCAGAATGCCAAACACTCTACATAGATCTTCTCATTTAAACTCTAGTTATGATACCAACTCTGTGAGGAACTATATGATCTTCATTTTGAGGTTCATGGGTTTAAAGAACAAGTTGATATAGCTAATTAGTAGCCACATTAAGATTCAAAATCAGTTCTTTCTTGTCCTGATTATACTCAACTGCTACTCGAGGCTGCCTTTAGGAAGTCCATATAACTATACTGTATGTTTCCCTTGTGCTTAATCACAGGTGAATCATATTTGATTTGTGTGTCTCTTATATAGGTCCCCTACTTCTACAATCATCAGTAAGCTGGGTCCCAGAGGGTGAAAAAGAGAAAGGCAGATAATGAAGGATCAGAGCTCCAAAGAAAGTGACAGAAAGAGAGAGACAGACATACAAGACAGAAAGAGATAGAAAGAGAGAGAGAAATGGAGTCACACATACGATATTATGATGTGAGTGCTGTAATACTGGTCATTTGTTCAGTGGGACATACAAAATAGACTCAGTGCTTACTGGAATTGCAGAAAGAAATTACAGTTTACATGTTTCTGATTAATGGAGGACCAACAGTCATACCACATGCTGGAGGTAACTTTTCCCACTCAAACCACCATACACTTAAAAGAGTACAGAGATGTTGTAGGCTAGAGACAGAACTGTAGTTTCCTGACAAATAAACCGGGCAGTTAGTTTTTCTCAGAACAAATGGCATCCTTAACAACGGTCAAAGATTCAGTCAAAGACTGCACTCTAATAAGTAATACAAGCTCCTCAAGAATGAGATTTTACAGGGAATTTAATGGACCTTTTATGGCCTGAATATTTGTGTCCCCACAGAGGACACAAAGAATATCCCCAGGTCCCACCCTCTTTGCTGCTAGTATTCTGAAACTTTTTTCTAGACCCTTACATTTGACATCCTAGGCTATTACTAAATTCCCCTAGTTCTTGACCTTTTTCTTGCTCTACATCTAATTTTTCACCTCATGTTTTTTTCTTAACACAAATTCATCTACTCTGATTCTCAGCTCTCCTCTTCAGCTATCATTTAGTAATACTCTTCCTTTGCATTTGCCTCTGGAGCCATTTAATGTTCAGATGGGAGGTAATTTGTGCCTCGCTTGATTCATTTGGATCCTATGCATGATAATACCAGTCTACTCCAGTGAGCTCAAAGAAAGAGTGGACCTCTTTGCACCACTATTTCATATTTTTCCTTACTTTATTTGGTGTCTTCTCTGAATTATACCCTGAGACCCTGCAGATATTTTGCTATGACAGAAAAGAAAGAAGGAAAGAAGGAAAGAAAGAAGGAAGGAAGAAAGGAAGGAAGGAAGGATGGAAAGAAGGGAAGAAGGAAGGAAGGAAAGAAGGGAGGAAGAGGAAGGAAAGAAGAAAGGAAAGAGGGAAAGCTGAAAGAAGAGAACAGGAACAAGATTAATCTTATCACATGTGTCCAGGTTAATATCACAGTTTTAACATAAATACTAGGAATACCATATTACTTGTTAATGTTATACATTTATAATTAACTATTTACTCTTAGTTTTAAACCAAAGAAACAGAAAATTCTAATGTATTTCATCCCAATTAACTCTCTCTATAGTCCAATAAGGGACAAATGTTTAAGTAAATACAAGTATTTATTTCTCTCCTTTGCCTCACTTGCCTAAGCTTTAAACAGAAAGCTTTTAAACAAATGTTCTACTTCAAGAATGTGATTGAAATAACGAGAGGTCCAGAAAGATATAGTGAACCGAGACAAATGCCTTAATCTATGGATTGGAAAGATACAGAATAAAAGTAGAATTTGCAAGTACCCTTTGTGATAATTTTGTCTTCCTGAGTTTATCTGGAAAAAAAATCTCTGTGGTTCTTTCGCCTGTTCCATTGACTGAATTTTGGCAACCATTTAGAAAACCATATTTGTATTTCCATATAGTATTAAAAAAAGTAGAATTTGATAATTACTTAGCAAATTAGACCAATGTGGGTGTGTGTATACAAAGTTAAATGCTGTATTGTAAAGGAACAGTCCCAAAACTCAAAAAGCAGCAGAGTGAAGTCATTACAGTGGATAAACAACTGACTTTATATTCACACAACTCTAGACCAAATCTCTTTTTACTGCTAGTAGTATAACATAGAGTGAGTTATTCAACTTTGCTAAATTTCAGCCTTCTGATATGTATAATGGATATGAAACTAATTAAAATGTTCAGGTATAAATATTAAAAAGTACAAGCACATGTTTAAAATAGCCAGTATTCAATGAATAGTAGCTTGTTTTAATATTGTTATAAACTATTATAATGTCATTATTATAATGTCAGACATTCATATGTATATCTTTTTGTCAATCATATGTGCCCTTCAATAGCTGGATTGCAATTATGGTATGAATATATTGTATTATGTTTTATATCATATAGAATCTTTCTATTTGTATGTAGTGAATCTAGATGTATAATAATGACACAATTGTAAACATTTAAAATATGTTTCAAATATATTTCTATTAAATTTATGAAGATCTAGATAAGAATCTGATCATAGTGGCTATTACATGTGAGAAAACTAAAAAGGAAGAGGCAAATTGGGAACTTTTCTTTTTCATCTTATAATTTTAACCTTATTTGACAGGTTCACCTTGAGCACTGCATGTGTATGTGTGTTTTTGTATGTGTGTAGTGTGTATAACCTAACAAACGTTAGCAGTGGTAATTTCTGGGTGGGTGGTATTATGAATGTTTACATTTATTTTTTACTTGTATGCATTTTATATAAAGCCTGATAATTAGGGTAGGAATTGTAGAATGAGACACATCTGGATTTGAATTGTTTTGGTCGCCTCTTAGAGTTTCATGATATCAAGCTTATTAACCTGCCTGATGCTCAGTTTTCTCATCTCCAAAATGAGATTGGTAATAATTCCTATCTAATGGGAAGATGGTGTAGATCAAATGAGGTAATTTTGTGCAGATACTGAGCACTGTTTATTGCTGGTGCATAACCAATATTCAATAAAGAATGGATTTTATTATTTCCATATGATTATGTATTAATATTAATTTTATGAAATGGATAAATAATGTGAGGTCTTTATTTTCAAAAATAAATTACTGTACAAAATTTAAGCAAACAAATTCAAAATTGTCACCATCTATTTATAAACATTCAGAATCATACAATATCGATAGGCTTACCCAATTTTTCTGAACCTTGACAGTGTATTATTTCAGCTGCTCTTATTCTATTTTATGTTCTAGTTATTCTTATATGTTTATTTTACTTTCCCCCTGGACCCTACCCCCTCCAGTTTCTTGAAAACTACCAGAGGGCATGGTAAAGAACAAATTATTGATTTATTTTGATCCGTAGTATACTATGCTTCAGAGTGTTTTATTTATGTACTCAGGGTTGTCTAGCCACTATGTGCCAAAATACAGGCTAAAAACCAGATTTTCTGAAACTAAACTGATAGTATATTGGCTACTTCAAAATACACCTATAAAACAAGATAAGTACTCCCTTTTTTTGTTTTTATATCCCGTAATGGCCTTTATAACACCTCCCCTTTAGCTTTTGTCTTGCATTTCAGCTATCTTGGTAGCAGCCTTACTGCCGGATTGTATGTTTTTCTTTATTGCTTCATCCATATACATTGCATTAGAACTCAACTTGGGTTTTTCTTCATTTAACAATACTATTCAATTTCAGTGAAAAGTAAAGAGTGCCACAAATAAATATTATAACAGTGAAATCATCTGTAACAGAGATAACAGAATTTTCAAAGGAACTAGATACTGCTTGTATATGCTATACAATTTAGAGGATGTTGATTACAACATAAAAGTATTTTGAGTAATGAAGAATTATTTTTTCATTTAGAGTGAAGATTTGACTATTCTCTAGGTCCTCCAGTAATAGAAGATGTGTTTAACAATAGAGAACCAATGATGAAAATAAAGGTCTGGTTCTAGAGGTTCTGTAATTGAAGGCCTAGTTGGTTAGAGATGTCATGAATTTAAATGTGTATACACAGGTAAGAAATGTCCTAAGAAGGTTGCAGGGAGGATTTCTAAGAGACGTTTAACCAATTTGGCAATTTTTGCAAGAATGGTTGCCCTTTTGTTGTGTACATAGCTACACATCTGACTAGCCATTATGTAAGGGTTCTCTGAAATTATTCACATATTCTGGTATGTTTCTTTTTAAGATCTAGTCTCTTCAATGTTGATAAGTTCCCAAGAAGTCTTCATTTCACTAAGTACTTCATTCTGAATAAAATAAATAATTACAATAATATTATCCTGGATTGCTTTTTTCTCCTTGCGGAAACTCTTGAGTTTTCATCACTTTAAGAAGTTCATATTCCTGCTTTAGAGATACATCAAAACCTCTGGAAGCAATTGGAAAAAGAGTAATTAAAATAACAATCTGTCTATATCTCAAATACCAGATCAAGTAGTTAGTAAAAAAGTAACCAAAGGGAACTACAAAATCCTCTCATTATATCACCACATTATTGAGGCACATGAGCTAAACATAATGCCTTATATTTGGAGACACATAAATGCTGTGAGGATGATGATAATGTGGCTATAAAGAAAACAGAGTTATAGGTTTTTTTCTCATTTGTGTCATCTAGTTTATAATCTGTTAGAGGATAGTGTATTAGTTTCTGTTTGCTGCTATAACAAAACAGTAGCTTAAAACAGAAGAATTTATTATGTTCTAGTGCTAGAGCTGAGAAGTCCAAAAGCAGTGTCACTGTGCTAAAATCAAGGTGTTAGAAGTATTAACTCTGTCTGGAGTTTCTTAAGGAAGAACCACTTGAATAGACAGAAATATGGGGAGGATTGGGAATGGAGTTATAAAACTAGGAGTCAGTGATTTATACTCAATCCAGATTTTTTTTTTAATTTAAAGGGCTTATTTACTGGTTTTTTTTTGTTTTCTTTCTAAGTTGTAAACTTGCTGATCTACAAATTGCAGATGTTCACTAACATTACAATAATCAGTTTTGGCTTCATAAAATTCTACTTCTTTATAATATTTTCTATTTCATGTAACCCTCTATTTACATCATGTTTGGCTAATTCTGTCAAATTTGCAACAACAGACAATCAGTAAGAAATATACTGGTAAAAACACTGATTTGACAGGTAAGAATATGTTTTAAGGTTAAGTTACCAATAGCTAATTTTAAAGTAATCTATTTGTCAGTGACATTTTCCAGATATGGAGATTTATGCTTGGATATAACCTTGCAACATCAGAAATTTGAATGCTAAATATCTAAAATACAATAACTTCTTATAATATTAATATCCTAAATTTATAGACTTAACATTTATTTATTCAAACATATTTATTGGCCCCTTGCTATAGACAACACTAATCTTAATGTTAGGTATGTAGTTATAAAAATCAAAAAACTGCCTACCCTCATGGAGCTTACATTCTAATGGAGAAGACACAAATTTAAATGAGTAAAACATAAAATATGTTTAATATGTTAGAGAAGGCTAAGTTAAAAATACATGCAAATATAAATATGTATCAATGGATAGTCTCCTTGATGTATATGCATATATGAGATAAGTATGCGTGTATATGTGTGTGTGTGTGTGTATATATATATATATATATATATATATATATAATCAAAGAGTGAATATAAAATAGAAAGTAGGTTCCATTTCACATGAGGCACCCAGAAAGTCTCACTGAGTAGGTGACTTTTGAGTAGAGACTAAAGAAAACTGGGAGAACAAATCTGAGGCCAAAGGTTATGCAACTAGATTTGGAAAAGTTTTTATCTGACTATAATGCCTACTAGCCCAAACTGCTAGATATTGTAAGGAACCAGATACATACCATATGGTTTCATAAACATCTAAATGGTAATTTCCTGCCTAAATTTTAGTCAAAAGTATATTGTTTCTTCTGGGTAGGTAATAAAAAATGGTAACTTATTGAAAATATCAAAATAACTATACAACGTGGATTGTATATGACCATAATTTAATTATGAACACATTAAACACTCAAATCCTTCTCCACTCAAAAAACTGCACCAAATTAAATTTTATGGGTGTCATTCAAATGAAAAAAAGAACAAAATTTTCTTCTATCTCAGAGAAGTGTCCTCAGGAAAAAAAAGTATTGAAAGTATTTCTAAATGTGGCTTGGCATTTTAAAAGACTATGGAAAAGAAGAGAACAGTTCTACTTCATGTTAGTAGAACTAATTTCACTTTTATTGATTAACTTAAATTATCATAATAGCTTAAGAGAACAAAATATTTTGAACACATAAAATTCATGCATATGTCATTTCTCAGACATCATGAAAATTATCATATTTCTTATTTGTAACATATTGTGGCTAGAATTTATTCTGTCAGTGGTCAATTTTCATCCACTCATTCATTCAATAAATATTTACTGAAATGCAGGAAATTCATATACATTAATACCAGTACCCTAAGCATGTTTTTGCTTTAGGATTTTGTGCTGGCTTTTTTTTCTTTGTTTGGTATGTTCTTCCCCCAGATCTTTGCAAGGATAGTTACTCAACTATAAGCTGCAAAGGGAGACCTTGCTTTACAGTATAGCTAAAACAACAGCTCTGCTTACTGTCTCCCCTCACCGTACTACTTATTATCTAATATGGTATTACATTATATTGCTTTATGTGACAGTGCATTATATGAATATGCTGGTTTATGTCTATGCTATTTTCCCCACTAGAAGAGAGCTCCAAAATAATAAAAAAACAAAGACTTATTTGTTTTCCTTTTATTAGCCATGCATCTGCTTGTCTGTAGCATGTAGAGAATTCAATAAATATGTGTTAAATGAATTAGCAAATGAAAATGGCTATGATAATTGTCATCAAAACACCCACTGTTTGGTGGCACACTTTATACATGCAGCTTTCAAATTAACGCAGCTTACAGTAGGAACAGGAAAGTAGTTTAGGTACTATTGGATAAGTTTTATACTGAAATTTAGAATCATACCATTTAAATCACAGAGATAGAAACATAGTTAACAGACTCTTAACTTGACCAGAACATTCTTCTGTCATGAATCAAGTGCAAATTATCCAAGAAATATTTTTGCTCTTCACATATATCTCAATCTTACATGTTTTGAAGCTTCAGCTCAACTCATTCATGATGCTAGGCAACTATAACCTAGAATGATCTCTGTGTGTTCTAAACTTATAAATTAATTTATGCTTAGCTATGTGTGGCCATATAAATGTAAAATCAAAATAATTAAAATTAAATAAAATTAAAGACAGTTTCTTTGTCACACTAGTCATATTTTATTTCCTCAATGATCATATATGAGTAGTGGCCACCATATTGGACAGGGCAGGTCCAAGGGTTGTTATGCAGGATGGCAAAATCTTGACTTTGGAGAAAGTCAACAGAACTGAATATTTGAACTTTAGAAAATAAAGGAGTTGAGTGGGAACAATAGTCACTTTCTCAGAATTAAGGATCTGACCTGTAGAAAGAAAGATCTAATTGTCTCTGTGTCCCCAAAAGTCAGATTGAGGAAATAAGTGGCAATTACAAGAAAATTGATTTCAGCTTCATATCAGAAAGAATTTATGCTCAGACCATAAAAGGTGGAAGACACTTCTTCAGTAGCATAAAATGCATGGCTATTCATTAGAAATGTGTATAGAAAATTCAAGTCCTAGAAGAGTATATGGGTTATGTGATTTTAAGGACCCAATCTGCCATTAATGCTGTTAATGCCATGAATTGTCAGTGAAAGGCAGTAGCATTTGCCTAACTTCCCTGAAGAAAGAAATTGTCTGTGAAAGTTGCAATGTATACTCCTAAGCCCTAGCCCAGTTCTACTGAACTAGAATTTCTAGAGAAACGACGACCAATGTATTGAATACATGTCCTAGTGATTTTAATCTTCAAGGGGAGATTGGGAAACACCAAAGTAAATAATACAAAAGTGATTAATACCCAATTCTATTAATGAAGTGGACCAAAAGGGACAGCACTATTTGGCAAAGGCTTTGCATAATAGAAAATCAAGAGCTGCATTTGGAAAAATAAGCAAAGGCTGAAAAGATAGAGAAAAGAGGAGCAGCATTTCAGGAGTCTTGAATTCAGAAATAATCATGGCATATTCAGGGACCAGTAAAAAACAGTTTCTCCTTTTAAAAACATTTAAAGTGTGATGACAATAAATAGACATACCCTCTTCTGTCTAGAAGTTTAAATTTAAAAGGTAAATACAGTAAATGAAAATAAGCAAATGAATCATTAAATGTTTATAGAGCACTATTCAGAGATTCTGAAGGAAAACTGGAGTTATTAGATTGACTCAAGCTTGATAATATCGTAGAATAAATACCACAGAGTAAAATATATACAGTTTTAGAAGGAAACAAAACACATATTATTGAAAGTAAATATCATTTACTGAAAGTAATATCATTTCAGGTAACTATAACACTTAATCCATATTAAAGAAACCATGTATAGCGTTTGCTTAGCTGGAATGAAGGAATTTATCCAGGAGATTGTATAAAATGAGGTAAATAAGGGAAGAGGTTGGAAACAAGAAGCAATAAGGGACTATTATTCAAGACTTCAATTTAATTCAATAGACATTTATTTATTAAGCAACTACTCTGTGCCCAGTGCTGCACAATATGTCAGCAGAGGAAGAAAATTGGGTTACATTATAGCATTTATGTGCTCCTCTATTTGAAAGTACCAGAAAAATAAATTATTTTTATGATTATGATAATAACCATGATTGTGGGGTGTAAGCTTGAAAAGAATTCCTGTAATTTAATTGTGTTGTTGTAGCACACCTTGTAGATGCATTTTGTGAATGAGAATTCATCGATAATGACCCATAGATTGCGTCTGCACAGGAAAACTGAAGTGTGAAATACAGAAACTATACAGAAAATTTGAATCATTGATATTATCTTTAGGGAATATATTTGCCCCTATATTATTCAGATTTTCTGATTTTTATAGGTCAGTTTCATGAGATTGTTTTTATATTCATTGATTAACAGAGTCCATGCTGATTCAAATTACATAAATTGATGAAGTGGAATCAGCATCAACAGTATTGATAATGCCAGTGAGAATGTAGCTGAGAAATGACCTAATAAAGGCAAGAAGGGGATTGAAGAGGATTCAGCAATTCCAAATGAAAAAGACTACCAGCTTTTTGTGGTAATTTCATCCTTCCTTTCTAATCAATCTGATACTATATCTAAAATAAGATTTAATAGACCCAAAAGGCATACCTTCTGGAAAGTGGAGTTCTTTTATATACATAAACCGATATTTCTTTCAATATCTTCGTTAAAGGTAGAATTCAGCAGCATCTCTCTTATGTAATTAGTAATTCAACAAAATTTTATTTTGAATTTGCTACATACCAGGCATTATGTAAGGCATGGGGATATGGGGATAATTAAAACATGCTCCCCAGTCTCAAGAATTTTATAATCTAGTAAAAGACTGACATAAATGCTAAAAACTAGAAATCTCATTAATTCCTTCAACTAATAAATATCAGACAGTAAATATGTGCTAAGAACTTTACAAAATGTAAAGATATAATACATATCTGTGGCAGGCAGAATAATGTCATTTCAGAGATACTATGCCCTAAACCACAAAACCTGTGCCTGTGTTACATTGCATGGCAAAAGAGACTTTGCAAGTGTTTAAATTAAGGATTTTGGGTTAGGCTGATTATCCTGGATTGCCCAGATAGGCCAAATGTAATCACAATAAGGGTCCTAAAAGTGAAAGAAGGAGGTCAGAATCAGAGAGAGATTTGAAGACGCCATGCTGCTGACCTTGGAAATGGAAGAAGGGAACATGAGCCAAGGGATATGAGCAGCCTCTAAAAGCTGGAAAAGGGAAAGAAATGGATTCTCCTGTAGAGCTTCCAGAAGAAATGTGTCCCTGCTGACATCCTCCAGCAACACTCATTTCAGATTTCTGACCTCTGGAGCAGCAATATAGTAAATTTGTGTCCTTTTCAAGCCACTACATTGGTGATTATTTGTTATAGCAATCAGAGGAAACTAATACAGTAAGGGAGAACTGTTTCCTGCCTTCACAGAGTATATTCATTAGTAGGGGCTACAGGCAAGGAAATAAACACATGAGAAAAAAGAGATCTAAGAATACTACACAGTGTAATAAATGAAAACACTGAGAATACATAACAAGCAGTTACAAATTCTCACAGTAGTCTTCAGAGAATAGATGTTTTAACTGGGTCCTAAAGACTGCCTATGAATTTGTCAAATTAAAAACAACAGAAAAAATATCTCAAGAAAAAGGAAGAGCATCTGAAAATTGATAATGGTGTGAGAGAATACAACATCTTCATAAGAAAAGAGAAAATTCAGTGCAAGATAAAGCAGGGAATGGTGAGCCAAGAGAAAGAACATCACATTCCTCAACTCCAGGGGCTCATTTATCTTGTAGCCTAAGTGAATGTCTGTACACTACACAACCTACAGAAACTACAGGGCATGTGTGGCCATTAGTTGGGCACTGAAAAAACTCTGTTGAATAGATAGATTTGTGCTGGGCTGAGAAGGGTATCAAATACCATTATAAATAATGTGGATCTATCTCCTTGTCACAAGGGTCCTACAAGTGACTTGAAACAAGTGATGTCTCAAGAAAAAAGTATCATTAACAGATATGAATTCAAAAAGATAACACAGATTGAAGTAGGAACTTAGTATGGTACAAGAGATGTACTGGAAGTTTTCAAGAGTAAATTTCCACACTCTAATTACATGTGATGTGCACATCAAATGCAACCTAAATACATAATTATAAGGGGAGCATAAAGAAGTACCAAGATACTTCAAGTTCACAAGCTATGCCTTTTGAGCTTAGTTACTTGGTGGTATAAACCTTTTCTTTAATGTTTGGTTAAGTAGATAAGGTGGTAAATGGGACAGTTTTCATCCCTCACAACACTTCTTCATGTATGATTTATTTTGTTTCAGATTTCTGTTTTGCTTCATATGGGAAGACTAAATTTTCAAAATGGAACCAACAACTGTTTTGCCATGATCTTTGTCGACATTTTATGCTCATTAAATCAGGTTTCAGTCTGAAATATCAGTTCTTGGTGCACTCACGGCCAAAGAATGACCAGACATGCCAAAGTAAGGCAAGCATGAAAATGAGGTTTATTGAGGAAAGAAAGGTGGGGCAAGAGCAAGATATAGGTTTATAGAGCATGATACATACACCACAGTTGACGACCGGATCCACTGGCACAACAAAGGGTGGGCAAACAGAAGCTTGCAGAAAAGGGACTGGTTATGGTCTGTGTCTTGTTTTATAGTGCCTGGATTGAGACCTCCCTTGTGGTTCAGACATCACCATGGAACCACTTTGATTGGACAGTTGGGAGCTGCATGACCTGTGTCTTACTGTGCGTGCAGATCTGCCATGAGCCTTTGTGAAAGCCCATGGGGGCGTGGCGAATTGCAGCAGCACCCACTTTTGTCCCTAGGAGACCCGGCTTCCCTTGTTATCTACCTAACAATTAGAGCATGGGCCATATCAAACTATCAAATGTTTCACTGCTTTTTATTCTTTCCTTTGATTTATGTTTCTCATTTTTGACCTGTATTGGTGACTGCTAGTTGGGTGCTGGGTGGTGGCACAATACACCAGATTAAGCACCAGCTGATGTCCCAGGGATTCAAAGATTTGCTTGGCCCTACTCACTTAACTCTTCATCTTGTTCTCTTGATCTTAAAAATAAGAACGAAAGTACTAACCTTTGTAAACTTACAAGAATATCCAACACTTTGAAAAAAATATGTAATGATAAAGAGAGGAAAATTCCAGCATAACTGGATTTAATGCCATTTTCCCATTATGTCATGAAATTTTAAAGAAAGAAAGGAGACACTTTTATCTGGAAGGCCAAAGAATGAGAAAGAAAAACTCAGAAAACACAGAATGCCATTTGGGTTTGGTACTTATGTGGTAGTAGTCTTCTTCAGTATGAAAGAAGTGAATAAGACACCAGAATGTATTAAAATTACAAAACTTTGCAACGGTATGAAAATATTTTTTCTATTCTATTTCATATTCATCTGACCTTTACTACAATGTAATGTGAAATTTATAACATAATCCTTCAAAAATATGAGAATGTCATCGACATATTAAAACAAGTAATAAAATGAACAGATCATGGAAAATAAAGTGATTAAAACTTAAAAAAACACAAATTTAATAATTCCACAATCATGTTTCATGGAGTGTTTATAGCTGTTACATGAAAAATAAAGCTTGTGGTAAAATAAGATTAAGAAATATTAAGTAAAATAAAGTTAAACATCCTCTTTTTTAAATTGACACAGAATCACTAATAGATTAATGTTTATCCAACAAAAGGGTGTGCTTTGTGGCAGTTACTGAATTCATTTGACCACAACCTTTATATTTTTTCCCAGCCTAGCATTTAAAATAGCATTGTCCTATGGAATATGCATTCAAAAGTGTTGTTCTAAAGAAAAGCAAGCAATATTTCAAAAATACATATGAAGAATGATGAGGTCAATTATCAATAGTTATTACCAGGGTCTCTAGGGATTCATAAAAGAATAAATGAGAATCAATTAAGCAAGAGTCATTTAAGTCAGATGAAAAGAACAATTTCTCATAAGAGAACTACACTAGACAAAAGTCAGCGTTTGGAGGTAGATAGAATTTACTGCATTAAATGATGATGCAAATCATATGATGCACAAATTAACTCCTATTTGCTATGTATTGATAATAGCCATTATCAATATTTGAAAAACTGCAGAAACTGATAGATTATAAACATAATAAATTTCAATTATAATAGGAATATATTTGCAATATAAAGAGAATTACTAAAGATAAGAATACTCTGCTTTTAAGAGGCTTACAGGTAATAATAATAATAATAATATGATATTCTCAAAGAATAAAAAATCCAACAATTTCTCTAGAGGTGATTAAAAGATAAGATTTTTTTTGTTGTTGATGGTAATGAAATGTGTGCAGAAATACTAAAAATCAAAGAGCAAATGTGAGACGCCAAAATTGGGAGGATCAAAATCACGAGCGATGTTAGAAAAACATACAACTAGACTGAAAACATTTTCAGCAAATTTCTTTCTTTGGATGAGTTTAATGAGACAAAAGTGGGCATATTATCATGCCTTTGAGAAAATAAAGATGATCGAGTCTTATATTTTACAGAACTACTTTTAGGAGTCAATGAATGTAGTACTCCAATCTAAAGATGAAGAAACAAATGTATTGGTTGGACACACCTTAGAGCTCAAGAATTCAGCAGTCCGTGATAACCTTGACATTTGAGATTTAGAAGGATTTTAGGAAAACCTTTGCCCTTTGCTATTTAAAAGAATATTTAAATAAATTCACAATAGAATTAGAACAGGTTGATTATATTTTTAAAAGAAAATTAAACTACTAAACTTAGGTATGCTTGTGTTGGTAAGTATGTATTATAAAAAGCTGTGTAAGAATTGTGCTGCAAAGTTGAATGAGAAAAGGAGGGAAAAATACATGGTGTGAAAATGATTAATTACTTGAGAAATCTTAAGTAAATCTTGAGTTTTATCAAAGGAAAAATATGAGAATTATACTTTGTTGCCAAAAAAAAAAGCAGAAAAAAAAAAACATAGTTTATTTTCTCCCAAGATCATTTAAACATAGGCAAAAATATGATCAGACACTTGAAGATGTTATATAAAACTATCAACTTTTGTAAATTTGTTACTGCTTGACCAGGTTGTCCATGGCACAGGAAAGAGCCAATATACTGAGGCAGCAGATGTTGCAGCAGAGGAAGAGTTTAATAATTGCTGGACAGCTGAACAAGGAGACTGGAAAAATTTCTCAAATCCACTTCCCTGAGGATTTGGGGGCTTGGGATTTTAAGGGTGATTTGGCAGGCAGGGGAAAGGGGAACTGGTAGTGGTGACTGGTTGGGTTGGGGGTGAAGTGGGATGTAGAAATTGTATTTCTGTGTTGAGTCAGTTGCTGGGTGGGGATCACAAGACCAGTTGAGTCTATTTCTTGGTATAGGCTGCTGGTCTGATTGGCATCAGTTGGTCCAGTGGAATGTAGAGCCTGGCAAACATCTCAAGAACCAGTCTAAAGTTTCACAATAGTGATGTTATCTATAGAAGTGATTAGGGGAAGTTACAAATCTCGTGACCATCAGTGACATGACTTCTGAGCAGTAAGCAATTATAAGGAGGCATGCTATGAAACAATGCCTGATTGAATTTTAGCTACAGGTATACCTTTGTAAAACTCAGGCCTCTACCACACTTCTAACCTTGTGGCCTTAATTAATTTCATAAGGTCAATTTCATAATGAATGGCAAAAATAAATAAATGAGGTATCCTTTTTTGTACGTGTGCAATAGGGAGCCTATTTATAAGCAAACATATACTTACTAAAGACCCTGGTCAAGAATCAACTATTGCAAGAAAGCTTCTTCCTCAATTTTCTTTTGCCCACATTCCTCTTCATCCTAAATCAGAGTGAACCCCTCACTGCTAGGAACTCTAAACTTTTGGCATTGAAAACATATGGCTTTCAATTCAATCATTCAGAAAATATACATTTTGTGTGAGGGTCGCAATGTCCTATGCATATTAATATGAAGCAAGAATACAGAGATAAGAAAGTCATAGATATCTAACTTAAAGGAGCTTATTCTATTACCTCAAAAATTCCTTGCTCTGGAGCATTATTTTCCTCAATTGGAAATGATAAAAATAATCTCATTTCATAGAGTTATTGCAAAGATTAAATTAAATAATATAAATGGCACTTAACCTAGCCCAGAAGAGGAGCTCAATAAATGTTTCTTGGATCCCATATTAGAAGCATTATATTCCATCTATTATACATCTTGTTATATTGTAGTACATCTACTTCCAAAGATATTTATTCATTTTTACGTTGTTTTGCTGAGTTTTCTTCTCCACTAGAGTATAATTTTCATATAGGCAGAAACTTTAATTTAGCATTATATTTTTTTCTAGGACTTAACTCAATAGTTAGCCTAGAGCTGAAACTCAACAAATATATTGAAAGAATAAGAAAGGAAAAATGGAAATAAGGGAGGCAGGGAAAAAGACATAAAATATGGCTATTATGGCAGGAGAAATTGAAGTACTTTAGTTAGGTAAAAGGTTTATCAGAGAAACTGGAACAAAATGTAAAGCCATGGAAACAGGATGAAGTAGAAAAAATATACATTCTCTTCTCAGGTTGCTATCAGCATAATGATTTCTCTTCTTGCTTTCTTTTTTTTCCATTTAAAAGGACGTACAAATGCTTTTACTCTTCGATTTTACCAGTGTTTCTTCAATTTATGTTTACCAATACGCTCCAAAAACTTCTTTGCTCTGGTGCATTCAGACACCAGGTGTTCCTATGTACAACCTGGAAAATGACTCACTGAGAATTCTTGTGACAGGCTTTAGAAGAGAAAATACAAAAATGACTTGAGAATTAAAATAAAGGAAGCTTAAAAGAATTGGTCATATGGGAGAACTATGATTTATCTTTGGAAAGTGTAGCAAGAAAGATCAAGCAGCTTCTGTTCTTTTGATAAATTTTATGCTTTTATGAGTGACACCAACAGGGAAGAATTTGAACTATGCTAGGCACTGGCTTAGGATCTTTGTGTGTATATTAGTGACTTGCTTCTTTAATGTATGCTTTACATTCCCCATTTTTTAAGGTGCAGTTTACATTCTCCACATTCATAAGCAAGAAACTATAGAGAAGTCATGAAACTATTGCTCAAAATCCAAGGGATTATTAATGAAAAATTAATGTACATATTTCATTCTCATTCTAGAGTAGTTATTTCACCTATTTATTGTCTTTTGAATGCCTTCTAAAGTTCCTGAATAGGTCATGAAATCACAATGCAACTCAGATATATCAGAATTTATAATAAATATCTAAACTTATATGCATTTAAAAAGATGTTTCCCATGACTATCCACTGCTTTCTATTTAGATTTATCTTTGATCACATTATAATCTTTACATTTGAGAGATGCTACAATATTATTGAAATTGCAAAGCATACCCCTGTACATGAGATTCTCTCTGCAAGGGATGCTTTTCTCAAATGTGTCTACTTAGCAAGGTCATACTCAGCTTTCAGATACAGCATGAGTACAGAAATCTTGCATTCTGTGTAATACCTCTCTTGACATTACTAGGCAGACCAAGAGATGCTTTCTTCTGTACTCAAGCAGTTCTACCAATACCTCTATTATACAATTGTATTCTTTTTTTTTTTTTTTTTGAGACAGAGTCTCGTTGTGTTGCCCAGGCTAGAGTGAGTGCCATGGCATCAGCCTAGCTCACAGCAACCTCAAACTCCTGGGCTTAAGCGATCCTACTGCCTCAGCCTCCCGAGTACCTGGGACTACAGGCATGTGCCACCATGCCCGGCTAATTTTTTCTATATATATATTTCAGTTGGCCAGATAATTTCTTTCTATTTTTAGTAGAGACAGGGTCTCGCTCTTGCTGAGGCTGGTCTCGAACTCCTGACCTTGAGCGATCCACCCGCCTCGGCCTCCCAGAGTGCTAGGATTACAGGCGTGAGCCACCGCACCCGGCCTACAATTGTATTCTTGATTGACAGTAATCTTAATTTATATAAATAGATAAATTTAGTTGAGTTCTCACAATATATTTTGTTTACATTGCATCAGTCAATCGCCATAGTAATGCTATGTGGAAGACACTAACAAGATGCCTCAGTAAGTGGTAAATAAGGAATAAAAACCCAGAGGGGAAAAAGAAAAAGCTCATTTTTCCCTATGACACTCAAACCTTTGTTTGGTGCTGTTTTCCACTAGACTAAAGATTCTTTGAATATATAAAAATGGCAATATTGTGAATATCCACATAACTCAACAGTATATAGCAATAAATAAATACACATACCCATGCATGTACATTCATATATAAATGTAAAATTTTAGAGACAGAAAAAGGCAACAGCTTATGAATAAACTTGGATTTCTAAGTGGGAATATATTAAGCACTGTGTATAAGAGATGATATATTTGAAATAAAAAGTAATGATAGTGGACTTCCGGCTTCAGCTTCAATGTGCAAAGTGCTTAGGGTCTTACTGCCATCCTTAAAACAAGAGAAAGCTAGAAATACTGAAAACTAATAACTTTTCATGGACCCAAGAGAGAACTGATGTTTCAGGTCATGCTGCCCCTCAAAATCAGAGAGAAAAGCATGTCCAGAGAGTCACAACCAAGATTTCTTTACCTGGAGCAGAAGACTCTGGAGCCATCAAGTGGTACAAACACTATAACTGGCCCTGTAAACATATTTCAGTGACCCCTGTATGTTTTGTATAATCCTTTCCCTGAACTAACTACTTGACCTTTTGAGTTGTTTCCCAGAAATGATGGATTCTCTGCAAGACAAAGGAGTTGAGATACTGAAGGTCCCAGGGCAGAATTCCTGACACTAGGGCTCAACCTCTCCCTGAACCTACCCCAAGGCACATAGACCTCCTTAAAAAGCCTATGATCTCCATTATTCAAAGAGACAAATTTGCGGTAGTTTCTCCCTTTCTCCCAACTAGATGTCTTTCCTATTAAGGAACTCCTTTCTTCCTTGGTAATCCTCTTTGTCCCAATAATTGCATCTTTGTACAATGAGCAACTGGATGTAGGCCAAAACCCCTTACAGTTTTGACAACAACACTTGAATGATGATTTTGACAAATTGCTGAGTCTCAGTGTGAACTACCACAAGAGTGAGCCATTCCTACAGATTGTAGTTTTACAGGAACTTCCACACAATAGTGGCCAGGATTCCCTACTGTTTCAAATGCTGAAGAGCCAGAAAAAAATGCCTTCATGATGCTAGGAGGTGGAAGGAAAAGTAATCATTGCAAAATATGCCCAGAGCTTTGCCCAGAGCAAAGGCCTACTCTCCAAAGGGAAGATTCTGACATTGTCTTATACCATTGGAAGAAATGTATTTTTCCACTCCAGCCTCCTCTAGTCCTTTGTTTCACCAAAAGAGAAAGAAATACATGGTCATTGAAGGTCAAACCTTCAAAGAAATAGATTGGAGTGCGAGAGCTAGGAAGAGATTAAGGGGAATGGGTGTGTGGGGGGTGCTATACCACTGGAGAGACACAGATGAAGGTCACAGCCTGATGATACATGGCCACTAACAGGCTGAGATTTAACTATCAGTTATAGAAAGGTCTCCCTTTCCCACAAGTCACCATCACACCAGCAGAGCTCCCTTATAATAGCAATAAATAACAGCTGAAAAAATTACAAGATACAGACTTTGTGTAATGAGAAGAGCTTAGAGAAGTCCAAAGTGGAGATGAGACAACAAAACAAGGACAGAAGAGGAATTTGATGTTTCAGGGCACCTGTAGATATTATAAACCTTAAACACAACACTACTAGCCAAATTAACATAAATCTGCAAAATAAGGGCCAATTTACCTCAGTTCCTTTTTTCCAATATAATATAACCTGCTTTCAACAAAAATTTACAAGATACTCCAAGGAGCAAGAAAAAACGCAGTCTAAAAAAAAGCATTATGATGCTCATTTTGGAATTAACAGATAAAGAATTTAAAATCACTATGAATAACATGCTAAGGGTTCTAATGAAAAGAAAAGACAACATGCAAGAACAAATAGGTCATGTGAGCAGAAGAATGAAAAATCAAAAGGAAATGCCAGAAAATAAAACACTGTAACAGAAGGGAAGAATTCCTTTGATCTGCTCCTCAGTAGACACAACAGAAGCAAAAAAAGCATCAGTGAGCATGAAGCTGGGTCAATTTAAACTTTTCAAACTGAAATGCAGAGAGAGAGAGAGCGCAAAATAGAGCAAGAGCAGATGAGTTAAGAAGAGCGAGACAATTTGAAAGGGTTGTAACATAAAGATAACTAAAATTACTGAAGTAAAGAAATAGCGAACAGAAGCATTACTGAAAGTAATGATGGCAGAGAATTTTTCAGTATTAATGATAGTCAACAAACCACTGAAGGAAATTAAAAATATTTTGACCCGAAATTTTGCATTTTGACATACTGGATCAACTGAAGGAGCCCCAAGGACTCTCAGACCTTCCCCCACCAACACCATCTACTCTCCCCAAATCATTGAAATTTCTTTATCTGCCTGCCTCCCAGGCTACCTAGGACAATTATTCTTTTCTTCCCCTCCCTATAAGACCAGGAATGTGACCTCACCTGAACAAGCTCTTTAAGAAGATAGTGTCATGTCTCTCAGGCTCATTTAAATTCCAAAGACAAATATTTGCCAGTTAATCTTTTTTCCCCAACCATTCATCCTCCCTAGTAATTATTGCCCCTCAACAGAATTACTCTTTCCCCCTCCCATAACCCATTTTTACCAGAAAGGCATACAAGTTTCTAAATACCATTGGGGAGTTTAATCTTCATTCTGAGGATTCTCATGTATTCACACTAAATAAATTTGTATATTTTCTCTCTTATTAATCTGCTTTATTGTGAGTTGATTTTTTCAGTGAACCTTCAGATGGTGAAGGGAAAATTTTTCCTTTTTACCAACACAACAAATCCAGGGAGCTCAGAAAACAACAAACAGATTGTTAGGCTTAAAGAATTCACCCTCCCCAAACTTCCATCCAAACCTCCTATAAAACCCACCATTCTCCCCTTCCTAGGGGTGTATTAGGCACATAGCCTTTGCCAGACCCCTAGGGACATAAAGAAATGGAATGTCAGGGGGAACGTATTATCCTGATCCCTCCTGATAAGGACAGTTTACCTCTCCCAGTTGTTCCCTAGGGAGATAAAGGAATGGAATGCAAGAGGGGAACTTATTTTCCTTATCCCTCCCAGTTGTTCGAAAAGAATTTAATACGGTGGCTGTTCTTGCCCAGTTGCTCACTCCCCCAGAAAAATTCTCTATAAAACCCAAGGCTCTCTCCTCCTTTGGCATGGATGCTTTTTTCAGCCTCTACCAGGCTACACCCAGATGCTCAAATAAAAATCATTTTGCTACACATGAGGCTTCATGTGTCTCCCTCTTGGCTCTGGACCTAACACAGACAGAATACCACTCCTCTAAAAATAGAAACAAAATGTCACCTAGGCCAACATATTCAAACTGTAGACAACCAAAGACAATAAAGAAATCTTGAAAGAAGTGCAAGGAAAAAATTTTTCCCATAGAAGAATAAAAAGAATCATAGTAGGCATCTCCTCAAAAACCATGCAAGCAAGACCAGAATTCTAAAATGTTTATAGAGTTGAAAGAAAAAAAAATTCTAAGTTAGCATTCAATACAAAGTGAAAATATCTTTCAAAAGTTAAACAGAATTTTTTTTCAGACAAATAAAAATTTTGTAAGTGATCATTAGCAAAACTGTTACTAAAAACTTAGCACTTGTCCATGAGGCCAAATCAGAAGAACAAGGAAGTTGTTTGGAAAAGATGAAAGAAAAGTTTTATTACTTTCCTGACAAAGGAGAAAAAATGGTAGACCTTCTCATCTCAAAATTCAAATTTCCTGAACATTTGCAGAAATACAGAGCTTTTAAAGGATGGGTCCTCAGCTTCAGGGAATAACTGTTTAACTACAGTTGATGATTCTTTTTTTTTTTAAATTAATTAATTTATTTTTATTTCAGCTTATTATGGGGGTACAAAAGTCTAGGTTATGTATATTGCCCATGCCCCCTTCCCCCAGTGAGAGCTTCAAGCATGTCCATTCCCCAGACAGTGTGGCGCATTGCACTCATTATGTAGGTATACACCCATCCCCTCCCTCCTCCCCCCACATCTGCCCGATACAGTGGATGATTCCGATCATCTCATCTCTGCTGAAGACAATCTTATGACCTCAGCCCAGGATCTCGCTTTACCAGATTGCATCTCCCAACCACTGGCCTGAGGCAGGGATGTGGCTCTAGTTCTCAAAAAGAAGTGGAGGATGTTTCAAAGAAACAGAAAATATTTTTGCTGTTTTTTCCAGTCCATTCCCTCTGTTACAAAACTGCCCTATAAGAAATGTTAACAGATTTTCTTTAGGTATGAGAAAAATGATTTAATTTGGATCTGCATAAATAAATGAAGAATACCAGAGAATGAATAAAGGATGGTAAAATAAAATGTTTTATTTTTATTTGTATTTAATGAAAAATTTTGGAGTAATAATATAATAATGTATGGAGTTTTTACAGCATATGAAAAAGTGAAATGAAGAATAATATCCCAAGGGAAAGAAGGGAAATATCGGGAATACCCTATTATAGGTTATCTACACTACACTTTAGGTGAAATAATGTTAGATGAATGTGGTCTTATATTATTTAAAATAGATATTGTAAAATCTAGAAAAACAGCTAAAACATCTTATAAAAAAGATATCTGATATACTAAGAGAGGAAATAAAATGAAATCATACAAAATGTTCAAATAAAACCAAAAATTAGGGGGTCAGGAAAGAATAAATGCAATAAGACAGAACAGTTACAAATATGGTTGCTATTAATCCAATTAGATTAATAATTAATTTGAATGAAAATAGTCTAAATATCACAATTAAAATGCTGATATTGTCAGAGTGGATAAAAAATAAGATTCAACTATATGTTATCTGTGAGAAACTAATATTAACTATAACGAATCAGGTTAAAATTGGAGGGATGGAAGATGATATACCATGTTAACCCTAATCAAATGAAAGCTGGATTAGCTATATTAATTTCAGGGAAAAAAATGGACTTCAGAAGTAAACAGTTTATTGGAGATAATGGAAGTCATTACATAATGATAAAGTATTCAATTCTCCAAGAAGACTATCGAAAATGATCATGCACCTAAAAATAGAGCATCAAAATACATGAGTCAAAACTTACATAACTCAAAGGAGAAATCGACAAACTTACTAATATTGTTGGAGACTACAATATCCTTTCATTAATAATTAATTGATAAATTCTTCAGGGAGAAAATCAGTAAGACTATAGTTGACCTGAAAAGAACTACTATTCAACTTGATATTTATTGAAAACTCTACTCAACAAAATCAGAACATACAATATTCTTAAGCTCTTATGGAATATTAACAAAGATAGACCATATTCTGAACCATAAATTTACTATAATAATTTAAAAAATAGAAATAAGACAAAATATGTTTGTCAGGTCTGGCGATCTGCTCTCAGTTCTTAGTGCACTCTTGCCGAAGAATGACAGGACCCACTGACAGCAAAGTAAGCAAGAGGCAAAATTTATTGAGCAAGAGCAAGATACATTCGCCACAGACAGCGAACAGGCCCTGTTATAATAGGAGGCCCCAACTGTTAACTGAAGTTTCATTTTATATTGTCTAGGTTGGACCCTCCGCAGCAGGTGTGGCTCACGCATCACCTTGATAAACAGCTGTTATTTACACAACCTGAATCTTACTGCGCATGCAGATTTCCAGTGAGGCTCTATGAAAACCCACTGTGAGGTGGGGAGAACTGCAATGCAGATTTACGCTAATGACATGAATTGGCCCAAGGTGACTTTTGATCATCTTCCAGGCCCTACTGTACTTGTGTTGCTTGGCTTTCTAAGGATTCTGTCTTCTGGGAATCCCTGGCTGCTTTTGTGGTTAGCATACTGAGGTCTGATTGGCAGGGCATTCCTTCTCCCTCCTCCTGTGGTGGTTCTCGGAAGTGGGACACTTGTTCCCTGTTCCCAGGAGAGCCAGAGGCTCCTCACTATCTACCTAACACATTCACATACTACAATGGAGAAGATAAGTAAAGACATAGTTTAAATGAACGGCACCATCAATCAATTAGATCTAATTGGTACCTATAATATACTTCATCCAAAAAAAGCAGAATATATTTTCTTTTTAAGCACACAAGGAAAGTTCACCATGATAGACCACATTCTTGGCCATAAAACACAGCTTAACAAATTTTAGGGAATAGAAATCATACTATATTTGCTCTCGGACACAATAAAATTAAACTAAAAAATGAGTAATAAAAAGATAGCTGGGGAATTTCCCAATATTTAGATATTAAACAACAGAATTCTAAATAACACGTGAGTCAAAGAAGTCTCAGAGAAATTTAACAATATTTCAAACTAAGTAAAAATAAAAATACAATTTATTAAAATTTGTAGGATGCAGAAAAACCAGTACTTAGAGGGAAATTGATAGTATTGAATGCATATATTAGAAAAGAAAAAAGAGCTAAAGTCAATAATCTAAGCTTCTATATTAGGAAACTATAAAAATGAGAAGTAATTAAACCCAAAGTAAGCAGAAGAAAAGGAATAATGCAAATTGGAACATTAAAAAATCAATAACACAAGGACTTAAAAATCAACAAATAAATGTAAATTAAGCAACATATTTCTGAACCAGTGAGTCAATGAAAAATTAAAAGAAACATTTTAAAATTTCTTGAGATAAAAAAAAAAATAGAAACATAATATACCAAAACTTACTGGGTGAAGCGAAAGCAGTTCTCAGAGGAAGGTTTACAGCAATAAATACCTAGAATGAAAAAGAAGAAATAACTTAAATAAACAACTTAAAATAATGCCTTAAAGAAATAAAAAAAGAAACTGAGCCCAATGTTAGCAGAAGGAAAGAAATAATAATGATTCAGTTGGAAATAAATAAAATAGAGACTAGAAAAACAATACAAAAGATCAAAAATCTAAGTTTTATTAAAAGAAAACAAAATTAACAAACTTTTAGGTAGACTAGGAAAACAAAGAGAATATTCAAATAAACAAAATCAGAAATGAAAGAAGAGATATTATAACTGTTACTACAGAAATCCAAAAGATCACAAGAGACTACCATGAACAATTTTATGCCAACAAATTGGATAACCTGGAAGAAATGAATAAATTCCTAGATGCATAGAACCTAACGAGGCTAATTCATGAAGAAATAGAAAATCTGAAAACACCAATAATGAATAAGGAGACTAAATCAGTAATAAAAAGTCTCCAATCAAGAAATTAATTAAGATTTGTATTATTTCTCATATATTCCAAAATGTATAAGGAACTCAATTCTATAGAAAGAAAACAAATAATCTGATTAAAACTGGACAAGGGACCCAACTAGATATTTCTCAAAAGAAGACATATAAATAGCTAACAGATAGATGAAAAAATGCTCAACATCTCTAATTACCAGGGAAATGCAAATTAAAACATCAATGAGATACCACATCACAATTGTGTGAATGCCTACTATTAAAAAGATGAAAGAGTTGTCGAGGATGTGAAAAGAGAACTCTTGTACATGATTAGTAGGAATGTAAGTACAGCTATTATGAAAAACTGTATAGAAGTTCTTCATAAAGACTAAAAATGAATTACCATGTAATCCTGCAATCCCGTTTCTCAGTATTTACCCAAAAGATTTGAAATCAGTATGTCAAAGAGATATCTCCACTCTTGTGTTCACTGTAGCACTATTTATAATAGCCAAGTTATGGAATCAACCTAAATGTCTATCAACAGATGAATGGATAAACAAAATGTGGTATACGTGCACAATGGAATATTATTTGCTCATAAAAAGAAGGTAATTCTGTCATCTGCAACAACATAAATAGAACTGGAGGAAATTATGTTAAGTGAGATAAGCCAGGCACAAAAAGCAAAGATTTTATATTCTCACTTATCTGTGGAATTCAAAAACAATCAAATTCATAGCAGCAGAGAGTAGACTGGTGGTTCCCAGAAGGGTGGGGGTAAAAGGAATGGGAAGATGATAACGAAAGGATACAAAGCCTCAGTTAGCCAGAGGTAATGTTTGTGAGTAATTTCCTTTTTGAGATCTATCGCACAGTGTGGTGAATATAATTAATAGTAGTGTATTGTATATTTCAAAATTGCTAAGGAATAAATTTCAGATGTTTTCACCACAAAAATTAAAAGTATTTGAGATGGTGAATATATTAATTAGTTTGATTTAATTATTCTATATTATATTCATCAATCATAACATCACTTTGTATCCTCTAAATATAGACAACTAAATTTGTCAACTTATAATAAAAAAAGGAAAAAATGTGATCATATCAATATTTGCAAAAAAAAAAAAATTAAGGAAAATTCCAAAAGACACTTATGATTAAACCTCTCAGCAGACTGGAAATAGAAAGGAATTTTCTCAACCTGTTAAATGACATCTATGAAAAACTTCCACCTAATATTATAATTAATGTACAAATAGTAATTATATTCTCTCTAACAGTGAGTACAAGGCAAGGTTGTCTACTCTTTCCACTTATACCCAACATTGTACTAAAGATTTTTGCCAGTGCAAGAAGGCAATAAAATAAAATAAAAGGCATGTGAAGAACCAGCAACAAACACTCAAAAAGAACTTCTACAACACAACAATAATAAAGACAAGTAATCTAATAAAAAATACCAATAATTTGAGCAGAAACTTCACAAAAGATATACAAATCGCCAGTAAACAAATGAAATCCCATTTAACAGCATTAGTCATAAGGAAAGTTAAATTTAACACACAATATGAAACCACTACACACCCATGAAAATGTCTAAAATTAAAAGATGGACAACATCAAATGTTGGATATGATGTGGAGCAACTGTAACTAACATGCATTGTTAATGAGAATGTAATATGGTACAGTCACTATGGTGAAGAGCTGGCATTTTCTTATAAAACTAAACATAGACCTTCAAAATGACCCAGTGATCTTAGATATCTACTCAAGTATTAAAAAATATATTTATAAAAAGTTTGTACATGAATATTCAAAGAAGCTTTATTCATAACATCCAATAACTAGAGACAGCCCAAGTGTCTATCAATAGGAGAATGACTTAACAAACTAGTGTATTCATATACTAGAGATCTAAACAGCAATAAAAAGGAATAAGTTTCTGATATATGCAGCAACAAGGATGAATCTCAAAATTATTGAACTGAATTAAGGTTACTTTATCCAAAGAGTTCATATTATATGAGTCCATTTTTATGAAACTCTAGCCCAGGCAAAGTTAATTTTGGTTGGGAATAAAATTAGAAGAGTTACCATCTCCAGCTCTCATAGGGGTGGACTGAGGAGTGAGGAAAGAGTCTGGATTTCAACCATTTCCCTATTGTTGTGGTGTGAATACTACCACCATCACCATAGTCAATATCAAGCTACCAAACTGATGTCACCAAACACAGAATTGAGAAGAGGTGTGTATAATGAACTCTTATGAGCTGGTTCAAGCTCATTCTAGCACACAATGGAGTGTAATGGAACTTTTTAGAAGATGGTAATATTTCATACCTTGGTAGAAGTTTCAGTTTCACAGTATTCAGCATTTGAAAAAGCTCAGAAAATATGCAGTTACAATTGTCCTAGTTCACTTTTTGTAAATTTTCATCAAAAGAAAAACTTTAAACAAATATAGAACTACAGCTAATGATAAGACAATTAAAATATTTAGGGGGATTCTACTGATGTCTGCTATTTTCTTTGGAATGTATTGAATAAAACAAGAATTGATAGAAGGATAGATGGATGAATAGATTTGTGATAAAGTATGTATAACAACATCAATAATAGAATCTAGGTTGTGATTATGAGTTTTCCCTCTAAACTTCTTTTAACTCTGCAACATGTTTGGAAATAAAATATTGGAAGAAAAATAGCTAACTTCTCTATTTAAAAATTTATTTAAAGCAGTTATATATTTTATGAAACATATTGTCTTGTCTTACTGACTTTATACTGGAGTTTGCAATTTATATTTAAAGGCAGTAAGACTATTTCATGTATATAATAATTATTTTCCATTTCTTCTGGAAACTTGATTTTTCTATATCTAATTTCATTTGTATTAAATGTTAAAAGTCAGAAGTAATTTCATTTTTCTAACAAATATAAAATTTTGATTAATTTGATTTTGATTAATTTTATATTTGTTAGAAAAATGAAATTAATCAAAATCACTACCTTGTTTAAAAACTTTTATTAGCTCTCTATAATCTGATAAATTAATTTTTAATCACATAGAATGCCAATTAAGACTGTATTGTTTCCATTGCTGCTATAACAAATAAAATTAGTGCCTTTAAACACAACAAATTTATCATATAATTTTGTGGGTCAGAAGTCCAACATGGGTCTCACTGGGCAAAATTCAAGGTTTTAGCAGGGCTGTGTTCCTTTTAGGGAGTTCTAAAGAAGCATCTATTTCCTTGCTTTTTCCAATTTCTAGAGGCTGACTGCAGTCCTGGGCTCATGACTCTCCTCTGTCTTCAAAGTCAGGAACATCACATCTCTCTGACCCTTTTTTCCTAGTCATATCTCTCATCAGCCACAGACAGGAAGGGTTCTCTGCTATGAAGAACTCACATGACTTGACTGTACTCATCCAGATAATGCAAGTTAATCTTCCCACCTCAAGGTTTATACTTTTAATCATATCTTCAAAGTCCCTTCTTTCATGCTCATAAACTCTGAGAAATTAAGATGTGGACATATCTAGGGCCATTTTTCTAACTACTACACAGTCCTTGATCACATACTAGCTAAAATTTTAAGCAAACTCCTCACCTTTCATCATCATGCTCATGTTCTAATTAAATCAGATAATTTGCTTACTTTCTCCCTAACTTTAAGTCTATGGCCTTTTCATTTTGTTTGCATGTTCACAAACATCCCTATTAGTAAACATTTATCAATTATCTACCATGTATTAACTTAAACGTCCATGAAATGGAATGTCTTTCCTCTGAGAAAAGTCAAAAATGGTAATGCTTTATTAATGTCTTCATCAGTCTGGATAAAATAAATACTCTTCCTAGGCAACTTCGCATTACAGTTATAATACACATGTTTTCCTTCCAATACATCTACAATTCCTTTGAACATTGGTTCTATAATTCTTTTGTGTAAAAACATCTATTTTATTTTATTTAAGTCACCCACAGTAGGCTATTTAATACATGTTGTTTGAATTTTATGGTGAACCAACAAATATACATGGAACATATGTTGTGTCCAGGGTTAAATAGAAGGTTTGCAGGGAAGTTTGAGTTATGTTGGCATTGAAGTTTATAAAGAAATACAGAGAAAAAGACAAAATTATTTAAAATATAAGGTAGCATATGCTTTCTTCCAAATGAGAGGTATAAACAAAAAGTGTTAAAGAGTTGTGATGGCCAAGATTTCAAACATCTGTGACTGATTTGTTACAACTTTGACCCAACTCAATTGGATTGAAAAAAGTAATGTTTTATCTAATTTAGAACAGCTGTCTATAGCTAAATCACATGGTCGTAGTGCCTTGGACTCAGTGATAAAGCCACATTAAAACAAGGGTTGCAAGAGTTGTTTATCACCATTTTTCCCAATAAGTAACTGTTTATGGGGAAATGTGAGGAAGAACAGAGAGATACAGAAAGGAGAAGAAGACAAGGAAGGGAATGACGTAAATAGAAGATAAGGAAGGGAATGACATAAATGAAAACTCTAATGACAGGATGACACCCACATGAAGTCTAAGATTCTTCAGAAGCTTGATATAATTCTAATTATATGCTTAAATAATGATTTGGTGCTGGGGAATATGATCTCAATTTTTAAACAACAACCAAAAATTTCTCCTTCTGAAAGTGAAATAATACATCTTTGATTTGACCCCAGATATGTAAGTGGATATTTTGTTATATGTCTCTGTAGAGAAAATTTTATTATCATTTCAATATTTCATTAATATTTCAATATTTGTAAATCAGAGAGCCAGAAGACTCTGGAATTATGGAGCTCTTTCTAATGGGAAGTTATAATAATACTATATATATTCTTTTTCAAAATCAATTTTTTTTAATTCTCTGCAATTATAAAGGACTCTGTGGTCCCATATTTTTATGAGTACTATTTTATGCAAAGCAGTGGAATCAAAGTTATGAAACCAAAGTGCCAACTTTTCTGTTCTTCAATTTCAAAAATCAAATATTTACTTGAAGATTGAACATTTTCAGCTTAAAGATTTTTATGGGTCCTATAAAATAACAGCAGGATGTCAATGACAGTGCCGATCTTGGTAGCGCACAGACCTCATTCAAAATAAACCTCTTTCACTTCTTAGCTTCATTTGCTTCCATTTCCACATCTTTAAATTCTTTTACTACAGAATTAAATATATGAATGTAAAGTGTCAAATGTGTGTTTAATAATGGTATCTATGAATGACAATGTGCCGAAGAATTTTTATTTTGTCTTAAAGTCAAACACAAACTCTCTCCCATATTTTCATTAAATTTCATATTAACTAAATTGTGAAATCACTAATATGAAGAATATGGGATTGGAGAAATGGTAGAATGTACACAAAATAGAATAATGATTATTTTATATATCTCATTATGATTCTTTTGATAATTATATCATTGCATTTTTAGTAATCTGGTCATCTAAAAGTTAACTTCTTATCCTAGCTAACTAAAGATATATGTGTGTATGTATATATACCAATATACCAAATGTACATATATGTACATGCAATACTAACATGCAATACTATACTCCGTAACAACATACAATATACTATACTAGTTTTTGTCAAGCTCCAGAGAAATAATTGTCCTCCAAGAAATAAGATACTTCCTATGTGTTCCTTTTCTGTGTTCTTCACCATTCTACAATATTAGTGCTAGCAAAAGCTGCACTGGCATTTACAAATTAAAGTTTTATTTGTTTTGTCCCATGTATGAATAACTTTAATTGTAAAACTTACTCTAAATATTAATTGCATTAAGAATTACATTCTTTAATATCATGCATTTTATCTTTAATATACATTTATATGGATATCTTTAAAATTCTGACATATACTAGAAAATGGAAAGGCAGCCATTCCTATTTCTACAGTGTTATCAAACACTCAAGAAAACTTTTCCTTATTAAGCAATAGCATTTGTTAATATTAAATAAGTTACTAAAACACTTAGATAATGGAAAAAGTGGACTGGAGTTACTCTCCACACTTCTAGTTCCTTTATCTTGACCAAATTCTTTCACAAATATACAAAAACACTTTATTTAGTCAAAAAAGAAAAGTACGGATCTAGAAGAGAAAGGAGCAGAAAGACAAAAAGACACTCAAAATTGCATTAAAACTTTCAAACAATTAGAAACTGATGTGTAGAAATAACTAGCCAAATAATAAAACAGAAATACTAACCACATTACCTCACTTTTTCTGCTTGTCTCAAATACTGAAAATAGATCTATATCTAATCTATCTTTTCCCACTAAGCTATTGTATAACATCTTAGAAAATTAACTTCCCAGAAAAAAAGTGAGATATCTTTTTGGAAAGCAAATTCAGTTTGGTCTTGTTATTTTGTTTGTTTTTTTTTTACGTGTGTGTGTGTGTGTGTGTGTGTGTTTTAAATAAATACGAAAAACTTGGAGAAGTGCAAAAATAGGATAGTTACAATCAACACTATTTTTATGCCAAAAGAATTCATAAAAGCTATGAAATCTTAAGAGTTGACTGGCTATGCAAATAGGAGTTCCCATGAGGAAAATCATAGACAGCCCCTGATCATTCATGTAAATCACACAACTCAGGAACCCTTGTCTCTGTAAAATACACTGGAAAAAAATTAATGGAAAGGCCTCACACTCCTAAAGGTAAGATTACTAATTAAGTTCTCTGAGATAAGAGGAGTTTACTTCCCACTGGGATGATAAGGTCATTTCCTACTGAGTGAAATCTCTTATGAAATGAACATGTTAATATGATTGATTCTAAGGAACTGCAGTAACATAGTATTTCTATAAAAATTGTTTTATTAATCCCTATTTAATTGTTATTCAACTGTATTTATTTATTCTGCTCAAGAATTTTAAGAAAAATCACCATATGAAGAAAAAGCTATCAAAATACCATTTTCGCAAGATGTTGGATTTGTCACGACAAAACATACAAGTGTTTTGAATTAAAGCTCTGACTATAACTATGTTACAGCTGGAGCTGATTTTGCGTAGACATAGTTAAGGTTTACTGGTTCACCTTAAGCTGTATTAAGTTTCCTCTTTTTTTCTTGACAAGATTTCTTTTCCAAGACAGGATTTAAGAGAAGGTAGGATTATGGTTTGCTAGGCTATGAGATTAGCAGCTAACACAAGAAGAAACAGATGATCTTGCATGAAGTGCAAAATGCACGTGTTTCCGCAAAGTGCAAAAGGCAGTATTTTTATGGATCAATATACCTGTGGAGAATTACACAAATATTTGGTGCTGACTTGTTGAGCTCCTAAAAAGCTGAATTTATAGTTTCAGCACAAGAATGTCTATAATCTGTCTTAATGAATTTCAAAGAAGAAAATAAATTAATATTGAGGCAGAAAGCATTTTAAGAGGTGATTAGAATATACTATGTATAGGTTTTGCAATATGGTATAGAAAATATGAGGTATAAAAAAGGGAAAAAAAGGCAAAACAAATGTTTTCCCCCATTGACTGATCTATAATCAAAGGTTAGGTATATGCCAATTGCTTGGTATCATTATAAAAATGGTAATCTGGTCTGTTTCATATTCTTACTGGGCTTAGGATAAATAAGCTGGCTGGGTATAAGCATTTACTCTAAAAATTTTTTCTCCATGAATTTTCCAAAGTGATTTTCATTATAAATCTTTCATTTCTCATGTGCAGAATAGGAATAATGACCTTCTCTTAGGGTTGTTTTGAGGGTTAAATAAATTAATAACTGAAAATAAAAAAGTTAGCCTAGGCCAGTCTGTATAGTAGGCTTACAATAAATTGTAGTTTCTTTTTCTTCCTCCATTTTCTGGATGTTGTGTGTAAACACAAATGTACATATAGTGATTTTCACTTTTTATTTTTATTTTTTAGGATTTAGAGTAGTATTGGTTAATAATAGCTTGTAAAAACAGTATTCAGCATTATATAAACTTTGTATTTATAAATTTAGAAATCCTTAATGAAAGCTAAAAAAAGTTAATCTCAATTTCTTCTTAGTTGCTGCAAGAATACCAGGAAATGCAATAACTCTGAAGACAGTCAGATGCCCATTCTCCTCACTTTTTCCAGGCTATAGATGAATGGAAATGAAAGTAATATTCTATGTTTGTTTTAAAAAATGCAGTGATTCTGTTTCTTGCTCCAATATAAAAAAGGCTTAGAAGTTATCATTTTCATTGCTTTGCTTTGCTTTGTTTTAGAGACAGGATCATGCTCTGTTGGCCAGGTTGAAGCGCAGATGGTGTGATCATAGTTCACTGTAACCATGAACTCCAGAGCTCAAGCAATCCTCCTGCCTCAGCCTCCCAAATTGCCAAGATTACAGGTGTGAGCCATTGTACCCAGCTGTCATTCCCATTCTTATAATAAGAAATAGCCGAGCAAACTAAAAGTCAAGAAATTTTCTTTGACACACCAGATAATTGAGGTCACAAGATAAACCACGACTCCAAACATTCTAAACATAGGTGGACATAGAGTCAAAACTGAAATCTTACCTGGAAGAGAAGCTGTGAGAGCCATGGGCCAGTAGTAGTAATACTTAAAAGACAATTATGATGAGTTGATGAAGGCTTGGTGTGCAATAGTTTGAGAGTGAGAAACTGCTGAGGGTCACAACTTTGCAGTCTTAGGGTTTCCTGTATTTTAGTAGGTTATATCTAAAAACCAACCAACCAAACAAACAAAAATTATCAAGTTCTTATGGTGAAGAGCAAAGAAAAATCCCTTCCTAGCCCTAGCAAGGGGAAGAAAAAGTAAATGTTTTGAAATATGCCCAGAGTGTTCTTCATAACAAAGATCTACTCTCCAGGTTCTTTGTCAGAACCTTTTCCTGCCTCAAGGAATTTCATTTTCTAACTTTTTTTCTACGTTTCCTGTGGCACCTAAAGGGAAGGAAGAAAAGCCAAACAACACTTATGGAGGTCACAGCTCAGGAATACAGGTCCACTAAAGGACTGAAATTTAATCATAAGACTACAGAATGCTTCCCCTCCTCTGCACCTTACCAACACACCAACAGGGCTCCAGTCTATCAGTGTATTGTGCTAGAAGGAGCTGAAAGACAACACTATTTGGGGAGGACCTCTTACGGAAGCCCAAAGGCAAAGAAAAGAAAGAAAACAAAAAACAAAGACACCAGAGAAATTTTAGGTCTCTGGAAAACTAATTTTAGTAAACATTTAACACAATCCATCTCCTAACCAAATTAACATAATTCTTTACCTTTTTACCTCAGTTCTTATTACAGGATATCCAACTTTCAACACTAATTTAAAAGGCATACTAGATGGTAAGAGAAAACAAAATGAAGAAAGAAAGTAGGCATCAGAACAAGACTCAGATAGAAAGCAAATTTTTGGAATTATCAGGCAGAGAAATTAAAATATCTATAATTACTACATCAAGAACTCTAATGGCAAAATAAGACAACATGAGTAATGAAAGAAGAGGAATTATATTCTAAGAAGGAATCAAAAGGAAATGCTAAAAAGCAAAAAACATTTTAACAAAAATGAAGAAGCCATTAATGAATTCATCAGTAAATTGGGAATAACTGAGGGAAGAGTCAGTGAGTTTGAAGATAGGTCAACAGAAACTTTACAAATTGAACTGCAAAGAGAAGAAAAAATGAAAAAATCACAGAATGTCACAAAACTGTGGGAAATTTCAAAAGGTAGAACATAGGCATACTTAAAATATCAGAAGAAGAAGATGAAAAGAAGGGAGCATAATAAGTATTTGAAGCTATGATAGTGAAGACATTTCCAAAATTAATGACAAAACTAAACCACAGAATTAAGAATCTCAGATGTACCAACCAAGATAAATACCAATGAAATAGTATAGAAGTTACACGAAGTCACACCCTATACAAACTGCAAAAAACAAAAAAGAAAAAAAGTCTTAAAAGAAGCTAAGAGGGTGTGGTGGTCTTTCCTATAGAAAAACAAGGAAATGAATTATACCAATTTCTTATCAAAAGCTGTGAAGGCATGAAGACAGTCATGTAAAATATTTAATTATTTGGAGAAGAAAAATTCAGAAATCAATGTTGAATGGAATTACCTTTAAGAGTGAAGACAAAATAAACACTTTTTATACAAACAAAAAGTGAGAGAATTCTTCACTGATAGACTAACCTTGTAAAAATGTTAAAAGATTTCCTTGAGACAGAAGGAAAGTAACATAGGCCATATATGTGGATTTAGAAAGAAAGGAAAGTCATTAGAGGAAGAATATATGCAGTTCAAATAAAATATTTTATTTTTCGTATTTTTAATTGATCTAAAAGGTAACTCTTTTTAAGAGTAACAGTAATATCTTGGTGTTGAGTGATTATCCCATGAGGTAAGTAAAATGAATGACAGCAATGCTATAAGAAACAGAGGCGAAGAATTGGGAATACTCTGAACTGAAGCATTACAGTGTTACCTAAAAGTGGACTTAGATTAGTTAAAAGTATATATTGCAAACTTTTTGAAGAAATTCAAAAACTTTTGAAAAATAAGTATAATTGATATAAGAGAAGAATTAAAATAGAATCATCTAAAATGCTCAATCAAAACTAGCAAAGAGAGAAGAGTGGCCAAAACCCTATGTGGGGTCTTTCAGGGTCAACCATAGGCAATCACAAAGGCTTTACCTGGCAGGCCTTTCATGGTGGAAAGTTCTCTTCCCCACACCAGACTTGATACACAGCCAATGGACTGCAGTGTCAGAGGGAGTTTATAATCAAGGAATCAGGCTGCCCTGATCAGCCATGCTCTTATGCATGGCTACTTCTTAGCTTTGGTGCCTCAATTCAGACAACACTTTACTGGAGGGGCTTCAGCTGAGGACTTTCTCAGGTGCCTTTGCTGAGACTCCCTCATGGGATTTAGGATTTGAAGATGCTCTTCTCCACTCAGACTCAATACTCAGTACTTGACACTCCTAGCCCTTTCCCCTCTCTCTCTCTCCCAGTCCTACTGGCCCAGAAAACTGCAGAAGTCTTTTATTTAGAGCTCCCTTGGCATTATGACAATTCCTACCACCTGTATTGGTCCACCTGTTCTTCAATCAGTACCATTCAAAAAAATACATGGAAGGGCAGGGAGGAGTCAGCATTTTCTCAAGTTTATTAATAGCTTCTTGCTTCTACTATCATAGTAAGTGATTAAAAGCTCAACTTTTACTTTCCTTTTGGCTTGTTGTCTTAACTGGCTGCTCTGCCTCCTGACAGCTCAGCTCTTTCTTGGCTCAGCACAGTGCCTGAAACCATGAGCATTAAAAGGGCTCTACAAGAATGAACAAAGTTATACCCACAAATTTGATAATTAAAATAAAATGGTCCAATTTCTAGAAGGAAAAATCTACCAAAACTCACAAAAGGAGAATAGGTCATATGACTAAGCTTAAATGTATCAATGATATTGAATAATTAATAATCTTTCATAAAAGAGAATACTAGCCCCAGATGGTTGCATTGGTAAGTTTCAACAAACATTTAAATAAGATATAATACCAATTTTCTTCTTTCAGAAAATATGAGAACAGAAACACTTCCTACTTAATTTTCTGAGGCCAGCATTTCCCTAATACCAAAACATAAAAACATTACAGGAAAGGAAAGCTACAATTATCTCTTATGAACATAGAGTTAAAAACCTTCTACAAAATATTAGCAAATATAAGCCAACAATGTACACTTGATATGAGGTGATTAAAAATATGACACTTTACATTAGTGATTTTCTTCCTCAAAACCCATGACAACGGAATATTTATAAGAAAAACATCAGATAAATCCCAGACATTCCCCCAAATATCTGACCAATAGTCCTCAAAACTGTCAAAGTCACCAAAACCAAGGCAAATCTAAATAACTGTCACATACAAAAGAAACATGAAACTTTAAGGCTTCTTATGACCTAACTTGTTAAGCCCTAAAATTTCACTACCTCCACACTTTATTGGTCAGCCAGTCACTAAGGCCAGCCAAGATTCAAAAAGACAGCAATTCAAAACCTTTTCTCTGTAAAAGACCCTTTTAAAAAGTTAGGAAAACAAGCTACAGACTGAAGGAAAATATTTGCGAACTACATAACTGACGATAGAATCATACCTAGAATCAGAGAGAACACTCACAACCAACAGTAAAAAACAATTCAGTTCGAAAACAATAAAAGACATAAATCAAAGAAGCCATACAGATGGCAAATAAACATATAAAAAGATGTTAAACGTTACTAGCCATTAGGGAAATGCAAATTAAAACCACAATGAGATACTGCTACAACACCTATCAAAGCATATTTTTTAGACATACCAAATAACTATGTTTAAGAAATTTATTTCAGGAACACTGAGGATGGCAAGAAATTATAAAATATCTTAAAAAAAGGAAACTAAATTGGGAACAGATGATTCTTATCCAGACGTGTTCTTTGTATGTTGTGACCATGAATGAATGGTTACAGCTGAAGTGGAAGGAACACATGTACTGTGTTAACTTTTATCAATGCACATGATACAGCCATGTTCTAAGATGCCTACATACAAGTATAAAACAACAATAAATAAATGTTAGGGAACATCTAAGTTTAATGAAGGACTAAAAGAATCAATAAATGAGAAAATAAGGAACTGGTAACATGCAGTATTGTATTTGCAATAAAAAAAATGGTGAGTTATTTTTTTATTACGTGGACTAAAACAAAAAAGTGAAGAAAAAGTGGAGCATGTTCCAAAGTAAATTAATGTTCAGTGTTCCCAAAGGACTGTGTTTATGTGTAACATTAAAGTAAACTTCACAGAAATTAAAAAAAATCCAGTATGAATGAAAAATTATTTGTACAAAGTAATCAAGTATATGAGCAGCTCAGATATGAAGTATAAAATATTGGTTATGTGGAATTGGAGGAAAGAGACCAAGGGCACAGTCGTGAGGGCAGAATGAAAGAGAAAGCCAAAGTGAAGAATGAATGAAAAATATCACAGAGGGTCAAAATATTATACAAAGTGTGTTTCAGGCATATAAAAAACCAGAGGTCACCCTGAAGAAGACGGAGAAGTAAAAATTATAAGAATAAATTATCGACCAAAGAAATAGATATTGCTAAAATATTAAATTAAATCCTTGCTTTCTTGTCTCAGTTTTCACAAAGAAAATAAGGGACAAATGCTAGGAACAGATATTAATTTCCCTTGGGAGAGAAAACAAATATTACAGGAAATTGTGATCATGCCAGAAGAGGTAATCAAAAATAATGGTTGAAACCACACACACAAAGAATACAAAAATATTCAATAGTCAATGGCCAGGTATGTTTCACTAGTTTTATTTGAGAAATACTGGGGGAAAAAAAAAGCAAGAGGAGAAATGAAGGATAAAGTTCCCCTGCAGTCAGCTCTTTTCTAAAATCTAATATTTATGATATAGTATATCAATTCTACTCTTACATATGAAATCAGTCACACTGATCTGTACAATTATTTATTATATTGCTTACAAATATATACCTCTGATTTTGGCATTATTTATTAGGAGAAGATTGGGGAGGTGGACATGGCTAAGTATTTATTTAATTCTACACATAGAAAGATAAGTCTATATTGTTAAAGGATAAGTAAAATAAATAGGACTTCTCTTTTAAAAATATAAAATAGCAAAATGAGAAAATAGCAGAATGAGAAAATATCAAAATGGTTTATTTACTGTTTTAAAATTCAGTTGTATAAGTGAGGAACTATGCATGTTTTCATTTAAGGCAAAAAGGTCTCATACTTAGAAGTAATTCTGAGGCCAAAAAAAAAAAAAGATTATTGACATGACGGTGGAGTATGCGAATGGAATGTATAACCTTGGTGTTGGATCTGTAATGGAAGATAAAAATATCATTTTCCTATCACAACACTTAAATAAATACTTATATTTAATTATATAAGAAATTTACCTAGACACTACACTGGTACCTGGGTTCAAGATAGATTTAAGATTCATTCATTTATTCATTGACGCAATAAATAAATATATGGTCTGTTGTGTATAATCAATTTGCCGGTCTAATGGACACAAGGACTGATAAGTTATAGTCTCAATCTTTAAGAATCTTACAGAATCCTTTATGGGATATGTGAGACACAAATAGGAGTATTTCCAATTTTGTTTAGAGCAAGGAGAGCATCATGAAAGGTGTAGTAAGGTGGCAATAATTTGTGAGACATGAAAGAGCCCAGTAGATAGGGGTAGGGCTTGTGGCAGTTTGTGAAGAATATTCCAGGCAGTGGGAGAATCATGGACACAACTCATGGATGTTAGACTCAGCAAGGTGCCTTCCAAGAACTGAAAGTCAGTCAAATTTACTAGAAGAATCAAGAAAGAAGGGATAGAAGATGAAGAAATTAATGATAGGGATAATCTCAGAAAGAGGATTTTTGTTTCTTACTTTCTCTTATCTGTTGTTTTCCAATTTGATGTTAAAAATGCTGAAAATTTCATGATCATTTGCCCTTCATGAAAACTATTCCATATGTTGTCCCAGAAACCTCTATGTGGTATAAACAAATATTTCTGATACTGATTTCTATTTTACTAAAAATAATTATTGTTATAACAAGGATCTGGCATATAATTTTTATAAGTGGTCATATTAATTTAACCATCTTACAGGTAATTGTTTTGAAGATGAATAGAGGAGTAAGGATTATTTTCTTTCTTAAACATCACTTTCACAGAAAAGACTAAATACTGCATTCAAGGTCAATGCATATAATGAATTTTAGAAATAATGAGCTGGCTTGTAGAACATCTAAGATACGGGAAGTGTTTAGCAAAGTGCATCATCCTTTCCAACATTATCTTTACCGTTTGAATATTGATGATTATGCAAACATAGACAACCTATAAAGAAATTTGGAAGAACTGAAAATTAACACAATTTGAATGAGACTAAAATACCTACAAAAAAGAAATATCGAAGATTTTTAGTTGCTAATGTTCATCTTTACACTTTTCAATGTCCTCAGTATTCCAAAAATCTTTGAATGAAATGACATGTTAATCTAAAGTTGATGAATATGGCAGACATATGTAAAAAATAATTTCTACTCCAAAAAATTTTCATTCTCAGGTCCAAATGCCTAGACCTAGAATTTGAAAGCATGCAATCTCAACAAATTCCTCTATAGGTTCAATAAAAATTAAAATCACAGTCAATTTTTAAGGGAACATTATAAATTTAATTTCATGGTCATTTGAAAAAGAAAATATGCTGTAATTAATAATATAATATTTAAAATAAGAAAATTTGGAAAGCAGCAAGGTAGGCTTCAGATAGCTAATTATAGAATAAACTATAAACTGTAGGATAAAACTAATATTATTTCAAATAGTGTATAAGTACTTATCTGAGTTATCTATTTCTGTATAACAAGAACCATAACACTTAGTGGCTTAAAGCAATGATTGAGAATTAACTTTCTTGGTTCAGTGGGTTTACTGAGCTCCGATGGGGAGTTCTCATTTAAGGTATCCCATGTGATTTCAGATAGATGTGCACTGGAGCCACAGTCATCTGAAGACTGAACCAGATTGTAAAACCAAAATGGCTTAATCACGTGGTTAGCATTTAATGATGCCTATAGGCTTGATGCTTAGCTGGGGCTGTCAACTGGAGCGTCTTCATGTAACCTCTCCATGTGGCTTGGAATTTTCAGAGTAGGGCAGCTGAATTTGAAGATGAATTATTTTAAGAGTTAATATACTTAGAGAACCAGGTTGAAATATCAAGGCTTTTTATGACCTACCTTTTGAAATCCTGAAATATCATTTCCACAATATATTTTTTTTTTTTTTGGTCAAACCAATCACTAAGGGCAATGCAGTTTCAAAAGGAGAATAATTAAAAGTCTCAAAGGGAGGACTATCAAAGAATTTTCTATTTTTTAAATCTACCTCATAGTCAACAGTTTATTTCCATTATTCTTACATGTGAAATGCATGCACCTTCTTCTAAGACCCTCCCGAAAGTCTCATGGTATTACAGCATCAGGCTCAGACTCAAAATCCAGAGTCTTGTCATCTAAATCATGTCTAGGTCTGGCTGAGGCCCCTCTGTCCAGGCCTTGAGTATGGGACCTGTCAGAGTGAAGTGCTTTGAACTAGAGAGACCAGTTGCCTGCTCCTTATACATGTAACACACAGTAGTGAAACAAAGATAGCATAACCTCAATAAATACTCTTATTCAAAAAGGAAGAGAACATGAGGTAAAGGCAATACTCGAATCCAGCTGGGCATTTGTCATCCATTTCTGGGTCCTGGGAAATTTTCCACACAGCTGTTGGTTCTGCCCTCGGGGCTTTTTGTTTTGTCCTCTGTAGTCATCCCAGATTTACATCCTGTAATTCCATCTGAGTAGCCCTCCTCAGCCTGTTCTGGTTATCTATTGTTGCCTAATAAATAATCCAATATTGAACAATTTAAAGAAACAATATATTTTTATCTCTCAAAGTCCTATGGGTTGATTTATCTCCTATGGGACAAGGTTGGAGTCTCACCTGTGGTTGTGGCTGTGTGGTGGCTACGTCTGTAATCATCTAAAAGCTCAAGGGAGCAGGAGGCTTAATGTGGTTCACTCAGTTGGTGGAACTGTCATTAATGACCGCCTACAATTTGTCTGTTCTTCATTTGGTGTGTGGTGTGCTATGTATTTAAAGTTAATTTTCACTTTAATTTGCTTAAAAGTACCTATTACCTTGGCGTTTCATTTCAAATATGTTCTATTTCTTCATATATCATACTTCCTTTAATATATACAGATATCTCTTGATGTTCAAGTTCCTGATATCCAAGATTTCATTTTCTAAAAGTCAGAGGTAAAATATTTTGAAATAATTTTATATCTTTTTGTATTTAATACTTGGATGCTTAGTGTAGAAATTTAGAAACCAAAGAAATTAGGTAGTATGGCATATCTATATTAAAGTATATATATAAATATGCATCAAACATGCATATATAGGTATGATTATTAAAAGCACAATGGGTTTTATGTGAAATTCATAATTAATCTCAAGTAAAATTTATAATATATGTGCATAAGATGTTTTGAAACCACTAAATCACAGTATAACATTTCAAAGACTGAAAAGAAATATAATGTATATGCAACTGGCACTATTTCCTTAAAATGTATGAAACAAAAACATACAAATGGAAAAAGAAACAGAAGAAATATACAAATCTGTAATTATAGTTGGATATTTCCACCCTCTTTTCTTAGTAATTGATCAAGCAAGTAAACAGAAAATCATTAAGTATATAGACTACCTGAACACCACTATGAAATAACTTGTCCAAATAGACATTTAGAGAAGCCGAAAATCAAATACATATTCTATCATCAAGAGTGACCACACTATAGAATATAAACAAACCTCAAAATACTCAATAGAATCAATCATAAAAAGTATGTGTCTAACCACAATAGAATGACCTAGAAATTAATAACAGGAAGATATCGAGAAAACCTCCAAATATTTGAAAATTTAAAATAAACACACCATAAGTAGCTCACAGTTGAAAAGGAATATAAATTAGAAAATATTTTGAATTAAACGTAAATGAAATTATAACTATCAAATTTTGTGGGATTCAACTAAAGTATTGCTTAGGGTGAGACCCATAACACTATACGCTTGTGTTAGAAGAGATCAAAGGTCTCAAATAAATTACCTAAGATTTAAACTTAAGAAACTAGAAAAAGAAAACAAAATGCAAAGCAAGTAGAAAAAAGAAAATATTAAAGATAAAAGCAGAAATCAATAAAATGAAACCAAAATAAATAAATTGAAAAAAATTTAAACATCAACAAATTGATAAATGTAGCTACACTGAATAAGAAAAATGAATAAAAGAAAAGAAAGAGAGAGAGAATAGACACACATAACCAATATGAGGAAAGAGAGAGTACAGGTTACTAAAGATCTCCTGACATTAAAGTATAATATAGAAATATCATGCACAACTTTATGTCCATATATTCAACAACTAGGATGAAATGGATAAGTTTCTTAAGACACAAAATTCTAAAGTCATTCAATATGACATTTATAACTTGAATAGTTATACATATATTAAATAATTGACATCTTAGTTAAAACTTTGCAATCAAAAGAAGCTCAAATGGATGTCTTGAGCCAAATTTTACCAAACATTTATGTTTAAAATAATAGCAACTATATGCAAAATTTTCCATAAAACAAAATAAGAATAAAGACTTTTCACTTTATTTTATGAAGCTGTCATTATCCTGACAGCAAAAATACTACAGGACAAAGATTTTAGATGAAAAAATACAGATTAATATCATTATTAATATGAATATAAACATAATAAAATAATTTCAAGTGAAATCCAGTATTATATCAAAAGAATAACATATTACATCCAAGTGAGTGGTGGGGGTAGTTATCCAAGGAATGCAAGGTTGTTTAAACATTTGAAAAATCAGTTGATGTAATCTATATCAATAGAGTAATAAGAAAAAAGCATATGATTATCTCAATATATGCAGAAAAAGAATTTGACAAAATTAAACATCTACTCATGATTAAAACTCACAGCAAGCTAGGAATAGAAAAGAACTTCCTAATCCTGACAAAGAACAACTATTGGTAACACTGTAGTTAATGATTAAAGAAATGACTTGCTTTCCTCCTAAGACTAGAAATAAAGAAAGGATGTCCACTCTAACAACTACTATTAAACATTATACTAAATGTCCTAGCCAATGCAAAAAGATAATAAAAATAATGTTGTATAGATTGAAAAGGAAAACATAAGATGGTTTGTATACATAGATTTTTCCCAGAATCTATAAAAAATAAAATTAATAGAACTAAAAAGTAATTTTTACAAGAATGCACAATACAAAACCTATATTTAAAAATCAATATTTCTATATTAAAGCAATAAACAGTTGGAAATAATTTTTAAAGTAACATTTAAAATATCACCAAAACCATGAAATACTTGTATGCACATCCTCAAAAATATGTGCGCATTTGTATGCTGCAAAATAAAACACATTTTTGGAAGATTTTTTTAAAAAGCTATAATAATGTAGACTCAGGTTACTACTAGATCTACATACTCAGCGTGATTCCAGCCAAAATTCCAGCAGTTTTTTTGTAGATACAGAAAATCTAATTTTAAATTTATATGTAAATGCAAAGAAATAAGAATAGCCAAAGTAATTTTGAACAAGATCAAAGTTGTAAGACTCATATCGCCTGCTTTCAAGACTTACTATAAAGCTATAGCAATCAGGAAACTATAGTATTGGTGAAAATATAGGCTCATAGATAAATAGAACAGAGCAGAGAGCTCAGAAATAGACATAAACAAATATGGTCAAATGATCTTCAACAAAATTGCCAAGATAACTAATTTTAAAAATGACCGTCCTTTCAGCAAGTGATACTGGAAAAATTGAGCAACCATATACAAAAAAAGTTAACTCATACCTTGTGCCACATAAAAAAATTAACTTAAAATGGATAAAAGACATAAATATAAACATATATAAGATAACATAAGAGAAAATATGCCTTTTGTTTAGGCAAATATTTTCTCAAAGGACACAACAAAAGCACAAATCATAAAAGAAAAAATATATTAGACTTCATTATCATTAAAAATTTTTCCTTATGCAAAGATACTATTAAGACAAGTAAAAAACAGCTACATAATGTGAAAAGGTATTTGTAAAACATATATCAATTTAATAATAAAAAATTCATTCTGAAAATATAAAGGCCTACCAACTCAATAAAAAGAAAATAAACTATTATAAAAATAATGAACAAAAGATTTGAAGAGCCATTTTCCAAAGACTTAGGTATAATACCTGGCAGTATCAAGAGCTGGTGAGTGTGGAGAGAAATTGTAACTCTGATTAGTTACTAGTGAGAATGCAAAATGGTACAGTTATTTTGGAAAATATGTTGGCAGTTTCTTATAAAGTTACTATATTACCCAGAAATATCACTCCTAGATATTTATTCTAGACAAATAAAACTTATGTCTACACAAAATGCTGTTCTCAAATGTTTATAGTGGTTTTAAGCATAATATCCAAAACCTCAAAACAATTAAAATGCCCCCAAAACGTGAATGGATAGAATGTGCTGCATCTGTATAGTGGAATTGTCATCAGCAATATGGCAACATAGATGAATGGCAAACATGTTATGCCAAAGGAGAGAAGCCATATTCTAATGACTACATGCTTGAATGTTCCATCTACATGCTATTCTGAAAAAGCTAAAGCTATAGGAATAAAGAACAGAGCAGTGGTTATCAGAGGTGGGGGGAGAAAGGAATGACTACAAAGAGGCATGAAGAAACTTACTGGGATAATGGAAATGTCCTTTCTCTTGATTTTGGTAATTCACGTGACTATGTATGTTTGTTAGAGCATGTAGAACTGTACATATAAAAAAGGTAAAATTTATAGTGTGTAAATGATAACTCAATTACCCAGAGTTTTTTAAAAAGTTAAATATTGAGTAAACAGAGCGAGAATTATTGGCTCTACTGAGGCCTAGAGGGCGGTGTTAAAAACTGGCCAAGCCATTTGTTGCAGTAGATAATGCAGATACTAGAAAGTTGTAATTTTGTTATTTTTAAAACTACCTCTTTCTAAATGGGGCTTTTAATTCTATAACACTATAAATCAAGTTAAAAATCACAAGGTCAAAATCTGATAGAATTTATGTCAATTCTTAGCTCCAGGAGAATGATGATCACATCCAATCATTTTATTAATACTTTTACTAAGATACTTGGTCATATTCACAAGGTCTTTCACCTTCAGTAGCAAAGAACACTGCAGGTTTTCAGTCTGTTAGCAATTATCCTAAGTGCTTCACTGTTTTTCACCAGTACATTGTAAAAAAGATGGTTATGAAAAGTTGTATATTACTATAAAATTTTGAATTCAGGAAATCTGTAATGTCAAAATGATAATAGAAAATATCCAATCATCTCTTGATCTCAACCTTGTCTTTTTTTTTTTTGGTTATTTTTAGAATTGTAATTTGGTTATTTTAATGAGAATTGAAATAACAATTTCCAGGGTAAAAATAATTACTTTTCACAAGTAATTTTTACAAATAAAATCTTAAGAAACACACAAGTCTGCATTTGTGATACAAAATTTCTTAAACAGGAAGAATGCATACTTTTGTTAAGCAAGGCCTAGATTCCTGAATTCATGTGTTTTGGGAAAGTCTTTTACTATCATAAAAATGCAATTTGTAGATTCATTATTAGGGAGATAAATGTAATCACAGTAAAAGCATAGAGACTAATGAGAATGAAAAACTTCCAAGTTATATTTTAGATTTTTATCATGGTAGTCAACAAACGAAGAAAATAAGAGCAGGCTTTTAGTAATTTATTTATTAGTAAATATAAATTATGTATTTTTATTATGTAGAACATGATGTTTTGAAATATGTATACATTGTGAAATGGCTAACTTGAGTTCATTGACATATACATCACCTCATATTATTTTTTGTAGTGAGAAGACAATATCCACCTTAGCAATTTTCAAGCATATAATACATTGTTATTAAACATAGTTATCATGTTTTCTAATAGATCTCTTGAAGTTATTCCTTCTATCTAAATGAAATTTTGTATCCTTTGACTAACATCTCCCCAACTGCTCCCCACCCCAACCTTGCCATCTGATAGAGGCACTACCCATTGCCGAGGCAGAGTAGTTAATAAACAATCAGCATGCAATAGCAAATGCGACAGAAACAGAAGCACCTTGTTTATGAATATCCTGGATGTCTCATAATGAAATATTAGCTCTAGCTCAGAAATTAAATTTCAAATGCAAAATGTCATGGGACAAATAAAGAATTTGTTTGAACTCACACATAGATGTAAATTTTACTTTTTTTTTCCCCCTACCGAGAAGAGGCTTGGAGATAGAATGGCGATAAAGCACAAGTCTTTAGGGAGCTTCTAGGGAAGCTGGTCATGATGAAGCATGTAACTCTCAGTTACTAGGGTCTCAACGGTTTCTAAAGACATAGTACCTAATTTAATATTGTGCCTTGGAGGTTCTTTTATAAAATAACATAACAATTATAAATTGATGGCTCAGTAAATGACAAGATAAATGTGCACATTAAAAATCATTAGGTATCTTAATTGGACTCCTTGCTTTTAATCTCCCCCCCATTACATTCTACTTATTCCCTCTATATTTAATGTTATACATCCCAGATTAAATTGCTACTTCATACATAATTCCTTACAAAAGATCTATAGCAAAACTCTGTGTAACAGAATATAAAATATTTTATAAATAGATCTTAATTTCTCAGATATGTTTCACACTTTCAACTTTGCATTGCATCCTTCTACAACCCACCTTCATCAATACCTGCCTTGCCACGTTTCACTGCATGCCTGGGCATTGCTTGTTTATGCATCTATGAGACAGCACATACTGGGTTTCCTCCCTGGAATGCCCTCTTTTTTTCTGACCAAGTATAACTGCCTCCTTCTTTAACCCATAGTTCAAAAGTTGCCTTCTGAGTGAAACTTTTATACACCATGTAGGCTTAAGTTGCTCTATCTTTGCCACATTAACTCTTTGTTCATAATTGTGTTGTAACTCCTGTACCATTTTTGTATATTTAATTTTCTACGTTTCTTCTTTCTGTACCTTCAATAATATATATTTGCTCAACTAAGGGGAAAATCTATGCCATATTAATCTTTTAACCCTACTTTTAGCACAGTGTATGGAACACAGCAGGCACTGAATAAATTATTATTATATGAATTAAACTGAACAAGCATGTGCTTTGAGTGCTTAGACTAAATCTATCATCAAGTACATGACAAATGTAACTAGAGTTGTAGTTATCAGTCATTAGTATATACTATTAGCTGGGTACCCTTCTACACAAGAGATGTGACACCATTTATTTAATGTTAACCAATCATTAGGTAATAGTTAACATCAGATCAGCTGTTTAGTTTATATACTATACTAAACCCAAAAAGAATATCTTTGTTCAGTTCTAGATTTCATTTTTCTGGAGAACAGGCAGCATAACCTATTTATGATGCGTCATCAGCACTTAGCATAGGTCTTATCAATAGTAGACACTCAGTAAATATTTTTATATCTTAAAGTAAATGTAAACATGAGTAACTACTTCTAAACAGTAGTTTCTAAAACTAAGTCAGAACAGAATTCAATGAAAGAAATCTCAGGCCCTTCTTACATGGTTTCTAGTTCTAAGAGTATTCATATAATTGATGACTTAGTTTTTTCAATTGAAGACAAGTAAAGTGATAAACTCCAGCTAGTGTATTATATTTATGGTTGATTCATTTTATTTGTCAATTGTCTAAAAATATCAAGAAAATAGCCTAATAATAGTTCTAGCTTTTAGTCTTGCATTATAAGAAAAATTATGACAAAGCATAAACCCAAAGAAAGGGAAGACCACACAAACAATAGATAAGTTAATATAAAAATTCTGAAATCATTCAATCAATGATTGATTGATAACCAAACAAACTTTAATAAGTATTTTACTAAGTGTTTAGTAAAATAAACATTTAAATTATAATATAAACTGTTAAAGGATGATTTTTAAAACTAAAATCACCACTCCCATAAAACTATAAATGTACATATTTCAAAAATTTTATTGAATTTCATTAATTATTGAGGAAATTAGTAAACTCTTAAAAGCAGATCAAAGGAGAATACAAAGGATAGACACACATTTAGGCAGTCAGGAATACCGAATATAATTTATAGAATAGATGCAAAACTGATGCATAGCCACAGGAAAATAATCAACAATATATCATGGGACAGCATTTGCATTTCTAGAAACAAAAATCACTTGTAGTTTTATCAGTTTTCTATAATTTTTAGAGTTGTAATATAGCACAAAAACAATAAAAGGCAGAAATAATCTGGAAGAATATACTAGACAGGACACTAAGTAGTCTTTTTGGCCATTGTAAAGTTATTCACATATTTTCTTTATAAATGTGCCTATAATGCCAATAAGAGTAACATTGCATTTGCTATTACACCAATTTGTTTTATGGTTAAATCAAGTCTAAATATTCCTGAAAGGCCATGGCATTACCTGGCCACATGTACATTGGCATGGATTTCAGGGACACCTAATAGAAGATTTCAGAACATTCTATATAAAAGAAAATTTCGAGAGCCACTTGGAAGAGTGCCAAATTTTATGTCATAATTCAGCTTAAAACAATTGAACTATATTCCACATTTGATGTTATAATGTTATGTATAGAATTGTTGGTAGTATGAAATCAATTTTTAAAACATTTCAAATTGGAAAAGATATCTTTACTTTTACTCGGGAAAAAAGTAATTATTACTTTTATAGAATCTTACAATCTAAGATTTCCTTGTAAGTGCATGTAACTTTTTTGCAATATGTGTTGACAGGTGGTCATCCCCATTAGTGCTTAAAAATGTTTTACTTGTCATGTTTCAAAATAAGACTGGAAAGGAAGTGGATCAAGATAATGAATTGGTTATAAAAAATTTCATATCTAAAAATACAAATGGTTAACATATTGCCATTAATCTCAAGAGAAAAAAAAAACATGCCTGCAATAAAAGGAAAATATAAGATTTGCCAAGAAGAACTGAAGTGAACTGATGTAATTGCTTGGGAAAAGGGCCACTGAGTTGGAGAGCATGATTAAAAGAGCTGTGGTGCTTGGGTAGAATCCAGCTTAGCAGCCTAGCAGCTGCACATCTTGGGCAATCTGTTGCTGATTATTAGTTATAGAAAACCAGGTATAATCATTGGCATCCATTGTTATGAATGCATAAATCAAAATTGCAACAGCTTTTTTATAAATTTATTCAAAGTAGTATACGGCCTTCTGAAACTACTCTTGATTTCCCTAAGTATTCAAAAAATCCTGTAGCAATAAATTAAGGCTACATTTAAATATTTTTTTTTCCTACTGAAGGATACTACCATATAATACCCAGAAACAACTTAAGTTTGAGTTTTAAAACAGCTTTGAAGAGACATTCTTCTATTTAGAAACTGGCTACTATTATACTTAGGGTACCTTGTTAAGTTGAAATGAAAACTCAGATAAAACCTATGTGTTGAGTTAGGGAAAGTTTGATAAACAAGGATGGAGGTGGGAGTCTAAAGAATCTACTGTAGTTGGTTAGGGAGGAAGTTTTCAACTCTCTCAACATCTGAAGTTCACATAAATACTGCAGATTGAATGGCAGAACTCCTACAAAAGTCAGATTGTAGGGATGGATAGCAATGCTCAGTGTAATAAAAGAAAGAGCCTGAGAGAGTCTCAGGTTACAAAGTCAATACACACAAATCAGAGGCATTCATATATGCCAATACCATTCAATCGGAGAACCAAATTAAGGACTCAATACCTTTCAAAATAGCAACAAAGAAAATAAAATATCTAGGAATATATTTAACTAAAGAGGCAACGGACCTCTATAAAGAGAACTATGAAACGCTAAGGAAGGAAATTGCAGAACACGTAAATAAGTGGAAATCGATACCATGCTCATGGATTGGAAGAATTAACATTGTTAAAATGTCTATACTACCCAAAGTAATCTATAGATTCAATGCAATTCCTATTAAATTACCAACATCATTTTTCACAGATTTAGAAAAAATAATTATACACTTTGTATGGAATCAAAGAAGACCCCGTATAGCAAAAGCAATCTTAAGCAATAAAAACAAAATGGGAGGTATTGATTTTCCAGACTTCAAATTATACTACAAAGCTGTGGTTCTTAAAACTGCGTGGTATTGGCACAAGGGCAGGGACACAGACCAGTGGAACAGAACAGAAAACCCAAATATAAAACCATCCTCATATAACCATCTAATCTTTGACAAAATAGACAAAAACATACTCTGGGGACAAGAGTCCCTATTCATTAAATGGTGCTGGGAAAACTGGATAGCCACATGTAGAAGACTGAAACAGGACCCACAGATTTCACCTCTCACAAAAATCAAATCACAGTGGATAACAGATTTAAACCTTAAATGGGAAACAATTAGAATTCTAGAAGAAAATGTAGGAAAGACTCTTACAGACATTGGTCTAGGCAAAGAATTTATGAAGAAAACCCCTAAGGCAATCGCAGCAACAACAAATTAAAAAGCTTCTGCACAGCCAAAGAAATAGTCATGAAAATAAACAGACAGCCTACAGAATGGGAAAAAATTTTCACATACTACACATCAGATAAAAGACTGATAACAAGAATCTATTTAGAACTCAGGAAAATCAGCAAGAAAAAATCAAACAATCCTATCAAAAAATGGGCAAAGGACATGAATAGAAAGTTTTCAAAAGAAGACATAAGAATGATCAAAAAACGTATCAAAAAATGCTCAACATCCCTAATCATCAGGGAAATGCAAATCAAAACCACAATGAGATACCACTTAACTCCGGTGAGAATGGCCTTTATCAAAAAATCCCAAAACAACACATGTTGGCGTGGATGCAGAGAGACAGGAACACTCATACACTGCTGGTGGGAATGCAAACTAGTGCAACCCCTATGGAAAGCAATATGGAGATACCTTAAACAGATTCAAGTAGACCTACCATTTGATCCAGCAATCCCATTATTGGGCATATACCCAGAAGAACAAAAGTCATTCTTTAACAAAGACACCTGTACCCGAATGTTTATAGCAGCACAATTCACAATCACAAAGATGTGGAAACAACCCAAGTGCCCATCAATCCACGAATGGATTAGTAAACTGTGGTATATGTATACCATGGAGTACTACTTAGCTATAAGAAATAACGATGATACGACATCTCTTTGGTTCTCCTGGAGAGAGCTGGAACCCATTATATTAAGTGAAGTATCCAAAGAATGGAAAAACAAGCATCACATGTACTCACCAGAAAACTGGTTTCCCTGATCATCACCTAAATGTACATCAGGGAAGGATACCAATTGGATATCAGACTGGGATGGGGGGTGGGGGGAGGGGATGGGTGTATGCCTACATGACGAGTGCGTTGCACACCCTCTGGGGAATGGTCATGCTTGAAGGTGCAGACCCAGGGAGGTGGGGGGGGGAGGGGATGGAGGTATGACTACATGATGAGTGCCAGGCACACTGTCTGGAGAATGAGAACGGACGTGCCTGGGACTCTGACTCAGGGGGATGGGCGGGACATGGACAATGTATATGACCTGAACTTATGTACCCCCATGATGAGCTGAAATAAAAATATATATATATTTTTTTCCTATTTATATTAAAATTATAAATTCATATTGATTCTTCTGATTTTGTTTCAATAACACAGGGTTTATTTTAGCTTTCCACTCCATAAATTTCACTCCTTTCTTGAATAGTAAGAAACCTGACTCCTTTAGCTACAATATATTTACTTATTTACTCAGTCCTGGAATACACACAGAGTATTTCTTAAAGTTTTACTCATAACATTGAAAACAACAAACTTGGTAACCAGAGTTCAACATTTCTCTACAATTCTTTGGCGTATAGTAGATAGTTTTGTAGCTAAAATACTGTGTTCAAATGCTGCATAGTCTTTTTTTTTTTTCAGTGTAGTTGCATTATTCATGTGAAATACAGTTAGGTTCATTGGTTTATATTCCATGTTTTCCTATCTTATTCTTGTGATTTTGATGTTTGTTTTTGCCCCTATCCGTTTTTAAATGATGATTATACTTATCAAGCAATTTTAATTTCAAATCCTATTTTTATCTAAATTGCTATCCTATAGAGTCAAAAACCTTTAAAGTAGATATTAGGTTGAGTGAGTTGATGTTGCAGTTTAAAAAAAATATATAGGCAATATTTATAGCAAACACCTTACCTTACCAGCAAGTTCAAGCTGAATTTGGACTGAGATGTGTCCTATGTATTTACTTGGTATAATGACTAAGCTTTTCCTCATTTCAAAGAGAAATGTTTGTGGAAGGAATTTCAGCTCTCTCACATACTTTTAAGAATTAAAAGTTAAGAGACATAGAAAGGTTATTTTTATATCTAGAAAATGCAGAGTAATACATTGCTTTTGCTATAATTTCAAGTTTTAGGAGGAAGATTTTGTAGATAAACAGTTGAAAAAATTACTCTTGCCTTCTTAAACAGTTTTAATCACTGCTTACTTCTAACTAACACAGCTGTCTTTCACTGAAGAAAAGAAATATTGTCTTGACCAAACTCAGTGAAGCTTATGTTTTCTAGTATACTTTCTCCTCAAATCTAGAATCCTGGCCTCAGAATTAAATGTAATTATTTTCCTTCTAAGGTTATATAAGTTGAAAAGAAAAACAATCTGTCCTATCTTTCCCCTGAGAAACTAATAAAGCTTGACCTAAATTGAGGCTCGTAGGATTGAAATTAGATATAGCAGGAAATTTAATGGAATCTTAGAGAATCCCTCAGTATCTTCCGGTCAAAATGTTTTCGTTTTAGAGAAAACACTCCACATTTCTTGAAGTCACTACAATGAAACACATCCACACATGTACTGAAAAATTTTTAACTGGATTCAGCTGAAAGGCAGAAGGAGCGAGAACACTTAAAGAAGGCAAAATATATGTCATATTCCCATTTCAATTCCCCTCAGAATGGAGCAAAATGCAAGGTACAAACTAAGCTCTAAATATCTAATTTTGAGGAAATGGCTATAGCAAACTACCTAGTTGTATTATATGTATTTAAATATAAGTAACTGAGTAACTCCTATTTCTACAAAATGGGAATAGAGATTGGGGAATGAATTAGCATTCCTTTTAAAAACTAACTTGATCTTACTGATAATTCAATATTGCCCAATCTTCTCTTGTTTCCATTTCATCAACTGTAAAATGAGGTAATAACTGTGTCCACCTGATAAGAATATTCCAAAGATTAAATTAAAAGAGTTAACATAGAGTACTAAGGATTCTTCCTAGTCTAGTGGGCATGACATATGCATGCACTATTAATACTTGGTTACTTTCATTACACTGGTAAGTTCTTTGTTCCTGACGTTAGACCTACCTTCAAGCCCCTACTTAATTAGTTACAAACCATGTGAGCTTAAGAATAGCATTTTATGTCTCTGAGCCTATTTTCTCATCCTTGAAATGGGATAATGGAGCCTATAACCACATGGTTGCTTCAAAAATAAATTAAAAAAAAATCAGTAATATTTTCAGCCTAGTACCTACTATATTCTCAGAGCTTGCTAAATTGTCATTCTTCTACATTCCTACCCTACCCATGTACAGATATTGGTACAGAGAGCACAGTATTTTAATATTCAGTCCTAAATATTCACTTGTGAGGAGGGAAAGGGCCCCTGAGATCTTCTAGTCAGGACATATTGACACATTCATAAAATGTCAAACCAGGGAAGAAACAAGGTCAATATTACATTCATCTTTACAAAAGAAGGAGAAGATATAAACTTTGGAAATTAAAGATTGACCAACTTAGCTTTTCTGTGGGAAACAAAATTAAACTACATAATTTATAAGAAATGTAACAGGACCTCTGAGGTAATACTAAAACATTATCATTTTAAATGAAACATTGAAGACCTTGGAAGGTTAAAAGAAGGATCTATGCAGAAACTGCAGTGCTTATTCTCATGTTCCTGAAAATTTGTGTTGCTTGATCCACTGTAAAAGCCTAAGAAATATTAGAAAGAAAGGAGGGAAGAAATGAGAATGGCAGATGGGAGGATGTCAACAAAGGAGACAGAGAAGACCAGAAGGTAGGAGGGAGCAATCGAGGAAGGCTCTATGGCATAGCTGAGCAAGCTTTTAACCACAAAGAGTAATCATTGTTTACGTTGCAGGAAAAGCCAGAGGAATGAAGCAAGGGAAGAAGAAGAAATTTATTGAAATTTTCCTGTCAATCACTATGCCACACATGAACTAACTCAAAGTAACTCACTTAGGCCTTTTGCTACACTCAACAGAACACTGTTGCAACCAAAGACCACTTCAGAAGAAATTTAAATCTTTTTGGCAGTTTCTGCAGGAAAAAAAAAAAGAATCAAATAACTATTATAATAATAAAATTAGATACACTGCAAAATTTCTCAAAACTACATACTCCCCATTTCTTATTCTCAATGTAGCTTGCAAATGCAGCTGCTAATTAAAACTTCCACCCCAAATTTCATATCTCTTAAACTTGATCACAAACCCAGTCCACATAAGCTCCTTCTTTTTCTTTTTTCTTTTAGATCAATCTTTATTTTACAGGCCAACTTGTCTTTCTTGTGGGATTATTTAATTAACACTAGTTTTCCTATCAGTTTAATAACAAGGAAGATTTCGGGTTTGCCTCCAAAAAATATGTTTATCTAGTTTATATGTTTATCTTTTTTTTAATCTCCTGACTACAATGCATACCCAATTAGGAAACTCATTTGTTTTGTTTCCTGCTTTGTCTCCAACTTTAACACAATACCTAGTTTGAGTCAAAAGATTTCATCAAATGAAAATCTCTAAGTTATCTTCTCTTCCTTTTTTTTTTTTTTTTTAAACCTGAAAAGAAGAAAATAAGGATCCAAAGACACATCTTACAATGAAAATCCATATTTTTTGAATAGGTCTTATGACAGAAAGAGGTGAGGATAGGTCCCCCCAAAAACTGCAGACACCTAATTTATCAAAGAAATACATATTCATTGATTCAATTAGTGTTTACTTAATATTAATTAGCATTAACTATATCTCAGAACCTCTTGGAAGGTTATCATATTAATAGTTACCCTGCATGTCTGAGAGGCTAGACAGTTAAGAGAGTTTAGACATTTAATTAACAGTTATCTACATATTTTTACACATACCAGATATTATAGTATTTAACAATGATGTATTGAATACAGGATATATTTGTCACTTGTTTTCTTCTCTTGTGTTAAGCTACTCTGTATCTGGTATTGATGAAATTACTGCTCTTAAGTCTTAAGAAGTTAAGAAGTTACTTTACTTACAAGTGCACAAGAAATACGTTTGTAAGCTTCTTTCTGATGCAATTTCTCATCTGAATATACAAAATCTCTTTGCCAATAGTCAAGATTGATGATTTAGGCTAAAAGACACTGAATCCATACCCTTCCTCACACTCTGCTCTGTTCAATGACCTTAAACTATATATTTCCTAGCCAATCTGTCTCTCAAATTCAGGTCATTGATTGCCAGAGAATGTAGAAGAATTAACAGAAATTCAGTACTACAAAATCAACTCATGACTCTTCCTCGAAATAAGTGAGCCATTAGTGGAATCTTAAAATAAAAAAACATTTATTTGTTTTAACAAGACAATGCATTTTCCTTCTAAGCCATTCTGCCAATGTCCTGAAGTCATTAAACCAGAGATTTGAGGCTAAGCCTTATCAAAAATTATAATTAATATGCACCCACTGATTTATAGTTTTCATTCAATGTTTCGAGTATTCAGACATTTTTATCTTCAAGATGACAAGGGACCATCATTCAATTTCATCAATGAGGATACAAAAGAGCAGAGAAAGTATTCAACTTACCCCAGGCCAAAGAGGAGTTCCATCTCTCCCACAATGAAAATCATGTGCTCCCACAAGGAAGTTGATGCAGGTGTTGTGTAGCCTTAACCTTATACAAGTTGAGATACGTGTAGGGAACAGCTCTCTTTAAGAAAAATAATACAAATTTTAAATATAATATTAGGCATGAAATATGACTATTTATAAATGAGAAAAGAAATTTAAAGACTAAAAAATGTTACAACAATCACAAAGTCCAAACCAGTACTATGATATTTTCAGTAATTACTTCCTGACACACATCCCTAATTCTTTTTTTTTACATTTTTTCTGCTTGTTATTTGATCACTTCTCTATAAGACAAAGATTTCATAATTTCATAGATTAATTCAAAGATAATTAAATCATTCCTTTAACTTTTTTGACCAAACTGCTTTATTTTTATTTAGATATTTATATCCCAAAACAGGAGAGACACATTTTGTCTCTTTACCATCTCAAAACTCTAATAAGAGGTAGGCATCCTGGGGCTAACAAAAAGGAGAACATGAGTGGACATGGTATACAATTTAAATTTTTGATATTTACGTCTACATATACACACGGTGAATACATAATTTATATATATTATTACAACTTAGCCTCACAAACAGGAATGAATTGTTATTTTTCCCATTGGACAGATGAGGAAATGGGGACTCAGAAAAATCAGACATTTTGACAAAATTTACAAAATTACCACGTGATGGGTTCATGCCCACACTTCCTGACTACAATTCTCATGCTCATCCATATAACATTCTGCCTCATCTTGATGTACGATAACTGTTAATAAAATGAAGGGAGGGGTCTTCTATATGGAAGGGAAGGCACAAGGCATCCACTTTCCAAATCTCGAATATTCTTTAGCTCTCATAGCCTATGCACTTGGACAACAATAAGCTAACATTTCCATTCTCTACGTAGAGTGCATGGCACTATGGGGCCAAGCATCCTCTTTTGTAGTTAAGACCTGATAATTACCAAACCATTTCACTACTGTTGGTCCTTTTTTCATATTCTGTCATTTGGACTTTTCCCACAGTGACTTTTTATCTAGACAGAAAGAACAAGCATATTCTCTCCACTCTCAAATGACCCAGATACACATTCCTGGAGAATTTGGAGTTTCCAAATAGAATACATTTGATGAAAATGTAGCCCATTTAAAATACCTCTTTTATGTCTACTAATTGTCCATAGCTAGGATTGTACTAAATATCAATCACGTTGAAATCTGTTTTCTCTTGGTAACATTGAAGTCCTTATGTACCTGAGTCAAAAGTTTAACAAACCCACAGAGAAGGAAAATAACTTTTAAAAGAAATAAGCTCTAAAATTATTTATGTACTTTTCAGGGGAGTATTTATGTTACATAATTATGAATACATAATTTCTCAGGTCATTATATTTATATAATCTTTTTTTCTTAAAGTGCTTTTAGGATCTGTGAAGAAAAACTAACTTTGAATTCTCCTTTTTGAAATGGTTTAATTTTTCCATTTTCTCATATTTTAGCTCTTCTCATATTCTGATTTACCCCTGAATTCACCATTACTATTTTCTACAGTAGTATCACTTAAAGTTGAAATTTCCCTTGGAAAATATCTTCTCTGATTGCATGAGAGTCTTATATATTATATAAACTATTTTTCTATAAGTATTGAATTGCCCAAAAAATCTGAACATTTTAGAGTTACTGAAATTTCAAGAATTATGTCTGAGTTTAACAAGCAAGGGGAAAATGGTTCAACAAAAAGCATACTTATTGTTTAAATTAATATAGTATACCATAAGTAAAAGGTCAAAAAATAAAATTTTGGCCCAAAACTGATATCACAAAGTGTCATATGAGGTGATAGAAGAAAAAGATTATTTGTCATTAAATATTTTATTACATGGGCAGCAGAGAGCAATAGAACTTTGTTTAGGAAAGGAATCACACTATCAAATATGTTATTTATGAATACAGTTGTAAGGACACTGTAGTGCATGATAAGAACTGGAAGAGATGGAGTTGGGGAAATCAGTTAGGAAGACAGGTATGATATGATGAAGGAAAAAAAAACTCAAAAGGATAAATAAAATATTTTTACTTGCATTTGCCAATATAGAAATCTTCTGGATTATTCAAGAGAACAATGTTCATAAACAGCATATGAAGTACTTTCCATTTCTTTGCCAACTTTCATTTATCCAGAAAAAAAACAGCAATATCATTTTGATACATAATCATAAAAAAGAAACTGAGTGAAAATGTATCCAAATTGATATTCCTTTTTCAAAAAAATATTTAATATAACATACAGAAATTGTATATATATCTATATGTATCTCAGTGAGTTTTTCAAGATGACTGCCTCTGTAATCATTTAAACAAAGAATGAAAACAATATCAATATCACAGAAATCCAAATTTTGCCCCTTTAAGTAAATACACATTCAAATCCTAATTGAGCCAAGTTTACTTTGAGCCAAAATTCTTTTAGGATATTAATTAAAAGAAGTGAACATTGTTAAAATATTTATGCTTATAGACATATACAAATACATGTTTTTAAAAGTGCAAAGTGAACATTGTTTTGCTGAAGAGAAAGTAAAAAATTAAAGGTGTCATATTCTTATTTCTCAATATTTTTTAATTTATTTCTTTATTTAGATATAATTGTAAATTTAGAGAAAAGTTGTGTGATTATTGCAAAGAATTCCTACATGCCCCTTACATATTTTCATGAATTAATTTTACTTTATTCTGTTTGCCTTATCTATTCATCTATCTATGTGGCTATATTATTTAACCATGTGAAAGTACATTGAAGGCATTGGGCCCATTTATCTCTCAATACAACAGTGTATATTTCCTAAGTACAAGAGTTTTTTTTTACTTAATGACAGTAAAGTTATCAAAATCGTAAAATACAATACTATTGTTTAATTTATATCCCATATGCAATTATCATCATTTATCTCAATAACGTCCTTTATAATTTCTTTTTATTCTTATCTAAGATACAAAGCAAGGTCATGCATTGCTCATTTCTTTAGTGTTTTTTTAATCTAGAATCTTCAGTCTTTCCTGTTTGTTATTTTTAAATAGTAAATATCACTAATTTTGCAGACTGGAACTTGGTTTGGGTTTAACTAGTGTTTCTTCATATTAGATTCCTGATAAGTAATTTTCACAGAGATAGCACATTAGTGATGTTGTGTCCTCAGTGCATCATACTAAGTTGGTTGGCCAATTAATGGTGATGCTACATTGGGTCCTTTGGTTCATGTCTTGTCTGCTAGATTTAGAGTGAAGTTATTATTTTTTCCCTTTGTAGTTAGTATCTTATGGAGATATTATAGATGTATAGACATGCATCTTCATCTATCTATCATCTACCTATCATCTCCATATTTCACAATTTTATTTTACTTTTTCACTAAACAATATATTTTAAAAATGCATAGTAGTTTACAGAGCTCATTCTCATTCTTTCTTATAGATATATATTTATATATTCAACTAATCTCCCTATATGTGGGCAAATGAATTTTGTTCTAATATTTTGCAACTTAAAATAATGCTGTGCATAATAATCTTGTGTATTTTCTGAAGATGTATACCCAGGATGAAGTCCTAGAAGTAGAATTATTAGTAGTAAAAAGGAAGATACATATGCACATTGCAAATATTGACAAATCTGCCTCTATAAAGATTGTGCTATTTTGCAGTGTCATGAAGAAAATAGAGTGCCTGAATCCCCAAAGCATTACTAATAGAATCAAGATTTTAATTTGTTTATAAGGTGTCATTATTCTCTTGCTGCTGGAAAATTTGTTTATCTTATCTTTTTTTCTCAGTACATGTTGTTTGGATTTACTGCATATTGTGGGGGTACAAAAGTTTAGGTTACATATATTGCCCTTGCCCCCCCCAGTCAGAGCTTCAAACGTGTCCATCCCCTAGACAGTGTGCATCGCACTCATTAAGTATGTGTACACCCATCCCCTCCCCCACCCACATCTGCCCGACACCTAATATTGTTCCACAGATGCTGTGTTTCAGTTTCTTTCTTTTTTTCTGCCCATCCCCCCTCTTCTCTGGCTCAAACTGAATAACTTCTATTGATCTGCCTTTAAGATTACTAGTTATTTCCTCTCCTGTATTTACTATGTTGTTTCATCCACTTAAAATTTTATCATAGATATTGTATTTTTTTAGTTGCAGAATTTTTATTTTGTTATTTTTAATAATTTCTGTTTATCTCTTTCAGTTTCCTATTTTTTCACTCATTAAGAGCATATTTTTTACAACATTAAGCACGACTATTTAGCTGCTTTAAAATACTTGCTACTAATTCCAATATCTAGTTCACCTTAGTTGAGTACATTCTTCATACATTGAGAAATTTTTATTGTATCCTGTACATTGTGAATGTTATACTGTAGAGATTATGGATTCCATTATAATCCACCAAAGTTTGATGTTTTCCTCATTTATTTTCATAGGAAATTAAGTTGCTTCAATTCAAATTGAAGCTCTCATTTGAATGTCTGCTCAAATCTCAGTTCATGTCTTTCATTCTTAGCTGGGCTCTTTTTGGTCTGTCTCTTGCATATATAATTTATGACAATTCTAAAATGTAAAAAATGTGTTGAAACCTTAAAATAAGAGAGTCAGAGTCCCTTCTGTGACTTCTCCCTCACTGTCTAGCAATTGTTGATGATCCTAGTTTTATTTTTTAGGTCTTCTGGCCTAAAGATTATGGTTTTTCCATTGGAAATTTAGAGCTCTAAACAGCTGTGACTATGGCTTACCCTTAGGATAAAAGCCAGAAAAACTGGAAACATCCCTTGTGTCATTCTTCTTCTAAGTTAACTTCTCTTTGAAGATGACTGGTTTTACTCACTTTTTATGCCTTCAGATAGTATTTAATTTTGCACTTTTCCAGGGAAAGTGTGAGATTTTTATGATTTTATTTGTTCACATTGATTTGTGGTGATTTCAGTAGGTGTGGAATGTAGGATTTAGGTGAGTACCTTGGGCTTCTGGAATTCCTCCAGCCGATGCTTGTTTTCCCATCAATATCATTAGATTTCAGACAAACGTAGCTGTTACATTTGCTGCTTGGCTACAGGAATCATGTATGCTCCATGTTGCATAAACAATCAGGGGAAAAAAAACCTGACACTCTTAGTAAATATCTATAATGTAAATAATATGTCTTCTGTTGTCTAATGTAATTCGATTCGAAAGCTTAACTCTGTTGCTCACTGGCTATACTTTCACATGAACCTTATAAGCCTTACTCCTCATAATTTTAAAATAGGAACAATCATACTTTCCTCACAAATACGATAATGCATGTAAAACAGTATTGGATATGTAAACTTTCATCTCCTTAATTTTATGTATGATGAAACTGAGGTTCTGTGAGGTGAGGTTAAAGGCCCAAGGTCACTTGTCAAGCCACAACCAGGTTTAGCAGTCTAATATTATTTGGTCCTTTTTTCTTGGTCTTTAATTTGGTCCTTAATTTCTTAATTGGTTCTTTTAGGGATCTTATGCTCTTTTATATATTTTTATATATATATAATATATATGTATATATAATATATATAATATATAAATATTTTATTTATATATAATATTACATATTATATATAATAGTATATATTATATATATTATATTATAAATATATATAATATTATAAATACATATACTATACACATACACACACTCTCCCTCTCTTATTTATTGAACTAAAAAGGCCAACACTTTGAATTTTACCAGTCCTTTTCCTATTCCTATTAACTGCAAGTTGAAAAACTTCTGTGAATCTCAATGACAACATTACTAATGTCAGGTCAAATCTTATCTCAGTGTTGAGTGAGCAGTAACTAAAATACGTATAAAGTGTTTTGGATATTGTTGATGCATGATAATGTTAGTTGATTTTCTTGGATTTTTGTATAGGTCCTTAAAATATTTGCAAAGTATTTTTTCATCGTCTTGTCCCTAATTGGATATTTATTTTAATTGTTTTGTGATCAATATCATGTAATTCTTCAAACATGGTGATGTACTGTACTATATTCTATTTGTGTAAGGCCCAGTGTATTTTTCATTCTTGTAAGTAACCAAATTCTTCAGCAAGCACGGGAATAGCCCCAGGACTTTGTCCTCAGGTAGACATTTTTCTCTCTCCTCTTCTAGACAATGCACGTAATAGTGACATTACAATGAACTCAAATTTGACCTGCTTAAAGCCAGAATACACAAACACGTCCTCCCTTTGGCAGAGCAGTATCTATTGAGAGCAGAGACAAGAATGGCTGAAGCATATCTCTTTCCATGTTTTATATACAGTAGACAGGTATAGCATTCAAAAGATTCAAACGTATCCCCAGGGGCAGTCTTCTTGCAGGTAAAAGTTGTGTTTTCTTAACTTCCATAAAAGTTTTCTCATTTGTCCCCACTATCTAAAGAAAATTTACATTGAGGTCAGGTTGATGATGCAAGACAAGGCACAGGGCTGTCTGAGATTTTCATTTCAGGCTGCCTGTCTGATTTAAACTCCAAGTGCTAGAGTCAGAGCCTCAGGTATAACTCACTGTTTTTTTTCATCTAACAGTATTCTTCTGTTAAAGTTATAAGACCTTATTTTACTTTTCCTTATTTTAAAGAATAAATTTGAAATATAGGCTCTAGCTCTCTTTCACAAAGAGAAAGCTTTCACATTTAAAATATTGGTTTAAAGAGGATAGTTTTCTATAATTTATTGAATTTGAATTTTCAGTGAAAAAATATTCTACTCCCAAACATAGGTGGGCCACTTTTAAGCACTGTTATGACTTTAAATGTATCAAAGATAAAAATCAATCAAATGGAATGATGATGTATTGGTGGAGAGGATGCATGATGACTTGTCCAATATTAAACAATTTTCAACCTGCAAGTAATCAGGAATGTTTATATATGTTACCAATTAACTACCTGAAAAATAAATCAAGAAAACAATCTCATATTCAATAGTTGCAAAAAAATACACGGGGATAAATTTAACCAAGGAAGTTAAAAATTTGTACATTGGAAATTATAAAACACCAATGAAAGTAATTGAAGAAGATAAAAATAAATGGAAAGATAACTATGTTCATGAATTGGAAGGATTAATATTGTTAAAATGTCTATACTACCCAAAGGATCTGCCGATTCAATGAAATCCCTATCAAATGTCAATTCCAATGACATTTTTCATAGAAAGAGAAAAAAATCCTAAAATTTGTATGGAATCACAAAAGAACTAGAATAGCCAAAACAATTCTGAGCATAAAGAGCAAAGCTGGAGGCATCACACTACCTGATTTCAAAATATGTGCAAAGCTATGGTAACTAAAACAGTGTGATACTTACCTTAAAATAGACATACAAACCACTAGAACAGAATAGAGAATCCAGAAATATATCTACACATTTGTGGTCAATTGTTGAGAAAGGTGTCAAGAATACAAAATGGTTAAAAAACAGTCTTTTAGAAAAATGGTGCTGAGAAGATTGAATATTCACACGCGTAAGAATGAAATAGGACTTTTATCTCATACCATATACAAAAATTAAAAAATAATAAAAGATAAAATGTATTAAAGAATTAAACACAATACCTGAATCTGTAAAACTAGAAGAGAGCATACAGAAGAAGGTTTTTGACATTGTTCTTGGTAAAGATTTTTTGAATATGACCCCTAAAGCACAGACAACAACAATAAAAAATAGGCAAACAGATTGCGTCAAACTAAAAAGCTTTTGCACAGCAAAGGAAACAATCGATGGAGTGAATAGATATTATAAGAAAAAGAAGTAACTTGTGACTCAGTGGTTAAAATAAAAAAAAGAAAAAGGAGAAAATATTTGCATATCATACATCTGATAAAGGGCTAATATCCAAAATATATAAGCAAATCACAAAACTCAATAGCAAGAAAATAAATAATCCAATTAAAAATGGGCAAAGGATCAAATAGACATTTCTCAGAAGACATACAAATAGTCAACAGGTATAGGAAAAATTGCTCAAAATCACTAATCATCAGAGATACAAATTAAAACTACAATTAGATATCACTTCACACCTGTTAGGATGGTTATTATAAAAAACATGAAAGATAAGTTTTGGTGATAATGTGGAGAAAAGGAAACCCTTGTGCATTGTTGGTGGGAATATAAATTAGTTACAACCATTATGGTAAACAGCATGGAAATTCCTCAAAAAATTAAAAATAGAAATATGTGATCTGCCAATTCTACCTCTGAGCATATATCCAAAGGCAATAAAATTGGTATGTCAAAGAGATATTTGTACTCTATGTGCACTGTAGCATTATTCACAATATCCAAGATACAGATGGAATCAACCTAAGAGTTTGTCAATGGATGAATGGATAAAGAACAAATAATATATATACACAATGGAATACCATTCAGTTTTATAAGAGAAGGAAATCCTGTCATTTGTAACAACATGGATGAACCCAGAGGATATTATATGAAGTAAAATAAGCCAGACACAGAAAGACAAGTACTGCATGAGGTCACTCTTATTTGGGATTTAAAACAGTCAATTTATGGAAGCAGAGAGTACAATGGTGGTTATCAGGAGTGGGGGGCAGGGAGGTGATAGGGAATGGGGACATGGTGTTTAAAGGGTACAAAATTTCAGTTAGATGGGAGGAATAAATTCTGGGCATCTATTGTACAGCTTGGTGACCATAGTTAACAATAATGCATTGTGTACTTGAAAATTGCTAAGAGAATAGATTGTAAATGTTTGCACCACACACACAAAAAAAGCATGTGAGATGATGGCTAAGTTAATTAAATTGATGTAGTCATTTCACAATGTATAAATATATCAAAACATCATGTTGTACACCATGCATGTATACAATATTACTTGTCAGTTAAAATAAATAAAATAAAATAAGAAAACAATAAATACATTAACAATTTCCTCTCTGCCACATTAAAAAAATAAAAGGAAATCACAAGTACCCAGAATAGAAAAAAAGAACATAAAATAACTGAATGAATTTAAGTATAAAGGCCCCATCCATTATTAAATAACATTCTATTTATAATATATTCTTAAAATCTTCTTAAAATTATTGTAGAATATGGGGTGGCATCAGGCAAATTATAATTAAAAACAGTGATTCATAGAGAAAGCAAAGCACTGAAGCTACTTTTGTCTTAGAGCGATTGTCAAACCTGGTAAACCTGAGCTTTAGATTTTTAATAGCCTTGGAAGACCTGGGTAAGTAAAGTAGAAATCTGGGCCTGCTCAAGTGAGGAATCTAATAATAAACTTTCTTCCTATAAACTGGAGCAACAAAAGGCTGTATACACTCAGGTAAAGCTGAAACTGGGACTTGGAGTGTTGCCTTGACTTTGAGTGTTGAAAGGGTTCTATGTTAGGATCTTCAATTATTTTCTTTATTCTTGGTCTTGTGCAGTCTCATTCTGGGCATGCATTTGTTATGTTTGTTTCTATTTTTATTTAACATGCTTGTGATTCTTGAATCTGTATATTGACATCTTTTGTCACTTGCAAATTCTCAGCCATTGTTTCTTTATATATTGCAAAGGTTGGCTTGTGGTTACAACTCATTAGGGACAGGGAACTTGCCCATTTTAAAGATGAGCAAAAACTATAAAACTCTTTTACAAAAACTCTTAGCAGGCTATGAAGAGAAAAAATATATTTAATCTAATTAATAGTATCTACCACAAATGTCCCCTAAACATAAACTTTATTGAATAAATATTAAAAAGACTTTCATTTATGATCAGGAACATAGCAAGAATCTCTGCTATCATTATTTTAAAATATTGTTCTAGAATTTCTAATTTGTGCAGTAAGGCAATTAAAATAGTATAAAGATTAGAAATGGAGGACTGTCATTATTTTTAAGTGAATAATTTCATAGAGTTAATACAAAAGAATCAATACTAATTTATTAGAATTAATAGGAAAGTTTAGCAGGGTGCCAAGTTAAAAAAATTCATAAACTAATTGTATCTCTACAGACTAGTGATAAAAAATAAAATAAAATAAAAACAATATAAATATGATTTATAGATTTTACAAAACATAAACTATCAAATACACAAGAATAAATATAGCAATTGGTATGCAAAATCTCTTAGGAAGAAAATCAAAACAAAGAAAAAAACAAAATTTATTGAGACAATAATATATTTCTATAATAACACTATGGTGATATTTTGGAAAATTCAATACAATCAATTCTGGTACAACATTTGTTTTGAAATGTTGTTTTCCCAATGCAATTGATATATTAGAGAATAACTTCAGATTAAGGCAAAGTCTGTGTTTGCTTTTGCGCAGTTTCAAAAGTGAGAAACACTAGGTGAATACAAAAACTGTACCCAGCTGAACTGAGCCATGTAGAAATACAGAGAAAACTCATACGCATCTCAAACATCTACCAGTTATCACAATTTGCCATGGTTGTTATGAGCTACATTCATCTAAATCTGGTATTAAAACTTTCCTTCTGATTTCAAATAACACGTCTCCCACCACTTCACAATAACTCACAAGTAGCAACCATTCTAATGCCCACTTCCACAAGGAAACATCAGATGTTTTTCAAGGCAAAGTGCCATATTTACTGTACCATATATGTATTTTTAACAACTTGGCGTATGTAAAATTGTGTTACTATTTTTAGTAGGTTCTTATAATTTTATATATCACAAATATTGTTTTTGAGTGTTTCCCCCTAGCAACACTTTTCCCATGGCCTTTTGGTTTTTATTGAGTGATTTTGCACAAAAAAAAAAGATTTTTAGAAACAAATATGCTCCTTAGAAATATTCTGTGTTATAGGTTTTCTGATCATACTGGAAAGATTTTAATTCTTACCAAACATTTCTGTACATTTAAGGCAATTGAAATTAAAATTTCAGCAGGGTGTGTGTGTGTGTGTGTGTGTGTGTGTGTATGTAAATTGGCAAGCTGATTTTTAAATTTATGTGGAAATGCCAAGGGGTAGGACCTTACTGAAAAAGAAGAACTAGTTGGAAGGCCATTGTTCCTGACATCAAGAGTCATAAACCTAGAGTGATTAACAGAAAGAAATTATTTTCCAGAGAGAAACGAAAAGGCCAATATTTCAGAATACATAACCAAAAAATTAACCTATACATATATGGATGTTTGACATATGATGTAACTTTTTAGGTCAATAGGCAAAGGACAAGATTTTCAATAAGTCATGCTGGGAAATTAGGTATCCATTTGGAATAAAAATGAAATTAACCTCTGTCTCACATTGTATATAAAGTCAATTCCTGGGGTATTAAAGTCTGAAATGTTAAAGACAAATTTATGAAAGTTTTAAGGATAAGTTAGTAAAATATCTTTATGTTTTTCAGATAGGGAATATATTCTTAAACAATACAGAAAGTACTAACCATATTCTTAACAGTACATTCAACTTCACTTAAATTAAGAATTCTGTTCATTAAAAACCACCATAAAGAGAGTGAAAAAAAATTATATAGTAAATGGTATGATTTAAAATACATATTGGCAAATAACTAGTCTTTAGAATAAATGAAGAATTTCTACAAATTCATTAGAAAAATATGAAAAACCTTTAATCAGATACTTCATCAAATGATAAATCCATATGGCCAAAAATATTAATGGAAACTGAAGATTACTGATTGAATATTGAATTATTATGTACTTTTATGTATATAGTGTCTGTCTATATCCAGTAAATTTGAAAATATTCATATTTTATAACTCAGCATTTCAATTCCCAATAATACACCCTAGAGAAACACGTCCATACATCCAACAGGAGATATATATAAATGATACCAATGTTTTAAGACTTAGCCTGGGTTGACATGAGTTTTGTTTAATACTATTTCTTTTTAATATTTAAAATAGGTTATATATTATGTATAAGACATATTTTACTATTTATAATTATTTTGCATAGTGTCACATGTATATTTTATCATTTCAAAATTTTAAAGAAAATGATAAATTCTGACAATAATAATATAAAAATGAACTTCATTGATAAACTTTATGCAACTAGATTCAAAGGTTACAAAGGATAATTGTTTTTATCTGTCTAATGTTAAATTCCAAACACAATAAACAATGTAATAAAACAAATCTATAGTCAAATCTCTACTAAGAATACTAGCAATCAAAAGCAAATTATAAGAATATGAAATCAGGATTAAATAATGATTAGGAATGATGGAATTATTACATCTTAGAAAATCTATTGATATTATTCTCCATATCAATGAATCAGAGGAGAAATTAAGATGATCAGCTCCGTAAATAACTTTTTCAAAAGCCATTTTATAAAATAAAACAGTTATTCTTAGGGAGGATCAAGAAGTAGATAGGTATTTCCTTCCATGAAAAGTATTTAATGTATTGACATTAATCCAAAGTCAACTATGTGCTTAAGGAAGTTTCACCAGAAACATTTACATTATTGTTGAAAAAAAGAAAAGACCACACATTAACAGAAAAATTTTTAAACAGTGTATGAAATTACTGGAATAAATTTGGACAAGAGAAAAAGAGAGGAATGTAAATAAGAGAGAAGGAAATAAACATAATTTATTTGTCCATTGGAAAATTATATGATTATACACATAAAAGACTGTATATGATTATATAGTTAACATAAACTAAGAGGATCCTCTTAGCACTATTAGTAATAATAAGAAAACTCAGGAAGACATAGAAATTAATAGACTTTATAATACAAACCACAACCAGTTAGAATTTATAAACTAATAAAACATTCCATAAGTAATAGCCCATAAAATAAACTACAAATAAAGAAGAATAAAATAAAATACCTATGAATAAAAAAGTATCAAATATTCATAAACTATAAATAAGCACTTAATGCTAATGAGAATCATAAAACGACAATTGAACATGGGAAATTTTTCCATATTCTTGTACAGAAAAACACAATTTCATAAGTATTTAAAATTTACTTGAGTTAATTAATTATTTTTATAATTTATTTCAGCATATTGTGGAGGTACAAATGTTTAGGTTACATATATTGCCTTTGCCCCACCCGAGTCAGAGCTTCAAGCATATCCATCCCCCAGATGGTGTGCACCGCACCGATTAGGTGTGAATATACCCATCCCTTCCTCCCCCCACCCATCTGCCCGACACCAGATGAATGTTATTACTATATGTGCACTTGAGTGTTGATCAGTTAATACCAATTTGATGGTGAATACATGTGGTGCTTGTTTTCCCATTTTTGTGATACCTCACTTAGTAGAATAGGTTCCAGCTCTATCCAGCCTAATACAAGAGGTGCTAGATCACCATTGTTTTTTGTGGCTGAGTAGAACTTCATGGTATACATATACCACATTTTATTAATCCACTCACAAATTTATGGGCACTCGGGTTGTTTCCACATATTTGCAATTGTGAATTGTGCTGCTATAAACATTCGAGTTCAGATGTCTTTTTTATAGAATGTCTTTTGTTCTTTTGGGTAGATGCCCAGTAACAGGATTGCTGGATCAAATGGTAGTTCTACTTGTAGCTCTTTGAGGTATATCCATATTACTTTCCACAGAGGTTGTACTAGTTTGCAGTCCCACCAGCAGTGTGTGAGTGTTCTTATCTCTCTGCATCCATGCCAACATTTATTGTTTTGGGATTTTTTGATAAAGGCCATTCTCACAGGAGATAAGTGATATCTCATTGTGGTTTTGACTTGCATTTCCTTGATGATTAGAGATATTGAGCATTTTTTGATATGTTTGTTGGCCATTAGTCTACCTTCTTTTGAAATGTTTCTGTTCATGTCCTTTGCCCACTTTTTGATAAGGTTGTTTGAAACATGTTTTCTTGCTGATTTTCCTGAGTTCTATATGAGTTGGCAGAATCAACATTGTTAAAATGTCTATTCTTGAGTTAATTTGTAAATCTATTTGACCCAATACAAACATCAATAGGTACTTTTTTGGGAGAATTAGATTAGCTGCTTCTACAGTCATATGGCAGAATTAGTATGTAACTGGAGCCAGAATAATTCTGAAAGATAGTAGTAATAAGGAGAATAAAGCATAATAGATTTTTAAATATTATTATAAAATTAAAATAGTTAAAATGATGATGTTGAATAGACAGATCAATGCAACAGAATGGAAAGTGCAGAGACAGGGTAAAGTAGATTATGGAATTATTATTTAACAAAGATATTATATCATAATTTGTTAAGATTCATATTATTAAATAAAATGTATAACATTTTATTAAATAACATGGGTCTAAAAAAGTAAAATGAAGTAATAAATCAAAAAAGCTGTCTAAAAAGTAAAAATGGAGTAATCAAAAATACGCATATTCTTGCATTCAGGTTGGAATATATACTTAAACTTAGCAGGAAACTTGTAATAATAGTAGAAAAATAATAATAGAGCAATTTAAAGATCTCAAGCTGAAGATGGTCTATTTAATGTGACATGAAACCCCAAAACAATAAAGGATTTATAGAGTTCAAAATAATAAAAAAGTATGATAAAAGGCAACTGAAAGCATCCAAATACAAATAAAATTGGGAAATCCATTTGCATTTTATTAAAATACATGAGAAAGATATATATTTCCATATACGAGGAAATAACCATAAAACTATCCACATAAAAGTGAAATAACTCAATCAAACAAAAACCAAATATATGAAGATGATGATTAACAGGAGAGAAAATATAAAGGTCTTAAAGCATTGGAAAGATGCCCAACCTTTCTCATAAAAGGATAATTCAAAATCTAATATACTCTGAGATACCTTTTGTTTTTTTACTTATCTGATTGGTAATGATCAAACAGTTGTGAAAAAATAGTGAGGGTGATTGTGTGAAAAAACAGGTACTCTCATGTTTTCTCATGAGAATATAAACTTGTATAACATTTACAAAGTGAAATTTGACAGAATTTAAAAGTTACAAATGCATCCACACTTTGAGCCTCCAAGTGCAATTATGGAAATGTGTACTAGTTTGGCAGTCGCACATGTGAAATGACATGGAGCATTGCTCTAAAAAAATTGGAAACTGAAATGTCCATCGGTAGGAAGCTGCTTCAATAATTTGTGGTATATTCACAATTAACTATTGTACAGCTGTAAAATCAAATATATAAGCCCATCTGGAATAACCTCGAAAATATATCTTAAGTGAATATTAAGTGAATAAACAAAAGTGCAAAATAGTGAATATAATACCCAATCATTTTGAAAAAAGTTGAATGTGTGTGTGTGTGTGTGTGTGTGTGTGTGTGTGTGTGGAGAGAGAGAGAGGGAGAGAGGCAGAAACAAAGAGAGAGAATATGTGAGAATATGTAAGAGATTATCTCTGCAAGAATACATATGAAAATAGAAAAATTGATGCCTTCAGAAAGAAAAACTGAATGCTGAATGGCTGGGCACTATAGTGAAGAGGAGAATTTTCACAATATATTGTGTCATGTTTTCTGAATTTTTTAAGACATGTGAATTGCTTATCTATTAAATAAGTAAATGCTTTGTTTATTAAATTCATAAGTAAAATTTAAAGATGAAAGAAAAATTTATAAAAGAAAGAAGAAAGAAAAGAAGAAAGGAATGGAGGGAGGGAGGAAATGAGAGGAGGGAGAAAGCAGAAAGGAGGGAGAGAAGAAAAAAGTCATAGTTTCATTCCTATGTTAGATAAAAAGGATGAAGATTTATTTAGGTTATTATAATATGATATTGAACTATCAATTAAGAAGAGAAAAAATGTAGGTATAAGTGACAGAAAGTTTAAAGAATTCCATCTTGCATCTGTCAAGCCAAATCCCACCTCAAATTTGTAAACACCTATTTTTTTTTTTTAGAAAGAACTTGCATATATGCTTATCTCTCCTAGGTAGTTATTGTCTTTTCAATTTTTCAAATAATTAACTGAAGCCTCAAGAATGTCAAGTGACACACAATGAAATACAGAAGTTATTTTTTAAATCAGGGTCTTCTAAGTTTACATCACATGCTCATTATGAGCTACCCCATTTTCATAAACATGGATAAACTTTCCCCCTTTATCGCCACTTCCCCTCCATGCTATGATGATTTGGGGCAAACATCAGGAGTAAAGAAGTGTTTAAGGAAATGAATGCATGAGTGAATAAATGAGTGTTAATTTGCGAGGCTTAGAGAAATTAAAAATTGTAATATGTTAAAAATGTGGGAGCAATTTAAAACTTAAAAGTAAGTCTGATGGGAGTATTACAATCTTTCCAAAGGTCAATTAAACTATTTCAAAAGCCTTAAGATGAACGCTGGGTTCGCCCAGCAATTTTACTGCTAGAGATTTTTCCTAAGAAAATAATGAGACAAATACAAAAAAAAAGCATATGCAGTTATATGTAATATACATTTGTTACTTGCAAAATAAACTGAAAAGTTTTTTTTTAATACTATAGCTTAAAAGAGATTCAGTACCAAAATAAAATATGCAAGTAAAATATGGGATTTTATTAATTTACTTATATTACTTCTTTCACCTAACCTAAGCTTCCTTTCACATATGTTAAAATATCAAGGTTTTCACCAACTATATCTTTGCTTAGATGCCTTAAAAATGGGTGAGAGCTCAACAGCAGTAGCCTACTTAGAATTCTAGTCCCTCGAAGTTTAATGCATTTGATCATCGATGTTTATTCAGAGCTGGGTGCAAAGGTCTCTTGGTAGCCCGAAGATTTAATTGGGATCAGTCACTGTATTTGAAAACATCATAACTCTCCCTTTTGAGCCTTTTTAAGATCAAAGTGTCATTGGCCCTGCTTGCAAGCCCAGCACCTAAAGACCTTTCTATCAATTAAAGGATTCTCACTCCAGACCCACTAGAGTCCTGCATTGTGCTCCTGAAGCATGCATCTAAGGAGATCCCTAAGACTTACAGATTTAGTGTTCTATTATAGCCACTCTTTCTTGCAGAATCCTTTCCCCTCTGGCTCTGCCAACAAATTGGAAAAAAATCCTCCTGATACTCAGTTATCAGAAACCTTAGAAAGAAAACCAACATTTTTGTGCTGGGTAAAATGCCCTGTAATTGTAATTCAATCCTTTATCCTTTGAAGATCTTGGTTATCATGCCCAGTGTCTCTTATTTCCCCTCTCAATCCAATCCTTTGTTCATAAATACAACTTTTCTAAGGAGAAGTTCATGTATTGTGTGGTGTCAGTAGCCAGTAATGAGGATAGATTTATACAGTTTAAAAATGCCCAGAAAATTGTATATTAAAACAAAGTTAGTTAATAGTTGGCTTCTGTTATATTGTGGTACAAATTGGGGTTCTTTCATGACTATGTCACAGAGGCCCTTCAGATGTAATAAAAAGCCCAGCAGATTGCAAATTGAGGACTCAGTTCAATCTTCACAAAAAGCAGTAATGTGTAGAAAATAAAAAAGCAGATTTGTGTCCTTGGGAATTGTGAGATGACTGAGCTCATTTGCTTCTACCTTTAAACTAGAGTGCCTTACCATGACAAATTAAACTGGGACCAACAGACACTATGTGATCAATGGGATCAAAATGAGTGACATTCAACCACATCCTGCATTATTATATGCACATTTTAATAAGATAAATGATGGCCTTGCAACACTAGCAAGACAAAAAAAAAATACAAAAAATCACTTTTTCCCCCAACCATCAATTTTTTTTTAAAAGAGAGCACGATAAGCGGCTGAAGGATGAACTCCTTGTCCTGCTTTGCTTAAGAGCCATTTCACCTACTGTGTGATACCAAGTGATGCCTTTAATTTTACACACATTAAGTACCATTGACAGAGGAAGGCAAGCTACCTAATAGTGAAGAAACTCCCTTGTCCCATGAACATTTCTAACCTGAACCAAAGTAAGTACATTATTTGGCTTTTTATATACATCTGATTATTGAACTTTTGTGAGTCCCCAAACCTATGGAGCAATCTTCCATTTGTAGATATATACCTATAAAGAGTGTTTGCCATGTTTCTCTTGAGAATAATAAAAGAAATTCACAAGCTACTTCTCCTATTCTGTATTTTTTCCATCAAATAGTCCATACTTGACCTAAAAGACATCATGAGAATTTAGGCAATTATATAAGAAGTTTAACCAGTAAACATTGGTTTACTTGCATTTCCTTTTTTTCAAAGCAGATATACACCACTGCCCAAAATGCCTTTGTTTTCTTTCCTTCATTCCTGTCAAACAATGTGTCAGTGGTATACTGTTTTTATCAGTCTGCTAAATTTTATAATGAAGATGTTCACTTCTCCCGTGTAAAGAGCATTACAATGGAATAAACTGAAATTAAATATTTTATAACTTTTACCATTTGGAAGTGACAAAAATTAACATTCCATATTTTTAGTTACTAAAAAGTCATGGTATTAAAGATACATATTTTACCTGTAAGGAATCCATCTCTTTCCTCTATTGCCCTATTGGGATTTTGAAACCAGGTCTAACAACTAAACAAAGAAAATTATGAAATGAAATTCCATTAATTAGAGGAAATCAGTATGAAGGGGCCGGAATTTACAGATGGGCAAGATGTCTGATTGAATTTACAGGCAATGCAGATTGGCTGCAGATGGTGAGGAATCTGGTCCAGAATTTAAGAGTTCATGCCATTTTTGTTTTTTTTACTTTTAAAATTCCATTTCCCAAATTCTCATTTTGAAAGGCAAAGTTCTGTAATATGAACCAGATCTTAGGACTTCTGTATTTTACAACCTCTTAAAAGTCATTTTTTATCCATAGAAAGACCACACTTGCCATCATCATCACCTGGCCATTTGATGGTGTTTATGCTTCTTAAACAAATTACTTTGGGGACAGCCATCATTTGCTTCTGAAAGCGGGGCTCATAGTTCAACCTGGAAGTGAACTAATCCATTAAAATTTGACAGTGAACTTACTATTGAAACAATACTAGTGTCACTAAGAATAATCAGAAAGAAAATACCCTGTGTAAATTTTCAGGATTATAAAAATACTTAAGTATAATTAGCACACAGTATTTAGACAGGAGGATTAGTAGATTTAGTAGGTCAAATTCTAACCTAGGATTAAAAACAAATAAATGAAAAAACTACTTTGACCATAAAAAGCCTTTGTCTGAGCCTGGACTTAAATAAATCAAGCTAAACCGATATAGTTACAAAATTTGTCAAGTTTTTTCTCATACATACATCTGAATGAAAACTGAAATACTTAGTTAAGAAGTCCAAAAACTTTACATGATTAACTTTAAAGCCAGTGCAAAATGTAACAGAAGAAATATATCTTGTAGTTAAAAATTTGAGCTTTCAAGTTGAGTCCTTGGGGCTTATATCCTAGTTTTATTATTTACTAAATACATATGAACTTGAGAATATTATTTAAACTCTTTGTGCCCTAGTTGCCTGAGCACTGTCCCTTGGGCATCCAAGACACCTCTGCCTCAGGTCCTTTACACCTTCTGCTTCTTTGCCTGAAATGCTCTTTTCATATGGCTCCCTCCTTTCCTTCAGAAATTGATTTAAATGTCACTTTCTTATACTTCTCCTATTCTCCATCTCCTTTTCCTTTCCTCTCCCTAACTAGAATGAAAGCTCTACAAAGGTAGAAATTTTTGTTTGGTTTGTTTCCTGTTGTGTCTCCTAGAAATGTGCCTGGCACATAGTAGATTCTCAAAAATATTTGTTAAATACATTATAGAACACATGAGTGAGCAATTATCTTTTGGCTGCTGAACTTATCCTTTTTTTTTTTTTAAGGATTGATGTTTTGCTCTTCCATCAGCCTCTGAGTCCTCTGTATTTTATTTAGTTTTTCTTAGTGGTCTCTGACTTATCACTTCCATTAATGCTTCTTCACTCTTCTTTACTCCAATTAGGCTGTTGGACCTCTGGTAATGTATCATTTGCTCAGGAAAAAAAAAATGGTGCATTCAATTTGAGGATCCATGAATAAATAGACAGATGTGTACCCACCTCCTCATCATTGCCAATAATTTTGCACTTAATTGTAGACCTTTTTGTGTTCATTGGGAGTTTCCAGATCTGAGAAGATGAGGTGAACTAAGAAAAAGAAGAATATATGGATTCAAATGCATTGACAATGATTACATATGTTATATCTCATGTAATTGAAACTGCAATATTAAAAAATTATTTCATGAGGAAATTGAGACTCAGAAACCTTAAATAACCTGCTGAATTAAATATATCAAGTTAAGAGGCAGAGATAATCCATGCTCTTCCCACCCCACCATACTGTCTCTCTTAGGACAGAAATTAGACTTAAATAAAAATATCATAAATATGCATCATATACACAGGACACAGAGTTAAAATGTGGAAGCAATTTTTTTTGCAGTAAAAATTGAGCAAAATCATTATATTTTTACCTCTTTCATCTTATTTTCAAGCCCAATTAAATTAGTAAGCAGTAAGTTGAAATGAGCAGAAGAGATGGCCGACTTAGCACAAGAATTTTGCCACATTATGCCTAGGTAAAATTAAGTTCCTAAGAGTGTCACTCTAAGGTTTTTTTTTTCCAAAATACTGCCATTTTGTTCCATCAATTTGCACATTTGTCGTACAAAACTTGAGACCATTATTTGAAAATGTATTAATGGACCCCCACTGATCATTCCTTCTCAAATTCTTACAGACAAACCCACAAACCCCTAGATGTTTTCTTTTCAAGAACAAAAATTGTTAGAATGTTCCCTGAATATGTCCATTGGCGCCCCCACCCTTTGAAGAAAACACATTGGCTTTTACCATTGTGAAAAATATTCCTTGGGAAAGGCCAGCCTTGGGGAGGAGTGACTGGGAGAATGCAACTGAATGTGTCTGCAGAGAGGAAAAGGAAACAAAGAGGAGTGAGAGCCAGGGAGTGCTTGCTGAGCACAGCTTTCAATTTCTTCATTTTAAAACCATTAGGGGAAGACTGGGGATCGGATTTCTAAACACTTGAGGGATCCAACAGGACTATGTAGAAAACGGAAACATCACGTTATTTTTCCTTTCATTTTTGTGAAAGCTATTTTTCCCAACTGTAATTTTCAATGAGAAATGCTTTGAAATTTCTGTCACAGCACTACTTTTGATATAAGCTACACAACCAAGAGATACCCAGTAATTTCTATCCCATGTTAGCCTCTGTGATTCAAAATGATTTGATTTTCTCTAAGCGATGGAGTTAAACAATTTTTTAAATTAAATGCTGTTTTCAAGAAATGAAGTGACTTAAAATCTATTTTCATCTTTTCTAAAGTTCAGACTAATTTCTCTGAACCTGAAAATAGCAGATAAGACAACCAAATTCCTCACTATATATATTCAGAAATAACTATATATGTGTATGTGCATATATGTGTGTGTGTATGTGTGTGTGTGTGTGTGTGCGTGTATTAAGGATTCTTCTGAATATGAAACCTAAAGAAGCAATTAAAATATACAATTATAGTCATACTTTGATTTTAATTTCTTGGTAAATTAAAGGACCCACCCACATACGCAGCATCGTATTATCTATCACTGCAACTACTCACAGCCCTAGCTTGTCTCATATAGTTGTGTCTACTACTTTGTTCACATTCTTATTTCATAGGGCATCACGCTCATAGCTCTGATTTTTCTGGAGCTCTAGTGAATGTTCTTACAGTTTTATTCACTAATTTCTTTCTGTACCATGCCTCAAAAAGACCATGAACACTTTATCTAGCGCAGCTTTATTTTTCTTTCATTTTGAACTCTTTCAGAATTATTAACTATTTTTTGTTAAATAATTCCCTCCCTATTACTATATATCCCTCTGCCCTTCTTTCACAGCTATTGCTTTATAAACCATGCCTAAAACAAAAAATATAAGTTTTTATGAAAGTATATTCATTTCAAGGTTGAATGGATCAAAAGAACAGTGGAGACAAAGCTAAAAAACCTGGATTTTAAGCCTGGATTTGTATTCACTGAGAGATTTAGTCCTAATTACCTAAACTCTCTGAATTTCAGGATATCCATTTGGAGACTGAGAATGACAAGAACTGTCCTACTTGTGTAGAAAAAATTTAATCAGTATCAAATGTGAAGTATGAGATAGGGCTGGTGGATGTGGAGGAATACAGTGGGAGAGATATATACACACAGAGGAACTCTCTCCATCTCTCTTTCTCTCTCTTTATCTCTCCCCCAACCCTCCATGTTTTGGGAGAGAATAATTATAAAGTATCTTCCCAGATGCCCGACTTATCAATGTCTGCCTTTGCCAGGTCCTTATTTCCATAATTTCAAGACTGATTAGTCAAGACTAGATGTCAAGGAAGCCAAAACAGTCACTCGAGAAGTCTACTGTGCTTCAGAGTAAGAGTTCTGACCCTGAAATCCTGGGCCTATGAGTGCCTGGGGTGTGACTTACAGAGTTCTCTTAAGCTATTTTGTCCAATTTCTCCTGTGTAAGTAAATCTAGCAAGAAATCTGTAAGCCATATTTCTAACCTTCAAAAACTTTTCAAAAACTATCTGTGATTCAGTGCTTTATTGGTTATGACAAGTAACACATTTACTACTCTAACAAAAATGACAAGGGAGAATAACATGCAATCTTAAAAGTAAAATCACCAGTTTTATAGGAAAAGTACCTATAGTCAATAATTTGGCCAGGAGAAACTAAGGAAATTGAGAGCATTGAGATGTTTGTTTGTTTGTTTTAATGTTTGAGGTTTGTCCCTGCTGACCATGGAGGCAGTGAGTCTAGTCAGTTGACTGGCCAGGGATGCATGTTATCTCTTCAGTTCTTTGTCTTTTCTAAAGCCTGCACTGACACTATATGACTTTGTCCAGATGTTTTTGTTACCTGTGAGATCACTGAGTCTATACAACGAGATATAACAAGGCTTCTCATAGGATGGAGGAAGGAGGGAATATATTGGTATATTAAAGGTAGAATTGTAAAATCCAAAGCTAAATACCTCATGGCAGATGTGCAAAATTGTCTTAAGGAGACAAAATGGTTCATGATTGTGTGAAGATTGATCAAAATTTGTCTATCGCAAGTCTAAAGAAAAACATGTTTGACATAAAAAAGGTTATTGTTCAGCCCTGGAAACATAGTAAAAGGAAATGCTTGATGGCAAATGTTGGCAAGACCCGTACAAGCAGTGTCTGGGATAGAAACCACCTTAGTTAAAAATCTCCTACTATGAAGTTTCCCCCACCCTATCCATCTTAATTGTGAAATTCTATGTGTAATAGAATGATACCTGATACATTGTTGTAAGCATTTCACATGCATCATTTAATCTGTGGTAAATTACTATCATCACTCCCATTTTACTGCTGAGCATATTGAGGGATGGAAAACTTAAATAATTTTTCTAGGGCTACACAGCTTGTAAGTGATCAAGCTGAGATTTGATAGTTGAATTCAAGAACCTTTGCAATATACTACTAAAATTTTGCCTGATGCCACCTAAATTTCATTTAGTTCTTTGTTTTCATTTCATATATATCTCAAATAATTTTATGGTTGATTTTTGGTTTTTCAATGTTTTTATCTTATAAAAATATACTGTTTTTTATGGTAATGTTTCTAATTAGAAATTAATGGATTGGCATTCTCATTTTATACATCAATCCTATGACCTTGGTGAGTGGAAAGCTGCTATAGGGACAGAGGGATTTGTCATAATGTGGTGAGAAAACTAGAATTCTAGGTCTGCATTTTTACCAAATAATGATCTAGTAATGTAATTGGGTCAAGCAGTTCTCCAAGATAGGAAAACCAGGCATATAAGAAATAAACTAAGAAAGAGTTAATTGTTTATTTGAGTCAGAAACAAAGGATAAACGGGAATACAGGGCCCTAAGAAGAAAAACTGGTCTGGAGGCTGAAGGCTAACCAAGACAAGTCTTTTATGCGACATAGTAGTTTTGAATTATTTTCTGTTCAAGCCATCCATCCCTGTAATATAAAGAATATTTTTTGTTAGTTTTCATTGAAATTCTAATAGTTAACTTCCGTTCTTTAAAATATAACTACACGTTAGTAAGAGATATGAAACTGGTAACTAGAAAAGCTTTAAAGATAACCCTGCAGAAGCACCAAATTAATTGTAAAACATGATTTTTTTCCTGATACTGTGGCCTTGGATGGTTGATGTGAGACACAAGAAAAAGATTCTGAGAAGAGACAGAAAAGTCTCCCTAATGTCTCTCAGTCATGAAAGACCTTCAGTTTTCCTCTTTTCCTCTGTAGGCCATGAATGTGTATATATTATCACTCACTAAAACAGCAAGCCATTTTAGGTTCCAACAATGTATTGACAGGTATTCTCAAATATTTATTAAGGGTGCATCCTTCAGTTCTTGCATTTTATGCATTAGTGAGTTAAAAATTAGAAAAAAATAAAAAGAAGAGTGGCAAGAATAATAAATGAACTCCATAAGAAGGATTACACTAAAACAGAAGTATCTTACCACTTTAAGGGTAACACTGTACAGTTATGGGGAGACAATAAGCTTCCAGAAATGGTTTGGTTTGGTTGGATATGAGTAAAGAACATGAAAACAGAACATTCACTCTGCACTGGATGAAAATAAAGTCTACACCATTTTTCTATATTTAGAGAGACACATTTCACATTATAACAATGTCTAGAAGAAACAAATGTTGCTTTCAGAATTATTAGGATAGGTGCTATCGGGAACTCTCAAAAAGAAATACCAACAAAACAAGCAAACAAAAATTTTTTTACCTCTAGAATTTTTGTGTCATGAAAACTCAACTAGTAGAAAGTGTTTAGGAGGGAAGATTCATATGGATATGAATATAGATACAAATATGGATATGAATACAGATATGTGTATGGTATACATACGTGGAGCTCTCTAAAGTAGTGGATTTTGGAAGGATAATGTGAGAGATGAAGGATAGAATGTTGGTAATAACATATCTCAGAAATTTCCTCTGTGATTTTACTCATTTTACAGTTAAAATTATTTTTTAATTTGAATCCATTTTATACTTCAATTCAAATTTATTTTTGAGTCGAACAAAGGTTTGATTGTTTTTTAAACTTTTGATACCTATTGTTGTATTAGGAGTGGTAGCATTAGTATTTTCAAGAATGCAGAGTGAGCAGATAGTTCAGAATGCAGCTGTATTAGTTTTCAAAATGCAGGGCATTTTTAGTTTTTCCAGAGATCAGATGTCCTCATTTTTAATGGTGTGTTCATAATTATCTTTTCCACATGCCTAGGTTAGACCCTGTTCTAAGTCCAATACAAAACTCCAAGGCATATGTCATAAAATTTCAAAATGCAAATAGGTTCCTCTGAAAAGTAACTAAGGCATGAACAACCTTGTTGTCTTATGGTGTAATTCACATGTGGTAAAGAAAGAAAAAAAGATGAATAGAGCCCACTGTTTTATTAGGTTCCACTAGGTATCTTTAACATGATGAAGGACTTTTACACATTATGCGTTCGTCTCAGGCAGTTTTGTGTTGAAAGCATAATTTATTCACTTACCAAAACAAACGCATCTGAACCACAGATATGGATCTGCTCTGCTACAGTATCAGTGAGATGGATATTTACCAGAGATTTCAGTCATAAAAAGCCCACGTTTCTTTGTTCTGAAAATGATGATGAGAAGTTGATGCCAATTTTTCCAGCTGAAAGTGGCAAGTAGCAGCTTACATGAAAGACTAGCAAAGTGACTTTTCAAATATAGCAGTGAGCCAGACAGCAGAGAGCCCCATAACCCAAACAGTAGTTTATCTTTAGACGCGTTTTACATTTATCCTGGTATTCACTTTCTGCCAGACTCTGAGCCTAATGGCCAGTAACATCACGTACCTAAAAACACATGTGGAAAACAGTCCTTAAAATGATTACCGTGTCTTCTGAGAAGGTTAAAGCTCCAAAGAAGCAGGTCAGGTATATGAATGTTTCTAGCTTAGGCTAGCAGGTTTCCTTAATAGAATCAGTAGAGAACTCTATGATGCTGCAGTTATTCTGAGAAGTGTCCTACCTCTCCCCCCTTAACTTCCAGTGTCTCTTTACATTGTAATACAGGTTTCTTTTCATTAAGAAATCAGCTACTTATAGAAAGAACCCAGAAATATGAATCTTGGCATATCAGTCCTGCTTTAACTTTCCGTTTAACTTGAGACCTGTTTCTTAAATTTTGGGATACAATATGTTTCCACATCTCTGAATTTTTATATTAAAAACTCTGCATGAGGCGGGTTCTGAGAATTAGGTGATAGAATACAGGTATATCACCTGACACAATGTGGACACAGAGTGTGTATTCACTGAATGTTGGCCTCTGCCATCCATTTGCACCTTTTTGCTTTGACATTTCCAGAAGACAGCACAATCTTTCTACTGTGATCTTTCTAGAAGGAAACATATATTTCCATCCCTTACATATCTACAACCATTAATGGACATATTCTTTTCTGTTAGATCCATGTGACAATGTGCACGCAGGTGGCAATAAAGCATCCTTTGAGAAAGCATATGGAAGGCATATAAATAATGCTTTTTTGTCTCCAGTTCTAAAGTTTTGTTTCAGTGGGATTTCAGAAGGTAAAGTGACAAATATCCTCTCTTGAGTCAGACGGAGGCTTTGAAAAGAGTACAATCTGTAAAAACATTTGAGGAGACAACTTGATCTACAGCTTCTGAAGACCCAGGTAGAAAGAATGTGGCAAAAATAAAACTAGCTTGCATAAAGATGCTGAACAGCTATCCCCCATGTGTTAAGAATTTACAGTTGGATTAGTCTTCATGAATTTATCCCAATTAAAAATGCTTATATGATTTATCAATCAAGACATCCATTGTGTAAAAAGCAAAACTTGCTAATTCTCTTTATAATGCACCTGCCTGAAATGTTGCTTTACTAAATACCATGGACATTTTTAAATTCTTGGATAAGAGGGTAAAGTACTTGGACACAGTGTGTGAGGATGGGAGAGAGAATAGGTAAGCTTGATCCTTAACTAATATGAAATTGAAAAGAACCAGTTTGTCTTCGTCCTCATGATATCTCTATATACATCTTAATTTTCATGGCCACTATACAAGTAGGTCTTATTAATACTCCCGTTTAATAGATGAGATACTTGAGGCTCAGAGAATTCCAGTATTTTTATCAAGTCGCATAACTAACAATTAGAGAAGTCTAGAATTGAGGTAATTCCTCTTTGATTTACTGTTCTTTGATCTTAGTCCAAAACAAAAGATTAAATATACAAAAGGTGCCTTAACTTTGCCTTTCGATGTCTTCTATGGTAGTCTCATTGTCTCCTGGATGTTCACAAAGAATCCTACAGTACCTCACACAGTAAAGGGAGAGACTAAAGCCACCCTCTGAGGTCTAAGCCTAGCTTGACCATGGAAGACCTGGACTGTTTTATACCATGTGTAGAATAGGTGAGGAAAAATAAGTTGTTTCTCTTGTTGAAACAGCTTAAATGATAGGCATTTGCATTTCTTATAACAGCTATATACATCCAGACATACATTTCTCTTAGACTTTAGTACCTACATTATTCATTTTTTCTATATTTACTCTCTTCCATTTCTGTTAGTAAACTCCTATTTATCCTCCAGTAGCTACTAAAATGTCATCTTCTATGAAGACTTCCCTGTTTCTCTTAGACTGTTATTAAAAAAAAGGCCAGTTTTGTTACTCTAGAATTTATCCATAACTTTATTATCATACTTCATATAGAGTAGTGTAATTGTTTGTATGTTTATATGCCCATTATTCTATTCTTTTCAGATTGACTTGAGAAATGATTCTGTGACACATGGTAACTATTTCTAAGATATAATTGAAATGAGAATTGAAATGGGATTAATTGAAGTGGGAAAGCAATCATGGTATATTACATAAAGCATAAACAATTTAACAATTTAATAATTGTTTCTAGATAAATGATCTAGAAAAAATATAACAAAGTATTTTCCATTGTAACCAAGTAGGATGATTTGTGGTGACATTTTTTTCTTTTTGTTTATCTGTATTTTCTGATTTTTCAACACTGATTATATTATTTTCACACTGAAAGTGATAGTTCAGATGCTTACATCAGTTCAGTTACTGATCACACTCTGTATGAAACTGTGTCCTGCTTTTACCTCATTAACTCAAAACATAAGAAATAAACAAAATCTTTGACACAGTATAAGGGGAGTGGAGGATAGAAACCAATATTGGGATAAGAAAAAAAAAATAGGCTTTGCAGAAATGATAAGGCAACTGAGATTATTCAACTAGAGAGACAGTACCATTTGCCAATTATATAAAAGATGAAGACACATATAAATAATGATTACCCGTTGTTATCCATCTTCATATAGGATTGAATTTTTTTAAAAAAGGAAGAAAGAAAAAGAAAAAAGTAGACTGAAACTCGAAAAGAAGGGATTTAATTAATATATAAGTAAAACTTTTAACTGTGAAAATGGTTAAAGCCCTGTACCAGATTACTGATGGAATGAGGAAATGTTTTTGAAGCCTTATAAAACTAGTCTGGAATAAATTTTAAGTTGGCATGTGTGCAGGCAAGGGGATGGTTAAGCTCACTTTTAAAGGTCCTTTACCATGGCTTTGCTTTTATAGTATGATGGATTTTGTAGGAATAACACCTATTTCTCATAGGACACTAAGTGACTTATTTAAAACTTTCCAGAAGCCAAAAAGCCCTATCCTCAGTCCTCTACTGCCATGTAGTTTTTATTTTCTAAATCTCGAAGGTGGAAAATAGATTTCTTAAATGTAGGCACTGGGATTTTAGCAATCCCACAGAGCTCCTGCGTTTTGAATTCCCAACCCAGATCAAATTCATTTTATGCTCCACTAAATGCATATCATCTCTGAGAAGCAGTATTTCCTCTTTAAAAAACTAACCCTTCCTCTTTCTACCTTCCACTTTGACTCCCCTACTGACAAGTTTGGTTTTAGCCAAAGATGAATTTTATCCCCCGGTTCTTATGAACTTAAATCCTGACAGTGAATGTGTTTTGATTTGTGGAAAATTGAGAGGATAAGATGGTCAGGAAGATTTCCTATCTAAAATATACTTCACCTGCAAACACGTTCATTTTGTTAATTCTCCAGCCCCATTCCAGGTCTAGTGAGTCAGAAACCCTGATTGTAGGGCCCCGAAATCTATATTTTAATAATTCCTCCAGTTTATTTCGATGTCAGCTAAAGTATGGGAACCAATGTGTAAGAGGAACTGGAATTCAAATTGGCAAGAGTAATACAGAAGACTCAAAAGTTGCTAAAGTTTGACCTTGCAAAATGAGAGATAAGACCAGAAAAAAAAAACAAAAACAAACAAACATGGCCTTCTCAATCACAGGAAAGCAAAGATGACCCACAGAAAGATTATAAGGAGGAGAATGACAGCCATCTATTCTCATGATTTCACTGGAAAAGCCTCCTCTGACCTCCTGACCTCTAGCAGCCCATTGGCACTCTGTTATACCACAAGCTTCATTTGTGTCACAGCACTTATCACTCCCTTATACTTTCTTACCTGTTTGCCTTTTTGTTTCATTCTGTCCTCTTTCACTATAATGTAAGCTTCTTTAGAGCTGTGACCTTGTCTGTCTTGTTCTATATTGAATTTCCAGGGCTTGGAACATGACTTGTAATACAGTAGACACTGGATAAATGTTTGTTGAATGAATGAATCAATGTGTAAGTCACTAGGGATGTAGAGGTGAGAAAGAAAGACCCAGATCCTGAGCTCATGGAGCTTACTTTCTGGATTGCATTTCTGGTTTGCATGACTACATTTCAGATAGCATTTAGATTGCTGTAGGGTGATGAGAGGCAAGAATGCAATAGAAAAACTAATTTGGATGCTGTCGTGGCCATGAAAGTCAGAGATAATGGTGGCCTCTAATAGAGAAATGCCAATGAAGTGAAAAGAAATAAATTTAAGATGTATTTAGGAGATAGAATCAGGAACCTTCTGTAACTGATAAACTCTAGTTGGGGTGAGCCAAGGTATAAAGGGGTTGGATTCTGGCTTAAGCCATGGAAGACAGGGACACCATTTGCAGAGAGAGGGAGCAGAGGGGAGAAGCAGGCAGGGTTGCAAATACCTTATGAAACATACCAGTACTAAAATATTATTTGTTGTTTTTCTGAAATTCAAATTTAATAGGTTTTCTGTATCTTATTTGCAAATAAAATATAGCACAAAATGAAATAGGAGCTTGTTGGTGAAATTGCATGTAATAATCAACACAAATTTCTTCATAAAGAAATTCTAAATGATAAACTGAACCCTGAAAGCATTAAATTCAGATCACTCAAGTATTTCATTCACTAAGAAAAAGCACTGGGCTTACTTATCTTTGTAAGAATTGTAAGCTTGAGTATATTTTACATAGGAAAACTATGAAATATCTAGGGAACTATTCTTGTTAGTATTAAAAAAAGTAATTGCCTCTATGCACATGGAAGGTAGATGAAAAGGAATTGGGAGAGTTTTGCCAATTAACCTATTGTTAGATATTGTTAAACTAGATTCCCAGCTTGAATATCCTTTCTCAGTGGGTTTTTGTTACAGTGAGATCCTTGTGAAGAAGAAAGTCAAGGAATAAGAAAGAGATGAATGCTGTTGCAATTGTGGTCATGCACACACATCCTTACATACACATAATAGTTTGTAATTTTGAAAAAAATTTCACATCCATTTGATTTTGTTTGAGGCTTCTAGTAACTCTGGATGTCCTTAAGATTTGTCTCCATTCGAGCAGACCAAGCATGTGAAATTCTTTGAGATTTTATGGTTTACTTGAGATCACATAGAAAGTGGGAGAGACAACACTCACACACCCGATGCTTCTGTCACAAGTTTAGAATTCAATTTTAAGCTATGGTTAATGGGGAAAATAACAAATATAGTAGTATGTGCACATAAGAAGATATGCTTTCCCAATAAAGCTACTAATAACTAGCTGGTTATCTGAATACGTACCTTGAATGAGTTCTACAGCAAGGGAGCTGTGGTTAGCAGGTCTCACAGAATTGCTTCTAAGAAGAACACTGTAGAGGTGCTAATCAGGGTAGAAGAAGTTTTGGGCAGCTGTTGAGATGACAGGACACTATTAACCCAGCACGGCCGCCAGTAGTCGCTGCTAACTCGGTGAACATCAGCAGCAGAGTTAACGCCCAAATAAGCTGCCATTGCTAAAAGCTGATGCTGACGGGACAATTGATAAAAATGATTATTAAAGGAGTCATCCCACACAGGAGAAACCGAGGAAAATTGTTTGGGAGAAACCACCTGCGGCAGAGAGCACCAATGGAAGCAGATGAAGTTTCAGGTAAAGGAAGACTAATTTTCAGCCTTCTCCACCTCATTCACCATCCCAGTGAAAGAGTTATGAAGGAGAAAAGAATCATTCCCTGTTTATTAGAGTAAAATTGAGGTTCATCAATATATTGTTATATCCATCATTATGAAACAAGAGTAACAATTACCCACAATGTGAAAAAGCAGATTTGAGGATCCTGATTTCCATCATAGGGGTCCGGAAAGTCTGCCAGTGTTCAGAACCCAGTCCTTCGGGAAACAGACAGAAAGCCCCATAGCTTGTTTCCTCAAGTAATAAACAAAGGGTTAAGTTAGACCAGGTTGTTTTCACATTGTTTTGAAAAGCCTTAAAAATTTTGTAAGTGCCCCAAGAGTCAATTTGTAGGCATGATTTGAGGTGAGTGCATATGGGTCCCACCCACTCCCCACTTTTAAAATCAGACCAACTTTTCTCTACCCATGTGGGAATTCTGCATATGAATTTGTTTGAAGTTAATTTCTTGTGGCTATGACATTTGAAAATATCTAGACTAGGACACTTTAAACTTTCCTTCCAACTTTAAAATATGCATTTATTAGCAAGAATGTTATATATTTCTTTTTGCAAAACATTCAAAGTTCAGAGCGCCAGTGCATCCTACTGTATTTTATTCCTCTCCCTCACTTTCTGTCTTCCTCCCCAGCCTTTCGTAGTGACTGTAAATTCTATCATTATTTCTTGATTACGCATTTGCTCAGCATTTGTCTGTCATTCCCAAATCGACCTCAGGTTTGTAGAAGAAGGCTCCAGCTGGAAAAATAAGCTTCCTGTTCAGGCCCATCCTGTTTCTAATCTGCTGCTGTTGTAAGAAATTCCCTTTAGGGATTTCTTTACTTCCTATTGCTTTGGCTTTTCTGCTATAAAGCTCACAAATATTAATCTCTCCTGGTCCCCATTTTCCCTTACCGCCTAACTTTTTTTTTTTTTAAGTCTAAAATGCCTGCCAGTGCTTTTCACACTTCATCATGTCTCCGGGAATACTGGCCCTAGGTCAAAGCCAGAGGCTGCAACTTGACAAGATGTATTGCAAGGTGGTTTTCCCTTCTCACTGTCTGCAGCTGTCATCTTCTTTCAAGTCCTCAAACTGCAAATTAGTAAGTCGGCATGGGATCATGGGATGCTGTAATTCCTATTCATTAGACAAAGAAAAAGAAGCCTGTGGGTTTTTGTTGTGTACTCTTTTTTTTTTCCATATCTAGAAAAATAATTAACCCATAAGTCAATATTCTTTTGCTGGTGTCTTTTGATGAGATTCTGATTCATATGATCAGAAATCACAACAGAGAAGAGTTGAAAACTCTTCCTGGAGGAGTATGGTTCACAGATAACACTTTGGCTATAAAAATTATATATTGTCCTTTAAAGGAAAAGAGATCAGCTGCACTAATATTAATATTTAAATTTGGGGGTAATTGTGGTAAGAGGGCAGAGAGAAGTGGAGACTCTTTGAATTTAGATGAAAAGTAATGTAAATTTCTGTAGCCTATTGTCAGTTTTAAAAATATAAAATTAAAACCATGATTTTCTATATTCTAGATGTTACGTCCCATTGACATTAAATTTGAAATTAATGATAAGAACATTAATATTTAGAGGTTGCACTTTGTTTTACAAACTTATGTGGAATAAAGTTTAGACATTGCAGGAATAAGAACATAATTGGCATTCCATTTCTTTTTTTAGTAAAGACAGAAATGTTTTTTTAGTTCAAAGTCTGTAACAGTCAATCCTAAATGGTTATGCTAAGTGTTCTATTTTTCTAGAACTTTGCCATAATCTTTTAGTCTTAAAATAAGTTTTCCATATGTTTTATACAATGGAACTTGAGTTTTACATATTCTGATCTCATAGAAAAGTCGAATTTTTACAAGTATCTATTGAGATACTATTGTGTGCTCAGAAATGCATTAAGCACTTGGGATGCAATGGAGAACATCATACATACACTCATAAATCATTAAAATATTAAATAAGTAATTATAGAAAAAATTATAAGTTACATTTTCTGAATTTCATAATTTCTCTTTCTAGTGATTGGGAAAGAAAAAAAATAAAATAAAACCATGTTTGTCCGCTTTTATCAGTAGTATGGAAAATTGAATACTGCCTTAAATACTGCCATACTTTGATGATCTACAACATGTCTAAAACTGAACAAGCAGGCATCTAGATCTTCAAATACTAAAGGTGTGGTCTTATAAGGCATATATAAAGCAAGAAAAGTTAAATATTTTCTTATAAATTCCTTTAGCTTTTATCTGGCTATCATTAGGATGAGACAAGTAATGAAAGTCTCCTATAACGTAAAAATCAGTAAAAAGTTGCATATTGCTCACCATTTCAACTGATGTAAAAGAGATGTGTGTAGCCATATAGTCAGAAGCAAAGTACATGAAAAATGGCTACTCATACATAGACACATGGATAGAGGATAGGCAGACAATGATAAATGATAGATAGATAACTATAGGTAGATATGTAGACAGAATTCTAATGGACAAAAGAAAATGCTCTCAATGTAGTTTATGTACTGAAAATACACTCAATATCTTTGTAACCAGGGGCCTAAGACTCTAAAACTAGTGTTTGAGTCTTTGGCTCTGTTTTATGTGCTGAGTGATGGTAAATTATTTAAAATCTCTTAGTTTAACCTTCTTCATCATCAAAATGGAGATAATGATATCTATTCCATATATGTTATAAAGATTAAATATGAATAAATATATGAGAGGGATTTTTAAATTGCAATATAGTTACTTTTGATATTTTTAAATTAATTATGTCATTATATTGCCACTAGATTTCCATGATCTGAAAATTATATGTCCAGTGGTGAGACTATTACAAGCAAATGGACAAGGACTAAAACAGTACTAGTCTTCATTTCTCATAACTCTCATTAGGTTAAGTGATTACCATCTCCAGCAACCGCTACTTTTTAAAATCATGTGTCATATCTGTCTAGCACTCTATAGGAATCTCATATCCAAGCTCATGCTTGGAAAAACTGTGGGCACTTAATAAATGTATATTGGAATGAATGAATGATGCATCTCTATGTCTATCTCTACATTAAGGGAGGGACTTTGATTAGACAGCCAATTTGCTCTTAAGGTTAGACTTGTTTTTCAGGATACAGAGGAAAGAGTTGCATTATAAAACTGTACACAGTATTCCAACTATCAGGCAGAGTGGTTAGGAAATTGAAAGAAAGGTTGAAACACTATCGTTTTAACCCACTGTATCCAAGCTTATCCAGGACACTGCCGAAATCACACCTGGTTGTGAGATCTCGGTAATAAAAGGACTTAAAAAACACAACATCTGGTTTCATGAGTCTAAAAACAGGACAGACTTATGGGGAGTACATATATATTTCTTTTTACAATATCATATTTGGGTAGACTGGATTTCACTATATGTCTAATCCAATACTTTGCTTTCCTAGGGTTCTCAGAGTTATGATAAGCATTGGAGGCAGACCAAGCTCTGTTACCATTCTACAGTCTTTGAAGTTCATTCGACAAGTGTTGTATTACAATAGCTCATATTTTAGATACCTGAAATACTGGCAAAACCATGAGATTTTTCAGATTTTTAAAGTGAAAAGTACAATAAGTCAGACACTGAGATTGTGCTTAGGCTTAACATCAAAACATCTTTTAGGAAGGCAATGAAGCCTCCTATGGGCAGAATAATCTTGTGACACAAATTGAGATTTGTTGACAGATGTTTTATAAATATCTTTTCTTCTTATCACAATTCTCAGGTTAACTCCATACTAGCTCTAGGGGAGCAGAGTGAAATATAAGTGTTTGTTTAAAATATGTCCTCCTACATCGTAGAGGTTAGGTATGTGGCTTGTAACGCTGGCATTAAGAAAAAGATAGTTACTGAGTACCAAACGCCAATGTGTTTATAATTGCAGTGTATGTGCACAAGTACACATGTGAAAGTACACATGTGAATAGGTGACAAGAATAGTTTATATTATGAGCATTGAAGAGAAGCCTATGGAATGGTTAATAAAGAAAATTGAAAGTATGAAACACAAACGGAAAGGAAAATATGTTGCTGTATCTACTTAGGATTTCCAGTCATAAAAAAAAGCAGGATTTTGAAGGAATAACATTTCAAAATTTATAAAAAATGATGTTATAAGACATAGTGAGAGATAGGGATCTTGTTTCCATCTTCTGCATATGCATATCCAGTTTCCCCAGCACCATTTACTGAAGAGACTGTCATTTCCCCAATGTGTGTTCTCACTGCTTTTGTCAAAAATGAGTTGGCTATAAATATTCAGTTTTATTTCTGGATTCTCTATTCTGTACGATTAGTCTATGTGTCTATCTTTATGCCAGTACCATACCATTTTGGTTATTAGAGCTTTGTAATATAATGTGAAGTCAGGTAGTGAGATGCCTCCAGCTTTGTTCTTTTTACTCAGAATTGCTTTGGCTATTTGGGGTCTTCTGTGGTTCCATACAAATTTTAGGATTGTTCTTTCTATTTGTGTGAAGAATGTTAATATTTTGGTAGGGATTGCATTGAATCTGTAGATCATTTTGAGTAATATGGACATTTTAACAATATTAATTCCTATAATCCATGAGCATGGAATATTTTTCCATTTTTTTATGTCCTTTTCAATTATTTTCATCAGTGTCTTACAGCTTGCATTGCAGAGATACTTCAGTTCTTTGATTAAATTTATTCCTAGGTATTTTTTATAGCTATTATAAATGCGATTGCTTTCTTGATTTCTTTTTCAGATTGTTCACTGCTGGCATACAGAAAGGGTAATGATTATTTTAATGTCTAAAGTTAATCCAAAAGTAGGGGTTAAGCTTTATAAATAAAGAAATCAAATATTTCTCCTTTAAAAAATATTTGCCCCTGCAAGATACACTTATAACACGGTATACACTTATTGTATATTTATTGGTTATTTATCTTGTCTGTGTATGGTTCTAGAGGACATAGAAAGAAATAAAATAAAGCTAAAATTATAGAACAGGAAACAGAGCTCAAAAGAGGAAAGCAATGAAATATTTTTTAAAAATCAGATAAAGAAAAAGCTTTGAAAGGAAAAATGGAATGTTGTTATGAGTAAGGGGGCTGGGAATTTGAAATTTATTACTAGGGAAACAGAGAAGTTTCCTTAGCAGGTGATGTTTGAAGATCAAATTACCAGCGTTGGTGAAGTACAGAAAGCAAGTGAGTGGTCCAAGGTGACATTGAAGAGATAAGGTGAGACTAGGTCTCACAGGGCTGATAAGACTCCAGTAAGCAGCTATTACTTACTGAATTATGTCCCCTCCAAATTCATAGGTTGAAGTCCTAATGCCAGTGTGACTGTATTTAGTGATAGTCTTTAAAGAAGTTAAGTATTAGATGCGGTCATAATGGTGGAGTCCTATAATCCAATAGGACTGGTGTCATAAGAAGAGAAAGAGACAGCAGGGGTACATGAGCACAAAAAGGCCATGCGAGGACACAGTGAGAAGGCCACCATCCGCAAACCAAGGAGAGAGGCCTTGAGAAACCAGCTCTGTTGGCACCTTGATCTTGGAAATCCAGCCTCCAGAACCATGAGAAATTATATGCCATTGCTTAAGTCACCTAGTCTGTAGTATTTTGTTATGGTAGCTCTAGCAAACTAATACAAATATTTAAATTTTGATTTTAATCCCGTATAAAAACATTAGAGAGTTTTAGGTAGGCCTATGGTATTATTTAATAGATGTTTTAAATGAGATTGTTTCAGCTACTGGGGTACAGGATGGAGTGTAGGGAAGAGGGAGTTCTGTTAGGCGATCTGTCAGTCAGGAGATTGAGGAGTAATATGGGTCAGAGAAGTTAAAGGTATGAACAAGGGTAATGTGGTACAGATAGAAGGAAGTACATATGTGAAAATAATACTTTGGAGGTAAAGTTGACAGGCCAGCTGCTGAGGGGAGAGGAGGGGAGGGAAGAGAGAAAAGAGAAATCAAGAATCATCTCCTAGTTTGAGTTGAGCATCTGGGCAGATGGTTGTAGGATTTTCTGAAATGAGAAGTAGGTAGAGAGAATGAGAGGTGTAATGAGCTTTTTGGGGGTATGTTAATAAAACACTGTTTAAAATAGATGTTAAGAAAAGAGATGAGAAAAATAAACCTTAAAAGCGATACTTATAAGAACAGAAAATCAAAGAACTTCCTCATTTTTAGAAAAATGTGGTAATTTTTCCATGTAACATTCATTTTATTAATAAGTAGGTTTCTGTTAAGAATGGGGAAAATTCTTTACCTCAAATTTCAGCTCTCATGAAAACATAATGAGCAATTTCTAAGCCATCTTCTACTACATAACAACCAGGAAATTTAAAATAATATAGTATATTAGAAGAAGCAAGTGGAATACTTAGGTTTTTGAGAATGGCAATATGCATATTTTTAGAGTTTAGCAGCATGTTAGGTATGCTAATCTATGGCAATCTGAGTATATCTTTCAGATTTAAGAATAGGAAGATTTTCTGAAATATAAACAGTTCTTGGTGGAAACTTTTCTTATTTGGTATGTTGAGCAAAGTTTCGTGAAGAGCAGTTCATAAATATTTTAAAATGACTCTGCCTATTTGCACTGAGTGCTTTTCATAATATTTTCCCATTCAGTGATTCAATAACACACTTGATGTGAAATGATTGCACGGAAATGATACATTTTAACATGACTTCTCTTTCTAAGTGCTTGATTTTGTCAAGTGTATTTTTCCTTTATTAAAGTATTTTTCTTTCTGATTATATACTCATGGGAAAATGCTAAAGCAATGCCTTTCTATCAAGTGGATAATTTTATATTTTCTAAACTCAAATTGTAGGGTTGTTTTCAGTCCTTCTTTCATTCTGGAAATAGATTTGGCTAAATCTCACACAAACCTCAATGACAAATGGTTTCACGCACATGACAAAGGCCTGTAAAAGTTATGAACTTGGGAATGAAAGTGATAGAGTTTCATTCTTCCACTGATCTCAATATACTTCATTAATTGTAACAGAAATCCTATTCCCCAATGATTGCACAAACACACCCTTACAAAGAAAATACAAAATAGCTAGTTATGCAGAACAGAATCCACTTGGGTGAATGATACTTAAAAAATGGTATCATATATGAACACTTGACACATACTGCATATTTTGACTTTTCAATGCGTATGTTTAGGAAATAAACGTATTACAGACCTCGTGAATAAACTGCTATATTGGAAAGTTGCATATAAAGATATTATTGAATGTAAACAGTACAGTTATTTTCAACGTTATTTGACTTTGAGTCCATTTTGCAAATGTGAATTATGATGTAAATAAACCAATGCTATCTATATTTGAAAGAGTATTTCCTTACTTTATGAGTAGTTTTTTTCAAGATTCAGAAGATAATACATTTTGTTATAATCTTCTCTAAATTTGGATTTTTTTTTCTCTCATGGATATTTTAAGTTTAGCTAACAGCATTCTTTTTTTTTTGTTTTCTGAGTCATGGTCAATCAATTTATTGTATGCATGTGTCTGTATATACCACTATATAGATGGTGGTATATATTTAAGAACAAATATATTATGCATACTGTAATTTAGAAAGTAAGAAAAGGTTCAAGAAGCAATAAATGTTACTATTTTAACTTAGAGCAATTTAGGCGGTTTTTTCCCTATATGAAAAGTCTAATTTTTGTTTTTGTTTAATCCATCTCTTACCAAATTCACATTTGTACAGACTACAATAACCACACAATTAGTCATCAGAATTTATTTATGTGATCATAAAATTTTACGTATAATAGCAAATAAGTGTCAGCAGATAGATAAAAAATCAATTTATGTTGCTTTTAGCAATATTTTCTTATTAAGTTAGGTCTCACAAAACACTGAAAATTTAAAAAAAGATAAGCAAATTAAGACAACATAGAAAATTTAAATAACCTTGGCATATAAATATAAGCACTAATGACATTGTATAACATTACTCTTTGGTCAAAATTAGATCTAGTTATAAAGTCTGTTTTGTAATGTACTTGTGAAAATCATTGTAAATAGTTTTCCATGTCATTAAACATTACAATTAATATATTGGTTATATTCTACTCTATCATATAGAAGGATAAATCTTTAAATATTACTCTAATGTTAGGTAATGTAGATTGTAGTTTTCAATCTTGAAACTTTGCTGCAATGAATATCCTTGTATCAACAACCTTGACCATATTCATCATTTTTCTCATGTTTATTCTTGAAAGATGGCCACAGATTGTCACATACTTAAGACTTTTGAAACATACTGAATTTCCTTCTAGGAAGTTTGTACCAATTTACAGTCCTGTCAGCAACGTATAAGAATGTCAATTTTTATGGTATTGAATTTAATGAATTAAAAACACAAGGCAAACTAGAATATAGACTAATATTCAGTCATAATGCATTGAGTTCTTTTCTGTAAAATTGGCATATCTTTTGTAGCTTCATAGAAATGCAGCTCATCATTTTCTCTTGTGTTAATAAAATTAAACTGTGGCATTGAACAATGAGTACATATACAGATAACATTTGTAACTTCATAGATTTTAGTATCCTATGGAGTATAGTTTTGTGTATATACTGTTTTCAGTTTTGTAATATGGTGGGGATATGAGATATTATCCTCAGCTTAGGGAAATCAATTTCTATTCTCTAGGGAATAATACTTTATCATGCTGTACATTTATAGTCATTCTTGTTTTTGTTAGATATTCTAATTCTGTTCCTTATAGATTCACAGTAGGAAAGCTTGCCAAGTCTGGCAGTATCCTAGCTTTCAGCTTGGAGTATAATGTGACATAAATATAAAATCAACTACCTCTGATTTAACAATTTCAAGATAATTTTAGTCTTCATGTACATTTACTGAGAAGGCTTAAAATTTAGCAACTAGAGAAACAAAGTGTTCTTTCCTTCATACATTTGGTGGCTAAAATAATGTATAGTTAATTAAACAATGATGTTTGAAATAATTATATGAGTCATCTTCTTCAATCTCTGGAGATATGTAAACATATCATTACAACAGGTAGTCATCAATTTTGTTGTATTTTGGTTTTAAACTGAAGGAGCACATTTCACTCTTAAGTAGCATAGTTAGAAATTTATTTCTCCCATTGTCCTTAAACTTGTTTCCTTTAATGTCCACTCATCAGATTATATAATTTTCTCTTCCACATGACAGGATTTCAAATATTTGAAACTATCTATTTTGTATTTCTCTTCAATCTTTCTTTTCATATATAACATAATATTATAGTATAATGTTTTTAATTCTTTCTATACTTTGTCACATGGCATGTTTCCTCAGTTCTTTTATGAGATTACTTGGCTGTGCAAGTATTAAATTAGCTCATTGAGGCCTCATTAGTAGATAGAGAAGAAATAACCAGATCAGGACTCACCTGCCTCTCTGCTGATCGGATACCATCTAGATTTTTGTCTTTAAGTCAGAAACTTGTCAATTCAAACTAGAATGTATCCAGTGGAGAGTTATCTGCAATAACCTTCAGTAAATGACTAGGATTGTCTTCATGTCCACTTAATCGATATAGTACCTTGTACCCTAGATGCATGGTTATGAAATGGTGGTAGAAATAGATAGCATAATATTTAGAACATGCCTGAGTAAAATTGAGAAATGTTTGTCTTGTAATAAAGTGTTGCTCCACCAAAAAAGGCAAATGATTCCATCTAGTCAGCAAGATTTCAGCAATCAATTCATTTATCAAACCTTGGCATTTTACCATCACTGACATGGGAAGGAAGATAATTTTGACATTAGGAAATCCAATCCATGAACTTACAAAATTTTTAATTTACTGTTCTTGCCAAAAAAAAGGGTAGTTTCACTGAGGGTGGTCTTTCTTCTCCCATTTAGCCTATAACTTTGATGCCCACCAACATTTCCTAAAACACTTTGCTATCCATTGGATTTCTCCTCTGAAACATAATGGCCCTTGGGCCACTATTTACTAGGGTATTAGATATGAAATACCTCATTTTGGTGCATTATAATCTTAAATCTAGTCTTCCTTTCCACTCTGCCACAGTTACTAGTGCTTGCTAGAAAAACCTTGCTTAGAATCTATGCTCTCCTTTGGATGCCTGAATAGTGTCTAAAAGCAAGAAATCTGTACAGACAGTACAACATTAGGTAACTATTGGCAGCATGATTCCCAGTGGTGTCCTGACTATAGGAACCGGGTAACTCAATCCCAATACATATTTTTTTTCAAGTGCACTTTCTCACCTATTGCATCATCTATTCCAAGTTCAAACTCATCTTATCTATATAGTGACCTCAAGCTAGTTTTAAGCAAAGGGGAAAATGTCAGGACAGGAAAGAAGTGAGACTTAAAATACAATCTTTGTTTTTAACTAAAAAATGTTGTTCTCAGGGTTTCATCTAGGTCAAACTTTGTGATATTCTAGCATATTTTGGTATTCCTGCCTGTATATCATGGCTGTAATATTTTCCAGTTTGTCTTAAATACTTCTAAGAACTTGGCACAAGGATCACTATCTCAATAAAAATCAGCAAATAAACACAAAATGTTCACAAATTGTAATAATCCCAATTCTAAGTATACACAAACACACACATACACACACGCAGTACTCTTTCTTTGTTGTCAGACTCTATGGTATGGCTTTCCTGCAAACCTCCACTTGAAACCTCAGAACCATCACTAAATTCATCCTCTTCTCCCTTGGATCTCAGTAACTTACAAAACAAGTTGGATTTGCCTTTTTAACCTGCTCAATGTTTATTTACAGAACTGATGTAATATATGAATATGTATTTCTTAAATGTACAAAGTGCCACACAAATGGAATATATATATATATATATTGAATCTTTGACTCTATTAAATTAATTTGTCTCTTTAAGATTGATTTCCCATTCATAATTATTAACTCCATATTAGGTTTGCTCCTCAACATTGCAATTGGCAAAATATGACAAGTATATATCTTACCTTGTGATGAAAAATGTTTATTTTGTGTGTTTAGAAGTCCTTTGCCCATTTGGTCCCAAGGAATTCAAATTTAGTAGATTATTGAAGTATAATAATTCTGGCTATTACCTTAATAAAGTCTTTGATTTGCTTTATTTGAATAAAATTTACTAAATTTATGTTGAAGTAAATTTTATCACTTCAGAAGGACGCTGAGAATCATCAAGGTCATTCCAATGCACACATTTTAACTTACACTACGGTGAAATCGTATTATGTAAAATAAATTACTTAATAAATCAATTCTCCCAAGTTGTGTACAAATCTTTACATTTGAATAGTTTCTAAATATTTATATAGTTGTAAATCATAAACACAACCCAGAATCCAAGAGAAAGCAATTTGAAAATTTTAACCTTTCAAACTATCTTATTTTTATTATTTGAATTCAATGGGATTATTAACTCTGTACATATTTTCAACTGATATTTAGAATGTGAAGATGTGTTTACCTCCACAACTCTCCAACCGTCAGTCTATTTATTGCTAAGGATTAATCTACCCATTGTTTCGTTCAATAATCAGGAAAAAGCATTTTGATTCATTGTGCCATTTCTATAGCAGTTGCAAAACAAGTGGATGGAATAAATCGTTGAGGGTGTTAAATTCTATATAACTCATCTATTTTTAATTTCTTAATTCTGTAGGAGTACACTTTAATGTGTTAGCAGTCAGTTTTCATTGGAATAATTAAGTTTCATAAAAAAATCAAGTCAAAAATCTAAAGTAGTAAATACATTCTATTTTTGAGGGTCTGGGTATGACAGGTATTTATTGTTTGATTTCATGGATTGTTTTCTTATTGAAACTATGGGTGTATTAGTTTTTCTAGGGTATCATAGTTCTTCATGAAGGAATTAATAAGGACTTAATATTTTGTAGAATTTAATATTTGCAATAAAATGGACATTGCCATCCTGAAGTATTGATCCCCCCACCCCCATCCACCTAGCAAAATCCCACCAATTCTTCAAACCCCAGCTTCAAGAAGACCTCCTTGTGAAGCCTTTAACATCCCTCTATCCCATGCAGACTCTGTCTGAAACAAATAATTCTATCTATTCATGAATGGTTTAGTCCAATACCTCAAGCACTGTATGTATTCAAAATAGATCATGTCCTCTGCTATTTCCTTCCTCAGTGTTCATAGTTCTCCCTGTAGAGGTCTTTTACCTCTCTAGTTATATATATTTCTAGGTATTTTATTTTCTTTGTTGCTATTGTGCAGGGTATTGAGTCTTTGATTTGGTTCTCAGTTTTACTGTTGTTGGCATATAGGAATGCTACTGATTTCTGTACATTGATTTTGTAACCTGAGACTTTGCTGAATTTTTTTTATCAATTCCAGTAGTCTCATGGCAGAATCTTTGGGATTTTCTAGATATAAGATCATATTATCAGCCAAGAATGATAGTTTGACCTCTTCTGCCCCTATTTGGATGCCCTTGATTTCCGTCTCTTCTCTGATTGCTCAGGCTAGGACTTCCAGGACTAAGTTGAATAGAAGTGGTAATAGAGGGCAAACTTGTCTAGTTTGAGTTCTAAGTGGGAATGCTTTAAAATTTTCCCCATTCAGTTTGATGTTGGCTGTGGGTTTGTCATATATAGCTTGTATCATTTATACGTAAGTCCCGTCTATGCATATTTTGTTAAGCATTCTTATCATGAAGGAGTGTTGAATTTTGTCAAATGCTTTTTCTGCCTCTATTGAGAGGATCATACAGTCTTTGTTTTTGCTTCTATTTATGTGGTAAATTACATTTATTGATTTGTGTATGTTGAACCATCCCTGCATCTGGGGAAAACCACACCATGCTCATGAGTTGGCAGAATGAACATTGCTAAAATGTCTATACTACCCAAAGTGATCTATAGATTCAATGCAATCTCTATTAAAATACCAACATCATTTTTTGCAGATCTAGGAAAAATAATCCTACGCTTCATATGGAACAAGAGAAGACCCCATATAGCAAAAGCAATTTTAAGCAAACAGAACAAATTAGGAGGCATCAATTTACCAGACTTGAAGCTATACTACATGGGTATAGTAACCAAAGCAGCATGGTACTGGCACAAGAACAGAGACCTGGATCAGAACAGAGAACCCAGATACAAAACCACATCGCTATCTGATCTTTGACAAAGAAGACAAAAACATACATTGCTAAAAAGAATCTGTATTCAGTAAATGGTGCTGGGAAATTTGGATAGCCACATATAAAATACTGAAATAGGATCTGCACCTTTCACTTCTCACAAAAATCAAATCACGGTGGGTACAAACTTAAACCTAAGGTGTGAAACTATTAGAATTCTAGAAAAAAATGTGAGAAAAACTCTTATAGACATTGGCCTAGACAAAGAATTTATGAAGAAGACCCCAAAGGCAATCATAGAAACAACAACAATAAATAAATGGGACCTGATTAAATTAAAATGCTTCTGCACAAAGAAACTGTCATGAAAGCAAACAGACAACCTACAGAATGGGAAAAAATTTTCACATGCTACACATCCGATAAAGGGCTAATAACTAGAATCTATTTAGAATTCAGGAAAATCAACAAGAAAAAAATCAAACAACCCTATCAAAAAGTAGGCAAAGGCCATGAACAGAAAATTTTCAAAAGAATGGCCAACAAACATATGAAAAAATGCTCAACATCTCTAATCATCAGGGAAATGCAAATCAAAGCCACAATGAGATATCACTTATCTCCAGTGAGAATGGCCTTTATCAAAAAGTCCCAAAACAAGAAATGTTGGCGTGGATGCGGAGAGATAGGAACACTCATACACTGCTGGTGGGACTGCAAACTAGTGCAACCTCTGTGGAAAGCAATATGGAGATACCTTAAACAGATACAAGTAGACCTACCATTTGATCCAGCAATTCCATTATTGGGCATCTACCCAAAAGAACAAAAGACATTCTATAAAAAAGACATCTGCACTAGAATGTT